>NW_027136348.1:0-600000 GCF_039906515.1 Pseudorca crassidens
AACTTATGCTTGCTTAAGGGGAAAGGTGAGTTGGGGTGCTGCATAAAACCAGAGATTGAAATGAGCACAGATAAAGTTCCTTAAGCCAAATATGGAATAGACAAGAGCTACTCCTTGCTCAACGAAATGGACTCAACACCGCATATTAAACGCCTAAGAATGTACCTGACTAGTAAGTATCTTAAAACCTATGGATTGCTATGTCTCCGAAAGAGAATCAAGCATGTGTACAGGGGCATAAACGCAGCAGTGATAGGATTGGAGAGGTTCAGTGAGCAAATGAAGACCCTTTGAAGTCATATTGCATGGTACCCATTCCACGGGTTTCAACTACCCAGGTTTAAGGTATTCTTCCTTCAGCTAAAACATGCATGTGGAACCTAGAGTATGATCAACCATGTGATCGGGAGACGTGTTCAAATATGTCTCAGTTTTCGTACCCTGGTACTCGGGTGCAACATTCCAGACGCTTTACTAACACTCTCCCGACTTGGAGAGTCAGTCCCTTTAACCTCCTGTTTGGCCCAGTTTGCAATTTCTGCGGAAGATGAACAGGAATAGCGAGAACCAATGAGAGACTAGCTGGAGGTGTCTGGACGGGCAAATTTAACTCTCATTTCCCACCAGGAAGAGGAATTAACCAAAGGCTCAGCGTGCCGTGCCGGAACCAGATTAGGGCCTGAAGCCATCCTGCGGTGTTGCGGCCAGCTCACAAGAAAGCGAGTTGAAGAAAGGAGCTCAGGGGCACTGTAATTCACAAACCTGCAGAGTTATAAATGACAGCTATCGTCCAAAAATATACCGACGTAAGGCTGCCAAGAGGACTTGAAAGCGGGGCAGAATTGCAGGAAACCGATTTCAGGAGGTAGACTGGAATTGCATTGAAAGCATAGGAAAAGAGGCAGAACGTCCACAATGATGCACTTGGCCAAAAAGTGCGTATGCGTTTTCTCCTGAATATATTCAGGAAAAAACGCATACGCCCGTTTTGGCCAACCAACCAAGCTTGCAAAGGAAATCTGCACTACAATGAAGTCTCACTTCCCCCCCGTCAAAAAGGCCATCTGAAAAAAGTGTAAAATCCAGAAAAGCAGGACAGGCCATGGAGAACAGGGAGCCTTGTTATGCTGATGGGCGGGATGTAAATTGCCAACAGACACTCGGGAGAAGTGTTTGGTGTTTCCTGAAACATCTAACAAACACAGCAACAGAGCCTAGGGCACTTCCACTTATGGTCCTATAGCTTAGGGAAATTAAAATCAAAAAGACACAGCCACCCCAAAGTTTGGGACGCCTCTGTTTACAAGAACCTCGTTTACAGTACAAGTTCAACATCGCAGAAAGTGAAAAATGGATAAAGAAGTTGTGGTATTACTTACAAAGGAATATCACTCAGCAATGAAATCTATGTCATCAGGCCCTTAGCAACACAATGAGTGGATTCAGGTATGATGATTCTAACTGAAATAAGTCACACAGAAAAAGAAACATCATAAGATATCAGTAATACACGGAATGTAAACTTGACTACACAGGAACTGAATTACAGAACAGAACAGGGTCTCAAATTTAGAAAACCAACTTATGCTTGCTTAAGGGGAAAGGTGAGTTGGGGTGCTGCATAAAACCAGAGATTGAAATGAGCACAGATAAAGTTCCTTAAGCCAAATATGGAATAGACAAGAGCTACTCCTTGCTCAACGAAATGGACTCAACACCGCATATTAAACGCCTAAGAATGTACCTGACTAGTAAGTATCTTAAAACCTATGGATTGCTATGTCTCCGAAAGAGAATCAAGCATGTGTACAGGGGCATAAACGCAGCAGTGATAGGATTGGAGAGGTTCGGTGAGCAAATGAAGACCCTTTGAAGTCATATTTTATGGTACCCATTCCACGGGTTTCAACTACCCAGGTTTAAGGTATTCTTCCTTCAGCTAAAACATGCATGTGGAACCTAAAGTATGATCAACCATGTGATTGGGAGACGTGTTCAAATATGTCTCAGTTTTCGTACCCTGGTACTCGGGTGCAACATTCCAGACGCTTTACTAACACTCTCCCGACTTGGAGAGTCAGTGCCTTTAACCTCCTGTTTGGCCCAGTTTGCAATTATTGCGGAAGATGAACAGGAATAGGGAGAACCAATGAGAGACTAGCTGGACGTGTCTGAACGGGCAAATTTAACTCTCATTTCCCACCAGGAAGAGGAATTAACCAAAGGCTCAGCGTGCCGTGCCGGAACCAGATTACGGCTTGAAGCCATCCTGCGGTGTTTCGGCCAGCTCACAAGAAAGCGAGTTGAAGAAAGGAGCTCAGGGGCACTGTAATTCACAAACCTGCAGAGTTATAAATGACAGCTATCGTCCAAAAATATACTGAAGTAAGGCTGCCAAGAGGACTTGAAAGCGGGGCAGAATTGTAGGAAACCAATTTCAGGAGGTAGACTGGAATTGCATTGAAAGCATAGGAAAAGAGGCAGAACGTCCACAATGATGCACTTGGCCAAAAAGGGCGTATGCGTTTTTTCCTGAATATATTCAGGAAGAAACGCATACGCACTTTTTGGCCAACCAAGCAAGCTTGCAAAGGAAATCTGCACTACAATGAAGTCTCACTTCCCCCCGGTCAAAAGGGCCATCTGAAAAAAGTGTAAAATCCAGAAAGGCAGGACAGGCCATGGAGAACTGGGAGCCTTGTTATGCTGATGGGCGGGATGTAAATTGCCAACAGACACTCGGGAGAAGTGTATGGTGTTTCCTGAAACATCTAAAAAACACAGCAACAGAGCCTAGGGCACTTCCACTTATGGTCCTATAGCTTAGGGAAATTAAAATCAAAAAGACACAGCCACCCCAAAGTTTGGGACGCCTATGTTTACAAGAACCTCATTTACCGTACAAGTTCAACATCACAGAAAGTGAAAAATGGATAAAGAACTTGTGGAACTTACGTACAATGCAGTATCACTCAGCAATGAAATCTATGTCACCAGGCCCGTAGCAGCATAATGAGTGGATTCAGGTACGATGATTCTAACTGAAATAAGTCACACAGAAAAAGAAACATCATAAGATATCACTACTACACGGAATGTAAACTTGGCTACACAGGAACTGAATTCCAAAACAGAACAGGGTCTCAAATTTAGAAAACCAACTTATGCTTGCTTAAGGGGAAAGGTGAGTTGGGGTGCTGCATAAAACCAGAGATTGAAATGAGCACAGATAAAGTTCCTTAAGCCAAATATGGAATAGACAAGAGCTACTCCTTGCTCAACGAAATGGACTCAACACCGCATATTAAACGCCTAAGAATGTACCTGACTAGTAAGTATCTTAAAACCTATGGATTGCTATGTCTCCGAAAGAGAATCAAGCATGTGTACAGGGGCATAAACGCAGCAGTGATAGGATTGGAGAGGTTCAGTGAGCAAATGAAGACCCTTTGAAGTCATATTGCATGGTACCCATTCCACGGGTTTCAACTACCCAGGTTTAAGGTATTCTTCCTTCAGCTAAAACATGCATGTGGAACCTAGAGTATGATCAACCATGTGATCGGGAGACGTGTTCAAATATGTCTCAGTTTTCGTACCCTGGTACTCGGGTGCAACATTCCAGACGCTTTACTAACACTCTCCCGACTTGGAGAGTCAGTCCCTTTAACCTCCTGTTTGGCCCAGTTTGCAATTTCTGCGGAAGATGAACAGGAATAGCGAGAACCAATGAGAGACTAGCTGGAGGTGTCTGGACGGGCAAATTTAACTCTCATTTCCCACCAGGAAGAGGAATTAACCAAAGGCTCAGCGTGCCGTGCCGGAACCAGATTAGGGCCTGAAGCCATCCTGCGGTGTTGCGGCCAGCTCACAAGAAAGCGAGTTGAAGAAAGGAGCTCAGGGGCACTGTAATTCACAAACCTGCAGAGTTATAAATGACAGCTATCGTCCAAAAATATACCGACGTAAGGCTGCCAAGAGGACTTGAAAGCGGGGCAGAATTGCAGGAAACCGATTTCAGGAGGTAGACTGGAATTGCATTGAAAGCATAGGAAAAGAGGCAGAACGTCCACAATGATGCACTTGGCCAAAAAGGGCGTATGCGTTTTCTCCTGAATATATTCAGGAAAAAACGCATACGCCCGTTTTGGCCAACCAACCAAGCTTGCAAAGGAAATCTGCACTACAATGAAGTCTCACTTCCCCCCCGTCAAAAAGGCCATCTGAAAAAAGTGTAAAATCCAGAAAAGCAGGACAGGCCATGGAGAACAGGGAGCCTTGTTATGCTGATGGGCGGGATGTAAATTGCCAACAGACACTCGGGAGAAGTGTTTGGTGTTTCCTGAAACATCTAACAAACACAGCAACAGAGCCTAGGGCACTTCCACTTATGGTCCTATAGCTTAGGGAAATTAAAATCAAAAAGACACAGCCACCCCAAAGTTTGGGACGCCTCTGTTTACAAGAACCTCGTTTACAGTACAAGTTCAACATCGCAGAAAGTGAAAAATGGATAAAGAAGTTGTGGTATTACTTACAAAGGAATATCACTCAGCAATGAAATCTATGTCATCAGGCCCTTAGCAACACAATGAGTGGATTCAGGTATGATGATTCTAACTGAAATAAGTCACACAGAAAAAGAAACATCATAAGATATCAGTAATACACGGAATGTAAACTTGACTACACAGGAACTGAATTACAGAACAGAACAGGGTCTCAAATTTAGAAAACCAACTTATGCTTGCTTAAGGGGAAAGGTGAGTTGGGGTGCTGCATAAAACCAGAGATTGAAATGAGCACAGATAAAGTTCCTTAAGCCAAATATGGAATAGACAAGAGCTACTCCTTGCTCAACGAAATGGACTCAACACCGCATATTAAACGCCTAAGAATGTACCTGACTAGTAAGTATCTTAAAACCTATGGATTGCTATGTCTCCGAAAGAGAATCAAGCATGTGTACAGGGGCATAAATGCAGCAGTGATAGGATTGGAGAGGTTCGGTGAGCAAATGAAGACCCTTTGAAGTCATATTTTATGGTACCCATTCCACGGGTTTCAACTACCCAGGTTTAAGGTATTCTTCCTTCAGCTAAAACATGCATGTGGAACCTAAAGTATGATCAACCATGTGATTGGGAGACGTGTTCAAATATGTCTCAGTTTTCGTACCCTGGTACTCGGGTGCAACATTCCAGACGCTTTACTAACACTCTCCCGACTTGGAGAGTCAGTGCCTTTAACCTCCTGTTTGGCCCAGTTTGCAATTACTGCGGAAGATGAACAGGAATAGGGAGAACCAATGAGAGACTAGCTGGAGGTGTCTGGACGGGCAAATTTAACTCTCATTTCCCACCAGAGAGAGGAATTAACCAAAGGCTCAGCGTGCCGTGCCGGAACCTGATTACGGCCTGAAGCCATCCTGCGGTGTTGCGGCCAGCTCACAAGAAAGCGAGTTGAAGAAAGGAGCTCAGGGGCACTGTAATTCACAAACCTGCAGAGTTATAAATGACAGCTATCGTCCAAAAATATACTGAAGTAAGGCTGCCAAGAGGACTTGAAAGCGGGGCAGAATTGTAGGAAACCAATTTCAGGAGGTAGACTGGAATTGCATTGAAAGCATAGGAAAAGAGGCAGAACGTCCACAATGATGCACTTGGCCAAAAAGGGCGTATGCGTTTTTTCCTGAATATATTCAGGAAGAAACGCATACGCACTTTTTGGCCAACCAAGCAAGCTTGCAAAGGAAATCTGCACTACAATGAAGTCTCACTTCCCCCCGGTCAAAAGGGCCATCTGAAAAAAGTGTAAAATCCAGAAAGGCAGGACAGGCCATGGAGAACTGGGAGCCTTGTTATGCTGACGGGCGGGATGTAAATTGCCAACAGACACTCGGGAGAAGTGTATGGTGTTTCCTGAAACATCTAAAAAACACAGCAACAGAGCCTAGGGCACTTCCACTTATGGTCCTATAGCTTAGGGAAATTAAAATCAAAAAGACACAGCCACCCCAAAGTTTGGGACGCCTATGTTTACAAGAACCTCATTTACCGTACAAGTTCAACATCACAGAAAGTGAAAAATGGATAAAGAACGTGTGGAACTTACGTACAATGCAGTATCACTCAGCAATGAAATCTATGTCACCAGGCCCGTAGCAGCATAATGAGTGGATTCAGGTACGATGATTCTAACTGAAATAAGTCACACAGAAAAAGAAACATCATAAGATATCACTAATACACGGAATGTAAACTTGGCTACACAGGAACTGAATTCCAAAACAGAACAGGGTCTCAAATTTAGAAAACCAACTTATGCTTGCTTAAGGGGAAAGGTGAGTTGGGGTGCTGCATAAAACCAGAGATTGAAATGAGCACAGATAAAGTTCCTTAAGCCAAATATGGAATAGACAAGAGCTACTCCTTGCTCAACGAAATGGACTCAACACCGCATATTAAACGCCTAAGAATGTACCTGACTAGTAAGTATCTTAAAACCTATGGATTGCTATGTCTCCGAAAGAGAATCAAGCATGTGTACAGGGGCATAAACGCAGCAGTGATAGGATTGGAGAGGTTCAGTGAGCAAATGAAGACCCTTTGAAGTCATATTGCATGGTACCCATTCCACGGGTTTCAACTACCCAGGTTTAAGGTATTCTTCCTTCAGCTAAAACATGCATGTGGAACCTAGAGTATGATCAACCATGTGATCGGGAGACGTGTTCAAATATGTCTCAGTTTTCGTACCCTGGTACTCGGGTGCAACATTCCAGACGCTTTACTAACACTCTCCCGACTTGGAGAGTCAGTCCCTTTAACCTCCTGTTTGGCCCAGTTTGCAATTTCTGCGGAAGATGAACAGGAATAGCGAGAACCAATGAGAGACTAGCTGGAGGTGTCTGGACGGGCAAATTTAACTCTCATTTCCCACCAGGAAGAGGAATTAACCAAAGGCTCAGCGTGCCGTGCCGGAACCAGATTAGGGCCTGAAGCCATCCTGCGGTGTTGCGGCCAGCTCACAAGAAAGCGAGTTGAAGAAAGGAGCTCAGGGGCACTGTAATTCACAAACCTGCAGAGTTATAAATGACAGCTATCGTCCAAAAATATACCGACGTAAGGCTGCCAAGAGGACTTGAAAGCGGGGCAGAATTGCAGGAAACCGATTTCAGGAGGTAGACTGGAATTGCATTGAAAGCATAGGAAAAGAGGCAGAACGTCCACAATGATGCACTTGGCCAAAAAGTGCGTATGCGTTTTCTCCTGAATATATTCAGGAAAAAACGCATACGCCCGTTTTGGCCAACCAACCAAGCTTGCAAAGGAAATCTGCACTACAATGAAGTC
The DNA here is from genome assembly GCF_039906515.1 of Pseudorca crassidens. NCBI lineage: Eukaryota > Metazoa > Chordata > Mammalia > Artiodactyla > Delphinidae > Pseudorca > Pseudorca crassidens. Next base: position 7,356 of record NW_027136348.1, read on the forward strand.
TCACTTCCCCCCCGTCAAAAAGGCCATCTGAAAAAAGTGTAAAATCCAGAAAAGCAGGACAGGCCATGGAGAACAGGGAGCCTTGTTATGCTGATGGGCGGGATGTAAATTGCCAACAGACACTCGGGAGAAGTGTTTGGTGTTTCCTGAAACATCTAACAAACACAGCAACAGAGCCTAGGGCACTTCCACTTATGGTCCTATAGCTTAGGGAAATTAAAATCAAAAAGACACAGCCACCCCAAAGTTTGGGACGCCTCTGTTTACAAGAACCTCGTTTACAGTACAAGTTCAACATCGCAGAAAGTGAAAAATGGATAAAGAAGTTGTGGTATTACTTACAAAGGAATATCACTCAGCAATGAAATCTATGTCATCAGGCCCTTAGCAACACAATGAGTGGATTCAGGTATGATGATTCTAACTGAAATAAGTCACACAGAAAAAGAAACATCATAAGATATCAGTAATACACGGAATGTAAACTTGACTACACAGGAACTGAATTACAGAACAGAACAGGGTCTCAAATTTAGAAAACCAACTTATGCTTGCTTAAGGGGAAAGGTGAGTTGGGGTGCTGCATAAAACCAGAGATTGAAATGAGCACAGATAAAGTTCCTTAAGCCAAATATGGAATAGACAAGAGCTACTCCTTGCTCAACGAAATGGACTCAACACCGCATATTAAACGCCTAAGAATGTACCTGACTAGTAAGTATCTTAAAACCTATGGATTGCTATGTCTCCGAAAGAGAATCAAGCATGTGTACAGGGGCATAAACGCAGCAGTGATAGGATTGGAGAGGTTCGGTGAGCAAATGAAGACCCTTTGAAGTCATATTTTATGGTACCCATTCCACGGGTTTCAACTACCCAGGTTTAAGGTATTCTTCCTTCAGCTAAAACATGCATGTGGAACCTAAAGTATGATCAACCATGTGATTGGGAGACGTGTTCAAATATGTCTCAGTTTTCGTACCCTGGTACTCGGGTGCAACATTCCAGACGCTTTACTAACACTCTCCCGACTTGGAGAGTCAGTGCCTTTAACCTCCTGTTTGGCCCAGTTTGCAATTATTGCGGAAGATGAACAGGAATAGGGAGAACCAATGAGAGACTAGCTGGACGTGTCTGAACGGGCAAATTTAACTCTCATTTCCCACCAGGAAGAGGAATTAACCAAAGGCTCAGCGTGCCGTGCCGGAACCAGATTACGGCTTGAAGCCATCCTGCGGTGTTTCGGCCAGCTCACAAGAAAGCGAGTTGAAGAAAGGAGCTCAGGGGCACTGTAATTCACAAACCTGCAGAGTTATAAATGACAGCTATCGTCCAAAAATATACTGAAGTAAGGCTGCCAAGAGGACTTGAAAGCGGGGCAGAATTGTAGGAAACCAATTTCAGGAGGTAGACTGGAATTGCATTGAAAGCATAGGAAAAGAGGCAGAACGTCCACAATGATGCACTTGGCCAAAAAGGGCGTATGCGTTTTTTCCTGAATATATTCAGGAAGAAACGCATACGCACTTTTTGGCCAACCAAGCAAGCTTGCAAAGGAAATCTGCACTACAATGAAGTCTCACTTCCCCCCGGTCAAAAGGGCCATCTGAAAAAAGTGTAAAATCCAGAAAGGCAGGACAGGCCATGGAGAACTGGGAGCCTTGTTATGCTGATGGGCGGGATGTAAATTGCCAACAGACACTCGGGAGAAGTGTATGGTGTTTCCTGAAACATCTAAAAAACACAGCAACAGAGCCTAGGGCACTTCCACTTATGGTCCTATAGCTTAGGGAAATTAAAATCAAAAAGACACAGCCACCCCAAAGTTTGGGACGCCTATGTTTACAAGAACCTCATTTACCGTACAAGTTCAACATCACAGAAAGTGAAAAATGGATAAAGAACTTGTGGAACTTACGTACAATGCAGTATCACTCAGCAATGAAATCTATGTCACCAGGCCCGTAGCAGCATAATGAGTGGATTCAGGTACGATGATTCTAACTGAAATAAGTCACACAGAAAAAGAAACATCATAAGATATCACTACTACACGGAATGTAAACTTGGCTACACAGGAACTGAATTCCAAAACAGAACAGGGTCTCAAATTTAGAAAACCAACTTATGCTTGCTTAAGGGGAAAGGTGAGTTGGGGTGCTGCATAAAACCAGAGATTGAAATGAGCACAGATAAAGTTCCTTAAGCCAAATATGGAATAGACAAGAGCTACTCCTTGCTCAACGAAATGGACTCAACACCGCATATTAAACGCCTAAGAATGTACCTGACTAGTAAGTATCTTAAAACCTATGGATTGCTATGTCTCCGAAAGAGAATCAAGCATGTGTACAGGGGCATAAACGCAGCAGTGATAGGATTGGAGAGGTTCAGTGAGCAAATGAAGACCCTTTGAAGTCATATTGCATGGTACCCATTCCACGGGTTTCAACTACCCAGGTTTAAGGTATTCTTCCTTCAGCTAAAACATGCATGTGGAACCTAGAGTATGATCAACCATGTGATCGGGAGACGTGTTCAAATATGTCTCAGTTTTCGTACCCTGGTACTCGGGTGCAACATTCCAGACGCTTTACTAACACTCTCCCGACTTGGAGAGTCAGTCCCTTTAACCTCCTGTTTGGCCCAGTTTGCAATTTCTGCAGAAGATGAACAGGAATAGCGAGAACCAATGAGAGACTAGCTGGAGGTGTCTGGACGGGCAAATTTAACTCTCATTTCCCACCAGGAAGAGGAATTAACCAAAGGCTCAGCGTGCCGTGCCGGAACCAGATTAGGGCCTGAAGCCATCCTGCGGTGTTGCGGCCAGCTCACAAGAAAGCGAGTTGAAGAAAGGAGCTCAGGGGCACTGTAATTCACAAACCTGCAGAGTTATAAATGACAGCTATCGTCCAAAAATATACCGACGTAAGGCTGCCAAGAGGACTTGAAAGCGGGGCAGAATTGCAGGAAACCGATTTCAGGAGGTAGACTGGAATTGCATTGAAAGCATAGGAAAAGAGGCAGAACGTCCACAATGATGCACTTGGCCAAAAAGGGCGTATGCGTTTTCTCCTGAATATATTCAGGAAAAAACGCATACGCCCGTTTTGGCCAACCAACCAAGCTTGCAAAGGAAATCTGCACTACAATGAAGTCTCACTTCCCCCCCGTCAAAAAGGCCATCTGAAAAAAGTGTAAAATCCAGAAAAGCAGGACAGGCCATGGAGAACAGGGAGCCTTGTTATGCTGATGGGCGGGATGTAAATTGCCAACAGACACTCGGGAGAAGTGTTTGGTGTTTCCTGAAACATCTAACAAACACAGCAACAGAGCCTAGGGCACTTCCACTTATGGTCCTATAGCTTAGGGAAATTAAAATCAAAAAGACACAGCCACCCCAAAGTTTGGGACGCCTCTGTTTACAAGAACCTCGTTTACAGTACAAGTTCAACATCGCAGAAAGTGAAAAATGGATAAAGAAGTTGTGGTATTACTTACAAAGGAATATCACTCAGCAATGAAATCTATGTCATCAGGCCCTTAGCAACACAATGAGTGGATTCAGGTATGATGATTCTAACTGAAATAAGTCACACAGAAAAAGAAACATCATAAGATATCAGTAATACACGGAATGTAAACTTGACTACACAGGAACTGAATTACAGAACAGAACAGGGTCTCAAATTTAGAAAACCAACTTATGCTTGCTTAAGGGGAAAGGTGAGTTGGGGTGCTGCATAAAACCAGAGATTGAAATGAGCACAGATAAAGTTCCTTAAGCCAAATATGGAATAGACAAGAGCTACTCCTTGCTCAACGAAATGGACTCAACACCGCATATTAAACGCCTAAGAATGTACCTGACTAGTAAGTATCTTAAAACCTATGGATTGCTATGTCTCCGAAAGAGAATCAAGCATGTGTACAGGGGCATAAACGCAGCAGTGATAGGATTGGAGAGGTTCGGTGAGCAAATGAAGACCCTTTGAAGTCATATTTTATGGTACCCATTCCACGGGTTTCAACTACCCAGGTTTAAGGTATTCTTCCTTCAGCTAAAACATGCATGTGGAACCTAAAGTATGATCAACCATGTGATTGGGAGACGTGTTCAAATATGTCTCAGTTTTCGTACCCTGGTACTCGGGTGCAACATTCCAGACGCTTTACTAACACTCTCCCGACTTGGAGAGTCAGTGCCTTTAACCTCCTGTTTGGCCCAGTTTGCAATTACTGCGGAAGATGAACAGGAATAGGGAGAACCAATGAGAGACTAGCTGGAGGTGTCTGGACGGGCAAATTTAACTCTCATTTCCCACCAGAGAGAGGAATTAACCAAAGGCTCAGCGTGCCGTGCCGGAACCAGATTACGGCCTGAAGCCATCCTGCGGTGTTGCGGCCAGCTCACAAGAAAGCGAGTTGAAGAAAGGAGCTCAGGGGCACTGTAATTCACAAACCTGCAGAGTTATAAATGACAGCTATCGTCCAAAAATATACTGAAGTAAGGCTGCCAAGAGGACTTGAAAGCGGGGCAGAATTGCAGGAAACCAATTTCAGGAGGTAGACTGGAATTGCATTGAAAGCATAGGAAAAGAGGCAGAACGTCCACAATGATGCACTTAGCCAAAAAGGGCGTATGCGTTTTTTCCTGAATATATTCAGGAAAAAACGCATACGCCCTTTTTGGCCAACCAAGCAAGCTTGCAAAGGAAATCTGCACTACAATGAAGTCTCACTTCCCCCCGGTCAAAAGGGCCATCTGAAAAAAGTGTAAAATCCAGAAAGGCAGGACAGGCCATGGAGAACTGGGAGCCTTGTTATGCTGATGGGCGGGATGTAAATTGCCAACAGACACTCGGGAGAAGTGTATGGTGTTTCCTGAAACATCTAAAAAACACAGCAACAGAGCCTAGGGCACTTCCACTTATGGTCCTATAGCTTAGGGAAATTAAAATCAAAAAGACACAGCCACCCCAAAGTTTGGGACGCCTCTGTTTACAAGAACCTCGTTTACAGTACAAGTTCAACATCACAGAAAGTGAAAAATGGATAAAGAACTTGTGGAACTTACGTACAATGCAGTATCACTCAGCAATGAAATCTATGTCACCAGGCCCGTAGCAGCATAATGAGTGGATTCAGGTACGATGATTCTAACTGAAATAAGTCACACAGAAAAAGAAACATCATAAGATATCACTAATACACGGAATGTAAACTTGGCTACACAGGAACTGAATTCCAAAACAGAACAGGGTCTCAAATTTAGAAAACCAACTTATGCTTGCTTAAGGGGAAAGGTGAGTTGGGGTGCTGCATAAAACCAGAGATTGAAATGAGCACAGATAAAGTTCCTTAAGCCAAATATGGAATAGACAAGAGCTACTCCTTGCTCAACGAAATGGACTCAACACCGCATATTAAACGCCTAAGAATGTACCTGACTAGTAAGTATCTTAAAACCTATGGATTGCTATGTCTCCGAAAGAGAATCAAGCATGTGTACAGGGGCATAAACGCAGCAGTGATAGGATTGGAGAGGTTCGGTGAGCAAATGAAGACCCTTTGAAGTCATATTGCATGGTACCCATTCCACGGGTTTCAACTACCCAGGTTTAAGGTATTCTTCCTTCAGCTAAAACATGCATGTGGAACCTAGAGTATGATCAACCATGTGATCGGGAGACGTGTTCAAATATGTCTCAGTTTTCGTACCCTGGTACTCGGGTGCAACATTCCAGACGCTTTACTAACACTCTCCCGACTTGGAGAGTCAGTCCCTTTAACCTCCTGTTTGGCCCAGTTTGTAATTTCTGCGGAAGATGAACAAGAATAGCGAGAACCAATGAGAGACTAGCTGGAGGTGTCTGGACGGGCAAATTTAACTCTCATTTCCCACCAGGAAGAGGAATTAACCAAAGGCTCAGCGTGCCGTGCCGGAACCAGATTAGGGCCTGAAGCCATCCTGCGGTGTTGCGGCCAGCTCACAAGAAAGCGAGTTGAAGAAAGGAGCTCAGGGGCACTGTAATTCACAAACCTGCAGAGTTATAAATGACAGCTATCGTCCAAAAATATACCGACGTAAGGCTGCCAAGAGGACTTGAAAGCGGGGCAGAATTGCAGGAAACCGATTTCAGGAGGTAGACTGGAATTGCATTGAAAGCATAGGAAAAGAGGCAGAACGTCCACAATGATGCACTTGGCCAAAAAGTGCGTATGCGTTTTCTCCTGAATATATTCAGGAAAAAAAGCATACGCCCGTTTTGGCCAACCAACCAAGCTTGCAAAGGAAATCTGCACTACAATGAAGTCTCACTTCCCCCCGGTCAAAAAGGCCATCTGAAAAAAGTGTAAAATCCAGAAAAGCAGGACAGGCCATGGAGAACAGGGAGCCTTGTTATGCTGATGGGCGGGATGTAAATTGCCAACAGACACTCGGGAGAAGTGTTTGGTGTTTCCTGAAACATCTAACAAACACAGCAACAGAGCCTAGGGCACTTCCACTTATGGTCCTATAGCTTAGGGAAATTAAAATCAAAAAGACACAGCCACCCCAAAGTTTGGGACGCCTCTGTTTACAAGAACCTCGTTTACAGTACAAGTTCAACATCGCAGAAAGTGAAAAATGGATAAAGAAGTTGTGGTATTACTTACAAAGGAATATCACTCAGCAATGAAATCTATGTCATCAGGCCCTTAGCAACACAATGAGTGGATTCAGGTATGATGATTCTAACTGAAATAAGTCACACAGAAAAAGAAACATCATAAGATATCAGTAATACACGGAATGTAAACTTGACTACACAGGAACTGAATTACAGAACAGAACAGGGTCTCAAATTTAGAAAACCAACTTATGCTTGCTTAAGGGGAAAGGTGAGTTGGGGTGCTGCATAAAACCAGAGATTGAAATGAGCACAGATAAAGTTCCTTAAGCCAAATATGGAATAGACAAGAGCTACTCCTTGCTCAACGAAATGGACTCAACACCGCATATTAAACGCCTAAGAATGTACCTGACTAGTAAGTATCTTAAAACCTATGGATTGCTATGTCTCCGAAAGAGAATCAAGCATGTGTACAGGGGCATAAACGCAGCAGTGATAGGATTGGAGAGGTTCGGTGAGCAAATGAAGACCCTTTGAAGTCATATTTTATGGTACCCATTCCACGGGTTTCAACTACCCAGGTTTAAGGTATTCTTCCTTCAGCTAAAACATGCATGTGGAACCTAAAGTATGATCAACCATGTGATTGGGAGACGTGTTCAAATATGTCTCAGTTTTCGTACCCTGGTACTCGGGTGCAACATTCCAGACGCTTTACTAACACTCTCCCGACTTGGAGAGTCAGTGCCTTTAACCTCCTGTTTGGCCCAGTTTGCAATTACTGCGGAAGATGAACAGGAATAGGGAGAACCAATGAGAGACTAGCTGGACGTGTCTGAACGGGCAAATTTAACTCTCATTTCCCACCAGGAAGAGGAATTAACCAAAGGCTCAGCGTGCCGTGCCGGAACCAGATTACGGCGTGAAGCCATCCTGCGGTGTTGCGGCCAGCTCACAAGAAAGCGAGTTGAAGAAAGGAGCTCAGGGGCACTGTAATTCACAAACCTGCAGAGTTATAAATGACAGCTATCGTCCAAAAATATACTGAAGTAAGGCTGCCAAGAGGACTTGAAAGCGGGGCAGAATTGCAGGAAACCGATTTCAGGAGGTAGACTGGAATTGCATTGAAAGCATAGGAAAAGAGGCAGAACGTCCACAATGATGCACTTGGCCAAAAAGGGCGTATGCGTTTTTTCCTGAATATATTCAGGAAAAAACGCATACGCCCTTTTTGGCCAACCAAGCAAGCTTGCAAAGGAAATCTGCACTACAATGAAGTCTCACTTCCCCCCGGTCAAAAGGGCCATCTGAAAAAAGTGTAAAATCCAGAAAGGCAGGACAGGCCATGGAGAACTGGGAGCCTTGTTATGCTGATGGGCGGGATGTAAATTGCCAACAGACACTCGGGAGAAGTGTATGGTGTTTCCTGAAACATCTAAAAAACACAGCAACAGAGCCTAGGGCACTTCCACTTATGGTCCTATAGCTTAGGGAAATTAAAATCAAAAAGACACAGCCACCCCAAAGTTTGGGACGCCTCTGTTTACAAGAACCTCGTTTACCGTACAAGTTCAACATCACAGAAAGTGAAAAATGGATAAAGAACTTTTGGAACTTACGTACAATGCAGTATCACTCAGCAATGAAATCTATGTCACCAGGCCCGTAGCAGCATAATGAGTGGATTCAGGTACGATGATTCTAACTGAAATAAGTCACACAGAAAAAGAAACATCATAAGATATCACTAATACACGGAATGTAAACTTGGCTACACAGGAACTGAATTCCAAAACAGAACAGGGTCTCAAATTTAGAAAACCAACTTATGCTTGCTTAAGGGGAAAGGTGAGTTGGGGTGCTGCATAAAACCAGAGATTGAAATGAGCACAGATAAAGTTCCTTAAGCCAAATATGGAATAGACAAGAGCTACTCCTTGCTCAACGAAATGGACTCAACACCGCATATTAAACGCCTAAGAATGTACCTGACTAGTAAGTATCTTAAAACCTATGGATTGCTATGTCTCCGAAAGAGAATCAAGCATGTGTACAGGGGCATAAACGCAGCAGTGATAGGATTGGAGAGGTTCGGTGAGCAAATGAAGACCCTTTGAAGTCATATTGCATGGTACCCATTCCACGGCTTTCAACTACCCAGGTTTAAGGTATTCTTCCTTAAGCTAAAACATGCATGTGGAACCTAGAGTATGATCAACCATGTGATCGGGAGACGTGTTCAAATATGTCTCAGTTTTCGTACCCTGGTACTCGGGTGCAACATTCCAGACGCTTTACTAACACTCTCCCGACTTGGAGAGTCAGTCCCTTTAACCTCCTGTTTGGCCCAGTTTGTAATTTCTGCGGAAGATGAACAAGAATAGCGAGAACCAATGAGAGACTAGCTGGAGGTGTCTGGACGGGCAAATTTAACTCTCATTTCCCACCAGGAAGAGGAATTAACCAAAGGCTCAGCGTGCCGTGCCGGAACCAGATTAGGGCCTGAAGCCATCCTGCGGTGTTGCAGCCAGCTCACAAGAAAGCGAGTTGAAGAAAGGAGCTCAGGGGCACTGTAATTCACAAACCTGCAGAGTTATAAATGACAGCTATCATCCAAAAATATACCGAAGTAAGGCTGCCAAGAGGACTTGAAAGCGGGGCAGAATTGCAGGAAACCGATTTCAGGAGGTAGACTGGAATTGCATTGAAAGCATAGGAAAAGAGGCAGAACGTCCACAATGATGCACTTGGCCAAAAAGGGCGTATGCGTTTTCTCCTGAATATATTCAGGAAAAAACGCATACGCCCTTTTTGGCCAACCAAGCAAGCTTGCAAAGGAAATCTGCACTACAATGAAGTCTCACTTCCCCCCGGTCAAAAAGGCCATCTGAAAAATGTGTAAAATCCAGAAAGGCAGGACAGGCCATGGAGAACAGGGAGCCTTGTTATGCTGATGGGCGGGATGTAAATTGCCAACAGACACTCGGGAGAAGTGTTTGGTGTTTCCTGAAACATCTAACAAACACAGCAACAGAGCCTAGGGCACTTCCACTTATGGTCCTATAGCTTAGGGAAATTAAAATCAAAAAGACACAGCCACCCCAAAGTTTGGGACGGCTCTGTTTACAAGAACCTCGTTTACAGTACAAGTTCAACATCGCAGAAAGTGAAAAATGGATAAAGAAGTTGTGGTATTACTTACAAAGGAATATCACTCAGCAATGAAATCTATGTCATCAGGCCCTTAGCAACACAATGAGTGGATTCAGGTATGATGATTCTAACTGAAATAAGTCACACAGAAAAAGAAACATCATAAGATATCAGTAATACACGGAATGTAAACTTGACTACACAGGAACTGAATTACAAAACAGAACAGGGTCTCAAATTTAGAAAACCAACTTATGCTTGCTTAAGGGGAAAGGTGAGTTGGGGTGCTGCATAAAACCAGAGATTGAAATGAGCACAGATAAAGTTCCTTAAGCCAAATATGGAATAGACAAGAGCTACTCCTTGCTCAACGAAATGGACTCAACACCGCATATTAAACGCCTAAGAATGTACCTGACTAGTAAGTATCTTAAAACCTATGGATTGCTATGTCTCCGAAAGAGAATCAAGCATGTGTACAGGGGCATAAACGCAGCAGTGATAGGATTGGAGAGGTTCGGTGAGCAAATGAAGACCCTTTGAAGTCATATTGCATGGTACCCATTCCACGGGTTTCAACTACCCAGGTTTAAGGTATTCTTCCTTCAGCTAAAACATGCATGTGGAACCTAAAGTATGATCAACCATGTGATTGGGAGACGTGTTCAAATATGTCTCAGTTTTCGTACCCTGGTACTCGGGTGCAACATTCCAGACGCTTTACTAACACTCTCCCGACTTGGAGAGTCAGTGCCTTTAACCTCCTGTTTGGCCCAGTTTGCAATTACTGCGGAAGATGAACAGGAATAGGGAGAACCAATGAGAGACTAGCTGGACGTGTCTGAACGGGCAAATTTAACTCTCATTTCCCACCAGGAAGAGGAATTAACCAAAGGCTCAGCGTGCCGTGCCGGAACCAGATTACGGCCTGAAGCCATCCTGCGGTGTTGCGGCCAACTCACAAGAAAGCGAGTTGAAGAAAGGAGCTCAGGGGCACTGTAATTCACAAACCTGCAGAGTTATAAATGACAGCTATCGTCCAAAAATATACTGAAGTAAGGCTGCCAAGAGGACTTGAAAGCGGGGCAGAATTGCAGGAAACCAATTTCAGGAGGTAGACTGGAATTGCATTGAAAGCATAGGAAAAGAGGCAGAACGTCCACAATGATGCACTTGGCCAAAAAGGGCGTATGCGTTTTTTCCTGAATATATTCAGGAAAAAACGCATACGCCCTTTTTGGCCAACCAAGCAAGCTTGCAAAGGAAATCTGCACTACAATGAAGTCTCACTTCCCCCCGGTCAAAAGGGCCATCTGAAAAAAGTGTAAAATCCAGAAAGGCAGGACAGGCCATGGAGAACTGGGAGCCTTGTTATGCTGATGGGCGGGATGTAAATTGCCAACAGACACTCGGGAGAAGTGTATGGTGTTTCCTGAAACATCTAAAAAACACAGCAACAGAGCCTAGGGCACTTCCACTTATGGTCCTATAGCTTAGGGAAATTAAAATCAAAAAGACACAGCCACCCCAAAGTTTGGGACGCCTCTGTTTACAAGAACCTCGTTTACCGTACAAGTTCAACATCACAGAAAGTGAAAAATGGATAAAGAACTTGTGGAACTTACGTACAATGCAGTATCACTCAGCAATGAAATCTATGTCACCAGGCCCGTAGCAGCATAATGAGTGGATTCAGGTACGATGATTCTAACTGAAATAAGTCACACAGAAAAAGAAACATCATAAGATATCACTAATACACGGAATGTAAACTTGGCTACACAGGAACTGAATTCCAAAACAGAACAGGGTCTCAAATTTAGAAAACCAACTTATGCTTGCTTAAGGGGAAAGGTGAGTTGGGGTGCTGCATAAAACCAGAGATTGAAATGAGCACAGATAAAGTTCCTTAAGCCAAATATGGAATAGACAAGAGCTACTCCTTGCTCAACGAAATGGACTCAACACCCCATATTAAACGCCTAAGAATGTACCTGACTAGTAAGTATCTTAAAACCTATGGATTGCTATGTCTCCGAAAGCGAATCAAGCATGTGTACAGGGGCATAAACGCAGCAGTGATAGGATTGGAGAGGTTCGGTGAGCAAATGAAGACCCTTTGAAGTCATATTGCATGGTACCCATTCCACGGGTTTCAACTACCCAGGTTTAAGGTATTCTTCCTTCAGCTAAAACATGCATGTGGAACCTAGAGTATGATCAACCAGGTGATCGGGAGACGTGTTCAAATATGTCTCAGTTTTCGTACCCTGGTACTCGGGTGCAACATTCCAGACGCTTTACTAACACTCTCCCGACTTGGAGAGTCAGTCCCTTTAACCTCCTGTTTGGCCCAGTTTGTAATTTCTGCGGAAGATGAACAAGAATAGCGAGAACCAATGAGAGACTAGCTGGAGGTGTCTGGACGGGCAAATTTAACTCTCATTTCCCACCAGGAAGAGGAATTAACCAAAGGCTCAGCGTGCCGTGCCGGAACCAGATTAGGGCCTGAAGCCATCCTGCGGTGTTGCGGCCAGCTCACAAGAAAGCGAGTTGAAGAAAGGAGCTCAGGGGCACTGTAATTCACAAACCTGCAGAGTTATAAATGACAGCTATCGTCCAAAAATATACCGAAGTAAGGCTGCCAAGAGGACTTGAAAGCGGGGCAGAATTGCAGGAAACCGATTTCAGGAGGTAGACTGGAATTGCATTGAAAGCATAGGAAAAGAGGCAGAACGTCCACAATGATGCACTTGGCCAAAAAGGGCGTATGCGTTTTCTCCTGAATATATTCAGGAAAAAACGCATACGCCCTTTTTGGCCAACCAAGCAAGCTTGCAAAGGAAATCTGCACTACAATGAAGTCTCACTTCCCCCCTGTCAAAAGGGCCATCTGAAAAAAGTGTAAAATCCAGAAAGGCAGGACAGGCCATGGAGAACTGGGAGCCTTGTTATGCTGATGGGCGGGATGTAAATTGCCAACAGACACTCGGGAGAAGTGTTTGGTGTTTCCTGAAACATCTAACAAACACAGCAACAGAGCCTAGGGCACTTCCACTTATGGTCCTATAGCTTAGGGAAATTAAAATCAAAAAGACACAGCCACCCCAAAGTTTGGGACGCCTCTGTTTACAAGAACCTCGTTTACAGTACAAGTTCAACATCGCAGAAAGTGAAAAATGGATAAAGAAGTTGTGGTATTACTTACAAAGGAATATCACTCAGCAATGAAATCTATGTCATCAGGCCCTTAGGAACACAATGAGTGGATTCAGGTATGATGATTCTAACTGAAATAAGTCACACAGAAAAAGAAACATCATAAGATATCAGTAATACACGGAATGTAAACTTGACTACACAGGAACTGAATTACAGAACAGAACAGGGTCTCAAATTTAGAAAACCAACTTATGCTTGCTTAAGGGGAAAGGTGAGTTGGGGTGCTGCATAAAACCAGAGATTGAAATGAGCACAGATAAAGTTCCTTAAGCCAAATATGGAATAGACAAGAGCTACTCCTTGCTCAACGAAATGGACTCAACACCCCATATTAAACCCCTAATAATGTACCTGACTAGTAAGTATCTTAAAACCTATGGATTGCTATGTCTCCAAAAGAGAATCAAGCATGTGTACAGGGGCATAAACGCAGCAGTGATAGGATTGGAGAGGTTCGGTGAGCAAATGAAGACCCTTTGAAGTCATATTGCATGGTACCCATTCCACGGGTCTCAACTCTCCAGGTTTAAGGTATTCTTCCTTCAGCTAAAACATGCATGTGGAACCCAGAGTATGATCAACCATGTGAACGGGAGACGTGTTCAAATATGTCTCAGTTTTCTTCCCCTGGTACTCGGGTGCAACATTCCAGACGCTTTACTAACACTCTCCCCACTTGGAGAGTCAGCGCCTTTAACCTCCTGTTTGGCCCAGTTTGCAATTTCTGCGGAAGATGAACAGGAATAGGGAGAACCAATGAGAGACTAGCTGGAGGTGTCTGGACGGGCAAATTTAACTCTCATTTCCCACCAGGAAGAGGAAATAACCAAAGGCTCAGCGTGCCGTGCCGGAACCAGATTAGGGCCTGAAGCCATCCTGCGGTGTTGCGGCCAGCTCACAAGAAAGCGAGTTGAAGAAAGGAGCTCAGGGGCACTGTAATTCACAAACCTGCAGAGTTATAAATGACAGCTATCGTCCAAAAATATACTGAAGTAAGGCTGCCAAGAGGACTTGAAAGCGGGGCAGAATTGCAGGAAACCGATTTCAGGAGGTAAACTGGAATTGCATTGAAAGCATAGGAAAAGAGGCAGAACGTCCACAATGATGCACTTGGCCAAAAAGGGCGTATGCGTTTTTTCCTGAATATATTCAGGAAAAAACGTATACGCCCTTTTTGGCCAACCAAGCAAGCTTGCAAAGGAAATCTGCACTACAATGAAGTCTCACTTCCCCCTAGTCAAAAGGGCCATCTGAAAAAAGTGTAAAATCCACAAAGGCAGGACAGGCCATGGAGAACTGGGAGCCTTGTTATGCTGATGGGCGGGATGTAAACTGCCAACAGAAACTTGGGAGAAGTGTATTGTGTTTCCTGAAACATCTAAAAAACAAAGCAACAGAGCCTAGGGCACTTCCACTTATGGTCCTATAGCTTAGGGAAATTAAAATCAAAAAGACACAGCCACCCCAAAGTTTGGGACGCCTCTGTTTACAAGAACCTCGTTTACCGTACAAGTTCAGTATCACAGAAAGTGAAAAATGGATAAAGAACTTGTGGTACTTATGTAGAATGCGGTATCACTCAGCAATGAAGTCTATGTCATCAGGCCCGTAGCAGCATAATGAGTGGATTCAGGTACGATGATTCTAACTGAAATAAGTCACACAGAAAAAGAAACATCATAAGATATCACTAATACACGGAATGTAAACTTGGCTACACTGGAACTGAATTCCAAAACAGAAGAGGGTTTCAAATTTAGAAAACCAACTTATGCTTGCTTAAGGGGAAAGGTGAGTGGGGTGCTGCATAAAACCAGAGATTGAAATGAGCACAGATAAAGTTCCTTAAGCCAAATATGGAATAGACAAGAGCTACTCCTTGCTCAACGAAATGGACTCAACACCCCATATTAAACCCCTAATAATGTACCTGACTAGTAAGTATCTTAAAACTTATGGATTGCTATGCCTCCAAAAGAGAATCAAGCGTGTGTACAGGGGCATAAACGCAGCAGTGATAGGATTGGAGAGGTTCGGTGAGCAAATGAAGACCCTTTGAAGTCATATTGCATGGTACCCATTCCACGGGTCTCAACTCTCCAGGTTTAAGGTATTCTTCCTTCAGCTAAAACATGCATGTGGAATCCAGAGTATGATCAACCATGTGAACGGGAGACGTGTTCAAATATGTCTCAGTTTTCTTCCCCTGGTACTCGGGTGCAACATTCCAGACGCTTTACTAACACTCTCCCCACTTGGAGAGTCAGCGCCTTTAACCTCCTGTTTGGCCCAGTTTGCAATTTCTGCGGAAGATGAACAGGAATAGGGAGAACCAATGAGAGACTAGCTGGAGGTGTCTGGACGGGCAAATTTAACTCTCATTTCCCACCAGGAAGAGGAAATAACCAAAGGCTCAGCGTGCCGTGCCGGAACCAGATTAGGGCCTGAAGCCATCCTGCGGTGTTGCGGCCAGCTCACAAGAAAGCGAGTTGAAGAAAGGAGCTCAGGGGCACTGTAATTCACAAACCTGCAGAGTTATAAATGACAGCTATCGTCCAAAAATATACTGAAGTAAGGCTGCCAAGAGGACTTGAAAGCGGGGCAGAATTGCAGGAAACCGATTTCAGGAGGTAGACTGGAATTGCATTGAAAGCATAGGAAAAGAGGCAGAACGTCCACAATGATGCACTTGGCCAAAAAGGGCGTATGCGTTTTTTCCTGAATATATTCAGGAAAAAACGCATACGCCCTTTTTGGCCAACCAAGCAAGCTTGCAAAGGAAATCTGCACTACAATGAAGTCTCACTTCCCCCCTGTCAAAAGGGCCATCTGAAAAAAGTGTAAAATCCAGAAAGGCAGGACAGGCCATGGAGACCTGGGAGCCTTGTTATGCTGATGGGCGGGATGTAAATTGCCAACAGACACTCGGGAGAAGTGTATGGTGTTTCCTGAAACATCTAAAAAACAAAGCAACAGAGCCTAGGGCACTTCCACTTATGGTCCTATAGCTTAGGGAAATTAAAATCAAAAAGACACAGCCACCCCAAAGTTTGGGACGCCTCTGTTTACAAGAACCTCGTTTACCATACAAGTTCAGTATCACAGAAAGTGAAAAATGGATAAAGAACTTGTGGTACTTATATACAATGCAGTATCCCTCAGCAATGAAATCTATGTCATCAGGCCCGTAGCAGCATAATGAGTGGATTCAGGTACGATGATTCTAAGTGACATAAGTCACACAGAAAAAGAAACATCATAAGATATCAGTAATACACAGAATGTAAACTTGGCTACACAGGAACTGAATTCCAAAACAGAACAGGGTCTCAAATTTAGAAAACCAACTTATGCTTGCTTAAGGGGAAAGGTGAGTTGGGGTGCTGCATAAAACCAGAGATTGAAATGAGCACAGATAAAGTTCCTTAAGCCAAATATGGAATAGACAAGAGCTACTCCTTGCTCAACGAAATGGACTCAACACCCCATATTAAACGCCTAAGAATGTACCTGACTAGTAAGTATCTTAAAACCTATGGATTGCTATGTCTCCAAAACAGAATCAAGCGTGTGTACAGGGGCATAAACTCAGCAGTGATAGGATTGGAGAGGTTCGGTGAGCAAATGAAGACCCTTTGAAGTCATATTGCATGGTACCCATTCCACGTGTTTCAACTACCCGGGTTTAAGGTATTCTTCCTTCAGCTAAAACATGCATGTGGAACCCAGAGTATGATCAACCGTGTGAACGGGAGACGTGTTCAAATATGTCTCAGTATTCCTCCCCTGGTACTCGGGTGCAACATTCCAGACGCTTTACTAACACTCTCCCCACTTGGAGAGTTAGCGCCTTTAACTTCCTGTTTGGCCCAGTTTGCAATTTCTGCGGAAGATGAACAGGAATAGGGAGAACCAATGTGAGACTAGCTGGAGGTATCTGGACGGGCAAATTTAACTCTCATTTCCCACCAGGAAGAGGAAATAACCAAAGGCTCAGCGTGCCGTGCCGGAACCAGATTAGGGCCTGAAGCCATCATGCAGTGTTGCGGCCAGCTCACAAGAAAGCGAGTTGAAGAAAGGAGCTCAGGGGCACTGTAATTCACAAACCTGCAGAGTTATAAATGACAGCTATCGTCCAAAAATATACTGAAGTAAGGCTGCCAAGAGGACTTGAAAGCGGGGCAGAATTGCAGGAAACCGATTTCAGGAGGTAGACTGGAATTGCATTGAAAGCATAGGAAAAGAGGCAGAACGTCCACAATGATGCACCTGGCCAAAAAGGGCGTATGCATTTTTTCCTGAATATATTCAGGAAAAAACGCATACGCCCTTTTTGGCCAACCAAGCAAGCTTGCAAAGGAAATCTGCACTACAATGAAGTCTCACTTCCCCCCAGTCAAAAGGACCATCTGAAAAAAGTGTAAAATCCAGAAAGGCAGGACAGGCCATGGAGAACTGGGAGCCTTGTCATGCTGATGGGAGGGATGTAAATTGCCAACAGACACTCGGGAGAAGTGTATGGTGTTTCCTGAAACATCTAAAAAACAAAGCAACAGAGCCTAGGGCACTTCCACTTATGGTCCTATAGCTTAGGGAAATTAAAATCAAAAAGACACAGCCACCCCAAAGTATGGTACGGCTCTGTTTACAAGAACCTCGTTTACCGTACAAGTTCAGTATCACAGAAAGTGAAAAATGGATAAAGAAGTTGTGGTATTTACTTACAAAGCAATATCACTCAGCAATGAAATCTATGTCATCAGGACCTTAGCAGCACAATGAGTGGATTCAGGTATGATGATTCTAACTGAAATAAGTCACACAGAAAAAGAAACATCATAAGATATCAGTAATACACGGAATGTAAACTTGGCTACACAGGAACTGAATTCCAAAACAGAACAGGGTCTCAAATTTAGAAAACCAACTTATGCTTGCTTAAGGGGAAAGGTGAGTTGGGGTGCTGCATAAAACCAGAGATTGAAATGAGTACAGATAAAGTTCCTTAAGCCAAATATGGAATAGACAAGAGCTACTCCTTGCTCAACGAAATGGACTCAACACCGCATATTAAACGCCTAAGAATGTACCTGACTAGAAAGTATCTTAAAACCTATGGATTGCTATGTCTCCGAAAGAGAATCAAGCATGTGTACAGGGGCATAAACGCAGCAGTGATAGGATTGGAGAGGTTCGGTGAGCAAATGAAGACCCTTTGAAGTCATATTGCATGGTACCCATTCCAAGGGTTTCAACTACCCAGGTTTAAGGTATTCTTCCTTCAGCTAAAACATGCATGTGGAACCTAGAGTATGATCAACCATGTGATCGGGAGACGTGTTCAAATATGTCTCAGTTTTCGTACCCTGGTACTCGGGTGCAACATTCCAGACGCTTTACTAACACTCTCCCGACTTGGAGAGTCAGTCCCTTTAACCTCCTGTTTGGCCCAGTTTGTAATTTCTGCGGAAGATGAACAAGAATAGCGAGAACCAATGAGAGACTAGCTGGAGGTGTCTGGACGGGCAAATTTAACTCTCATTTCCCACCAGGAAGAGGAATTAACCAAAGGCTCAGCGTGCCGTGCCGGAACCAGATTAGGGCCTGAAGCCATGCTGCGGTGTTGCGGCCAGCTCACAAGAAAGCGAGTTGAAGAAAGGAGCTCAGGGGCACTGTAATTCACAAACCTGCAGAGTTATAAATGACAGCTATCGTCCAAAAATATACCGAAGTAAGGCTGCCAAGAGGACTTGAAAGCGGGGCAGAATTGCAGGAAACCGATTTCAGGAGGTAGACTGGAATTGCATTGAAAGCATAGGAAAAGAGGCAGAACGTCCACAATGATGCACTTGGCCAAAAAGGGCGTATGCGTTTTCTCCTGAATATATTCAGGAAAAAACGCATACGCCCTTTTTGGCCAACCAACCAAGCTTGCAAAGGAAATCTGCACTACAATGAAGTCTCACTTCCCCCCGGTCAAAAAGGCCATCTGAAAAAAGTGTAAAATCCAGAAAGGCAGGACAGGCCATGGAGAACAGGGAGCCTTGTTATGCTGATGGGCGGGATGTAAATTGCCAACAGACACTCGGGAGAAGTGTTTGGTGTTTCCTGAAACATCTAACAAACACAGCAACAGAGCCTAGGGCACTTCCACTTATGGTCCTATAGCTTAGGGAAATTAAAATCAAAAAGACACAGCCACCCCAAAGTTTGGGACGCCTCTGTTTACAGGAACCTCGTTTACAGTACAAGTTCAACATCGCAGAAAGTGAAAAATGGATAAAGAAGTTGTGGTATTACTTACAAGGGAATATCACTCAGCAATGAAATCTATGTCATCAGGCCCTTAGCAACACAATGAGTGGATTCAGGTATGATGATTCTAACTGAAATAAGTCACACAGAAAAAGAAACATCATAAGATATCAGTAATACACGGAATGTAAACTTGACTACACAGGAACTGAATTACAGAACAGAACAGGGTCTCAAATTTAGAAAACCAACTTATGCTTGCTTAAGGGGAAAGGTGAGTTGGGGTGCTGCATAAAACCAGAGATTGAAATGAGCACAGATAAAGTTCCTTAAGCCAAATATGGAATAGACAAGAGCTACTCCTTGCTCAACGAAATGGACTCAACACCGCATATTAAACGCCTAAGAATGTACCTGACTAGTAAGTATCTTAAAACCTATGGATTGCTATGTCTCCGAAAGAGAATCAAGCATGTGTACAGGGGCATAAACGCAGCAGTGATAGGATTGGAGAGGTTCGGTGAGCAAATGAAGACCCTTTGAAGTCATATTTTATGGTACCCATTCCACGGGTTTCAACTACCCAGGTTTAAGGTATTCTTCCTTCAGCTAAAACATGCATGTGGAACCTAAAGTATGATCAACCATGTGATTGGGAGACGTGTTCAAATATGTCTCAGTTTTCGTACCCTGGTACTCGGGTGCAACATTCCAGACGCTTTACTAACACTCTCCCGACTTGGAGAGTCAGTGCCTTTAACCTCCTGTTTGGCCCAGTTTGCAATTACTGCGGAAGATGAACAGGAATAGGGAGAACCAATGAGAGACTAGCTGGACGTGTCTGAACGGGCAAATTTAACTCTCATTTCCCACCAGGAAGAGGAATTAACCAAAGGCTCAGCGTGCCGTGCCGGAACCAGATTACGGCCTGAAGCCATCCTGCGGTGTTGCGGCCAGCTCACAAGAAAGCGAGTTGAAGAAAGGAGCTCAGGGGCACTGTAATTCACAAACCTGCAGAGTTATAAATGACAGCTATCGTCCAAAAATACACTGAAGTAAGGCTGCCAAGAGGACTTGAAAGCGGGGCAGAATTGCAGGAAACCAATTTCAGGAGGTAGACTGGAATTGCATTGAAAGCATAGGAAAAGAGGCAGAACGATCACAATGATGCACTTGGCCAAAAAGGGCGTATGCGTTTTTTCCTGAATATATTCAGGAAAAAACGCATACGCCCTTTTTGGCCAACCAAGCAAGCTTGCAAAGGAAATCTGCACTACAATGAAGTCTCACTTCCCCCCGGTCAAAAGGGCCATCTGAAAAAAGTGTAAAATCCAGAAAGGCAGGACAGGCCATGGAGAACTGGGAGCCTTGTTATGCTGATGGGCGGGATGTAAATTGCCAACAGACACTGGGGAGAAGTGTATGGTGTTTCATGAAACATCTAAAAAACAAAGCAACAGAGCCTAGGGCACTTCCACTTATGGTCCTATAGCTTAGGGAAATTAAAATCAAAAAGACACAGCCACCCCAAAGTTTGGGACGCCTCTGTTTACAAGAACCTCGTTTACCGTACAAGTTCAACATCACAGAAAGTGAAAAATGGATAAAGAACTTGTGGAACTTACGTACAATGCAGTATCACTCAGCAATGAAATCTATGTCACCAGGCCCGTAGCAGCATAATGAGTGGATTCAGGTACGATGATTCTAACTGGAATAAGTCACACAGAAAAAGAAACATCATAAGATATCACTAATACACGGAATGTAAACTTGGCTACACAGGAACTGAATTCCAAAACAGAACAGGGTCTCAAATTTAGAAAACCAACTTATGCTTGCTTAAGGGGAAAGGTGAGTTGGGGTGCTGCATAAAACCAGAGATTGAAATGAGCACAGATAAAGTTCCTTAAGCCAAATATGGAATAGACAAGAGCTACTCCTTGCTCAACGAAATGGACTCAACACCGCATATTAAACGCCTAAGAATGTACCTGACTAGTAAGTATCTTAAAACCTATGGATTGCTATGTCTCCGAAAGAGAATCAAGCATGTGTACAGGGGCATAAACGCAGCAGTGATAGGATTGGAGAGGTTCGGTGAGCAAATGAAGACCCTTTGAAGTCATATTGCATGGTACCCATTCCACGGGTTTCAACTACCCAGGTTTAAGGTATTCTTCCTTCAGCTAAAACATGCATGTGGAACCTAAAGTATGATCAACCATGTGATTGGGAGACGTGTTCAAATATGTCTCAGTTTTCGTACCCTGGTACTCGGGTGCAACATTCCAGACGCTTTACTAACACTCTCCCGACTTGGAGAGTCAGTGCCTTTAACCTCCTGTTTGGCCCAGTTTGCAATTACTGCGGAAGATGAACAGGAATAGGGAGAACCAATGAGAGACTAGCTGGACGTGTCTGAACGTGCAAATTTAACTCTCATTTCCCACCAGGAAGAGGAATTAACCAAAGGCTCAGCGTGCCGTGCCGGAACCAGATTACGGCCTGAAGCCATCCTGCGGTGTTGCGGCCAGCTCACAAGAAAGCGAGTTGAAGAAAGGAGCTCAGGGGCACTGTAATTCACAAACCTGCAGAGTTATAAATGACAGCTATCGTCCAAAAATATACTGAAGTAAGGCTGCCAAGAGGACTTGAAAGCGGGGCAGAATTGCAGGAAACCAATTTCAGGAGGTAGACTGGAATTGCATTGAAAGCATAGGAAAAGAGGCAGAACGATCACAATGATGCACTTGGCCAAAAAGGGCGTATGCGTTTTTTCCTGAATATATTCAGGAAAAAACGCATACGCCCTTTTTGGCCAACCAAGCAAGCTTGCAAAGGAAATCTGCACTACAATGAAGTCTCACTTCCCCCCGGTCAAAAGGGCCATCTGAAAAAAGTGTAAAATGCAGAAAGGCAGGACAGGCCATGGAGAACTGGGAGCCTTGTTATGCTGATGGGCGGGATGTAAATTGCCAACAGACACTCGGGAGAAGTGTATGGTGTTTCCTGAAACATCTAAAAAACACAGCAACAGAGCCTAGGGCACTTCCACTTATGGTCCTATAGCTTAGGGAAATTAAAATCAAAAAGACACAGCCACCCCAAAGTTTGGGACGCCTCTGTTTACAAGAACCTCGTTTACCGTACAAGTTCAACATCACAGAAAGTGAAAAATGGATAAAGAACTTGTGGAACTTACGTACAATGCAGTATCACTCAGCAATGAAATCTATGTCACCTGGCCCGTAGCAGCATAATGAGTGGATTCAGGTACGATGATTCTAACTGAAATAAGTCACACAGAAAAAGAAACATCATAAGATATCACTAATACACGGAATGTAAACTTGGCTACACAGGAACTGAATTCCAAAACAGAACAGGGTCTCAAATTTAGAAAACCAACTTATGCTTGCTTAAGGGGAAAGGTGAGTTGGGGTGCTGCATAAAACCAGAGATTGAAATGAGCACAGATAAAGTTCCTTAAGCCAAATATGGAATAGACAAGAGCTACTCCTTGCTCAACGAAATGGACTCAACACCGCATATTAAACGCCTAAGAATGTACCTGACTAGTAAGTATCTTAAAACCTATGGATTGCTATGTCTTCGAAAGAGAATCAAGCATGTGTACAGGGGCATAAACGCAGCAGTGATAGGATTGGAGAGGTTCGGTGAGCAAATGAAGACCCTTTGAAGTCATATTGCATGGTACCCATTCCACGGGTTTCAACTACCCAGGTTTAAGGTATTCTTCCTTCAGCTAAAACATGCATGTGGAACCTAGAGTATGATCAACCATGTGATCGGGAGACGTGTTCAAATATGTCTCAGTTTTCGTACCCTGGTACTCGGGTGCAACATTCCAGACGCTTTACTAACACTCTCCCGACTTGGAGAGTCAGTCCCTTTAACCTCCTGTTTGGCCCAGTTTGTAATTTCTGCGGAAGATGAACAAGAATAGGGAGAACCAATGAGAGACTAGCTGGAGGTGTCTGGACGGGCAAATTTAACTCTCATTTCCCACCAGGAAGAGGAATTAACCAAAGGCTCAGCGTGCCGTGCCGGAACCAGATTAGGGCCTGAAGCCATCCTGCGGTGTTGCGGCCAGCTCACAAGAAAGCGAGTTGAAGAAAGGAGCTCAGGGGCACTGTAATTCACAAACCTGCAGAGTTATAAATGACAGCTATCGTCCAAAAATATACCGAAGTAAGGCTGCCAAGAGGACTTGAAAGCGGGGCAGAATTGCAGGAAACCGATTTCAGGAGGTAGACTGGAATTGCATTGAAAGCATAGGAAAAGAGGCAGAACGTCCACAATGATGCACTTGGCCAAAAAGGGCGTATGCGTTTTCTCCTGAATATATTCAGGAAAAAACGCATACGCCCTTTTTGGCCAACCAACCAAGCTTGCAAAGGAAATCTGCACTACAATGAAGTCTCACTTCCCCCTGGTCAAAAAGGCCATCTGAAAAAAGTGTAAAATCCAGAAAGGCAGGACAGGCCATGGAGAACAGGGAGCCTTGTTATGCTGATGGGCGGGATGTAAATTGCCAACAGACACTCGGGAGAAGTGTTTGGTGTTTCCTGAAACATCTAACAAACACAGCAACAGAGCCTAGGGCACTTCCACTTATGGTCCTATAGCTTAGGGAAATTAAAATCAAAAAGACACAGCCACCCCAAAGTTTGGGACACCTCTGTTTACAAGAACCTCGTTTACAGTACAAGTTCAACATCGCAGAAAGTGAAAAATGGATAAAGAAGTTGTGGTATTACTTACAAAGGAATATCACTCAGCAATGAAATCTATGTCATCAGGCCCTTAGCAACACAATGAGTGGATTCAGGTATGATGCTTCTAACTGAAATAAGTCACACAGAAAAAGAAACATCATAAGATATCAGTAATACACGGAATGTAAACTTGACTACACAGGAACTGAATTACAGAACAGAACAGGGTCTCAAATTTAGAAAACCAACTTATGCTTGCTTAAGGGGAAAGGTGAGTTGGGGTGCTGCATAAAACCAGAGATTGAAATGAGCACAGATAAAGTTCCTTAAGCCAAATATGGAATAGACAAGAGCTACTCCTTGCTCAACGAAATGGACTCAACACCCCATATTAAACCCCTAATAATGTACCTGACTAGTAAGTATCTTAAAACCTATGGATTGCTATGTCTCCAAAAGAGAATCAAGCGTGTTTACAGGGGCATAAACGCAGCAGTGATAGGATTGGAGAGGTTCGGTGAGCAAATGAAGACCCTTTGAAGTCATATTGCATGGTACCCATTCCACGGGTCTCAACTCTCCAGGTTTAAAGTATTCTTCCTTCAGCTAAAACATGCATGTGGAACCCAGAGTATGATCAACCATGTGAACGGGAGACGTGTTCAAATATGTCTCAGTTTTCTTCCCCTGGTACTCGGGTGCAACATTCCAGACGCTTTACTAACACTCTCCCCACTTGGAGAGTCAGCGCCTTTAACCTCCTGTTTGGCCCAGTTTGCAATTTCTGCGGAAGATGAACAGGAATAGGGAGAACCAATGAGAGACTAGCTGGAGGTGTCTGGACGGGCAAATTTAACTCTCATTTCCCACCAGGAAGAGGAAATAACCAAAGGCTCAGCGTGCCGTGCCGGAACCAGATTAGGGCCTGAAGCCATCCTGCGGTGTTGCGGCCAGGTCACAAGAAAGCGAGTTGAAGAAAGGAGCTCAGGGGCACTGTAATTCACAAACCTGCAGAGTTATAAATGACAGCTATCGTCCAAAAATATACTGAAGTAAGGCTGCCAAGAGGACTTGAAAGCGGGGCAGAATTGCAGAAAACCGATTTCAGGAGGTAGACTGGAATTGCATTGAAAGCATAGGAAAAGAGGCAGAACGTCCACAATGATGCACTTGGCCAAAATGGGCGTATGCGTTGTTTCCTGAATATATTCAGGAAAAAACGCATACGTCCTTTTTGGCCAACCAAGCAAACTTGCAAAGGAAATCTGCACTACAATGAAGTCTCACTTCCCCCCGGTCAAAAGGGCCATCTGAACAAAGTGTAAAATCCAGAAAGACAGGACAGGCCATGGAGAACTGGGAGCCTTGTTATGCTGATGGGCGGGATGTAAATTGCCAACAGACACTCGGGAGAAGTGTATGGTGTTTCCTGAAACATCTAAAAAACAAAGCAACAGAGCCTAGGGCACTTCCACTTATGGTCCTATAGCTTAGGGAAATTAAAATCAAAAAGACACAGTCACCCCAAAGTTTGGGACGCCTCTGTTTACAAGAACCTCGTTTACCGTACAAGTTCAGTATCACAGAAAGTGAAAAATGGATAAAGAACTTGTGGTACTTACGTACAATGCAGTATCACTCAGCAATGAAATCTATGTCATCAGGCCCGTAGCAGCATAATGAGTGGATTCAGGTACGATGATTCTAACTGAAATAAGTCACACAGAAAAAGAAACATCATAAGATATCACTAATACACGGAATGTAAACTTGGCTACACAGGAATTGAATTCCAAAACAGAACAGGGTCTCAAATTTAGAAAACCAACTTATGCTTGCTTAAGAGGAAAGGTGAGTTGGGGTGCTGCATAAAACCAGAGAGTGAAATGAGCACAGATAAAGTTGGTAAGCCAAATATGGAATAGACAAGAGCTACTCCTTGCTCAACGAAATGGACTCAACACCCCATATTAAACGCCTAAGAATGTACCTGACTAGTAAGTATCTTAAAACCTATGGATTGCTATGTCTCCGAAAGAGAATCAAGCGTGTGTACAGGGGCATAAACGCAGCAGTGATAGGATTGGAGAGGTTCGGTGAGCAAATGAAGACCCTTTGAAGTCATATTGCATGGTACCCATTCCACGGGTCTCAACTCTCCAGGTTTAAGGTATTCTTCCTTCAGCTAAAACATGCATGTGGAACCCAGAGTATGATCAACCGTGTGAACGGGAGACGTGTTCAAATATGTCTCAGTTTTCCTCCCCTGGTACTCGGGTGCAACATTCCAGACGCTTTACTAACACTCTCCCGACTTGGAGAGTTAGTGCCTTTAACCTCCTGTTTGGCCCAGTTTGCAATTACTGCGGAAGATGAACAGGAATAGGGAGAACCAATGAGAGACTAGCTGGACGTGTCTGAACGGGCAAATTTAACTCTCATTTCCCACCAGGAAGAGGAATTAACCAAAGGCTCAGCGTGCCATGCCGGAACCAGATTAGGGCCTGAAGCCATCCTGCGGTGTTGCGGCCAGCTCACAAGAAAGCGAGTTGAAGAAAGGAGCTCAGGGGCACTGTAATTCACAAACCTGCAGAGTTATAAATGACAGCTATCGTCCAAAAATATACTGAAGTAAGGCTGCCAAGAGGACTTGAAAGCGGGGCAGAATTGCAGGAAACCGATTTCAGGAGGTAGACTGGAATTGCATTGAAAGCATAGGAAAAGAGGCAGAACATCCACAATGATGCACTTGGCCAAAAAGGGCGTATGCGTTTTTTCCTGAATATATTCAGGAAGAAACGCATACGCACTTTTTGGCCAACCAAGCAAGCTTGCAAAGGAAATCTGCACTACAATGAAGTCTCACTTCCCCCCGGTCAAAAGGGCCATCTGATAAAAGTGTAAAATCCAGAAAGGCAGGACAGGCCATGGAGAACTAGAAGCCTTGTTATGCTGATGGGCGGGATGTAAATTGCCAACAGACACTCAGGAGAAGTGTATGGTGTTTCCTGAAACATCTGAAAAACAAAGCAACACAGCCTAGGGCACTTCCACTTATGGTCCTATAGCTTAGGGAAATTAAAATCAAAAAGACACAGCACCCCAAAGTTTGGGAAGCCTCTGTTTACAAGAACCTCGTTTACCGTACAAGTTCAATATCACAGAAAGTGAAAAATGGATAAAGAACTTGTGGTACTTACGTACAATGCAGTATCACTCAGCAATGAAATCTATGTCATCAGGCCCGTAGCAGCATAATGAGTGGATTCAGGTACGATGATTCTAACTGAAATAAGTCACACAGAAAAAGAAACATCATAAGATATCACTAATACACGGAATGTA
Organism: Pseudorca crassidens; assembly: GCF_039906515.1. Taxonomy (NCBI): domain Eukaryota; kingdom Metazoa; phylum Chordata; class Mammalia; order Artiodactyla; family Delphinidae; genus Pseudorca; species Pseudorca crassidens. The sequence continues at coordinate 34,690 of NW_027136348.1, forward strand.
AACTTGGCTACACAGGAACTGAATTCCAAAACAGAACAGGGTCTCAAATTTAGAAAACCAACTTATGCTTGCTTAAGGGGAAAGGTGAGTTGGGGTGCTGCATAAAACCAGAGATTGAAATGAGCACAGATAAAGTTCCTTAAGCCAAATATGGAATAGACAAGAGCTACTCCTTGCTCAATGAAATGGACTCAACAACCCATATTAAACGCCTAAGAATGTACCTGACTAGTAAGTATCTTAAAACCTATGGATTGCTATGTCTCCAAAAGAGAATCAAGCATGTGTACAGGGGCATAAACGCAGCAGTGATAGGTTTGGAGAGGTTCGGTGAGCAAATGAAGACCCTTTGAAGTCATATTGCATGGTACCCATTCCACGGGTTTCAACTACCCAGGTTTAAGGTATTCTTCCTTCAGCTAAAACATGCATGTGGAACCCAGAGTATGATCAACTGTGTGAACGGGAGACGTGTTCAAATATGTCTCAGTTTTTGTACCCTGGTACTCGGGTGCAACATTCCAGACGCTTTACTAACACTCTCCCGACTTGGAGAGTCAGTCCCTTTAACCTCCTATTTGGCCCAGTTTGCAATTTCTGCGGAAGATGAACAGGAATAGCGAGAACCAATGAGAGACTAGCTGGAGGTGTCTAGACGGGCAAATTTAACTCTCATTTCCCACCAGGAAGAGGAATTAACCAAACGCTCAGCGTGCCATGCCGGAAACAGATAAGGGCCTGAAGCCATCCTGCGGTGTTGTGGCCAAGTCACAAGAAAGCGAGTTGAAGAAAGGAGCTCAGGGGCACTGTAATGCACAAACCTGCAGAGTTATAAATGACAGCTATCGTCCAAAAATATACTGAAGTAAGGCTGCCAAGAGGACTTGAAAGCGGGGCAGAATTGCAGGAAACCGATTTCAGGAGGTAGACTGGAATTGCATTGAAAGCATAGGAAAAGAGGCAGAACGTCCACAATGATGCACTTGGCCAAAAAGGGCGTATGCGTTTTTTCCTGAATATATTCAGGAAAAAACGCATACGCCCTTTTTGGCCAACCAAGCAAGCTTGCAAAGGAAATCTGCACTACAATGAAGTCTCACTTCCCCCCTGTCAAAAGGGCCATCTGAAAAAAGTGTAAAATCCAGAAAGGCAGGACAGGCCATGGAGAACTGGAAGCCTTGTTATGCTGATGGGCGGGATGTAAATTGCCAACAGACACTCGGGAGAAGTGTATGGTGTTTCCTGAAACATCTGAAAAGCAAAGCAACAGAGCCTAGGGCACTTCCACTTATGGTCCTATAGCTTAGGGAAATTAAAATCAAAAAGACACAGGCACCCCAAAGGTTGGAATGGCTCTGTTTACAAGAACCTCGTTTACAGTACAAGTTCAACATCGCAGAAAGTGAAAAATGGATAAAGAAGTTGTGGTATTTACTAACAAAGCAATATCACTCAGCAATGAAATCTATGTCATCAGGCCCATAGCAGCACAATGAGTGGATTCAGGTATGATGATTCTAACTGAAATAAGTCACACAGAAAAAGAAACATCATAAGATATCAGTAATACATGGAATGTAAACTTGGCTATACAGGAACTGAATTACAGAACAGAACAGGGTCTCAAATTTAGAAAACCAACTTATGCTTGCTTAAGGGGAAAGGTGAGTTGGGGTGCTGCATAAAACCAGAGATTGAAATGAGCACAGATAAAGTTCCTTAAGCCAAATATGGAATAGACAAGAGCTACTCCTTGCTCAACGAAATGGACTCAACACCGCATATTAAACGCCTAAGAATGTACCTGACTAGTAAGTATCTTAAAACCTATGGATTGCTATGTCTCCGAAAGAGAATCAAGCATGTGTACAGGGGCATAAATGCAGCAGTGATAGGATTGGAGAGGTTCGGTGAGCAAATGAAGACCCTTTGAAGTCATATTGCATGGTACCCATTCCACGGGTCTCAACTCTCCAGGTTTAAGGTATTCTTCCTTCAGCTAAAACATGCATGTGGAACCCAGAGTATGATCAACCGTGTGAACGGGAGACGTGTTCAAATATGTCTCAGTTTTCCTCCCCTGGTACTCGGGTGCAACATTCCAGACGCTTTACTAACACTCTCCCCACTTGGAGAGTCAGCGCCTTTAACCTCCTGTTTGGCCCAGTTTGCAATTTCTGCGGAAGATGAACAGGAATAGGGAGAACCAATGAGAGACTAGCTGGAGGTGTCTGGACGGGCAAATTTAACTCTCATTTCCCACCAGGAAGAGGAAATAACCAAAGGCTCAGCGTGCCATGCCGGAACCAGATTAGGGCCTGAAGCCATCCTGCGGTGTTGCAGCCAGCTCACAAGAAAGCGAGTTGAAGAAAGGAGCTCAGGGGCACTGTAATTCACAAACCTGCAGAGTTATAAATGACAGCTATCGTCCAAAAATATACTGAAGTAAGGCTGCCAAGAGGACTTGAAAGCGGGGCAGAATTGCAGGAAACCGATTTCAGGAGGTAGACTGGAATTGCATTGAAAGCATAGGAAAAGAGGCAGAACGTCCACAATGATGCACTTGGCCAAAAAGGGCGTATGCATTTTTTCCTGAATATATTCAGGAAAACACGCATACGCCCTTTTTGGCCAACCAAGAAAGCTTGCAAAGGAAATCTGCACTACAATGAAGTCTCACTTCCCCCCAGTCAAAAGGGCCATCTGAAAAAAGTGTAAAATCCAGAAAGGCAGGACAGGCCATGGAGAACTGGGAGCCTTGTTATGCTGATGGGCGGGATGTAAATTGCCAACAGACACTTGGGAGGAGTGTATGGTGTTTCCTGAAACATCTAAACAACAAAGCAACAGAGCCTAGGGCACTTCCACTTATGGTCCTATAGCTTAGGGAAATTAAAATCAAAAAGACACAGCCACCCCAAAGTTTGGGACGCCTCTGTTTACAAGAACCTCGTTTACCGTACAAGTTCAATATCACAGAAAGTGAAAAATGGATAAAGAAATTGTGGTACTTACGTACAATGCAGTATCACTCAGCAATGAAATCTATGTCATCAGGCCCGTAGCAGCATAATGAGTGGATTCAGGTACGATGATTCTAACTGAAATAAGTCACACAGAAAAAGAAACATCATAAGATATCACTAATACACGGAATGTAAACTTGGCTACACAGGAACTGAATTCCAAAACAGAACAGGGTCTCAAATTTAGAAAACCAACTTATGCTTGCTTAAGGGGAAAGGTGAGTTGGGGTGCTGCATAAAACCAGAGATTGAAATGAGCACAGATAAAGTTCCTTAAGCCAAATATGGAATAGACAAGAGCTACTCCTTGCTCAACGAAATGGACTCAACACCCCATATTAAACGCCTAAGAATGTACCTGACTAGTAAGTATCTTAAAACCTATGGATAGCTATGTCTTCAAAAGAGAATCAAGCATGCGTACAGGGGCATAAACGCAGCAGTGATAGGATTGGAGAGGTTCGGTGAGCAAATGAAGACCCTTTGAAGTCATATTGCATGGTACCCATTCCACGGGTCTCAACTCTCCAGGTTTAAGGTATTCTTCCTTCAGCTAAATCATGCATGTGGAACCCAGAGTATGATCAACCGTGTGAACGGGAGACGTGTTCAAATATGTCTCAGTTTTCGTACCCTGGTACTCGGGTGCAACATTCCAGACGCTTTACTAACACTCTCCTGATTTGGAGAGTCAGTCCCTTTAACCTCCTGTTTGGCCCAGTTTGCAATTTCTGCGGAAGTTGAACAGGAATAGTGAGAACCAATGAGAGACTAGCTGGAGGTGTCTGGACGGGCCAATTTAACTCTCATTTCCCACCAGGAAGAGGAAATAAGCAAAGGCTCAGCGTGCCATGCCGGAACCAGATTAGGGACTGAAGCCATCCTGCGGTGTTGCGGCCAGCTCACAAGAAAGCGAGTTGAAGAAAGGAGCTCAGGGGCACTGTAATTCACAAACCTGAAGAGTTATAAATGACAGCTATCGTCCAAAAATATACTGAAGTAAGGCAGCCAAGAGGACTTGAAAGCGGGGCAGAATTGCAGGAAACCGATTTCAGGAGGTAGACTGGAATTGCATTGAAAGCATAGGAAAAGAGGCAGAACGTCCACAATGATGCACTTGGCCAAAAAGGGCGTATGCGTTTTTTCCTGAATATATTCAGGAAAAAACGCATACGCCCTTTTTGGCCAACCAAGCAAGCTTGCAAAGGAAATCTGCACTACAATGAAGTCTCACTTCCCCCCGGTCAAAAGGGCCATCTGAACAAAGTGTAAAATCCAGAAAGGCAGGACAGGCCATGGAGAACTGGGAGCCTTGTTATGCTGATGGGCGGGATGTAAATTGCCAACAGACACTCGGGAGAAGTGTATGGTGTTTCCTGAAACATCTAAAAAACAAAGCAACAGAGCCTAGGGCACTTCCAATTATGGTCCTATGGCTTAGGGAAATTAAAATCAAAAAGACACAGGCACCCCAAAGGTTGGAATGGCTCTGTTTACGAGAACCTCGTTTACAGTACAAGTTCAACATCGCAGAAAGTGAAAAATGGATAAAGAAGTTGTGGTATTTACTAACAAAGCAATATCACTCAGCAATGAAATCTATGTCATCAGGCCCATAGCAGCACAATGAGTGGATTCAGGTATGATGATTCTAACTGAAATAAGTCACACAGAAAAAGAAACATCATAAGATATCAGTAATACATGGAATGTAAACTTGGCTACACAGGAACTGAATTACAGAACAGAACAGGGTCTCAAATTTAGAAAACCAACTTATGCTTGCTTAAGGGGAAAGGTGAGTTGGGGTGCTGCATAAAACCAGAGATTGAAATGAGCACAGATAAATTTCCTTAAGCCAAATATGGAATAGACAAGAGCTACTCCTTGCTCAACGAAATGGACTCAACACCGCATATTAAACGCCTAAGAATGTACCTGACTAGTAAGTATCTTAAAACCTATGGATTGCTATGTCTCCGAAAGAGAATCAAGCATGTGTACAGGGGCATAAACGCAGCAGTGATAGGATTGGAGAGGTTCGGTGAGCAAATGAAGACCCTTTGAAGTCATATTGCATGGTACCCATTCCACGGGTCTCAACTCTCCAGGTTTAAGGTATTCTTCCTTCAGCTAAAACATGCATGTGGAACCCAGAGTATGATCAACCGTGTGAACGGGAGACGTGTTCAAATATGTCTCAGTTTTCCTCCCCTGGTACTCGGGTGCAACATTCCAGACGCTTTACTAACACTCTCCCCACTTGGAGAGTCAGCGCCTTTAACCTCCTGTTTGGCCCAGTTTGCAATTTCTGCGGAAGATGAACAGGAATAGGGAGAACCAATGAGAGACTAGCTGGAGGTGTCTGGACGGGCAAATTTAACTCTCATTTCCCACCAGGAAGAGGAAATAACCAAAGGCTCAGCGTGCCGTGCCAGAACTAGATTAGGGCCTGAAGCCATCCTGCGGTGTTGCGGCCAGCTCACAAGAAAGCGAGTTGAAGAAAGGAGCTCAGGGGCACTGTAATGCACAAACCTGCAGAGTTATAAATGACAGCTATCGTCCAAAAATATACTGAAGTAAGGCTGCCAAGAGGACTTGAAAGCGGGGCAGAATTGCAGGAAACCGATTTCAGGAGGTAGACTGGAATTGCATTGAAAGCATAGGAAAAGAGGCAGAACGTCCACAATGATTCACTTGGCCAAAAAGGGCGTATGCGTTTTTTCCTGAATATATTCAGGAAAAAACGCATACGCCCTTTTTGGCCAACCAAGCAAGCTTGCAAAGGAAATCTGCACTACAATGAAGTCTCACTTCCCCCCGGTCAAAAGGGCCATCTGAAAAATGTGTAAAATCCAGAAAGGCAGGACAGGCCATGGAGAACTGGGAGCCTTGTTATGCTGATGGGCGGGATGTAAATTGCCAACAGACACTCGGGAGAAGTGTATGGTGTTTCCTGAAACATCTATAAAACAAAGCAACAGAGCCTAGGGCACTTCCACTTATGGTCCTATAGCTTAGGGAAATTAAAATCAAAAAGACACAGCCACCCCAAAGTTTGGGACGCCTCTGTTTACAAGAACCTCGTTTACCGTACATGTTCAACATCACAGAAAGTGAAAAATGGATAAAGAACTTGTGGTACTTACGTACAATGCAGTATCACTCAGCAATGAAATCTATGTCATCAGGCCCGTAGCAGCATAATGAGTGGATTCAGGTACGATGATTCTAACTGAAATAAGTCACACAGAGAAAGAAACATCATAAGATATCACTAATACACGGAATGTAAACTTGGCTACACAGGAACTGAATTACAGAACAGAACATGGTCTCAAATTTAGAAAACCAACTTATGCTTGCTTAAGGGTAAAGGTGAGTTGGGGTGCTGCATAAAACCAGAGATTGAAATGAGCACAGATAAAGTTCCTTAAGCCAAATATGGAATAGACAAGAGCTACTCCTTGCTCAACGAAATGGACTCAACACCCCATACTAAACGCCTAAGAATGTACCTAACTAGTAAGTATCTTAAAACCTATGGATTGCTATGTCTCCAAAAGAGAATCAAGCGTGTGTACAGGGGCATAAACGCAGCAGTGATAGGATTGGAGAGGTTCGGTGAGCAAATGAAGACCCTTTGAAGTCATATTGCATGGTACCCATTCCACGGGTCTCAACTCTCCAGGTTTAAAGTATTCTTCCTTCAGCTAAAACATGCATGTGGAACCCAGAGTATGATCAACCGTGTGAACGGGAGACGTGTTCAAATATGTCTCAGTTTTCCTCCCCTGGTACTCGGGTGCAACATTCCAGACGCTTTACTAACACTCTCCCCACTTGGAGAGTCAGCGCCTTTAACCTCCTGTCTGGCCCAGTTTGCAATTTCTGCGGAAGATGAACAGGAATAGGGAGAACCAATGAGAGACTAGCTGGAGGTGTCTGGACGGGCAAATTTAACTCTCATTTCCCACCAGGAAGAGGAAATAACCAAATGCTCAGCGTGCCGTGCCGGAACCAGATTAGGGCCTGAAGCCATCCTGCGGTGCTGCGGCCAGCTCAAAAGAAAGCGAGTTGAAGAAAGGAGCTCAGGGGCACTGTAATTCACAAACCTGCAGAGTTATAAATGACAGCTATCGTCCAAAAATATACTGAAGTAAGGCTGCCAAGAGGACTTGAAAGCGGGGCAGAATTGCAGGAAACCGATTTCAGGAGGTAGACTGGAATTGCATTGAAAGCATAGGAAAAGAGGCAGAACGTCCACAATGATGCACTTGGCCAAAAAGGGCGTATGCGTTTTTTCCTGAATATATTCAGGAAAAAACGCATACGCCCTTTTTGGCCAACCAAGCAAGCTTGCAAAGGAAATCTGCACTACAATGAAGTCTCACTTCCCCCCGCTCAAAAGGGCCATCTGAAAAAAGTGTAAAATCCAGAAAGGCAGGACAGGCCATGGAGAACTGGGCGCCTTGTTATGCTGATGGGTAGGATGTAAATTGCCAACAGCCACTTGCGAGAAGTGTGTGGTGTTTCCTGAAACATCTAAAAAACAAAGCAACAGAGCCTAGGGCACTTCCACTTATGGTCCTATAGCTTAGGGAAATTAAAATCAAAAAGACACAGCCACCCCAAAGTTTGGGACGCCTCTGTTTACAAGAACCTCGTTTACCGTACAAGTTCAATATTGCAGAAAGTGAAAAATGGATAAAGAAGTTGTGGTACTTACGTACAATGCAATATCACTCAGCAATGAAATCTATGTCATCAGGCCCATAGCAGCATAATGAGTGGATTCAGGTATGATGATTCTAACTGAAATAAGTCACACAGAAAATGAAACATCATGAGATATCACTAATACACGGAATGTAAACTTGGCTACACAGAAACTGAATTACAAAATAGAACAGGGACTCAAATTTAGAAAACCATCTTATGCTTGCTTAAGGGGAAAGGTGAGTTGGGGTGCTGCATAAAAGCAGAGTTTGAAATTAGCACAGATACTGTTCCATAAGCCAAATATGGAATAGACAAGACCTACCCCTTGCTCAACGTAATGGATTCAGCAATGAGGTATCACCTCACACCTGGTAGAATAGGCATCATAGAAAATCTACAAACAAAAAATGCTGGAAAGGGTGTGGAGAAAAGGAACCCTCTTCCACTATTGTTGGGAATATAAATTGATACAGTCATTATGGAGAACAATATGGAATTTCTTAAGAAACTAACAATAGAATTCCCATATGATACAGCAATCCCAGTACTGGACATATACCCAGACAAATCCATAAATCAAAAAGAGACATTCACCGCAATGTTCATTGCATCACTATTTACAATATCGAGGTAATGGAAGCAACCTAAATGCCCACAGACAGACGAATGCATAAAGCTGTGGTACATATATAAAATGGAATATTACTAAGCCATGAAAAGGAATGAAATTGGGTCATTTGTAGAGACGTCGATGGATCCAGAGACTGTCATACAGAGTGAAGTAAGTCAGAAAGAGAAAAACAAATCTTGTATATTCATGCATATATGTGGAACCTAGAAAAACTGTACAGATTAACCATTTTGCAAGGCATAAATAGAGCAACAGATGTAGACAACAAACGTATGGACAACAAGGGGGGAAAGCTGTTGGGGGGGTGGTGGTGGGAGGAGTTGAGAGACTGGGATTGGCATGTATACATTTATATGTATAAAATAGATAACCAATAAGAACCTGCTGTATAAAAATATAAAATAAAATTCAAAATTAAAAAGAAATAAAATTTAAAAAATAAAACAGAAAAAACAATTATTCCCTGCACATACATGTATTTATATGAATAATTTATTTCCATGCTTATATCTGTAAATACAAAAAAGAGGAATAAAATCTACCTTGAACCAAAAACGAAAAAGAGAAAAAAAACACAGAACCCACCAGTTACACAGAAGAAAACCGTATCAGGGCACTTGCTCCAGTTGTAAACAATTCTGAAGTTGGTCAGTGGTGGGGAATCGTCTCCCATTCAGCCAGCAGCCCCCACGCAACAAGCGTCCTCATTGCAAAGCTGGGGCACCGTGCCAGGGCATCTGTGAGTAAACGTGAGCTGAGCCCCAGGCCAGTTGCTGCTGAACTATTCCCACCTGTCCCAGGTAAAACACCTGAATATATACAAGGACTTGAAAGCCTAGAGGAAGGGCCATGGAGCCACACGAGTGACAGCATGCCGGCCGACTTGGTGCCTGCAGGCCAGCCAGGATGGTCCTGGCCCTGGGTGCTCTTCTGGAAGATTTCCATTTCCCTGCCTGAGATACCCGTCCTGTCCCTGCCCCCACTGCTTTTTTCCTTCCTCACCTCTGCCCAGGGAGAAATTCCAGCAGCAGGTATGGGTGACACATCCTCTTCTTTAGCAGGTGGCAGCCTGGCAACTGCTGCAGAAAGTCCAGCAGAGCCCCACTCACACTGGGCCACCCACAAAGCCGTGGCCTCTCCCTCCCTCCCACCAGCCCAGCCCCGAGACTGCTGACAGGGCAGAGAAAATGGCGTCAGGCACGGCTGCAGGGGCTCTTGCTGCCTGGAGTGGTATTTATATTGATCTCAACCCAGGCACACCTGGGGAGGGCTGGCCGGCACGGTAAGTCTGCCCAGGTCAGCCAATCATCACCCCTCAGGGGCTCACAGTTGCAGAAAATGGAACTTGCTGAAGCGGCTAGGTCCAAGGAACAGGTGTGGGCTCCCGAGAGTCAGGATAGACAAGGGGCTGCAGCTTTGGCTTGTTTTCTAATCATTTTATCTGGCCCATGAGTGGGAGACAACTTCAAGAAAACCCTCTCCTAATGAGAGGAACCCAGGAGTCAGGGAGAGGAGGGGTGGGTGGTGGTTGGAGACAGAGACCTGGTGCCCCGGGTGCAGTGGAAGTCTCTGGAAGACCAGGTGGAGGGAGGCCGCACGGAGTGATGCCCAGGGTCACAGACCTGTCACAGCTGCTGTTTGTTAGTTCAAGTCCTGCTCTGAGGTGCTCTGTGTCAGCTCTGAGCGACAGGTGAGCTGGGGGTGCTCTGCAATGAGGGCTATGTGCACGGTTCCTGTGTGCCCAGCCCTGCCACAGTATCTGCAAGGGTAGCTCTGTATCCTGGGAGGGGCCTGACCACGAGAGCCCCGTGGGCTGGGGTGGGGGTGGGGTACCTGCCCAGGTGAGCTCCATATTCTGGGATTGGTCTGACCACGAGAGTCCCATGGGCTGCTGGGGACCTGGTAAAGGATGTCAGGACAGTCAGTGAAGCCACCTAGGATATACCTCCAGTTGCTCCTAATTCCTACACCCTGCTGGTCATTCTACCAACCACCAGGACATGGTATTCTGTATTAGTCTTCAATGATGCCTTCTTTTGTATTCCATTAGTCCCAGAGTCACAAGAAATTTTGGCTTGTGAGTGGCAGGACTCAACATACAACTAAAACAATACTTCCGGGCCGTTCGGCCCCAAGGGTGCAAAAATTCCCACACCATCTTTGGGGAAAGCTTAGCTAAAGACCTAAAAGTTCTACCTCTGGAAAAGGAAACCCTCCTTCAATATGCAGGCGACATTCTGATCGCTAGCCCTACTAAGGAGGCCTCTGAACTACCAAGCCAATAAAGGATAGAAGTTGTCCAAGAAAAAGCTCAAATATCACAGACTGCAGTGACCTGCCTGGGCTTCATTCTCACAGAAGGTCGGAGAAGCCCATCCCAGGAAAGGGAAGAAACCATTTTCAGCCTTACCCCTTTCTAAAACTAGAAGACAGCTTAGGGGTTCCTGGGGAGGCCAGGGTTTGCTGCTTCTGGATCCCTAACTACAGTCTACTAGCTGGGCCTCTATATGAAACACTGAAAGGAAAAGATGATGATCCTTTTGAATAGAATCCAGAAGTGGCCTTTCAAGAATGGAAAGAGCAGTCAATTCAGACCCTTGCCCTGGAACTCCCTAATTTAGCTAAACCCTTTGACCTTTACATTCCCGGTGAAAGGTGAATCGCCATTGGAGAATTAGTGCAAAAACTGGGACCACTTGAAATGGAACAATGCAAGAATGCCATCCAGGTAGGATAAACTACGGTCACTAAGGGGCTTGGCCCACTGCCACATCTGGCCAAGATACTGGCGGTATCTAAAAACCTGGAAATCAGCAGCCCCAAAGGCCACCTCCCTCCTAAGGGAAAAGGACCCCACGTGGTGATCCTAACCACCAACCATGCCCTGAAGTTGCAGGGTTCACTCCGTGGGCACACCGACCTCGAGTGAGGAGGCCCTCCAACTCCAACATCCAGAGAGATAACCGGGGGCAACAGGGCACCATGACGACTCGTGTGAACATCACTTGACCTGGAGTTTCTCTCATAAAACAACAAGAGTGTGTCCCAAAAGAGTAGACTACTGCTTGCAGGACTTACTGCACCCAGAGGGGAGCTAATAATCTTGGCGGGGGAACAGTATACCACACTGTCACCATAGAAAAGCCTACAGACACCATGATGATGGTGGCCAATAAGACCGGCTGGACTCCTGTTTACTTCAAAAGGCTGTTGACTCAGTGGCCATCATGGTCCTTGATCACCACTGACCCTGGACTGTCTGGGAGTTGAGCGGGCAGGGCTCTGACACCTGGTGCTGTTTGTACGTTAATTCAGGGGCCTAATTGAAGAAAGCGCAGACTACTGGTCAGAACATCTAGGCTGGCAGAAACGGTCAGCCTAAGGTGGCCAAACAAATGTGGGGCGGGGTGAAACCGGCCCCCACAGCGTCTCTGCACATCTCTTTCCTGGACCCTTAAAGGTCATTAGAATCTATAACACTTCCAATGCTGGTGCTCAGGTGGACGAGCAGGGAGGCAGGGGTCCTGGGGACAATCAACGTCACCGGGAGGCTGCTGGGGAGAAGCTCTGACCCTCGCCCCAGGGTATGAGGGCTCCCAACTCAGCACTCAGCAGTTACAGAAGAAGGGTCTGCACCCTCAGCACTCCAAGAATGAGGAACGGGACAAAAAGCAGAGGAGGGGTTTGTCCCCAGCAAAGCCCATTAAAAATCCCTGGGAGATAAAAATAGAATCTGGGCAATAAAGTCAAGTCTAACCTTTTTTATCCTTTGTGCTTTGTCTAATTTCACGTGCTCCTAGGGTCCCGCATGCAGAGGTTCCACACCCGGCACTTCAGACCAGATTTCCTAGTGCAGAATGGCTGGGTCGACACCTCAGCTCCTGGGGCCCAGTGCAGACTCCACGATATAGAGCCTGAGCTACAGCCAACCCGGCCCTCGAGAGCTCCGCCCCCTCCTTCCCTCCCACTGACTCTGACAGGATCTCTACACAGCAGCCCAGCCCACAGCCCACGGGGTAGTGCATGCTCTCACCTCTCCATTCTCTGATCAAAATATAAAGTTTCCTTTGCTTGTGAACCAAACTCAGTCTCGATCTGTTGGCCCCAATGACACTGGGCAGGGGGACACTTGTTGGGGTCCACTCTGGAGGATCAGTAACAGAAATTGAGACTATTGTAACCTCAATGAACAGATGTGTGAGCCAAACTGTAGTTAACATAGAACAGTGTATAAGGCTCGGGTAAAATAAGATGTTTTTAACACTTCCATTTGATATTTCCATCACTTTTTATAAGCAAGTTCAGTGAAAAGGTTTGTCTTATTTGTCAGGTCAATATTAGAGAAACGAAGTGATTTCTTTCCAAGGATGTACATCTAATAATCTTGGTTAAACCTTCAATCCTGTTTTAAATGCTTTTCCATTGAAAATGATACCTCTCTTTCAGCTCCCCCATTTCTGAGAAGTATAAAATCTTATAATTTATTATTACCAAAGGGGAAAGGTGGGAGGAGGGATAAATTAACAGTTTGGAATTAACACATACACACTGCTATGTATAAAATAGATCATCAACAAGGAACTACTGTATAGCACAGGGAACTACACTCAACATTTTGCAATAACCTATAAGGGGAAATAATCTGAAAAAGAATAGATATTTTTATTGACATCATCTATCAATGACAGTTAAAGTGTAGCCTAAGGGAAGCTGGTGGTGAGTGCTTCTGACCCTGAAGACTTCAATTATCTAAAGTTTGGACTCTGCCTACTTCCCAAGGCCCTTAATGAACATATGTGTAGCCGTAGCTTAAAAACTTCCCCAGTTTGGGTTTCGGGGAGACACTGATTTTGAAAAAGCCCTGGTGTTCTCCTTACATGAATGGGACTCTTCCTACTGCTAAAACATGTCTGTCACACCCAGAGGATGGTATACCGTCTGATCGGGAAGAGTTTGGAAAAGGCATCTCATCTCCTCATCTCCTGGTGCTCGGGTTCACCCCTCCAGCGTCTTTACTAACAGTCTCCCCACTTGGAGATGTCAGCACTGTCAACATCCTGTTGCGTACAGTTTGGAATTTGTCCAGAGGATGAAGCGGAAGGATGAGGAACAATGAGAGACAAGTCCTAGGTGTTCAGACAGGCACATGTCACTCTAATTTCCAATCAGGAAGACGAATTGACCAAAGGCTAGGGTTGCCCATGGAAACAGTATAGGGCTTGAGGAAATCCCGCTGCTTTGTGGCCAGTTCCCATAAACACAAGTTGAACAATGGAACTCAGGGGCAGTAAAATTCACAAAACTGCAGAGTTGAAAATATCCATCACTGAAAAATGTCTTGAGGAAAGTCAAAGAAAAGGACTTGTAAGCAAGGGAGAATGGCAGGAAAGGGATTTGAGGAGGTAGAAAGGACTCGCCATTAAGCACAAGAAAAGGAGCTGAACATTGCAGTTGGCCAAAAAGGGTGTATGCGTTTTTTTCTGTATATATTCAAGAAAAGGGCATACACTTTTTTAGCCAACCAAACAGGTGGGCACTGGAAGTCAATACTACAAAAGATATCACTTCACATCAGTCAGAAGAGCCATCCTCATAAAGCGTAAACAACAGAAATGCAGGACAGGGCAACGAGAAGAGGGAGCCCTGTGAGACTTATAGTGGAAATGTATATTGCCAACGGCCATTCTGGAGAAGTGTATTGTGTTTACTAAAGCATCTAAAAAATGAGCTACAGAGCATAGGGCACTTGCACTCATGGGCGTATATCTTGGGAAAAACAAAAATCGAGAGGACACAGGCACCCCAATGTTTACCCCCTCTCTGTTTAAAAGATCCTCGACTAGGATATAACTTAAATGTCTCTGGAGGGAAAAAATGGATAGAGATGTGGTACTTAGGTAGAGTGGAATATTATTCAGCCTGGAAATCAATGAAATATGGCCAGTTGTAACAACTCCCGAGGAGTTACGTATGATCATTCTAAGTGACAGAATTCAAAAAGAAAAAGACACATATCATAAGCTATCACTTAAAGGTGGAATCCAAAATGGCTACACATGAAATAAATTACAAAACAAAAACATAGTCAAATATGTAGAAAACACGCATAAGGCTGCTAAACGGGAAAGGTGGGGAGGGGTGAGGCATCATCCAGGAGGTTGAAATTAGCAAAGATACCATTCCAAATACCAAACTGATAATCAACAAGGCCTACACGGTAGCTAAAAGAACTGCACTCAGCACACTCAAGTCACCGGAAAAGAATATATACGACTGGTAAGAATCTGAAAAAGAATTTATTGATGTCTCTCTGTACGTGAATCAAGTGGATGTACAGCAGCAAGAAACAGAGCTTTGAAAATCAGCTGTAACCAATATAGTAATAAATTGAAAAAAATAAACGACAGAGAGACAGAGAAAACCTCTTACAACTTTTCCTCAGGGACGGTGATGCAACATGGATTGAACACATCTAGACCCACAGCAGGATGAGACATAAGGCTGGAAACTGTTTGCGCTAAGAGAAATGTGAGGTTGGGTGAGGAAATGCACACCCTTTAAAGTAATACTACCTGGTACCCATTCAATGGGTCCCAAATCTGCAGGTTCAAGGGATCTTCCTACAGCTAAAACATGCATGGAAAACCCAGAGGACTGTACACCATGTGATCGGGAGATGTGTCTAAAATGCACCTCATTTATCCTCTCCTGGTGCTCCTGTTCACCATTCCAGCCACGCTACTTAGAATCTCCCCACTTGGAGAATCAGCACATTTAAACTTCTGTTTCACACATTTTGCAAATTGTGAGGAGGATGAACGGGAAGAGGGGGAACCAATGAGAGAATAGTTGTAGGGGTTTGGACGGGCACATATCACTCTAATTTCCCATTAAGAATAAGAATTAAAGAAAGGCTCAGCCTGCCTCGCCGGAGCCAAAATAGGGCCTGAAGCAATCCTGCGGGTTTGAGGCCAGCTCACAAAAGAGCAACTTAAAAAATGGAGCTCAGGGTCACTGCAATTCACAAACCTGCAGAGTTATAAATGAAAACTAACGTCCAAAAATATGTTGAGGTAAGGCAAAGAAGAGGATCTGAATGCAAGACAGAATTGCAAGAAACAGATTTCAAGAGATAGATTGGACTCGTCTTTAACGCACATGAAAAGCGGCAGAATTTCGACAATGATGCAGTTGGCCCAAAAGGGCGTATGCGTTTTTTCCTGATTATATCCAGGAAAAAAACGCATACGCACTTTATGGGCAACGAAGCAAGCAAGCAATGCAAATGTGCACAACAAAGAAGTCTCATTTCCCACCAGTCAAAAGGGCCATCCTAAAAAATTGTAAAAACCAGAAATGCAGGACAGGCCATGGAGAACAGGGAGCCTTTATACGCTGATGGGCAGTGTGTGAACTGCCGAGAGCCACTCTGGAGAAGTGTATGGTGGTTCCTAAATCATCTAAAAAACAGAGCTACAGAGCATAGGACACTTCCAATCATGGGAGTATATCTAGGGAAGTCTAAAATCAACAAGACACAAGCACACCACAGTTTAGGGCTACTCTGTTTACAAGAACCTCAACTTCAGTACACCTTAAATATCCCAGGAAAGAGAACAATGGATAAAGAAGATGTGGTACTTATGTACAATGGAATATCTCTTCACCATGAAATCAATGTAATAAGGCTAGTAGAAGGATAAAGAGTGGATTTAGGTCCGATAATACTACTTGAAATAAGTCAAACAGAAAAAGAAACATATCATAAGATATCACTTATAGAGGGAGGGTAAATATGGCTGCACAAGAAATGAATTACAGAACAGAACAGTGTCTCACATTTAGAAAACACACTTATGTCAGCTTAAGGGGAAAGGAGAGGTGGGGTGATGCATAAAACCAGAGTTTGAAATTAGCACAGATACCGTTCAATAAACCAAATAGGTATTAGACAAGATCTACACCTTGTTCAATGAACTGGCCTCAACACACCCTATACACCGCAGAGAAATATATCTGAGTAATAAGAATCTTAAAACCCATGTATTGATATATCTCCATAAGGGAATCAAGTGTATGCAGAGCGACACAAACACAGCAGTGAAAATGAGCTAAACCCCATTATAGAAATAAATTTTAAAAACAAAACGCTGAAACAATGAAAGAGAGAAAAATTCTTACAAAATTCGCTCAGGGGCTGTGATGCAACCTGGATTGACCACATATAAACCCACAGCTGGATAAGACATAAGGCTGGACACTTGGGGCTGAGAGGATTGGTGAGCTTTGGTGAGCAACTGCCGAAAGTTTAATGCAATACTTCATGCTACTCATTCCAAGGGTCCCAACACTCCAGGTTGAAGGGAATCTTCCTACAGCTAAACCATGCTTGGGAAACCCAGCGACTGGTATACCATATGATCGGGAAAGGTTTCTAAAACGCACCTCATTTTTCCTCTCCTGGGGCTCCGGATCGACATTCCAGCCACTTTACTAACAACATCCCCACATGGAGAGTCAATGCCTTTAAGTTCTGGTATTGCACAGTCTGCAGTTAGTGCGGAGGATGAATGGGAATAGGGGGAACCAGTGAGAAACTAGCTGTAGCGGTTTCAATGGGCACATGTCACTCTAATGTCACATCAGTAAGAAGAATTAACCAAAGGCACAGCAAGGTGCCCCAGAAGAAAAATAGGGCTTCAAGGAATCCTGTGGTTATGGGGCAAGACCACAAAAATAAGAGCTGAAAAATGGAGCTAAGGGCCACTGCAATTCAAAAACCTGCAGAGTTATAAAGGCCAACTATTTTCAAAAAATATATTGAGGTAAGGCTATGAAGAGGCATTGAAAGCAAGGCAGAATTGCAGGAAACCGATTTCAGTAGGTAGACTGGAATTGCATTGAAAACATATGAAGAGAGTCAGAACCTCGACAATGATGCACTTGGCCAAAAAGGGCGTATGCGTTTTTTCCTGAATATATTCAGGAAAAAACGCATACGCCCTTTTTGGCCAACCAAGTAAGCTTGCAAAGGAAATCTGCACTACAATGAACTCTCACTTCCACCGGGTCAAAAGGGCCATCTGAAAAAAGTGTAAAATCCATAAAGGCACCACAGGCCATGGAGAACTGGGAGCCTTCTTATGCTGATGGGCGGGATGTAAATTGCCAACAGCCACTCGGGAGAAGGGTATGGTGTTTCCTGAAACATCTAAAATACAAAGCAACAGAGCCTAGGGCACTTCCACTTATGGTCCTATAGCTTAGGGAAATTAAAATCAAAAAGACACAGCCACCCCAAAGTTTGGGACGCCTCTGTTTACAAGAACCTCGTTTACAGTACAAGTTCAACATCGCAGAAATTGAAAAATGGATAAAGAAGTTGTGGTATTACTTACAAAAGAATATCACTCAGCAATGAAATCTATGTCATCAGGCCCTTAGCAGCACAATGAGTGGATTCAGGTATGATGATTCTAACTGAAATAAGTCACACAGAAAAAGAAACATCATAAGATATCAGTAATGCACGGAATGTAAACTTGGCTACACAGGAACTGAATTACAGAACAGAACAGGGTCTCAAATTTAGAAAAGCAACTTATGCTTGCTTAAGGGGAAAGGTGAGTTGGGGTGCTGCATAAAACCAGAGATTGAAATGAGCACAGATAAAGTTCCTTAAGCCAAATATGGAATAGACAAGAGCTACTCCTTGCTCAACGAAATGGACTCAACACCGCATATTAAACGCCTAAGAATGTACCTGACTAGTAAGTATCTTAAAACCTATGGATTGCTATGTCTCCGAAAGAGAATCAAGCATGTGTACAGGGGCATAAACGCAGCAGTGATAGGATTGGAGAGGTTCGGTGAGCAAATGAAGACCCTTTGAAGTCATATTTTATGGTACCCATTCCACGGGTTTCAACTACCCAGGTTTAAGGTATTCTTCCTTCAGCTAAAACATGCATGTGGAACCTAAAGTATGATCAACCATGTGATTGGGAGACGTGTTCAAATATGTCTCAGTTTTCGTACCCTGGTACTCGGGTGCAACATTCCAGACGCTTTACTAACACTCTCCCGACTTGGAGAGTCAGTCCCTTTAACCTCCTGTTTGGCCAAATTTGCAATTACTGCGGAAGATGAACAGGAATAGGGAGAACCAATGAGAGACTAGCTGGACGTGTCTGAACGGGCAAATTTAACTCTCATTTCCCACCAGGAAGAGGAATTAACCAAAGGCTCAGCGTGCCGTGCCGGAACCAGATTACGGCGTGAAGCCATCCTGCGGTGTTGCGGCCAGCTCACAAGAAAGCGAGTTGAAGAAAGGAGCTCAGGGGCACTGTAATTCACAAACCTGCAGAGTTATAAATGACAGCTATCGTCCAAAAATATACTGAAGTAAGGCTGCCAAGAGGACTTGAAAGCGGGGCAGAATTGCAGGAAACCGATTTCAGGAGGTAGACTGGAATTGCATTGAAAGCATAGGAAAAGAGGCAGAACGTCCACAATGATGCACTTGGCCAAAAAGGGCGTATGCGTTTTTTCCTGAATATATTCAGGAAAAAACGCATACGCCCTTTTTGGCCAACCAAGCAAGCTTGCAAAGGAAATCTGCACTACAATGAAGTCTCACTTCCCCCCGGTCAAAAGGGCCATCTGAAAAAAGTGTAAAATCCAGAAAGGCAGGACAGGCCATGGAGAACTGGGAGCCTTGTTATGCTGATGGGCGGGATGTAAATTGCCAACAGACACTCGGGAGAAGTGTTTGGTGTTTCCTGAAACATCTAACAAACACAGCAACAGAGCCTAGGGCACTTCCACTTATGGTCCTATAGCTTAGGGAAATTAAAATCAAAAAGACACAGCCACCCCAAAGTTTGGGACGCCTCTGTTTACAAGAATCTCGTTTACAGTACAAGTTCAACATCGCAGAAAGTGAAAAATGGATAAAGAAGTTGTGGTATTACTTACAAAGGAATATCACTCAGCAATGAAATCTATGTCATCAGGCCCTTAGCAACACAATGAGAGGATTCAGGTATGATGATTCTAACTGAAATAAGTCACACAGAAAAAGAAACATCATAAGATATCAGTAATACACGGAATGTAAACTTGACTACACAGGAACTGAATTACAGAACAGAACAGGGTCTCAAATTTAGAAAACCAACTTATGCTTGCTTAAGGGGAAAGGTGAGTTGGGGTGCTGCATAAAACCAGAGATTGAAATGAGCACAGATAAAGTTCCTTAAGCCAAATATGGAATAGACAAGAGCTACTCCTTGCTCAACGAAATGGACTCAACACCGCATATTAAACGCCTAAGAATGTACTTGACTAGTAAGTATCTTAAAACCTATGGATTGCTATGTCTCCGAAAGAGAATCAAGCATGTGTACAGGGGCATAAACGCAGCAGTGATAGGATTGGAGAGGTTCGGTGAGCAAATGAAGACCCTTTGAAGTCATATTTTATGGTACCAATTCCACGGGTTTCAACTACCCAGGTTTAAGGTATTCTTCCTTCAGCTAAAACATGCATGTGGAACCTAAAGTATGATCAACCATGTGATTGGGAGACGTGTTCAAATATGTCTCAGTTTTCGTACCCTGGTACTCGGGTGCAACATTCCAGACGCTTTACTAACACTCTCCCGACTTGGAGAGTCAGTGCCTTTAACCTCCTGTTTGGCCCAGTTTGCAATTATTGCGGAAGATGAACAGGAATAGGGAGAACCAATGAGAGACTAGCTGGACGTGTCTGAACGGGCAAATTTAACTCTCATTTCCCACCAGGAAGAGGAATTAACCAAAGGCTCAGCGTGCCGTGCCGGAACCAGATTACGGCGTGAAGCCATCCTGCGGTGTTTCGGCCAGCTCACAAGAAAGCGAGTTGAAGAAAGGAGCTCAGGGGCACTGTAATTCACAAACCTGCAGAGTTATAAATGACAGCTATCGTCCAAAAATATACTGAAGTAAGGCTGCCAAGAGGACTTGAAAGCGGGGCAGAATTGTAGGAAACCAATTTCAGGAGGTAGACTGGAATTGCATTGAAAGCATAGGAAAAGAGGCAGAACGTCCACAATGATGCACTTGGCCAAAAAGGGCGTATGCGTTTTTTCCTGAATATATTCAGGAAGAAACGCATACGCACTTTTTGGCCAACCAAGCAAGCTTGCAAAGGAAATCTGCACTACAATGAAGTCTCACTTCCCCCCGGTCAAAAGGGCCATCTGAAAAAAGTGTAAAATCCAGAAAGGCAGGACAGGCCATGGAGAACTGGGAGCCTTGTTATGCTGATGGGCGGGATGTAAATTGCCAACAGACACTCGGGAGAAGTGTATGGTGTTTCCTGAAACATCTAAAAAACACAGCAACAGAGCCTAGGGCACTTCCACTTATGGTCCTATAGCTTAGGGAAATTAAAATCAAAAAGACACAGCCACCCCAAAGTTTGGGACGCCTATGTTTACAAGAACCTCATTTACCGTACAAGTTCAACATCACAGAAAGTGAAAAATGGATAAAGAACTTGTGGAACTTACGTACAATGCAGTATCACTCAGCAATGAAATCTATGTCACCAGGCCCGTAGCAGCATAATGAGTGGATTCAGGTACGATGATTCTAACTGAAATAAGTCACACAGAAAAAGAAACATCATAAGATATCACTAATACACGGAATGTAAACTTGGCTACACAGGAACTGAATTCCAAAACAGAACAGGGTCTCAAATTTAGAAAACCAACTTATGCTTGCTTAAGGGGAAAGGTGAGTTGGGGTGCTGCATAAAACCAGAGATTGAAATGAGCACAGATAAAGTTCCTTAAGCCAAATATGGAATAGACAAGAGCTACTCCTTGCTCAACGAAATGGACTCAACACCGCATATTAAACGCCTAAGAATGTACCTGACTAGTAAGTATCTTAAAACCTATGGATTGCTATGTCTCCGAAAGAGAATCAAGCATGTGTACAGGGGCATAAACGCAGCAGTGATAGGATTGGAGAGGTTCAGTGAGCAAATGAAGACCCTTTGAAGTCATATTGCATGGTACCCATTCCACGGGTTTCAACTACCCAGGTTTAAGGTATTCTTCCTTCAGCTAAAACATGCATGTGGAACCTAGAGTATGATCAACCATGTGATCGGGAGACGTGTTCAAATATGTCTCAGTTTTCGTACCCTGGTACTCGGGTGCAACATTCCAGACGCTTTACTAACACTCTCCCGACTTGGAGAGTCAGTCCCTTTAACCTCCTGTTTGGCCCAGTTTGCAATTTCTGCGGAAGATGAACAGGAATAGCGAGAACCAATGAGAGACTAGCTGGAGGTGTCTGGACGGGCAAATTTAACTCTCATTTCCCACCAGGAAGAGGAATTAACCAAAGGCTCAGCGTGCCGTGCCGGAACCAGATTAGGGCCTGAAGCCATCCTGCGGTGTTGCGGCCAGCTCACAAGAAAGCGAGTTGAAGAAAGGAGCTCAGGGGCACTGTAATTCACAAACCTGCAGAGTTATAAATGACAGCTATCGTCCAAAAATATACCGACGTAAGGCTGCCAAGAGGACTTGAAAGCGGGGCAGAATTGCAGGAAACCGATTTCAGGAGGTAGACTGGAATTGCATTGAAAGCATAGGAAAAGAGGCAGAACGTCCACAATGATGCACTTGGCCAAAAAGTGCGTATGCGTTTTCTCCTGAATATATTCAGGAAAAAACGCATACGCCCGTTTTGGCCAACCAACCAAGCTTGCAAAGGAAATCTGCACTACAATGAAGTCTCACTTCCCCCCCGTCAAAAAGGCCATCTGAAAAAAGTGTAAAATCCAGAAAAGCAGGACAGGCCATGGAGAACAGGGAGCCTTGTTATGCTGATGGGCGGGATGTAAATTGCCAACAGACACTCGGGAGAAGTGTTTGGTGTTTCCTGAAACATCTAACAAACACAGCAACAGAGCCTAGGGCACTTCCACTTATGGTCCTATAGCTTAGGGAAATTAAAATCAAAAAGACACAGCCACCCCAAAGTTTGGGACGCCTCTGTTTACAAGAACCTCGTTTACAGTACAAGTTCAACATCGCAGAAAGTGAAAAATGGATAAAGAAGTTGTGGTATTACTTACAAAGGAATATCACTCAGCAATGAAATCTATGTCATCAGGCCCTTAGCAACACAATGAGTGGATTCAGGTATGATGATTCTAACTGAAATAAGTCACACAGAAAAAGAAACATCATAAGATATCAGTAATACACGGAATGTAAACTTGACTACACAGGAACTGAATTACAGAACAGAACAGGGTCTCAAATTTAGAAAACCAACTTATGCTTGCTTAAGGGGAAAGGTGAGTTGGGGTGCTGCATAAAACCAGAGATTGAAATGAGCACAGATAAAGTTCCTTAAGCCAAATATGGAATAGACAAGAGCTACTCCTTGCTCAACGAAATGGACTCAACACCGCATATTAAACGCCTAAGAATGTACCTGACTAGTAAGTATCTTAAAACCTATGGATTGCTATGTCTCCGAAAGAGAATCAAGCATGTGTACAGGGGCATAAACGCAGCAGTGATAGGATTGGAGAGGTTCGGTGAGCAAATGAAGACCCTTTGAAGTCATATTTTATGGTACCCATTCCACGGGTTTCAACTACCCAGGTTTAAGGTATTCTTCCTTCAGCTAAAACATGCATGTGGAACCTAAAGTATGATCAACCATGTGATTGGGAGACGTGTTCAAATATGTCTCAGTTTTCGTACCCTGGTACTCGGGTGCAACATTCCAGACGCTTTACTAACACTCTCCCGACTTGGAGAGTCAGTGCCTTTAACCTCCTGTTTGGCCCAGTTTGCAATTATTGCGGAAGATGAACAGGAATAGGGAGAACCAATGAGAGACTAGCTGGACGTGTCTGAACGGGCAAATTTAACTCTCATTTCCCACCAGGAAGAGGAATTAACCAAAGGCTCAGCGTGCCGTGCCGGAACCAGATTACGGCTTGAAGCCATCCTGCGGTGTTTCGGCCAGCTCACAAGAAAGCGAGTTGAAGAAAGGAGCTCAGGGGCACTGTAATTCACAAACCTGCAGAGTTATAAATGACAGCTATCGTCCAAAAATATACTGAAGTAAGGCTGCCAAGAGGACTTGAAAGCGGGGCAGAATTGTAGGAAACCAATTTCAGGAGGTAGACTGGAATTGCATTGAAAGCATAGGAAAAGAGGCAGAACGTCCACAATGATGCACTTGGCCAAAAAGGGCGTATGCGTTTTTTCCTGAATATATTCAGGAAGAAACGCATACGCACTTTTTGGCCAACCAAGCAAGCTTGCAAAGGAAATCTGCACTACAATGAAGTCTCACTTCCCCCCGGTCAAAAGGGCCATCTGAAAAAAGTGTAAAATCCAGAAAGGCAGGACAGGCCATGGAGAACTGGGAGCCTTGTTATGCTGATGGGCGGGATGTAAATTGCCAACAGACACTCGGGAGAAGTGTATGGTGTTTCCTGAAACATCTAAAAAACACAGCAACAGAGCCTAGGGCACTTCCACTTATGGTCCTATAGCTTAGGGAAATTAAAATCAAAAAGACACAGCCACCCCAAAGTTTGGGACGCCTATGTTTACAAGAACCTCATTTACCGTACAAGTTCAACATCACAGAAAGTGAAAAATGGATAAAGAACTTGTGGAACTTACGTACAATGCAGTATCACTCAGCAATGAAATCTATGTCACCAGGCCCGTAGCAGCATAATGAGTGGATTCAGGTACGATGATTCTAACTGAAATAAGTCACACAGAAAAAGAAACATCATAAGATATCACTACTACACGGAATGTAAACTTGGCTACACAGGAACTGAATTCCAAAACAGAACAGGGTCTCAAATTTAGAAAACCAACTTATGCTTGCTTAAGGGGAAAGGTGAGTTGGGGTGCTGCATAAAACCAGAGATTGAAATGAGCACAGATAAAGTTCCTTAAGCCAAATATGGAATAGACAAGAGCTACTCCTTGCTCAACGAAATGGACTCAACACCGCATATTAAACGCCTAAGAATGTACCTGACTAGTAAGTATCTTAAAACCTATGGATTGCTATGTCTCCGAAAGAGAATCAAGCATGTGTACAGGGGCATAAACGCAGCAGTGATAGGATTGGAGAGGTTCAGTGAGCAAATGAAGACCCTTTGAAGTCATATTGCATGGTACCCATTCCACGGGTTTCAACTACCCAGGTTTAAGGTATTCTTCCTTCAGCTAAAACATGCATGTGGAACCTAGAGTATGATCAACCATGTGATCGGGAGACGTGTTCAAATATGTCTCAGTTTTCGTACCCTGGTACTCGGGTGCAACATTCCAGACGCTTTACTAACACTCTCCCGACTTGGAGAGTCAGTCCCTTTAACCTCCTGTTTGGCCCAGTTTGCAATTTCTGCGGAAGATGAACAGGAATAGCGAGAACCAATGAGAGACTAGCTGGAGGTGTCTGGACGGGCAAATTTAACTCTCATTTCCCACCAGGAAGAGGAATTAACCAAAGGCTCAGCGTGCCGTGCCGGAACCAGATTAGGGCCTGAAGCCATCCTGCGGTGTTGCGGCCAGCTCACAAGAAAGCGAGTTGAAGAAAGGAGCTCAGGGGCACTGTAATTCACAAACCTGCAGAGTTATAAATGACAGCTATCGTCCAAAAATATACCGACGTAAGGCTGCCAAGAGGACTTGAAAGCGGGGCAGAATTGCAGGAAACCGATTTCAGGAGGTAGACTGGAATTGCATTGAAAGCATAGGAAAAGAGGCAGAACGTCCACAATGATGCACTTGGCCAAAAAGGGCGTATGCGTTTTCTCCTGAATATATTCAGGAAAAAACGCATACGCCCGTTTTGGCCAACCAACCAAGCTTGCAAAGGAAATCTGCACTACAATGAAGTCTCACTTCCCCCCCGTCAAAAAGGCCATCTGAAAAAAGTGTAAAATCCAGAAAAGCAGGACAGGCCATGGAGAACAGGGAGCCTTGTTATGCTGATGGGCGGGATGTAAATTGCCAACAGACACTCGGGAGAAGTGTTTGGTGTTTCCTGAAACATCTAACAAACACAGCAACAGAGCCTAGGGCACTTCCACTTATGGTCCTATAGCTTAGGGAAATTAAAATCAAAAAGACACAGCCACCCCAAAGTTTGGGACGCCTCTGTTTACAAGAACCTCGTTTACAGTACAAGTTCAACATCGCAGAAAGTGAAAAATGGATAAAGAAGTTGTGGTATTACTTACAAAGGAATATCACTCAGCAATGAAATCTATGTCATCAGGCCCTTAGCAACACAATGAGTGGATTCAGGTATGATGATTCTAACTGAAATAAGTCACACAGAAAAAG
Source organism: Pseudorca crassidens (assembly GCF_039906515.1). NCBI lineage: Eukaryota > Metazoa > Chordata > Mammalia > Artiodactyla > Delphinidae > Pseudorca > Pseudorca crassidens. The sequence goes on from NW_027136348.1 coordinate 60,470, forward strand.
AAACATCATAAGATATCAGTAATACACGGAATGTAAACTTGACTACACAGGAACTGAATTACAGAACAGAACAGGGTCTCAAATTTAGAAAACCAACTTATGCTTGCTTAAGGGGAAAGGTGAGTTGGGGTGCTGCATAAAACCAGAGATTGAAATGAGCACAGATAAAGTTCCTTAAGCCAAATATGGAATAGACAAGAGCTACTCCTTGCTCAACGAAATGGACTCAACACCGCATATTAAACGCCTAAGAATGTACCTGACTAGTAAGTATCTTAAAACCTATGGATTGCTATGTCTCCGAAAGAGAATCAAGCATGTGTACAGGGGCATAAACGCAGCAGTGATAGGATTGGAGAGGTTCGGTGAGCAAATGAAGACCCTTTGAAGTCATATTTTATGGTACCCATTCCACGGGTTTCAACTACCCAGGTTTAAGGTATTCTTCCTTCAGCTAAAACATGCATGTGGAACCTAAAGTATGATCAACCATGTGATTGGGAGACGTGTTCAAATATGTCTCAGTTTTCGTACCCTGGTACTCGGGTGCAACATTCCAGACGCTTTACTAACACTCTCCCGACTTGGAGAGTCAGTGCCTTTAACCTCCTGTTTGGCCCAGTTTGCAATTACTGCGGAAGATGAACAGGAATAGGGAGAACCAATGAGAGACTAGCTGGAGGTGTCTGGACGGGCAAATTTAACTCTCATTTCCCACCAGAGAGAGGAATTAACCAAAGGCTCAGCGTGCCGTGCCGGAACCAGATTACGGCCTGAAGCCATCCTGCGGTGTTGCGGCCAGCTCACAAGAAAGCGAGTTGAAGAAAGGAGCTCAGGGGCACTGTAATTCACAAACCTGCAGAGTTATAAATGACAGCTATCGTCCAAAAATATACTGAAGTAAGGCTGCCAAGAGGACTTGAAAGCGGGGCAGAATTGTAGGAAACCAATTTCAGGAGGTAGACTGGAATTGCATTGAAAGCATAGGAAAAGAGGCAGAACGTCCACAATGATGCACTTGGCCAAAAAGGGCGTATGCGTTTTTTCCTGAATATATTCAGGAAGAAACGCATACGCACTTTTTGGCCAACCAAGCAAGCTTGCAAAGGAAATCTGCACTACAATGAAGTCTCACTTCCCCCCGGTCAAAAGGGCCATCTGAAAAAAGTGTAAAATCCAGAAAGGCAGGACAGGCCATGGAGAACTGGGAGCCTTGTTATGCTGATGGGCGGGATGTAAATTGCCAACAGACACTCGGGAGAAGTGTATGGTGTTTCCTGAAACATCTAAAAAACACAGCAACAGAGCCTAGGGCACTTCCACTTATGGTCCTATAGCTTAGGGAAATTAAAATCAAAAAGACACAGCCACCCCAAAGTTTGGGACGCCTATGTTTACAAGAACCTCATTTACCGTACAAGTTCAACATCACAGAAAGTGAAAAATGGATAAAGAACTTGTGGAACTTACGTACAATGCAGTATCACTCAGCAATGAAATCTATGTCACCAGGCCCGTAGCAGCATAATGAGTGGATTCAGGTACGATGATTCTAACTGAAATAAGTCACACAGAAAAAGAAACATCATAAGATATCACTAATACACGGAATGTAAACTTGGCTACACAGGAACTGAATTCCAAAACAGAACAGGGTCTCAAATTTAGAAAACCAACTTATGCTTGCTTAAGGGGAAAGGTGAGTTGGGGTGCTGCATAAAACCAGAGATTGAAATGAGCACAGATAAAGTTCCTTAAGCCAAATATGGAATAGACAAGAGCTACTCCTTGCTCAACGAAATGGACTCAACACCGCATATTAAACGCCTAAGAATGTACCTGACTAGTAAGTATCTTAAAACCTATGGATTGCTATGTCTCCGAAAGAGAATCAAGCATGTGTACAGGGGCATAAACGCAGCAGTGATAGGATTGGAGAGGTTCAGTGAGCAAATGAAGACCCTTTGAAGTCATATTGCATGGTACCCATTCCACGGGTTTCAACTACCCAGGTTTAAGGTATTCTTCCTTCAGCTAAAACATGCATGTGGAACCTAGAGTATGATCAACCATGTGATCGGGAGACGTGTTCAAATATGTCTCAGTTTTCGTACCCTGGTACTCGGGTGCAACATTCCAGACGCTTTACTAACACTCTCCCGACTTGGAGAGTCAGTCCCTTTAACCTCCTGTTTGGCCCAGTTTGCAATTTCTGCGGAAGATGAACAGGAATAGCGAGAACCAATGAGAGACTAGCTGGAGGTGTCTGGACGGGCAAATTTAACTCTCATTTCCCACCAGGAAGAGGAATTAACCAAAGGCTCAGCGTGCCGTGCCGGAACCAGATTAGGGCCTGAAGCCATCCTGCGGTGTTGCGGCCAGCTCACAAGAAAGCGAGTTGAAGAAAGGAGCTCAGGGGCACTGTAATTCACAAACCTGCAGAGTTATAAATGACAGCTATCGTCCAAAAATATACCGACGTAAGGCTGCCAAGAGGACTTGAAAGCGGGGCAGAATTGCAGGAAACCGATTTCAGGAGGTAGACTGGAATTGCATTGAAAGCATAGGAAAAGAGGCAGAACGTCCACAATGATGCACTTGGCCAAAAAGTGCGTATGCGTTTTCTCCTGAATATATTCAGGAAAAAACGCATACGCCCGTTTTGGCCAACCAACCAAGCTTGCAAAGGAAATCTGCACTACAATGAAGTCTCACTTCCCCCCCGTCAAAAAGGCCATCTGAAAAAAGTGTAAAATCCAGAAAAGCAGGACAGGCCATGGAGAACAGGGAGCCTTGTTATGCTGATGGGCGGGATGTAAATTGCCAACAGACACTCGGGAGAAGTGTTTGGTGTTTCCTGAAACATCTAACAAACACAGCAACAGAGCCTAGGGCACTTCCACTTATGGTCCTATAGCTTAGGGAAATTAAAATCAAAAAGACACAGCCACCCCAAAGTTTGGGACGCCTCTGTTTACAAGAACCTCGTTTACAGTACAAGTTCAACATCGCAGAAAGTGAAAAATGGATAAAGAAGTTGTGGTATTACTTACAAAGGAATATCACTCAGCAATGAAATCTATGTCATCAGGCCCTTAGCAACACAATGAGTGGATTCAGGTATGATGATTCTAACTGAAATAAGTCACACAGAAAAAGAAACATCATAAGATATCAGTAATACACGGAATGTAAACTTGACTACACAGGAACTGAATTACAGAACAGAACAGGGTCTCAAATTTAGAAAACCAACTTATGCTTGCTTAAGGGGAAAGGTGAGTTGGGGTGCTGCATAAAACCAGAGATTGAAATGAGCACAGATAAAGTTCCTTAAGCCAAATATGGAATAGACAAGAGCTACTCCTTGCTCAACGAAATGGACTCAACACCGCATATTAAACGCCTAAGAATGTACCTGACTAGTAAGTATCTTAAAACCTATGGATTGCTATGTCTCCGAAAGAGAATCAAGCATGTGTACAGGGGCATAAACGCAGCAGTGATAGGATTGGAGAGGTTCGGTGAGCAAATGAAGACCCTTTGAAGTCATATTTTATGGTACCCATTCCACGGGTTTCAACTACCCAGGTTTAAGGTATTCTTCCTTCAGCTAAAACATGCATGTGGAACCTAAAGTATGATCAACCATGTGATTGGGAGACGTGTTCAAATATGTCTCAGTTTTCGTACCCTGGTACTCGGGTGCAACATTCCAGACGCTTTACTAACACTCTCCCGACTTGGAGAGTCAGTGCCTTTAACCTCCTGTTTGGCCCAGTTTGCAATTATTGCGGAAGATGAACAGGAATAGGGAGAACCAATGAGAGACTAGCTGGACGTGTCTGAACGGGCAAATTTAACTCTCATTTCCCACCAGGAAGAGGAATTAACCAAAGGCTCAGCGTGCCGTGCCGGAACCAGATTACGGCTTGAAGCCATCCTGCGGTGTTTCGGCCAGCTCACAAGAAAGCGAGTTGAAGAAAGGAGCTCAGGGGCACTGTAATTCACAAACCTGCAGAGTTATAAATGACAGCTATCGTCCAAAAATATACTGAAGTAAGGCTGCCAAGAGGACTTGAAAGCGGGGCAGAATTGTAGGAAACCAATTTCAGGAGGTAGACTGGAATTGCATTGAAAGCATAGGAAAAGAGGCAGAACGTCCACAATGATGCACTTGGCCAAAAAGGGCGTATGCGTTTTTTCCTGAATATATTCAGGAAGAAACGCATACGCACTTTTTGGCCAACCAAGCAAGCTTGCAAAGGAAATCTGCACTACAATGAAGTCTCACTTCCTTCCGGTCAAAAGGGCCATCTGAAAAAAGTGTAAAATCCAGAAAGGCAGGACAGGCCATGGAGAACTGGGAGCCTTGTTATGCTGATGGGCGGGATGTAAATTGCCAACAGACACTCGGGAGAAGTGTATGGTGTTTCCTGAAACATCTAAAAAACACAGCAACAGAGCCTAGGGCACTTCCACTTATGGTCCTATAGCTTAGGGAAATTAAAATCAAAAAGACACAGCCACCCCAAAGTTTGGGACGCCTATGTTTACAAGAACCTCATTTACCGTACAAGTTCAACATCACAGAAAGTGAAAAATGGATAAAGAACTTGTGGAACTTACGTACAATGCAGTATCACTCAGCAATGAAATCTATGTCACCAGGCCCGTAGCAGCATAATGAGTGGATTCAGGTACGATGATTCTAACTGAAATAAGTCACACAGAAAAAGAAACATCATAAGATATCACTACTACACGGAATGTAAACTTGGCTACACAGGAACTGAATTCCAAAACAGAACAGGGTCTCAAATTTAGAAAACCAACTTATGCTTGCTTAAGGGGAAAGGTGAGTTGGGGTGCTGCATAAAACCAGAGATTGAAATGAGCACAGATAAAGTTCCTTAAGCCAAATATGGAATAGACAAGAGCTACTCCTTGCTCAACGAAATGGACTCAACACCGCATATTAAACGCCTAAGAATGTACCTGACTAGTAAGTATCTTAAAACCTATGGATTGCTATGTCTCCGAAAGAGAATCAAGCATGTGTACAGGGGCATAAACGCAGCAGTGATAGGATTGGAGAGGTTCAGTGAGCAAATGAAGACCCTTTGAAGTCATATTGCATGGTACCCATTCCACGGGTTTCAACTACCCAGGTTTAAGGTATTCTTCCTTCAGCTAAAACATGCATGTGGAACCTAGAGTATGATCAACCATGTGATCGGGAGACGTGTTCAAATATGTCTCAGTTTTCGTACCCTGGTACTCGGGTGCAACATTCCAGACGCTTTACTAACACTCTCCCGACTTGGAGAGTCAGTCCCTTTAACCTCCTGTTTGGCCCAGTTTGCAATTTCTGCGGAAGATGAACAGGAATAGCGAGAACCAATGAGAGACTAGCTGGAGGTGTCTGGACGGGCAAATTTAACTCTCATTTCCCACCAGGAAGAGGAATTAACCAAAGGCTCAGCGTGCCGTGCCGGAACCAGATTAGGGCCTGAAGCCATCCTGCGGTGTTGCGGCCAGCTCACAAGAAAGCGAGTTGAAGAAAGGAGCTCAGGGGCACTGTAATTCACAAACCTGCAGAGTTATAAATGACAGCTATCGTCCAAAAATATACCGACGTAAGGCTGCCAAGAGGACTTGAAAGCGGGGCAGAATTGCAGGAAACCGATTTCAGGAGGTAGACTGGAATTGCATTGAAAGCATAGGAAAAGAGGCAGAACGTCCACAATGATGCACTTGGCCAAAAAGGGCGTATGCGTTTTCTCCTGAATATATTCAGGAAAAAACGCATACGCCCGTTTTGGCCAACCAACCAAGCTTGCAAAGGAAATCTGCACTACAATGAAGTCTCACTTCCCCCCCGTCAAAAAGGCCATCTGAAAAAAGTGTAAAATCCAGAAAAGCAGGACAGGCCATGGAGAACAGGGAGCCTTGTTATGCTGATGGGCGGGATGTAAATTGCCAACAGACACTCGGGAGAAGTGTTTGGTGTTTCCTGAAACATCTAACAAACACAGCAACAGAGCCTAGGGCACTTCCACTTATGGTCCTATAGCTTAGGGAAATTAAAATCAAAAAGACACAGCCACCCCAAAGTTTGGGACGCCTCTGTTTACAAGAACCTCGTTTACAGTACAAGTTCAACATCGCAGAAAGTGAAAAATGGATAAAGAAGTTGTGGTATTACTTACAAAGGAGTATCACTCAGCAATGAAATCTATGTCATCAGGCCCTTAGCAACACAATGAGTGGATTCAGGTATGATGATTCTAACTGAAATAAGTCACACAGAAAAAGAAACATCATAAGATATCAGTAATACACGGAATGTAAACTTGACTACACAGGAACTGAATTACAGAACAGAACAGGGTCTCAAATTTAGAAAACCAACTTATGCTTGCTTAAGGGGAAAGGTGAGTTGGGGTGCTGCATAAAACCAGAGATTGAAATGAGCACAGATAAAGTTCCTTAAGCCAAATATGGAATAGACAAGAGCTACTCCTTGCTCAACGAAATGGACTCAACACCGCATATTAAACGCCTAAGAATGTACCTGACTAGTAAGTATCTTAAAACCTATGGATTGCTATGTCTCCGAAAGAGAATCAAGCATGTGTACAGGGGCATAAACGCAGCAGTGATAGGATTGGAGAGGTTCGGTGAGCAAATGAAGACCCTTTGAAGTCATATTTTATGGTACCCATTCCACGGGTTTCAACTACCCAGGTTTAAGGTATTCTTCCTTCAGCTAAAACATGCATGTGGAACCTAAAGTATGATCAACCATGTGATTGGGAGACGTGTTCAAATATGTCTCAGTTTTCGTACCCTGGTACTCGGGTGCAACATTCCAGACGCTTTACTAACACTCTCCCGACTTGGAGAGTCAGTCCCTTTAACCTCCTGTTTGGCCCAGTTTGCAATTACTGCGGAAGATGAACAGGAATAGGGAGAACCAATGAGAGACTAGCTGGAGGTGTCTGGACGGGCAAATTTAACTCTCATTTCCCACCAGAGAGAGGAATTAACCAAAGGCTCAGCGTGCCGTGCCGGAACCAGATTACGGCCTGAAGCCATCCTGCGGTGTTGCGGCCAGCTCACAAGAAAGCGAGTTGAAGAAAGGAGCTCAGGGGCACTGTAATTCACAAACCTGCAGAGTTATAAATGACAGCTATCGTCCAAAAATATACTGAAGTAAGGCTGCCAAGAGGACTTGAAAGCGGGGCAGAATTGCAGGAAACCAATTTCAGGAGGTAGACTGGAATTGCATTGAAAGCATAGGAAAAGAGGCAGAACGTCCACAATGATGCACTTAGCCAAAAAGGGCGTATGCGTTTTTTCCTGAATATATTCAGGAAAAAACGCATACGCCCTTTTTGGCCAACCAAGCAAGCTTGCAAAGGAAATCTGCACTACAATGAAGTCTCACTTCCCCCCGGTCAAAAGGGCCATCTGAAAAAAGTGTAAAATCCAGAAAGGCAGGACAGGCCATGGAGAACTGGGAGCCTTGTTATGCTGATGGGCGGGATGTAAATTGCCAACAGACACTCGGGAGAAGTGTATGGTGTTTCCTGAAACATCTAAAAAACACAGCAACAGAGCCTAGGGCACTTCCACTTATGGTCCTATAGCTTAGGGAAATTAAAATCAAAAAGACACAGCCACCCCAAAGTTTGGGACGCCTCTGTTTACAAGAACCTCGTTTACAGTACAAGTTCAACATCACAGAAAGTGAAAAATGGATAAAGAACTTGTGGAACTTACGTACAATGCAGTATCACTCAGCAATGAAATCTATGTCACCAGGCCCGTAGCAGCATAATGAGTGGATTCAGGTACGATGATTCTAACTGAAATAAGTCACACAGAAAAAGAAACATCATAAGATATCACTAATACACGGAATGTAAACTTGGCTACACAGGAACTGAATTCCAAAACAGAACAGGGTCTCAAATTTAGAAAACCAACTTATGCTTGCTTAAGGGGAAAGGTGAGTTGGGGTGCTGCATAAAACCAGAGATTGAAATGAGCACAGATAAAGTTCCTTAAGCCAAATATGGAATAGACAAGAGCTACTCCTTGCTCAACGAAATGGACTCAACACCGCATATTAAACGCCTAAGAATGTACCTGACTAGTAAGTATCTTAAAACCTATGGATTGCTATGTCTCCGAAAGAGAATCAAGCATGTGTACAGGGGCATAAACGCAGCAGTGATAGGATTGGAGAGGTTCGGTGAGCAAATGAAGACCCTTTGAAGTCATATTGCATGGTACCCATTCCACGGGTTTCAACTACCCAGGTTTAAGGTATTCTTCCTTCAGCTAAAACATGCATGTGGAACCTAGAGTATGATCAACCATGTGATCGGGAGACGTGTTCAAATATGTCTCAGTTTTCGTACCCTGGTACTCGGGTGCAACATTCCAGACGCTTTACTAACACTCTCCCGACTTGGAGAGTCAGTCCCTTTAACCTCCTGTTTGGCCCAGTTTGTAATTTCTGCGGAAGATGAACAAGAATAGCGAGAACCAATGAGAGACTAGCTGGAGGTGTCTGGACGGGCAAATTTAACTCTCATTTCCCACCAGGAAGAGGAATTAACCAAAGGCTCAGCGTGCCGTGCCGGAACCAGATTAGGGCCTGAAGCCATCCTGCGGTGTTGCGGCCAGCTCACAAGAAAGCGAGTTGAAGAAAGGAGCTCAGGGGCACTGTAATTCACAAACCTGCAGAGTTATAAATGACAGCTATCGTCCAAAAATATACCGACGTAAGGCTGCCAAGAGGACTTGAAAGCGGGGCAGAATTGCAGGAAACCGATTTCAGGAGGTAGACTGGAATTGCATTGAAAGCATAGGAAAAGAGGCAGAACGTCCACAATGATGCACTTGGCCAAAAAGTGCGTATGCGTTTTCTCCTGAATATATTCAGGAAAAAAAGCATACGCCCGTTTTGGCCAACCAACCAAGCTTGCAAAGGAAATCTGCACTACAATGAAGTCTCACTTCCCCCCGGTCAAAAAGGCCATCTGAAAAAAGTGTAAAATCCAGAAAAGCAGGACAGGCCATGGAGAACAGGGAGCCTTGTTATGCTGATGGGCGGGATGTAAATTGCCAACAGACACTCGGGAGAAGTGTTTGGTGTTTCCTGAAACATCTAACAAACACAGCAACAGAGCCTAGGGCACTTCCACTTATGGTCCTATAGCTTAGGGAAATTAAAATCAAAAAGACACAGCCACCCCAAAGTTTGGGACGCCTCTGTTTACAAGAACCTCGTTTACAGTACAAGTTCAACATCGCAGAAAGTGAAAAATGGATAAAGAAGTTGTGGTATTACTTACAAAGGAATATCACTCAGCAATGAAATCTATGTCATCAGGCCCTTAGCAACACAATGAGTGGATTCAGGTATGATGATTCTAACTGAAATAAGTCACACAGAAAAAGAAACATCATAAGATATCAGTAATACACGGAATGTAAACTTGACTACACAGGAACTGAATTACAGAACAGAACAGGGTCTCAAATTTAGAAAACCAACTTATGCTTGCTTAAGGGGAAAGGTGAGTTGGGGTGCTGCATAAAACCAGAGATTGAAATGAGCACAGATAAAGTTCCTTAAGCCAAATATGGAATAGACAAGAGCTACTCCTTGCTCAACGAAATGGACTCAACACCGCATATTAAACGCCTACGAATGTACCTGACTAGTAAGTATCTTAAAACCTATGGATTGCTATGTCTCCGAAAGAGAATCAAGCATGTGTACAGGGGCATAAACGCAGCAGTGATAGGATTGGAGAGGTTCGGTGAGCAAATGAAGACCCTTTGAAGTCATATTTTATGGTACCCATTCCACGGGTTTCAACTACCCAGGTTTAAGGTATTCTTCCTTCAGCTAAAACATGCATGTGGAACCTAAAGTATGATCAACCATGTGATTGGGAGACGTGTTCAAATATGTCTCAGTTTTCGTACCCTGGTACTCGGGTGCAACATTCCAGACGCTTTACTAACACTCTCCCGACTTGGAGAGTCAGTGCCTTTAACCTCCTGTTTGGCCCAGTTTGCAATTACTGCGGAAGATGAACAGGAATAGGGAGAACCAATGAGAGACTAGCTGGACGTGTCTGAACGGGCAAATTTAACTCTCATTTCCCACCAGGAAGAGGAATTAACCAAAGGCTCAGCGTGCCGTGCCGGAACCAGATTACGGCGTGAAGCCATCCTGCGGTGTTGCGGCCAGCTCACAAGAAAGCGAGTTGAAGAAAGGAGCTCAGGGGCACTGTAATTCACAAACCTGCAGAGTTATAAATGACAGCTATCGTCCAAAAATATACTGAAGTAAGGCTGCCAAGAGGACTTGAAAGCGGGGCAGAATTGCAGGAAACCGATTTCAGGAGGTAGACTGGAATTGCATTGAAAGCATAGGAAAAGAGGCAGAACGTCCACAATGATGCACTTGGCCAAAAAGGGCGTATGCGTTTTTTCCTGAATATATTCAGGAAAAAACGCATACGCCCTTTTTGGCCAACCAAGCAAGCTTGCAAAGGAAATCTGCACTACAATGAAGTCTCACTTCCCCCCGGTCAAAAGGGCCATCTGAAAAAAGTGTAAAATCCAGAAAGGCAGGACAGGCCATGGAGAACTGGGAGCCTTGTTATGCTGATGGGCGGGATGTAAATTGCCAACAGACACTCGGGAGAAGTGTATGGTGTTTCCTGAAACATCTAAAAAACACAGCAACAGAGCCTAGGGCACTTCCACTTATGGTCCTATAGCTTAGGGAAATTAAAATCAAAAAGACACAGCCACCCCAAAGTTTGGGACGCCTCTGTTTACAAGAACCTCGTTTACCGTACAAGTTCAACATCACAGAAAGTGAAAAATGGATAAAGAACTTTTGGAACTTACGTACAATGCAGTATCACTCAGCAATGAAATCTATGTCACCAGGCCCGTAGCAGCATAATGAGTGGATTCAGGTACGATGATTCTAACTGAAATAAGTCACACAGAAAAAGAAACATCATAAGATATCACTAATACACGGAATGTAAACTTGGCTACACAGGAACTGAATTCCAAAACAGAACAGGGTCTCAAATTTAGAAAACCAACTTATGCTTGCTTAAGGGGAAAGGTGAGTTGGGGTGCTGCATAAAACCAGAGATTGAAATGAGCACAGATAAAGTTCCTTAAGCCAAATATGGAATAGACAAGAGCTACTCCTTGCTCAACGAAATGGACTCAACACCGCATATTAAACGCCTAAGAATGTACCTGACTAGTAAGTATCTTAAAACCTATGGATTGCTATGTCTCCGAAAGAGAATCAAGCATGTGTACAGGGGCATAAACGCAGCAGTGATAGGATTGGAGAGGTTCGGTGAGCAAATGAAGACCCTTTGAAGTCATATTGCATGGTACCCATTCCACGGCTTTCAACTACCCAGGTTTAAGGTATTCTTCCTTAAGCTAAAACATGCATGTGGAACCTAGAGTATGATCAACCATGTGATCGGGAGACGTGTTCAAATATGTCTCAGTTTTCGTACCCTGGTACTCGGGTGCAACATTCCAGACGCTTTACTAACACTCTCCCGACTTGGAGAGTCAGTCCCTTTAACCTCCTGTTTGGCCCAGTTTGTAATTTCTGCGGAAGATGAACAAGAATAGCGAGAACCAATGAGAGACTAGCTGGAGGTGTCTGGACGGGCAAATTTAACTCTCATTTCCCACCAGGAAGAGGAATTAACCAAAGGCTCAGCGTGCCGTGCCGGAACCAGATTAGGGCCTGAAGCCATCCTGCGGTGTTGCAGCCAGCTCACAAGAAAGCGAGTTGAAGAAAGGAGCTCAGGGGCACTGTAATTCACAAACCTGCAGAGTTATAAATGACAGCTATCATCCAAAAATATACCGAAGTAAGGCTGCCAAGAGGACTTGAAAGCGGGGCAGAATTGCAGGAAACCGATTTCAGGAGGTAGACTGGAATTGCATTGAAAGCATAGGAAAAGAGGCAGAACGTCCACAATGATGCACTTGGCCAAAAAGGGCGTATGCGTTTTCTCCTGAATATATTCAGGAAAAAACGCATACGCCCTTTTTGGCCAACCAAGCAAGCTTGCAAAGGAAATCTGCACTACAATGAAGTCTCACTTCCCCCCGGTCAAAAAGGCCATCTGAAAAAAGTGTAAAATCCAGAAAGGCAGGACAGGCCATGGAGAACAGGGAGCCTTGTTATGCTGATGGGCGGGATGTAAATTGCCAACAGACACTCGGGAGAAGTGTTTGGTGTTTCCTGAAACATCTAACAAACACAGCAACAGAGCCTAGGGCACTTCCACTTATGGTCCTATAGCTTAGGGAAATTAAAATCAAAAAGACACAGCCACCCCAAAGTTTGGGACGGCTCTGTTTACAAGAACCTCGTTTACAGTACAAGTTCAACATCGCAGAAAGTGAAAAATGGATAAAGAAGTTGTGGTATTACTTACAAAGGAATATCACTCAGCAATGAAATCTATGTCATCAGGCCCTTAGCAACACAATGAGTGGATTCAGGTATGATGATTCTAACTGAAATAAGTCACACAGAAAAAGAAACATCATAAGATATCAGTAATACACGGAATGTAAACTTGACTACACAGGAACTGAATTACAAAACAGAACAGGGTCTCAAATTTAGAAAACCAACTTATGCTTGCTTAAGGGGAAAGGTGAGTTGGGGTGCTGCATAAAACCAGAGATTGAAATGAGCACAGATAAAGTTCCTTAAGCCAAATATGGAATAGACAAGAGCTACTCCTTGCTCAACGAAATGGACTCAACACCGCATATTAAACGCCTAAGAATGTACCTGACTAGTAAGTATCTTAAAACCTATGGATTGCTATGTCTCCGAAAGAGAATCAAGCATGTGTACAGGGGCATAAACGCAGCAGTGATAGGATTGGAGAGGTTCGGTGAGCAAATGAAGACCCTTTGAAGTCATATTGCATGGTACCCATTCCACGGGTTTCAACTACCCAGGTTTAAGGTATTCTTCCTTCAGCTAAAACATGCATGTGGAACCTAAAGTATGATCAACCATGTGATTGGGAGACGTGTTCAAATATGTCTCAGTTTTCGTACCCTGGTACTCGGGTGCAACATTCCAGACGCTTTACTAACACTCTCCCGACTTGGAGAGTCAGTGCCTTTAACCTCCTGTTTGGCCCAGTTTGCAATTACTGCGGAAGATGAACAGGTATAGGGAGAACCAATGAGAGACTAGCTGGACGTGTCTGAACGGGCAAATTTAACTCTCATTTCCCACCAGGAAGAGGAATTAACCAAAGGCTCAGCGTGCCGTGCCGGAACCAGATTACGGCCTGAAGCCATCCTGCGGTGTTGCGGCCAACTCACAAGAAAGCGAGTTGAAGAAAGGAGCTCAGGGGCACTGTAATTCACAAACCTGCAGAGTTATAAATGACAGCTATCGTCCAAAAATATACTGAAGTAAGGCTGCCAAGAGGACTTGAAAGCGGGGCAGAATTGCAGGAAACCAATTTCAGGAGGTAGACTGGAATTGCATTGAAAGCATAGGAAAAGAGGCAGAACGTCCACAATGATGCACTTGGCCAAAAAGGGCGTATGCGTTTTTTCCTGAATATATTCAGGAAAAAACGCATACGCCCTTTTTGGCCAACCAAGCAAGCTTGCAAAGGAAATCTGCACTACAATGAAGTCTCACTTCCCCCCGGTCAAAAGGGCCATCTGAAAAAAGTGTAAAATCCAGAAAGGCAGGACAGGCCATGGAGAACTGGGAGCCTTGTTATGCTGATGGGCGGGATGTAAATTGCCAACAGACACTCGGGAGAAGTGTATGGTGTTTCCTGAAACATCTAAAAAACACAGCAACAGAGCCTAGGGCACTTCCACTTATGGTCCTATAGCTTAGGGAAATTAAAATCAAAAAGACACAGCCACCCCAAAGTTTGGGACGCCTCTGTTTACAAGAACCTCGTTTACCGTACAAGTTCAACATCACAGAAAGTGAAAAATGGATAAAGAACTTGTGGAACTTACGTACAATGCAGTATCACTCAGCAATGAAATCTATGTCACCAGGCCCGTAGCAGCATAATGAGTGGATTCAGGTACGATGATTCTAACTGAAATAAGTCACACAGAAAAAGAAACATCATAAGATATCACTAATACACGGAATGTAAACTTGGCTACACAGGAACTGAATTCCAAAACAGAACAGGGTCTCAAATTTAGAAAACCAACTTATGCTTGCTTAAGGGGAAAGGTGAGTTGGGGTGCTGCATAAAACCAGAGATTGAAATGAGCACAGATAAAGTTCCTTAAGCCAAATATGGAATAGACAAGAGCTACTCCTTGCTCAACGAAATGGACTCAACACCGCATATTAAACGCCTAAGAATGTACCTGACTAGTAAGTATCTTAAAACCTATGGATTGCTATGTCTCCGAAAGAGAATCAAGCATGTGTACAGGGGCATAAACGCAGCAGTGATAGGATTGGAGAGGTTCGGTGAGCAAATGAAGACCCTTTGAAGTCATATTGCATGGTACCCATTCCACGGCTTTCAACTACCCAGGTTTAAGGTATTCTTCCTTAAGCTAAAACATGCATGTGGAACCTAGAGTATGATCAACCATGTGATCGGGAGACGTGTTCAAATATGTCTCAGTTTTCGTACCCTGGTACTCGGGTGCAACATTCCAGACGCTTTACTAACACTCTCCCGACTTGGAGAGTCAGTCCCTTTAACCTCCTGTTTGGCCCAGTTTGTAATTTCTGCGGAAGATGAACAAGAATAGCGAGAACCAATGAGAGACTAGCTGGAGGTGTCTGGACGGGCAAATTTAACTCTCATTTCCCACCAGGAAGAGGAATTAACCAAAGGCTCAGCGTGCCGTGCCGGAACCAGATTAGGGCCTGAAGCCATCCTGCGGTGTTGCAGCCAGCTCACAAGAAAGCGAGTTGAAGAAAGGAGCTCAGGGGCACTGTAATTCACAAACCTGCAGAGTTATAAATGACAGCTATCATCCAAAAATATACCGAAGTAAGGCTGCCAAGAGGACTTGAAAGCGGGGCAGAATTGCAGGAAACCGATTTCAGGAGGTAGACTGGAATTGCATTGAAAGCATAGGAAAAGAGGCAGAACGTCCACAATGATGCACTTGGCCAAAAAGGGCGTATGCGTTTTCTCCTGAATATATTCAGGAAAAAACGCATACGCCCTTTTTGGCCAACCAAGCAAGCTTGCAAAGGAAATCTGCACTACAATGAAGTCTCACTTCCCCCCGGTCAAAAAGGCCATCTGAAAAAAGTGTAAAATCCAGAAAGGCAGGACAGGCCATGGAGAACAGGGAGCCTTGTTATGCTGATGGGCGGGATGTAAATTGCCAACAGACACTCGGGAGAAGTGTTTGGTGTTTCCTGAAACATCTAACAAACACAGCAACAGAGCCTAGGGCACTTCCACTTATGGTCCTATAGCTTAGGGAAATTAAAATCAAAAAGACACAGCCACCCCAAAGTTTGGGACGGCTCTGTTTACAAGAACCTCGTTTACAGTACAAGTTCAACATCGCAGAAAGTGAAAAATGGATAAAGAAGTTGTGGTATTACTTACAAAGGAATATCACTCAGCAATGAAATCTATGTCATCAGGCCCTTAGCAACACAATGAGTGGATTCAGGTATGATGATTCTAACTGAAATAAGTCACACAGAAAAAGAAACATCATAAGATATCAGTAATACACGGAATGTAAACTTGACTACACAGGAACTGAATTACAAAACAGAACAGGGTCTCAAATTTAGAAAACCAACTTATGCTTGCTTAAGGGGAAAGGTGAGTTGGGGTGCTGCATAAAACCAGAGATTGAAATGAGCACAGATAAAGTTCCTTAAGCCAAATATGGAATAGACAAGAGCTACTCCTTGCTCAACGAAATGGACTCAACACCGCATATTAAACGCCTAAGAATGTACCTGACTAGTAAGTATCTTAAAACCTATGGATTGCTATGTCTCCGAAAGAGAATCAAGCATGTGTACAGGGGCATAAACGCAGCAGTGATAGGATTGGAGAGGTTCGGTGAGCAAATGAAGACCCTTTGAAGTCATATTGCATGGTACCCATTCCACGGGTTTCAACTACCCAGGTTTAAGGTATTCTTCCTTCAGCTAAAACATGCATGTGGAACCTAAAGTATGATCAACCATGTGATTGGGAGACGTGTTCAAATATGTCTCAGTTTTCGTACCCTGGTACTCGGGTGCAACATTCCAGACGCTTTACTAACACTCTCCCGACTTGGAGAGTCAGTGCCTTTAACCTCCTGTTTGGCCCAGTTTGCAATTACTGCGGAAGATGAACAGGTATAGGGAGAACCAATGAGAGACTAGCTGGACGTGTCTGAACGGGCAAATTTAACTCTCATTTCCCACCAGGAAGAGGAATTAACCAAAGGCTCAGCGTGCCGTGCCGGAACCAGATTACGGCCTGAAGCCATCCTGCGGTGTTGCGGCCAACTCACAAGAAAGCGAGTTGAAGAAAGGAGCTCAGGGGCACTGTAATTCACAAACCTGCAGAGTTATAAATGACAGCTATCGTCCAAAAATATACTGAAGTAAGGCTGCCAAGAGGACTTGAAAGCGGGGCAGAATTGCAGGAAACCAATTTCAGGAGGTAGACTGGAATTGCATTGAAAGCATAGGAAAAGAGGCAGAACGTCCACAATGATGCACTTGGCCAAAAAGGGCGTATGCGTTTTTTCCTGAATATATTCAGGAAAAAACGCATACGCCCTTTTTGGCCAACCAAGCAAGCTTGCAAAGGAAATCTGCACTACAATGAAGTCTCACTTCCCCCCGGTCAAAAGGGCCATCTGAAAAAAGTGTAAAATCCAGAAAGGCAGGACAGGCCATGGAGAACTGGGAGCCTTGTTATGCTGATGGGCGGGATGTAAATTGCCAACAGACACTCGGGAGAAGTGTATGGTGTTTCCTGAAACATCTAAAAAACACAGCAACAGAGCCTAGGGCACTTCCACTTATGGTCCTATAGCTTAGGGAAATTAAAATCAAAAAGACACAGCCACCCCAAAGTTTGGGACGCCTCTGTTTACAAGAACCTCGTTTACCGTACAAGTTCAACATCACAGAAAGTGAAAAATGGATAAAGAACTTGTGGAACTTACGTACAATGCAGTATCACTCAGCAATGAAATCTATGTCACCAGGCCCGTAGCAGCATAATGAGTGGATTCAGGTACGATGATTCTAACTGAAATAAGTCACACAGAAAAAGAAACATCATAAGATATCACTAATACACGGAATGTAAACTTGGCTACACAGGAACTGAATTCCAAAACAGAACAGGGTCTCAAATTTAGAAAACCAACTTATGCTTGCTTAAGGGGAAAGGTGAGTTGGGGTGCTGCATAAAACCAGAGATTGAAATGAGCACAGATAAAGTTCCTTAAGCCAAATATGGAATAGACTAGAGCTACTCCTTGCTCAACGAAATGGACTCAACACCCCATATTAAACGCCTAAGAATGTACCTGACTAGTAAGTATCTTAAAACCTATGGATTGCTATGTCTCCGAAAGCGAATCAAGCATGTGTACAGGGGCATAAACGCAGCAGTGATAGGATTGGAGAGGTTCGGTGAGCAAATGAAGACCCTTTGAAGTCATATTGCATGGTACCCATTCCACGGGTTTCAACTACCCAGGTTTAAGGTATTCTTCCTTCAGCTAAAACATGCATGTGGAACCTAGAGTATGATCAACCAGGTGATCGGGAGACGTGTTCAAATATGTCTCAGTTTTCGTACCCTGGTACTCGGGTGCAACATTCCAGACGCTTTACTAACACTCTCCCGACTTGGAGAGTCAGTCCCTTTAACCTCCCGTTTGGCCCAGTTTGTAATTTCTGCGGAAGATGAACAAGAATAGCGAGAACCAATGAGAGACTAGCTGGAGGTGTCTGGACGGGCAAATTTAACTCTCATTTCCCACCAGGAAGAGGAATTAACCAAAGGCTCAGCGTGCCGTGCCGGAACCAGATTAGGGCCTGAAGCCATCCTGCGGTGTTGCGGCCAGCTCACAAGAAAGCGAGTTGAAGAAAGGAGCTCAGGGGCACTGTAATTCACAAACCTGCAGAGTTATAAATGACAGCTATCGTCCAAAAATATACCGAAGTAAGGCTGCCAAGAGGACTTGAAAGCGGGGCAGAATTGCAGGAAACCGATTTCAGGAGGTAGACTGGAATTGCATTGAAAGCATAGGAAAAGAGGCAGAACGTCCACAATGATGCACTTGGCCAAAAAGGGCGTATGCGTTTTCTCCTGAATATATTCAGGAAAAAACGCATACGCCCTTTTTGGCCAACCAAGCAAGCTTGCAAAGGAAATCTGCACTACAATGAAGTCTCACTTCCCCCCGGTCAAAAGGGCCATCTGAAAAAAGTGTAAAATCCAGAAAGTCAGGACAGGCCATGGAGAACTGGGAGCCTTGTTATGCTGATGGGCGGGATGTAAATTGCCAACAGACACTCGGGAGAAGTGTTTGGTGTTTCCTGAAACATCTAACAAACACAGCAACAGAGCCTAGGGCACTTCCACTTATGGTCCTATAGCTTAGGGAAATTAAAATCAAAAAGACACAGCCACCCCAAAGTTTGGGACGCCTCTGTTTACAAGAACCTCGTTTACAGTACAAGTTCAACATCGCAGAAAGTGAAAAATGGATAAAGAAGTTGTGGTATTACTTACAAAGGAATATCACTCAGCAATGAAATCTATGTCATCAGGCCCTTAGGAACACAATGAGTGGATTCAGGTATGATGATTCTAACTGAAATAAGTCACACAGAAAAAGAAACATCATAAGATATCAGTAATACACGGAATGTAAACTTGACTACACAGGAACTGAATTACAGAACAGAACAGGGTCTCAAATTTAGAAAACCAACTTATGCTTGCTTAAGGGGAAAGGTGAGTTGGGGTGCTGCATAAAACCAGAGATTGAAATGAGCACAGATAAAGTTCCTTAAGCCAAATATGGAATAGACAAGAGCTACTCCTTGCTCAACGAAATGGACTCAACACCGCATATTAAACGCCTACGAATGTACCTGACTAGTAAGTATCTTAAAACCTATGGATTGCTATGTCTCCGAAAGAGAATCAAGCATGTGTACAGGGGCATAAACGCAGCAGTGATAGGATTGGAGAGGTTCGGTGAGCAAATGAAGACCCTTTGAAGTCATATTGCATGGTATCCATTCCACGGGTTTCAACTACCCAGGTTTAAGGTATTCTTCCTTCAGCTAAAACATGCATGTGGAACCTAAAGTATGATCAACCATGTGATTGGGAGACGTGTTCAAATATGTCTCAGTTTTCGTACCCTGGTACTCGGGTGCAACATTCCAGACGCTTTACTAACACTCTCCCGACTTGGAGAGTCAGTGCCTTTAACCTCCTGTTTGGCCCAGTTTGCAATTACTGCGGAAGATGAACAGGAATAGGGAGAACCAATGAGAGACTAGCTGGACGTGTCTGAACGGGCAAATTTAACTCTCATTTCCCACCAGGAAGAGGAATTAACCAAAGGCTCAGCGTGCCGTGCCGGAACCAGATTACGGCGTGAAGCCATCCTGCGGTGTTGCGGCCAGCTCACAAGAAAGCGAGTTGAAGAAAGGAGCTCAGGGGCACTGTAATTCACAAACCTGCAGAGTTATAAATGACAGCTATCGTCCAAAAATATACTGAAGTAAGGCTGCCAAGAGGACTTGAAAGCGGGGCAGAATTGCAGGAAACCGATTTCAGGAGGTAGACTGGAATTGCATTGAAAGCATAGGAAAAGAGGCAGAACGTCCACAATGATGCACTTGGCCAAAAAGGGCGTATGCGTTTTTTCCTGAATATATTCAGGAAAAAACGCATACGCCCTTTTTGGCCAACCAAGCAAGCTTGCAAAGGAAATCTGCACTACAATGAAGTCTCACTTCCCCCCGGTCAAAAGGGCCATCTGAAAAAAGTGTAAAATCCAGAAAGGCAGGACAGGCCATGGAGAACTGGGAGCCTTGTTATGCTGATGGGCGGGATGTAAATTGCCAACAGACACTCGGGAGAAGTGTATGGTGTTTCCTGAAACATCTAAAAAACACAGCAACAGAGCCTAGGGCACTTCCACTTATGGTCCTATAGCTTAGGGAAATTAAAATCAAAAAGACACAGCCACCCCAAAGTTTGGGACGCCTCTGTTTACAAGAACCTCGTTTACCGTACAAGTTCAACATCACAGAAAGTGAAAAATGGATAAAGAACTTTTGGAACTTACGTACAATGCAGTATCACTCAGCAATGAAATCTATGTCACCAGGCCCGTAGCAGCATAATGAGTGGATTCAGGTACGATGATTCTAACTGAAATAAGTCACACAGAAAAAGAAACATCATAAGATATCACTAATACACGGAATGTAAACTTGGCTACACAGGAACTGAATTCCAAAACAGAACAGGGTCTCAAATTTAGAAAACCAACTTATGCTTGCTTAAGGGGAAAGGTGAGTTGGGGTGCTGCATAAAACCAGAGATTGAAATGAGCACAGATAAAGTTCCTTAAGCCAAATATGGAATAGACAAGAGCTACTCCTTGCTCAACGAAATGGACTCAACACCGCATATTAAACGCCTAAGAATGTACCTGACTAGTAAGTATCTTAAAACCTATGGATTGCTATGTCTCCGAAAGAGAATCAAGCATGTGTACAGGGGCATAAACGCAGCAGTGATAGGATTGGAGAGGTTCGGTGAGCAAATGAAGACCCTTTGAAGTCATATTGCATGGTACCCATTCCACGGGTTTCAACTACCCAGGTTTAAGGTATTCTTCCTTCAGCTAAAACATGCATGTGGAACCTAAAGTATGATCAACCATGTGATTGGGAGACGTGTTCAAATATGTCTCAGTTTTCGTACCCTGGTACTCGGGTGCAACATTCCAGACGCTTTACTAACACTCTCCCGACTTGGAGAGTCAGTGCCTTTAACCTCCTGTTTGGCCCAGTTTGCAATTACTGCGGAAGATGAACAGGTATAGGGAGAACCAATGAGAGACTAGCTGGACGTGTCTGAACGGGCAAATTTAACTCTCATTTCCCACCAGGAAGAGGAATTAACCAAAGGCTCAGCGTGCCGTGCCGGAACCAGATTACGGCCTGAAGCCATCCTGCGGTGTTGCGGCCAACTCACAAGAAAGCGAGTTGAAGAAAGGAGCTCAGGGGCACTGTAATTCACAAACCTGCAGAGTTATAAATGACAGCTATCGTCCAAAAATATACTGAAGTAAGGCTGCCAAGAGGACTTGAAAGCGGGGCAGAATTGCAGGAAACCAATTTCAGGAGGTAGACTGGAATTGCATTGAAAGCATAGGAAAAGAGGCAGAACGTCCACAATGATGCACTTGGCCAAAAAGGGCGTATGCGTTTTTTCCTGAATATATTCAGGAAAAAACGCATACGCCCTTTTTGGCCAACCAAGCAAGCTTGCAAAGGAAATCTGCACTACAATGAAGTCTCACTTCCCCCCGGTCAA
The DNA here is from genome assembly GCF_039906515.1 of Pseudorca crassidens. Classification (NCBI taxonomy): domain Eukaryota; kingdom Metazoa; phylum Chordata; class Mammalia; order Artiodactyla; family Delphinidae; genus Pseudorca; species Pseudorca crassidens. The sequence goes on from NW_027136348.1 coordinate 82,153, forward strand.
AAGGGCCATCTGAAAAAAGTGTAAAATCCAGAAAGGCAGGACAGGCCATGGAGAACTGGGAGCCTTGTTATGCTGATGGGCGGGATGTAAATTGCCAACAGACACTCGGGAGAAGTGTATGGTGTTTCCTGAAACATCTAAAAAACACAGCAACAGAGCCTAGGGCACTTCCACTTATGGTCCTATAGCTTAGGGAAATTAAAATCAAAAAGACACAGCCACCCCAAAGTTTGGGACGCCTCTGTTTACAAGAACCTCGTTTACCGTACAAGTTCAACATCACAGAAAGTGAAAAATGGATAAAGAACTTGTGGAACTTACGTACAATGCAGTATCACTCAGCAATGAAATCTATGTCACCAGGCCCGTAGCAGCATAATGAGTGGATTCAGGTACGATGATTCTAACTGAAATAAGTCACACAGAAAAAGAAACATCATAAGATATCACTAATACACGGAATGTAAACTTGGCTACACAGGAACTGAATTCCAAAACAGAACAGGGTCTCAAATTTAGAAAACCAACTTATGCTTGCTTAAGGGGAAAGGTGAGTTGGGGTGCTGCATAAAACCAGAGATTGAAATGAGCACAGATAAAGTTCCTTAAGCCAAATATGGAATAGACAAGAGCTACTCCTTGCTCAACGAAATGGACTCAACACCCCATATTAAACGCCTAAGAATGTACCTGACTAGTAAGTATCTTAAAACCTATGGATTGCTATGTCTCCGAAAGCGAATCAAGCATGTGTACAGGGGCATAAACGCAGCAGTGATAGGATTGGAGAGGTTCGGTGAGCAAATGAAGACCCTTTGAAGTCATATTGCATGGTACCCATTCCACGGGTTTCAACTACCCAGGTTTAAGGTATTCTTCCTTCAGCTAAAACATGCATGTGGAACCTAGAGTATGATCAACCATGTGATCGGGAGACGTGTTCAAATATGTCTCAGTTTTCGTACCCTGGTACTCGGGTGCAACATTCCAGACGCTTTACTAACACTCTCCCGACTTGGAGAGTCAGTCCCTTTAACCTCCTGTTTGGCCCAGTTTGTAATTTCTGCGGAAGATGAACAAGAATAGCGAGAACCAATGAGAGACTAGCTGGAGGTGTCTGGACGGGCAAATTTAACTCTCATTTCCCACCAGGAAGAGGAATTAACCAAAGGCTCAGCGTGCCGTGCCGGAACCAGATTAGGGCCTGAAGCCATCCTGCGGTGTTGCGGCCAGCTCACAAGAAAGCGAGTTGAAGAAAGGAGCTCAGGGGCACTGTAATTCACAAACCTGCAGAGTTATAAATGACAGCTATCGTCCAAAAATATACCGAAGTAAGGCTGCCAAGAGGACTTGAAAGCGGGGCAGAATTGCAGGAAACCGATTTCAGGAGGTAGACTGGAATTGCATTGAAAGCATAGGAAAAGAGGCAGAACGTCCACAATGATGCACTTGGCCAAAAAGGGCGTATGCGTTTTCTCCTGAATATATTCAGGAAAAAACGCATACGCCCTTTTTGGCCAACCAAGCAAGCTTGCAAAGGAAATCTGCACTACAATGAAGTCTCACTTCCCCCCGGTCAAAAGGGCCATCTGAAAAAAGTGTAAAATCCAGAAAGGCAGGACAGGCCATGGAGAACTGGGAGCCTTGTTATGCTGATGGGCGGGATGTAAATTGCCAACAGACACTCGGGAGAAGTGTTTGGTGTTTCCTGAAACATCTAACAAACACAGCAACAGAGCCTAGGGCACTTCCACTTATGGTCCTATAGCTTAGGGAAATTAAAATCAAAAAGACACAGCCACCCCAAAGTTTGGGACGCCTCTGTTTACAAGAACCTCGTTTACAGTACAAGTTCAACATCGCAGAAAGTGAAAAATGGATAAAGAAGTTGTGGTATTACTTACAAAGGAATATCACTCAGCAATGAAATCTATGTCATCAGGCCCTTAGGAACACAATGAGTGGATTCAGGTATGATGATTCTAACTGAAATAAGTCACACAGAAAAAGAAACATCATAAGATATCAGTAATACACGGAATGTAAACTTGACTACACAGGAACTGAATTACAGAACAGAACAGGGTCTCAAATTTAGAAAACCAACTTATGCTTGCTTAAGGGGAAAGGTGAGTTGGGGTGCTGCATAAAACCAGAGATTGAAATGAGCACAGATAAAGTTCCTTAAGCCAAATATGGAATAGACAAGAGCTACTCCTTGCTCAACGAAATGGACTCAACACCGCATATTAAACGCCTAAGAATGTACCTGACTAGTAAGTATCTTAAAACCTATGGATTGCTATGTCTCCGAAAGAGAATCAAGCATGTGTACAGGGGCATAAACGCAGCAGTGATAGGATTGGAGAGGTTCGGTGAGCAAATGAAGACCCTTTGAAGTCATATTTTATGGTACCCATTCCACGGGTTTCAACTACCCAGGTTTAAGGTATTCTTCCTTCAGCTAAAACATGCATGTGGAACCTAAAGTATGATCAACCATGTGATTGGGAGACGTGTTCAAATATGTCTCAGTTTTCGTACCCTGGTACTCGGGTGCAACATTCCAGACGCTTTACTAACACTCTCCCGACTTGGAGAGTCAGTGCCTTTAACCTCCTGTTTGGCCCAGTTTGCAATTACTGCGGAAGATGAACAGGAATAGGGAGAACCAATGAGAGACTAGCTGGACGTGTCTGAACGGGCAAATTTAACTCTCATTTCCCACCAGGAAGAGGAATTAACCAAAGGCTCAGCGTGCCGTGCCGGAACCAGATTACGGCGTGAAGCCATCCTGCGGTGTTGCGGCCAGCTCACAAGAAAGCGAGTTGAAGAAAGGAGCTCAGGGGCACTGTAATTCACAAACCTGCAGAGTTATAAATGACAGCTATCGTCCAAAAATATACTGAAGTAAGGCTGCCAAGAGGACTTGAAAGCGGGGCAGAATTGCAGGAAACCGATTTCAGGAGGTAGACTGGAATTGCATTGAAAGCATAGGAAAAGAGGCAGAACGTCCACAATGATGCACTTGGCCAAAAAGGGCGTATGCGTTTTTTCCTGAATATATTCAGGAAAAAACGCATACGCCCTTTTTGGCCAACCAAGCAAGCTTGCAAAGGAAATCTGCACTACAATGAAGTCTCACTTCCCCCCGGTCAAAAGGGCCATCTGAAAAAAGTGTAAAATCCAGAAAGGCAGGACAGGCCATGGAGAACTGGGAGCCTTGTTATGCTGATGGGCGGGATGTAAATTGCCAACAGACACTCGGGAGAAGTGTATGGTGTTTCCTGAAACATCTAAAAAACACAGCAACAGAGCCTAGGGCACTTCCACTTATGGTCCTATAGCTTAGGGAAATTAAAATCAAAAAGACACAGCCACCCCAAAGTTTGGGACGCCTCTGTTTACAAGAACCTCGTTTACCGTACAAGTTCAACATCACAGAAAGTGAAAAATGGATAAAGAACTTTTGGAACTTACGTACAATGCAGTATCACTCAGCAATGAAATCTATGTCACCAGGCCCGTAGCAGCATAATGAGTGGATTCAGGTACGATGATTCTAACTGAAATAAGTCACACAGAAAAAGAAACATCATAAGATATCACTAATACACGGAATGTAAACTTGGCTACACAGGAACTGAATTCCAAAACAGAACAGGGTCTCAAATTTAGAAAACCAACTTATGCTTGCTTAAGGGGAAAGGTGAGTTGGGGTGCTGCATAAAACCAGAGATTGAAATGAGCACAGATAAAGTTCCTTAAGCCAAATATGGAATAGACAAGAGCTACTCCTTGCTCAACGAAATGGACTCAACACCGCATATTAAACGCCTAAGAATGTACCTGACTAGTAAGTATCTTAAAACCTATGGATTGCTATGTCTCCGAAAGAGAATCAAGCATGTGTACAGGGGCATAAACGCAGCAGTGATAGGATTGGAGAGGTTCGGTGAGCAAATGAAGACCCTTTGAAGTCATATTGCATGGTACCCATTCCACGGCTTTCAACTACCCAGGTTTAAGGTATTCTTCCTTAAGCTAAAACATGCATGTGGAACCTAGAGTATGATCAACCATGTGATCGGGAGACGTGTTCAAATATGTCTCAGTTTTCGTACCCTGGTACTCGGGTGCAACATTCCAGACGCTTTACTAACACTCTCCCGACTTGGAGAGTCAGTCCCTTTAACCTCCTGTTTGGCCCAGTTTGTAATTTCTGCGGAAGATGAACAAGAATAGCGAGAACCAATGAGAGACTAGCTGGAGGTGTCTGGACGGGCAAATTTAACTCTCATTTCCCACCAGGAAGAGGAATTAACCAAAGGCTCAGCGTGCCGTGCCGGAACCAGATTAGGGCCTGAAGCCATCCTGCGGTGTTGCAGCCAGCTCACAAGAAAGCGAGTTGAAGAAAGGAGCTCAGGGGCACTGTAATTCACAAACCTGCAGAGTTATAAATGACAGCTATCATCCAAAAATATACCGAAGTAAGGCTGCCAAGAGGACTTGAAAGCGGGGCAGAATTGCAGGAAACCGATTTCAGGAGGTAGACTGGAATTGCATTGAAAGCATAGGAAAAGAGGCAGAACGTCCACAATGATGCACTTGGCCAAAAAGGGCGTATGCGTTTTCTCCTGAATATATTCAGGAAAAAACGCATACGCCCTTTTTGGCCAACCAAGCAAGCTTGCAAAGGAAATCTGCACTACAATGAAGTCTCACTTCCCCCCGGTCAAAAAGGCCATCTGAAAAAAGTGTAAAATCCAGAAAGGCAGGACAGGCCATGGAGAACAGGGAGCCTTGTTATGCTGATGGGCGGGATGTAAATTGCCAACAGACACTCGGGAGAAGTGTTTGGTGTTTCCTGAAACATCTAACAAACACAGCAACAGAGCCTAGGGCACTTCCACTTATGGTCCTATAGCTTAGGGAAATTAAAATCAAAAAGACACAGCCACCCCAAAGTTTGGGACGGCTCTGTTTACAAGAACCTCGTTTACAGTACAAGTTCAACATCGCAGAAAGTGAAAAATGGATAAAGAAGTTGTGGTATTACTTACAAAGGAATATCACTCAGCAATGAAATCTATGTCATCAGGCCCTTAGCAACACAATGAGTGGATTCAGGTATGATGATTCTAACTGAAATAAGTCACACAGAAAAAGAAACATCATAAGATATCAGTAATACACGGAATGTAAACTTGACTACACAGGAACTGAATTACAAAACAGAACAGGGTCTCAAATTTAGAAAACCAACTTATGCTTGCTTAAGGGGAAAGGTGAGTTGGGGTGCTGCATAAAACCAGAGATTGAAATGAGCACAGATAAAGTTCCTTAAGCCAAATATGGAATAGACAAGAGCTACTCCTTGCTCAACGAAATGGACTCAACACCGCATATTAAACGCCTAAGAATGTACCTGACTAGTAAGTATCTTAAAACCTATGGATTGCTATGTCTCCGAAAGAGAATCAAGCATGTGTACAGGGGCATAAACGCAGCAGTGATAGGATTGGAGAGGTTCGGTGAGCAAATGAAGACCCTTTGAAGTCATATTGCATGGTACCCATTCCACGGGTTTCAACTACCCAGGTTTAAGGTATTCTTCCTTCAGCTAAAACATGCATGTGGAACCTAAAGTATGATCAACCATGTGATTGGGAGACGTGTTCAAATATGTCTCAGTTTTCGTACCCTGGTACTCGGGTGCAACATTCCAGACGCTTTACTAACACTCTCCCGACTTGGAGAGTCAGTGCCTTTAACCTCCTGTTTGGCCCAGTTTGCAATTACTGCGGAAGATGAACAGGTATAGGGAGAACCAATGAGAGACTAGCTGGACGTGTCTGAACGGGCAAATTTAACTCTCATTTCCCACCAGGAAGAGGAATTAACCAAAGGCTCAGCGTGCCGTGCCGGAACCAGATTACGGCCTGAAGCCATCCTGCGGTGTTGCGGCCAACTCACAAGAAAGCGAGTTGAAGAAAGGAGCTCAGGGGCACTGTAATTCACAAACCTGCAGAGTTATAAATGACAGCTATCGTCCAAAAATATACTGAAGTAAGGCTGCCAAGAGGACTTGAAAGCGGGGCAGAATTGCAGGAAACCAATTTCAGGAGGTAGACTGGAATTGCATTGAAAGCATAGGAAAAGAGGCAGAACGTCCACAATGATGCACTTGGCCAAAAAGGGCGTATGCGTTTTTTCCTGAATATATTCAGGAAAAAACGCATACGCCCTTTTTGGCCAACCAAGCAAGCTTGCAAAGGAAATCTGCACTACAATGAAGTCTCACTTCCCCCCGGTCAAAAGGGCCATCTGAAAAAAGTGTAAAATCCAGAAAGGCAGGACAGGCCATGGAGAACTGGGAGCCTTGTTATGCTGATGGGCGGGATGTAAATTGCCAACAGACACTCGGGAGAAGTGTATGGTGTTTCCTGAAACATCTAAAAAACACAGCAACAGAGCCTAGGGCACTTCCACTTATGGTCCTATAGCTTAGGGAAATTAAAATCAAAAAGACACAGCCACCCCAAAGTTTGGGACGCCTCTGTTTACAAGAACCTCGTTTACCGTACAAGTTCAACATCACAGAAAGTGAAAAATGGATAAAGAACTTTTGGAACTTACGTACAATGCAGTATCACTCAGCAATGAAATCTATGTCACCAGGCCCGTAGCAGCATAATGAGTGGATTCAGGTACGATGATTCTAACTGAAATAAGTCACACAGAAAAAGAAACATCATAAGATATCACTAATACACGGAATGTAAACTTGGCTACACAGGAACTGAATTCCAAAACAGAACAGGGTCTCAAATTTAGAAAACCAACTTATGCTTGCTTAAGGGGAAAGGTGAGTTGGGGTGCTGCATAAAACCAGAGATTGAAATGAGCACAGATAAAGTTCCTTAAGCCAAATATGGAATAGACAAGAGCTACTCCTTGCTCAACGAAATGGACTCAACACCGCATATTAAACGCCTAAGAATGTACCTGACTAGTAAGTATCTTAAAACCTATGGATTGCTATGTCTCCGAAAGAGAATCAAGCATGTGTACAGGGGCATAAACGCAGCAGTGATAGGATTGGAGAGGTTCGGTGAGCAAATGAAGACCCTTTGAAGTCATATTGCATGGTACCCATTCCACGGCTTTCAACTACCCAGGTTTAAGGTATTCTTCCTTAAGCTAAAACATGCATGTGGAACCTAGAGTATGATCAACCATGTGATCGGGAGACGTGTTCAAATATGTCTCAGTTTTCGTACCCTGGTACTCGGGTGCAACATTCCAGACGCTTTACTAACACTCTCCCGACTTGGAGAGTCAGTCCCTTTAACCTCCTGTTTGGCCCAGTTTGTAATTTCTGCGGAAGATGAACAAGAATAGCGAGAACCAATGAGAGACTAGCTGGAGGTGTCTGGACGGGCAAATTTAACTCTCATTTCCCACCAGGAAGAGGAATTAACCAAAGGCTCAGCGTGCCGTGCCGGAACCAGATTAGGGCCTGAAGCCATCCTGCGGTGTTGCAGCCAGCTCACAAGAAAGCGAGTTGAAGAAAGGAGCTCAGGGGCACTGTAATTCACAAACCTGCAGAGTTATAAATGACAGCTATCATCCAAAAATATACCGAAGTAAGGCTGCCAAGAGGACTTGAAAGCGGGGCAGAATTGCAGGAAACCGATTTCAGGAGGTAGACTGGAATTGCATTGAAAGCATAGGAAAAGAGGCAGAACGTCCACAATGATGCACTTGGCCAAAAAGGGCGTATGCGTTTTCTCCTGAATATATTCAGGAAAAAACGCATACGCCCTTTTTGGCCAACCAAGCAAGCTTGCAAAGGAAATCTGCACTACAATGAAGTCTCACTTCCCCCCGGTCAAAAAGGCCATCTGAAAAAAGTGTAAAATCCAGAAAGGCAGGACAGGCCATGGAGAACAGGGAGCCTTGTTATGCTGATGGGCGGGATGTAAATTGCCAACAGACACTCGGGAGAAGTGTTTGGTGTTTCCTGAAACATCTAACAAACACAGCAACAGAGCCTAGGGCACTTCCACTTATGGTCCTATAGCTTAGGGAAATTAAAATCAAAAAGACACAGCCACCCCAAAGTTTGGGACGGCTCTGTTTACAAGAACCTCGTTTACAGTACAAGTTCAACATCGCAGAAAGTGAAAAATGGATAAAGAAGTTGTGGTATTACTTACAAAGGAATATCACTCAGCAATGAAATCTATGTCATCAGGCCCTTAGCAACACAATGAGTGGATTCAGGTATGATGATTCTAACTGAAATAAGTCACACAGAAAAAGAAACATCATAAGATATCAGTAATACACGGAATGTAAACTTGACTACACAGGAACTGAATTACAAAACAGAACAGGGTCTCAAATTTAGAAAACCAACTTATGCTTGCTTAAGGGGAAAGGTGAGTTGGGGTGCTGCATAAAACCAGAGATTGAAATGAGCACAGATAAAGTTCCTTAAGCCAAATATGGAATAGACAAGAGCTACTCCTTGCTCAACGAAATGGACTCAACACCGCATATTAAACGCCTAAGAATGTACCTGACTAGTAAGTATCTTAAAACCTATGGATTGCTATGTCTCCGAAAGAGAATCAAGCATGTGTACAGGGGCATAAACGCAGCAGTGATAGGATTGGAGAGGTTCGGTGAGCAAATGAAGACCCTTTGAAGTCATATTGCATGGTACCCATTCCACGGGTTTCAACTACCCAGGTTTAAGGTATTCTTCCTTCAGCTAAAACATGCATGTGGAACCTAAAGTATGATCAACCATGTGATTGGGAGACGTGTTCAAATATGTCTCAGTTTTCGTACCCTGGTACTCGGGTGCAACATTCCAGACGCTTTACTAACACTCTCCCGACTTGGAGAGTCAGTGCCTTTAACCTCCTGTTTGGCCCAGTTTGCAATTACTGCGGAAGATGAACAGGTATAGGGAGAACCAATGAGAGACTAGCTGGACGTGTCTGAACGGGCAAATTTAACTCTCATTTCCCACCAGGAAGAGGAATTAACCAAAGGCTCAGCGTGCCGTGCCGGAACCAGATTACGGCCTGAAGCCATCCTGCGGTGTTGCGGCCAACTCACAAGAAAGCGAGTTGAAGAAAGGAGCTCAGGGGCACTGTAATTCACAAACCTGCAGAGTTATAAATGACAGCTATCGTCCAAAAATATACTGAAGTAAGGCTGCCAAGAGGACTTGAAAGCGGGGCAGAATTGCAGGAAACCAATTTCAGGAGGTAGACTGGAATTGCATTGAAAGCATAGGAAAAGAGGCAGAACGTCCACAATGATGCACTTGGCCAAAAAGGGCGTATGCGTTTTTTCCTGAATATATTCAGGAAAAAACGCATACGCCCTTTTTGGCCAACCAAGCAAGCTTGCAAAGGAAATCTGCACTACAATGAAGTCTCACTTCCCCCCGGTCAAAAGGGCCATCTGAAAAAAGTGTAAAATCCAGAAAGGCAGGACAGGCCATGGAGAACTGGGAGCCTTGTTATGCTGATGGGCGGGATGTAAATTGCCAACAGACACTCGGGAGAAGTGTATGGTGTTTCCTGAAACATCTAAAAAACACAGCAACAGAGCCTAGGGCACTTCCACTTATGGTCCTATAGCTTAGGGAAATTAAAATCAAAAAGACACAGCCACCCCAAAGTTTGGGACGCCTCTGTTTACAAGAACCTCGTTTACCGTACAAGTTCAACATCACAGAAAGTGAAAAATGGATAAAGAACTTGTGGAACTTACGTACAATGCAGTATCACTCAGCAATGAAATCTATGTCACCAGGCCCGTAGCAGCATAATGAGTGGATTCAGGTACGATGATTCTAACTGAAATAAGTCACACAGAAAAAGAAACATCATAAGATATCACTAATACACGGAATGTAAACTTGGCTACACAGGAACTGAATTCCAAAACAGAACAGGGTCTCAAATTTAGAAAACCAACTTATGCTTGCTTAAGGGGAAAGGTGAGTTGGGGTGCTGCATAAAACCAGAGATTGAAATGAGCACAGATAAAGTTCCTTAAGCCAAATATGGAATAGACAAGAGCTACTCCTTGCTCAACGAAATGGACTCAACACCCCATATTAAACGCCTAAGAATGTACCTGACTAGTAAGTATCTTAAAACCTATGGATTGCTATGTCTCCGAAAGCGAATCAAGCATGTGTACAGGGGCATAAACGCAGCAGTGATAGGATTGGAGAGGTTCGGTGAGCAAATGAAGACCCTTTGAAGTCATATTGCATGGTACCCATTCCACGGGTTTCAACTACCCAGGTTTAAGGTATTCTTCCTTCAGCTAAAACATGCATGTGGAACCTAGAGTATGATCAACCAGGTGATCGGGAGACGTGTTCAAATATGTCTCAGTTTTCGTACCCTGGTACTCGGGTGCAACATTCCAGACGCTTTACTAACACTCTCCCGACTTGGAGAGTCAGTCCCTTTAACCTCCTGTTTGGCCCAGTTTGTAATTTCTGCGGAAGATGAACAAGAATAGCGAGAACCAATGAGAGACTAGCTGGAGGTGTCTGGACGGGCAAATTTAACTCTCATTTCCCACCAGGAAGAGGAATTAACCAAAGGCTCAGCGTGCCGTGCCGGAACCAGATTAGGGCCTGAAGCCATCCTGCGGTGTTGCGGCCAGCTCACAAGAAAGCGAGTTGAAGAAAGGAGCTCAGGGGCACTGTAATTCACAAACCTGCAGAGTTATAAATGACAGCTATCGTCCAAAAATATACCGAAGTAAGGCTGCCAAGAGGACTTGAAAGCGGGGCAGAATTGCAGGAAACCGATTTCAGGAGGTAGACTGGAATTGCATTGAAAGCATAGGAAAAGAGGCAGAACGTCCACAATGATGCACTTGGCCAAAAAGGGCGTATGCGTTTTCTCCTGAATATATTCAGGAAAAAACGCATACGCCCTTTTTGGCCAACCAAGCAAGCTTGCAAAGGAAATCTGCACTACAATGAAGTCTCACTTCCCCCCGGTCAAAAGGGCCATCTGAAAAAAGTGTAAAATCCAGAAAGGCAGGACAGGCCATGGAGAACTGGGAGCCTTGTTATGCTGATGGGCGGGATGTAAATTGCCAACAGACACTCGGGAGAAGTGTTTGGTGTTTCCTGAAACATCTAACAAACACAGCAACAGAGCCTAGGGCACTTCCACTTATGGTCCTATAGCTTAGGGAAATTAAAATCAAAAAGACACAGCCACCCCAAAGTTTGGGACGCCTCTGTTTACAAGAACCTCGTTTACAGTACAAGTTCAACATCGCAGAAAGTGAAAAATGGATAAAGAAGTTGTGGTATTACTTACAAAGGAATATCACTCAGCAATGAAATCTATGTCATCAGGCCCTTAGGAACACAATGAGTGGATTCAGGTATGATGATTCTAACTGAAATAAGTCACACAGAAAAAGAAACATCATAAGATATCAGTAATACACGGAATGTAAACTTGACTACACAGGAACTGAATTACAGAACAGAACAGGGTCTCAAATTTAGAAAACCAACTTATGCTTGCTTAAGGGGAAAGGTGAGTTGGGGTGCTGCATAAAACCAGAGATTGAAATGAGCACAGATAAAGTTCCTTAAGCCAAATATGGAATAGACAAGAGCTACTCCTTGCTCAACGAAATGGACTCAACACCCCATATTAAACCCCTAATAATGTACCTGACTAGTAAGTATCTTAAAACCTATGGATTGCTATGTCTCCAAAAGAGAATCAAGCATGTGTACAGGGGCATAAACGCAGCAGTGATAGGATTGGAGAGGTTCGGTGAGCAAATGAAGACCCTTTGAAGTCATATTGCATGGTACCCATTCCACGGGTCTCAACTCTCCAGGTTTAAGGTATTCTTCCTTCAGCTAAAACATGCATGTGGAACCCAGAGTATGATCAACCATGTGAACGGGAGACGTGTTCAAATATGTCTCAGTTTTCTTCCCCTGGTACTCGGGTGCAACATTCCAGACGCTTTACTAACACTCTCCCCACTTGGAGAGTCAGCGCCTTTAACCTCCTGTTTGGCCCAGTTTGCAATTTCTGCGGAAGATGAACAGGAATAGGGAGAACCAATGAGAGACTAGCTGGAGGTGTCTGGACGGGCAAATTTAACTCTCATTTCCCACCAGGAAGAGGAAATAACCAAAGGCTCAGCGTGCCGTGCCGGAACCAGATTAGGGCCTGAAGCCATCCTGCGGTGTTGCGGCCAGCTCACAAGAAAGCGAGTTGAAGAAAGGAGCTCAGGGGCACTGTAATTCACAAACCTGCAGAGTTATAAATGACAGCTATCGTCCAAAAATATACTGAAGTAAGGCTGCCAAGAGGACTTGAAAGCGGGGCAGAATTGCAGGAAACCGATTTCAGGAGGTAAACTGGAATTGCATTGAAAGCATAGGAAAAGAGGCAGAACGTCCACAATGATGCACTTGGCCAAAAAGGGCGTATGCGTTTTTTCCTGAATATATTCAGGAAAAAACGTATACGCCCTTTTTGGCCAACCAAGCAAGCTTGCAAAGGAAATCTGCACTACAATGAAGTCTCACTTCCCCCTAGTCAAAAGGGCCATCTGAAAAAAGTGTAAAATCCACAAAGGCAGGACAGGCCATGGAGAACTGGGAGCCTTGTTATGCTGATGGGCGGGATGTAAACTGCCAACAGAAACTTGGGAGAAGTGTATTGTGTTTCCTGAAACATCTAAAAAACAAAGCAACAGAGCCTAGGGCACTTCCACTTATGGTCCTATAGCTTAGGGAAATTAAAATCAAAAAGACACAGCCACCCCAAAGTTTGGGACGCCTCTGTTTACAAGAACCTCGTTTACCGTACAAGTTCAGTATCACAGAAAGTGAAAAATGGATAAAGAACTTGTGGTACTTATGTAGAATGCGGTATCACTCAGCAATGAAGTCTATGTCATCAGGCCCGTAGCAGCATAATGAGTGGATTCAGGTACGATGATTCTAACTGAAATAAGTCACACAGAAAAAGAAACATCATAAGATATCACTAATACACGGAATGTAAACTTGGCTACACTGGAACTGAATTCCAAAACAGAAGAGGGTTTCAAATTTAGAAAACCAACTTATGCTTGCTTAAGGGGAAAGGTGAGTGGGGTGCTGCATAAAACCAGAGATTGAAATGAGCACAGATAAAGTTCCTTAAGCCAAATATGGAATAGACAAGAGCTACTCCTTGCTCAACGAAATGGACTCAACACCCCATATTAAACCCCTAATAATGTACCTGACTAGTAAGTATCTTAAAACTTATGGATTGCTATGCCTCCAAAAGAGAATCAAGCGTGTGTACAGGGGCATAAACGCAGCAGTGATAGGATTGGAGAGGTTCGGTGAGCAAATGAAGACCCTTTGAAGTCATATTGCATGGTACCCATTCCACGGGTCTCAACTCTCCAGGTTTAAGGTATTCTTCCTTCAGCTAAAACATGCATGTGGAATCCAGAGTATGATCAACCATGTGAACGGGAGACGTGTTCAAATATGTCTCAGTTTTCTTCCCCTGGTACTCGGGTGCAACATTCCAGACGCTTTACTAACACTCTCCCCACTTGGAGAGTCAGCGCCTTTAACCTCCTGTTTGGCCCAGTTTGCAATTTCTGCGGAAGATGAACAGGAATAGGGAGAACCAATGAGAGACTAGCTGGAGGTGTCTGGACGGGCAAATTTAACTCTCATTTCCCACCAGGAAGAGGAAATAACCAAAGGCTCAGCGTGCCGTGCCGGAACCAGATTAGGGCCTGAAGCCATCCTGCGGTGTTGCGGCCAGCTCACAAGAAAGCGAGTTGAAGAAAGGAGCTCAGGGGCACTGTAATTCACAAACCTGCAGAGTTATAAATGACAGCTATCGTCCAAAAATATACTGAAGTAAGGCTGCCAAGAGGACTTGAAAGCGGGGCAGAATTGCAGGAAACCGATTTCAGGAGGTAGACTGGAATTGCATTGAAAGCATAGGAAAAGAGGCAGAACGTCCACAATGATGCACTTGGCCAAAAAGGGCGTATGCGTTTTTTCCTGAATATATTCAGGAAAAAACGCATACGCCCTTTTTGGCCAACCAAGCAAGCTTGCAAAGGAAATCTGCACTACAATGAAGTCTCACTTCCCCCCTGTCAAAAGGGCCATCTGAAAAAAGTGTAAAATCCAGAAAGGCAGGACAGGCCATGGAGACCTGGGAGCCTTGTTATGCTGATGGGCGGGATGTAAATTGCCAACAGACACTCGGGAGAAGTGTATGGTGTTTCCTGAAACATCTAAAAAACAAAGCAACAGAGCCTAGGGCACTTCCACTTATGGTCCTATAGCTTAGGGAAATTAAAATCAAAAAGACACAGCCACCCCAAAGTTTGGGACGCCTCTGTTTACAAGAACCTCGTTTACCATACAAGTTCAGTATCACAGAAAGTGAAAAATGGATAAAGAACTTGTGGTACTTATATACAATGCAGTATCCCTCAGCAATGAAATCTATGTCATCAGGCCCGTAGCAGCATAATGAGTGGATTCAGGTACGATGATTCTAAGTGACATAAGTCACACAGAAAAAGAAACATCATAAGATATCAGTAATACACAGAATGTAAACTTGGCTACACAGGAACTGAATTCCAAAACAGAACAGGGTCTCAAATTTAGAAAACCAACTTATGCTTGCTTAAGGGGAAAGGTGAGTTGGGGTGCTGCATAAAACCAGAGATTGAAATGAGCACAGATAAAGTTCCTTAAGCCAAATATGGAATAGACAAGAGCTACTCCTTGCTCAACGAAATGGACTCAACACCCCATATTAAACGCCTAAGAATGTACCTGACTAGTAAGTATCTTAAAACCTATGGATTGCTATGTCTCCAAAACAGAATCAAGCGTGTGTACAGGGGCATAAACTCAGCAGTGATAGGATTGGAGAGGTTCGGTGAGCAAATGAAGACCCTTTGAAGTCATATTGCATGGTACCCATTCCACGTGTTTCAACTACCCGGGTTTAAGGTATTCTTCCTTCAGCTAAAACATGCATGTGGAACCCAGAGTATGATCAACCGTGTGAACGGGAGACGTGTTCAAATATGTCTCAGTATTCCTCCCCTGGTACTCGGGTGCAACATTCCAGACGCTTTACTAACACTCTCCCCACTTGGAGAGTTAGCGCCTTTAACTTCCTGTTTGGCCCAGTTTGCAATTTCTGCGGAAGATGAACAGGAATAGGGAGAACCAATGTGAGACTAGCTGGAGGTATCTGGACGGGCAAATTTAACTCTCATTTCCCACCAGGAAGAGGAAATAACCAAAGGCTCAGCGTGCCGTGCCGGAACCAGATTAGGGCCTGAAGCCATCATGCAGTGTTGCGGCCAGCTCACAAGAAAGCGAGTTGAAGAAAGGAGCTCAGGGGCACTGTAATTCACAAACCTGCAGAGTTATAAATGACAGCTATCGTCCAAAAATATACTGAAGTAAGGCTGCCAAGAGGACTTGAAAGCGGGGCAGAATTGCAGGAAACCGATTTCAGGAGGTAGACTGGAATTGCATTGAAAGCATAGGAAAAGAGACAGAACGTCCACAATGATGCACCTGGCCAAAAAGGGCGTATGCATTTTTTCCTGAATATATTCAGGAAAAAACGCATACGCCCTTTTTGGCCAACCAAGCAAGCTTGCAAAGGAAATCTGCACTACAATGAAGTCTCACTTCCCCCCAGTCAAAAGGACCATCTGAAAAAAGTGTAAAATCCAGAAAGGTAGGACAGGCCATGGAGAACTGGGAGCCTTGTCATGCTGATGGGAGGGATGTAAATTGCCAACAGACACTCGGGAGAAGTGTATGGTGTTTCCTGAAACATCTAAAAAACAAAGCAACAGAGCCTAGGGCACTTCCACTTATGGTCCTATAGCTTAGGGAAATTAAAATCAAAAAGACACAGCCACCCCAAAGTATGGTACGGCTCTGTTTACAAGAACCTCGTTTACCGTACAAGTTCAGTATCACAGAAAGTGAAAAATGGATAAAGAAGTTGTGGTATTTACTTACAAAGCAATATCACTCAGCAATGAAATCTATGTCATCAGGACCTTAGCAGCACAATGAGTGGATTCAGGTATGATGATTCTAACTGAAATAAGTCACACAGAAAAAGAAACATCATAAGATATCAGTAATACACGGAATGTAAACTTGGCTACACAGGAACTGAATTCCAAAACAGAACAGGGTCTCAAATTTAGAAAACCAACTTATGCTTGCTTAAGGGGAAAGGTGAGTTGGGGTGCTGCATAAAACCAGAGATTGAAATGAGTACAGATAAAGTTCCTTAAGCCAAATATGGAATAGACAAGAGCTACTCCTTGCTCAACGAAATGGACTCAACACCGCATATTAAACGCCTAAGAATGTACCTGACTAGAAAGTATCTTAAAACCTATGGATTGCTATGTCTCCGAAAGAGAATCAAGCATGTGTACAGGGGCATAAACGCAGCAGTGATAGGATTGGAGAGGTTCGGTGAGCAAATGAAGACCCTTTGAAGTCATATTGCATGGTACCCATTCCAAGGGTTTCAACTACCCAGGTTTAAGGTATTGTTCCTTCAGCTAAAACATGCATGTGGAACCTAGAGTATGATCAACCATGTGATCGGGAGACGTGTTCAAATATGTCTCAGTTTTCGTACCCTGGTACTCGGGTGCAACATTCCAGACGCTTTACTAACACTCTCCCGACTTGGAGAGTCAGTCCCTTTAACCTCCTGTTTGGCCCAGTTTGTAATTTCTGCGGAAGATGAACAAGAATAGCGAGAACCAATGAGAGACTAGCTGGAGGTGTCTGGACGGGCAAATTTAACTCTCATTTCCCACCAGGAAGAGGAATTAACCAAAGGCTCAGCATGCCGTGCCGGAACCAGATTAGGGCCTGAAGCCATGCTGCGGTGTTGCGGCCAGCTCACAAGAAAGCGAGTTGAAGAAAGGAGCTCAGGGGCACTGTAATTCACAAACCTGCAGAGTTATAAATGACAGCTATCGTCCAAAAATATACCGAAGTAAGGCTGCCAAGAGGACTTGAAAGCGGGGCAGAATTGCAGGAAACCGATTTCAGGAGGTAGACTGGAATTGCATTGAAAGCATAGGAAAAGAGGCAGAACGTCCACAATGATGCACTTGGCCAAAAAGGGCGTATGCGTTTTCTCCTGAATATATTCAGGAAAAAACGCATACGCCCTTTTTGGCCAACCAACCAAGCTTGCAAAGGAAATCTGCACTACAATGAAGTCTCACTTCCCCCCGGTCAAAAAGGCCATCTGAAAAAAGTGTAAAATCCAGAAAGGCAGGACAGGCCATGGAGAACAGGGAGCCTTGTTATGCTGATGGGCGGGATGTAAATTGCCAACAGACACTCGGGAGAAGTGTTTGGTGTTTCCTGAAACATCTAACAAACACAGCAACAGAGCCTAGGGCACTTCCACTTATGGTCCTATAGCTTAGGGAAATTAAAATCAAAAAGACACAGCCACCCCAAAGTTTGGGACGCCTCTGTTTACAGGAACCTCGTTTACAGTACAAGTTCAACATCGCAGAAAGTGAAAAATGGATAAAGAAGTTGTGGTATTACTTACAAGGGAATATCACTCAGCAATGAAATCTATGTCATCAGGCCCTTAGCAACACAATGAGTGGATTCAGGTATGATGATTCTAACTGAAATAAGTCACACAGAAAAAGAAACATCATAAGATATCAGTAATACACGGAATGTAAACTTGACTACACAGGAACTGAATTACAGAACAGAACAGGGTCTCAAATTTAGAAAACCAACTTATGCTTGCTTAAGGGGAAAGGTGAGTTGGGGTGCTGCATAAAACCAGAGATTGAAATGAGCACAGATAAAGTTCCTTAAGCCAAATATGGAATAGACAAGAGCTACTCCTTGCTCAACGAAATGGACTCAACACCGCATATTAAACGCCTAAGAATGTACCTGACTAGTAAGTATCTTAAAACCTATGGATTGCTATGTCTCCGAAAGAGAATCAAGCATGTGTACAGGGGCATAAACGCAGCAGTGATAGGATTGGAGAGGTTCGGTGAGCAAATGAAGACCCTTTGAAGTCATATTTTATGGTACCCATTCCACGGGTTTCAACTACCCAGGTTTAAGGTATTCTTCCTTCAGCTAAAACATGCATGTGGAACCTAAAGTATGATCAACCATGTGATTGGGAGACGTGTTCAAATATGTCTCAGTTTTCGTACCCTGGTACTCGGGTGCAACATTCCAGACGCTTTACTAACACTCTCCCGACTTGGAGAGTCAGTGCCTTTAACCTCCTGTTTGGCCCAGTTTGCAATTACTGCGGAAGATGAACAGGAATAGGGAGAACCAATGAGAGACTAGCTGGACGTGTCTGAACGGGCAAATTTAACTCTCATTTCCCACCAGGAAGAGGAATTAACCAAAGGCTCAGCGTGCCGTGCCGGAACCAGATTACGGCCTGAAGCCATCCTGCGGTGTTGCGGCCAGCTCACAAGAAAGCGAGTTGAAGAAAGGAGCTCAGGGGCACTGTAATTCACAAACCTGCAGAGTTATAAATGACAGCTATCGTCCAAAAATATACTGAAGTAAGGCTGCCAAGAGGACTTGAAAGCGGGGCAGAATTGCAGGAAACCAATTTCAGGAGGTAGACTGGAATTGCATTGAAAGCATAGGAAAAGAGGCAGAACGATCACAATGATGCACTTGGCCAAAAAGGGCGTATGCGTTTTTTCCTGAATATATTCAGGAAAAAACGCATACGCCCTTTTTGGCCAACCAAGCAAGCTTGCAAAGGAAATCTGCACTACAATGAAGTCTCACTTCCCCCCGGTCAAAAGGGCCATCTGAAAAAAGTGTAAAATCCAGAAAGGCAGGACAGGCCATGGAGAACTGGGAGCCTTGTTATGCTGATGGGCGGGATGTAAATTGCCAACAGACACTGGGGAGAAGTGTATGGTGTTTCCTGAAACATCTAAAAAACAAAGCAACAGAGCCTAGGGCACTTCCACTTATGGTCCTATAGCTTAGGGAAATTAAAATCAAAAAGACACAGCCACCCCAAAGTTTGGGACGCCTCTGTTTACAAGAACCTCGTTTACCGTACAAGTTCAACATCACAGAAAGTGAAAAATGGATAAAGAACTTGTGGAACTTACGTACAATGCAGTATCACTCAGCAATGAAATCTATGTCACCAGGCCCGTAGCAGCATAATGAGTGGATTCAGGTACGATGATTCTAACTGGAATAAGTCACACAGAAAAAGAAACATCATAAGATATCACTAATACACGGAATGTAAACTTGGCTACACAGGAACTGAATTCCAAAACAGAACAGGGTCTCAAATTTAGAAAACCAACTTATGCTTGCTTAAGGGGAAAGGTGAGTTGGGGTGCTGCATAAAACCAGAGATTGAAATGAGCACAGATAAAGTTCCTTAAGCCAAATATGGAATAGACAAGAGCTACTCCTTGCTCAACGAAATGGACTCAACACCGCATATTAAACGCCTAAGAATGTACCTGACTAGTAAGTATCTTAAAACCTATGGATTGCTATGTCTCCGAAAGAGAATCAAGCATGTGTACAGGGGCATAAACGCAGCAGTGATAGGATTGGAGAGGTTCGGTGAGCAAATGAAGACCCTTTGAAGTCATATTGCATGGTACCCATTCCACGGGTTTCAACTACCCAGGTTTAAGGTATTCTTCCTTCAGCTAAAACATGCATGTGGAACCTAAAGTATGATCAACCATGTGATTGGGAGACGTGTTCAAATATGTCTCAGTTTTCGTACCCTGGTACTCGGGTGCAACATTCCAGACGCTTTACTAACACTCTCCCGACTTGGAGAGTCAGTGCCTTTAACCTCCTGTTTGGCCCAGTTTGCAATTACTGCGGAAGATGAACAGGAATAGGGAGAACCAATGAGAGACTAGCTGGACGTGTCTGAACGTGCAAATTTAACTCTCATTTCCCACCAGGAAGAGGAATTAACCAAAGGCTCAGCGTGCCGTGCCGGAACCAGATTACGGCCTGAAGCCATCCTGCGGTGTTGCGGCCAGCTCACAAGAAAGCGAGTTGAAGAAAGGAGCTCAGGGGCACTGTAATTCACAAACCTGCAGAGTTATAAATGACAGCTATCGTCCAAAAATATACTGAAGTAAGGCTGCCAAGAGGACTTGAAAGCGGGGCAGAATTGCAGGAAACCAATTTCAGGAGGTAGACTGGAATTGCATTGAAAGCATAGGAAAAGAGGCAGAACGATCACAATGATGCACTTGGCCAAAAAGGGCGTATGCGTTTTTTCCTGAATATATTCAGGAAAAAACGCATACGCCCTTTTTGGCCAACCAAGCAAGCTTGCAAAGGAAATCTGCACTACAATGAAGTCTCACTTCCCCCCGGTCAAAAGGGCCATCTGAAAAAAGTGTAAAATGCAGAAAGGCAGGACAGGCCATGGAGAACTGGGAGCCTTGTTATGCTGATGGGCGGGATGTAAATTGCCAACAGACACTCGGGAGAAGTGTATG
Organism: Pseudorca crassidens; assembly: GCF_039906515.1. Lineage (NCBI taxonomy): Eukaryota > Metazoa > Chordata > Mammalia > Artiodactyla > Delphinidae > Pseudorca > Pseudorca crassidens. The sequence continues at coordinate 102,808 of NW_027136348.1, forward strand.
GTGTTTCCTGAAACATCTAAAAAACACAGCAACAGAGCCTAGGGCACTTCCACTTATGGTCCTATAGCTTAGGGAAATTAAAATCAAAAAGACACAGCCACCCCAAAGTTTGGGACGCCTCTGTTTACAAGAACCTCGTTTACCGTACAAGTTCAACATCACAGAAAGTGAAAAATGGATAAAGAACTTGTGGAACTTACGTACAATGCAGTATCACTCAGCAATGAAATCTATGTCACCTGGCCCGTAGCAGCATAATGAGTGGATTCAGGTACGATGATTCTAACTGAAATAAGTCACACAGAAAAAGAAACATCATAAGATATCACTAATACACGGAATGTAAACTTGGCTACACAGGAACTGAATTCCAAAACAGAACAGGGTCTCAAATTTAGAAAACCAACTTATGCTTGCTTAAGGGGAAAGGTGAGTTGGGGTGCTGCATAAAACCAGAGATTGAAATGAGCACAGATAAAGTTCCTTAAGCCAAATATGGAATAGACAAGAGCTACTCCTTGCTCAACGAAATGGACTCAACACCGCATATTAAACGCCTAAGAATGTACCTGACTAGTAAGTATCTTAAAACCTATGGATTGCTATGTCTTCGAAAGAGAATCAAGCATGTGTACAGGGGCATAAACGCAGCAGTGATAGGATTGGAGAGGTTCGGTGAGCAAATGAAGACCCTTTGAAGTCATATTGCATGGTACCCATTCCACGGGTTTCAACTACCCAGGTTTAAGGTATTCTTCCTTCAGCTAAAACATGCATGTGGAACCTAGAGTATGATCAACCATGTGATCGGGAGACGTGTTCAAATATGTCTCAGTTTTCGTACCCTGGTACTCGGGTGCAACATTCCAGACGCTTTACTAACACTCTCCCGACTTGGAGAGTCAGTCCCTTTAACCTCCTGTTTGGCCCAGTTTGTAATTTCTGCGGAAGATGAACAAGAATAGGGAGAACCAATGAGAGACTAGCTGGAGGTGTCTGGACGGGCAAATTTAACTCTCATTTCCCACCAGGAAGAGGAATTAACCAAAGGCTCAGCGTGCCGTGCCGGAACCAGATTAGGGCCTGAAGCCATCCTGCGGTGTTGCGGCCAGCTCACAAGAAAGCGAGTTGAAGAAAGGAGCTCAGGGGCACTGTAATTCACAAACCTGCAGAGTTATAAATGACAGCTATCGTCCAAAAATATACCGAAGTAAGGCTGCCAAGAGGACTTGAAAGCGGGGCAGAATTGCAGGAAACCGATTTCAGGAGGTAGACTGGAATTGCATTGAAAGCATAGGAAAAGAGGCAGAACGTCCACAATGATGCACTTGGCCAAAAAGGGCGTATGCGTTTTCTCCTGAATATATTCAGGAAAAAACGCATACGCCCTTTTTGGCCAACCAACCAAGCTTGCAAAGGAAATCTGCACTACAATGAAGTCTCACTTCCCCCCGGTCAAAAAGGCCATCTGAAAAAAGTGTAAAATCCAGAAAGGCAGGACAGGCCATGGAGAACAGGGAGCCTTGTTATGCTGATGGGCGGGATGTAAATTGCCAACAGACACTCGGGAGAAGTGTTTGGTGTTTCCTGAAACATCTAACAAACACAGCAACAGAGCCTAGGGCACTTCCACTTATGGTCCTATAGCTTAGGGAAATTAAAATCAAAAAGACACAGCCACCCCAAAGTTTGGGACACCTCTGTTTACAAGAACCTCGTTTACAGTACAAGTTCAACATCGCAGAAAGTGAAAAATGGATAAAGAAGTTGTGGTATTACTTACAAAGGAATATCACTCAGCAATGAAATCTATGTCATCAGGCCCTTAGCAACACAATGAGTGGATTCAGGTATGATGCTTCTAACTGAAATAAGTCACACAGAAAAAGAAACATCATAAGATATCAGTAATACACGGAATGTAAACTTGACTACACAGGAACTGAATTACAGAACAGAACAGGGTCTCAAATTTAGAAAACCAACTTATGCTTGCTTAAGGGGAAAGGTGAGTTGGGGTGCTGCATAAAACCAGAGATTGAAATGAGCACAGATAAAGTTCCTTAAGCCAAATATGGAATAGACAAGAGCTACTCCTTGCTCAACGAAATGGACTCAACACCCCATATTAAACCCCTAATAATGTACCTGACTAGTAAGTATCTTAAAACCTATGGATTGCTATGTCTCCAAAAGAGAATCAAGCGTGTGTACAGGGGCATAAACGCAGCAGTGATAGGATTGGAGAGGTTCGGTGAGCAAATGAAGACCCTTTGAAGTCATATTGCATGGTACCCATTCCACGGGTCTCAACTCTCCAGGTTTAAAGTATTCTTCCTTCAGCTAAAACATGCATGTGGAACCCAGAGTATGATCAACCATGTGAACGGGAGACGTGTTCAAATATGTCTCAGTTTTCTTCCCCTGGTACTCGGGTGCAACATTCCAGACGCTTTACTAACACTCTCCCCACTTGGAGAGTCAGCGCCTTTAACCTCCTGTTTGGCCCAGTTTGCAATTTCTGCGGAAGATGAACAGGAATAGGGAGAACCAATGAGAGACTAGCTGGAGGTGTCTGGACGGGCAAATTTAACTCTCATTTCCCACCAGGAAGAGGAAATAACCAAAGGCTCAGCGTGCCGTGCCGGAACCAGATTAGGGCCTGAAGCCATCCTGCGGTGTTGCGGCCAGGTCACAAGAAAGCGAGTTGAAGAAAGGAGCTCAGGGGCACTGTAATTCACAAACCTGCAGAGTTATAAATGACAGCTATCGTCCAAAAATATACTGAAGTAAGACTGCCAAGAGGACTTGAAAGCGGGGCAGAATTGCAGAAAACCGATTTCAGGAGGTAGACTGGAATTGCATTGAAAGCATAGGAAAAGAGGCAGAACGTCCACAATGATGCACTTGGCCAAAATGGGCGTATGCGTTGTTTCCTGAATATATTCAGGAAAAAACGCATACGCCCTTTTTGGCCAACCAAGCAAACTTGCAAAGGAAATCTGCACTACAATGAAGTCTCACTTCCCCCCGTTCAAAAGGGCCATCTGAACAAAGTGTAAAATCCAGAAAGACAGGACAGGCCATGGAGAACTGGGAGCCTTGTTATGCTGATGGGCGGGATGTAAATTGCCAACAGACACTCGGGAGAAGTGTATGGTGTTTCCTGAAACATCTAAAAAACAAAGCAACAGAGCCTAGGGCACTTCCACTTATGGTCCTATAGCTTAGGGAAATTAAAATCAAAAAGACACAGTCACCCCAAAGTTTGGGATGCCTCTGTTTACAAGAACCTCGTTTACCGTACAAGTTCAGTATCACAGAAAGTGAAAAATGGATAAAGAACTTGTGGTACTTACGTACAATGCAGTATCACTCAGCAATGAAATCTATGTCATCAGGCCCGTAGCAGCATAATGAGTGGATTCAGGTACGATGATTCTAACTGAAATAAGTCACACAGAAAAAGAAACATCATAAGATATCACTAATACACGGAATGTAAACTTGGCTACACAGGAACTGAATTCCAAAACAGAACAGGGTCTCAAATTTAGAAAACCAACTTATGCTTGCTTAAGAGGAAAGGTGAGTTGGGGTGCTGCATAAAACCAGAGAGTGAAATGAGCACAGATAAAGTTGGTAAGCCAAATATGGAATAGACAAGAGCTACTCCTTGCTCAACGAAATGGACTCAACACCCCATATTAAACGCCTAAGAATGTACCTGACTAGTAAGTATCTTAAAACCTATGGATTGCTATGTCTCCGAAAGAGAATCAAGCGTGTGTACAGGGGCATAAACGCAGCAGTGATAGGATTGGAGAGGTTCGGTGAGCAAATGAAGACCCTTTGAAGTCATATTGCATGGTACCCATTCCACGGGTCTCAACTCTCCAGGTTTAAGGTATTCTTCCTTCAGCTAAAACATGCATGTGGAACCCAGAGTATGATCAACCGTGTGAACGGGAGACGTGTTCAAATATGTCTCAGTTTTCCTCCCCTGGTACTCGGGTGCAACATTCCAGACGCTTTACTAACACTCTCCCGACTTGGAGAGTTAGTGCCTTTAACCTCCTGTTTGGCCCAGTTTGCAATTACTGCGGAAGATGAACAGGAATAGGGAGAACCAATGAGAGACTAGCTGGACGTGTCTGAACGGGCAAATTTAACTCTCATTTCCCACCAGGAAGAGGAATTAACCAAAGGCTCAGCGTGCCATGCCGGAACCAGATTAGGGCCTGAAGCCATCCTGCGGTGTTGCGGCCAGCTCACAAGAAAGCGAGTTGAAGAAAGGAGCTCAGGGGCACTGTAATTCACAAACCTGCAGAGTTATAAATGACAGCTATCGTCCAAAAATATACTGAAGTAAGGCTGCCAAGAGGACTTGAAAGCGGGGCAGAATTGCAGGAAACCGATTTCAGGAGGTAGACTGGAATTGCATTGAAAGCATAGGAAAAGAGGCAGAACATCCACAATGATGCACTTGGCCAAAAAGGGCGTATGCGTTTTTTCCTGAATATATTCAGGAAAAAACGCATACGCCCTTTTTGGCCAACCAAGCAAGCTTGCAAAGGAAATCTGCACTACAATGAAGTCTCACTTCCCCCCGGTCAAAAGGGCCATCTGATAAAAGTGTAAAATCCAGAAAGGCAGGACAGGCCATGGAGAACTAGAAGCCTTGTTATGCTGATGGGCGGGATGTAAATTGCCAACAGACACTCAGGAGAAGTGTATGGTGTTTCCTGAAACATCTGAAAAACAAAGCAACACAGCCTAGGGCACTTCCACTTATGGTCCTATAGCTTAGGGAAATTAAAATCAAAAAGACACAGCACCCCAAAGTTTGGGAAGCCTCTGTTTACAAGAACCTCGTTTACCGTACAAGTTCAATATCACAGAAAGTGAAAAATGGATAAAGAACTTGAGGTACTTACGTACAATGCAGTATCACTCAGCAATGAAATCTATGTCATCAGGCCCGTAGCAGCATAATGAGTGGATTCAGGTACGATGATTCTAACTGAAATAAGTCACACAGAAAAAGAAACATCATAAGATATCACTAATACACGGAATGTAAACTTGGCTACACAGGAACTGAATTCCAAAACAGAACAGGGTCTCAAATTTAGAAAACCAACTTATGCTTGCTTAAGGGGAAAGGTGAGTTGGGGTGCTGCATAAAACCAGAGATTGAAATGAGCACAGATAAAGTTCCTTAAGCCAAATATGGAATAGACAAGAGCTACTCCTTGCTCAATGAAATGGACTCAACAACCCATATTAAACGCCTAAGAATGTACCTGACTAGTAAGTATCTTAAAACCTATGGATTGCTATGTCTCCAAAAGAGAATCAAGCATGTGTACAGGGGCATAAACGCAGCAGTGATAGGTTTGGAGAGGTTCGGTGAGCAAATGAAGACCCTTTGAAGTCATATTGCATGGTACCCATTCCACGGGTTTCAACTACCCAGGTTTAAGGTATTCTTCCTTCAGCTAAAACATGCATGTGGAACCCAGAGTATGATCAACTGTGTGAACGGGAGACGTGTTCAAATATGTCTCAGTTTTTGTACCCTGGTACTCGGGTGCAACATTCCAGACGCTTTACTAACACTCTCCCGACTTGGAGAGTCAGTCCCTTTAACCTCCTATTTGGCCCAGTTTGCAATTTCTGCGGAAGATGAACAGGAATAGCGAGAACCAATGAGAGACTAGCTGGAGGTGTCTAGACGGGCAAATTTAACTCTCATTTCCCACCAGGAAGAGGAATTAACCAAACGCTCAGCGTGCCATGCCGGAAACAGATAAGGGCCTGAAGCCATCCTGCGGTGTTGTGGCCAAGTCACAAGAAAGCGAGTTGAAGAAAGGAGCTCAGGGGCACTGTAATGCACAAACCTGCAGAGTTATAAATGACAGCTATCGTCCAAAAATATACTGAAGTAAGGCTGCCAAGAGGACTTGAAAGCGGGGCAGAATTGCAGGAAACCGATTTCAGGAGGTAGACTGGAATTGCATTGAAAGCATAGGAAAAGAGGCAGAACGTCCACAATGATGCACTTGGTCAAAAAGGGCGTATGCGTTTTTTCCTGAATATATTCAGGAAAAAACGCATACGCCCTTTTTGGCCAACCAAGCAAGCTTGCAAAGGAAATCTGCACTACAATGAAGTCTCACTTCCCCCCTGTCAAAAGGGCCATCTGAAAAAAGTGTAAAATCCAGAAAGGCAGGACAGGCCATGGAGAACTGGAAGCCTTGTTATGCTGATGGGCGGGATGTAAATTGCCAACAGACACTCGGGAGAAGTGTATGGTGTTTCCTGAAACATCTGAAAAGCAAAGCAACAGAGCCTAGGGCACTTCCACTTATGGTCCTATAGCTTAGGGAAATTAAAATCAAAAAGACACAGGCACCCCAAAGGTTGGAATGGCTCTGTTTACAAGAACCTCGTTTACAGTACAAGTTCAACATCGCAGAAAGTGAAAAATGGATAAAGAAGTTGTGGTATTTACTAACAAAGCAATATCACTCAGCAATGAAATCTATGTCATCAGGCCCATAGCAGCACAATGAGTGGATTCAGGTATGATGATTCTAACTGAAATAAGTCACACAGAAAAAGAAACATCATAAGATATCAGTAATACATGGAATGTAAACTTGGCTACACAGGAACTGAATTACAGAACAGAACAGGGTCTCAAATTTAGAAAACCAACTTATGCTTGCTTAAGGGGAAAGGTGAGTTGGGGTGCTGCATAAAACCAGAGATTGAAATGAGCACAGATAAAGTTCCTTAAGCCAAATATGGAATAGACAAGAGCTACTCCTTGCTCAACGAAATGGACTCAACACCGCATATTAAACGCCTAAGAATGTACCTGACTAGTAAGTATCTTAAAACCTATGGATTGCTATGTCTCCGAAAGAGAATCAAGCATGTGTACAGGGGCATAAATGCAGCAGTGATAGGATTGGAGAGGTTCGGTGAGCAAATGAAGACCCTTTGAAGTCATATTGCATGGTACCCATTCCACGGGTCTCAACTCTCCAGGTTTAAGGTATTCTTCCTTCAGCTAAAACATGCATGTGGAACCCAGAGTATGATCAACCGTGTGAACGGGAGACGTGTTCAAATATGTCTCAGTTTTCCTCCCCTGGTACTCGGGTGCAACATTCCAGACGCTTTACTAACACTCTCCCCACTTGGAGAGTCAGCGCCTTTAACCTCCTGTTTGGCCCAGTTTGCAATTTCTGCGGAAGATGAACAGGAATAGGGAGAACCAATGAGAGACTAGCTGGAGGTGTCTGGACGGGCAAATTTAACTCTCATTTCCCACCAGGAAGAGGAAATAACCAAAGGCTCAGCGTGCCATGCCGGAACCAGATTAGGGCCTGAAGCCATCCTGCGGTGTTGCAGCCAGCTCACAAGAAAGCGAGTTGAAGAAAGGAGCTCAGGGGCACTGTAATTCACAAACCTGCAGAGTTATAAATGACAGCTATCGTCCAAAAATATACTGAAGTAAGGCTGCCAAGAGGACTTGAAAGCGGGGCAGAATTGCAGGAAACCGATTTCAGGAGGTAGACTGGAATTGCATTGAAAGCATAGGAAAAGAGGCAGAACGTCCACAATGATGCACTTGGCCAAAAAGGGCGTATGCATTTTTTCCTGAATATATTCAGGAAAACACGCATACGCCCTTTTTGGCCAACCAAGAAAGCTTGCAAAGGAAATCTGCACTACAATGAAGTCTCACTTCCCCCCAGTCAAAAGGGCCATCTGAAAAAAGTGTAAAATCCAGAAAGGCAGGACAGGCCATGGAGAACTGGGAGCCTTGTTATGCTGATGGGCGGGATGTAAATTGCCAACAGACACTTGGGAGGAGTGTATGGTGTTTCCTGAAACATCTAAACAACAAAGCAACAGAGCCTAGGGCACTTCCACTTATGGTCCTATAGCTTAGGGAAATTAAAATCAAAAAGACACAGCCACCCCAAAGTATGGTACGGCTCTGTTTACAAGAACCTCGTTTACCGTACAAGTTCAGTATCACAGAAAGTGAAAAATGGATAAAGAAGTTGTGGTATTTACTTACAAAGCAATATCACTCAGCAATGAAATCTATGTCATCAGGACCTTAGCAGCACAATGAGTGGATTCAGGTATGATGATTCTAACTGAAATAAGTCACACAGAAAAAGAAACATCATAAGATATCAGTAATACACGGAATGTAAACTTGGCTACACAGGAACTGAATTCCAAAACAGAACAGGGTCTCAAATTTAGAAAACCAACTTATGCTTGCTTAAGGGGAAAGGTGAGTTGGGGTGCTGCATAAAACCAGAGATTGAAATGAGTACAGATAAAGTTCCTTAAGCCAAATATGGAATAGACAAGAGCTACTCCTTGCTCAACGAAATGGACTCAACACCGCATATTAAACGCCTAAGAATGTACCTGACTAGAAAGTATCTTAAAACCTATGGATTGCTATGTCTCCGAAAGAGAATCAAGCATGTGTACAGGGGCATAAACGCAGCAGTGATAGGATTGGAGAGGTTCGGTGAGCAAATGAAGACCCTTTGAAGTCATATTGCATGGTACCCATTCCAAGGGTTTCAACTACCCAGGTTTAAGGTATTGTTCCTTCAGCTAAAACATGCATGTGGAACCTAGAGTATGATCAACCATGTGATCGGGAGACGTGTTCAAATATGTCTCAGTTTTCGTACCCTGGTACTCGGGTGCAACATTCCAGACGCTTTACTAACACTCTCCCGACTTGGAGAGTCAGTCCCTTTAACCTCCTGTTTGGCCCAGTTTGTAATTTCTGCGGAAGATGAACAAGAATAGCGAGAACCAATGAGAGACTAGCTGGAGGTGTCTGGACGGGCAAATTTAACTCTCATTTCCCACCAGGAAGAGGAATTAACCAAAGGCTCAGCATGCCGTGCCGGAACCAGATTAGGGCCTGAAGCCATGCTGCGGTGTTGCGGCCAGCTCACAAGAAAGCGAGTTGAAGAAAGGAGCTCAGGGGCACTGTAATTCACAAACCTGCAGAGTTATAAATGACAGCTATCGTCCAAAAATATACCGAAGTAAGGCTGCCAAGAGGACTTGAAAGCGGGGCAGAATTGCAGGAAACCGATTTCAGGAGGTAGACTGGAATTGCATTGAAAGCATAGGAAAAGAGGCAGAACGTCCACAATGATGCACTTGGCCAAAAAGGGCGTATGCGTTTTCTCCTGAATATATTCAGGAAAAAACGCATACGCCCTTTTTGGCCAACCAACCAAGCTTGCAAAGGAAATCTGCACTACAATGAAGTCTCACTTCCCCCCGGTCAAAAAGGCCATCTGAAAAAAGTGTAAAATCCAGAAAGGCAGGACAGGCCATGGAGAACAGGGAGCCTTGTTATGCTGATGGGCGGGATGTAAATTGCCAACAGACACTCGGGAGAAGTGTTTGGTGTTTCCTGAAACATCTAACAAACACAGCAACAGAGCCTAGGGCACTTCCACTTATGGTCCTATAGCTTAGGGAAATTAAAATCAAAAAGACACAGCCACCCCAAAGTTTGGGACGCCTCTGTTTACAGGAACCTCGTTTACAGTACAAGTTCAACATCGCAGAAAGTGAAAAATGGATAAAGAAGTTGTGGTATTACTTACAAGGGAATATCACTCAGCAATGAAATCTATGTCATCAGGCCCTTAGCAACACAATGAGTGGATTCAGGTATGATGATTCTAACTGAAATAAGTCACACAGAAAAAGAAACATCATAAGATATCAGTAATACACGGAATGTAAACTTGACTACACAGGAACTGAATTACAGAACAGAACAGGGTCTCAAATTTAGAAAACCAACTTATGCTTGCTTAAGGGGAAAGGTGAGTTGGGGTGCTGCATAAAACCAGAGATTGAAATGAGCACAGATAAAGTTCCTTAAGCCAAATATGGAATAGACAAGAGCTACTCCTTGCTCAACGAAATGGACTCAACACCGCATATTAAACGCCTAAGAATGTACCTGACTAGTAAGTATCTTAAAACCTATGGATTGCTATGTCTCCGAAAGAGAATCAAGCATGTGTACAGGGGCATAAACGCAGCAGTGATAGGATTGGAGAGGTTCGGTGAGCAAATGAAGACCCTTTGAAGTCATATTTTATGGTACCCATTCCACGGGTTTCAACTACCCAGGTTTAAGGTATTCTTCCTTCAGCTAAAACATGCATGTGGAACCTAAAGTATGATCAACCATGTGATTGGGAGACGTGTTCAAATATGTCTCAGTTTTCGTACCCTGGTACTCGGGTGCAACATTCCAGACGCTTTACTAACACTCTCCCGACTTGGAGAGTCAGTGCCTTTAACCTCCTGTTTGGCCCAGTTTGCAATTACTGCGGAAGATGAACAGGAATAGGGAGAACCAATGAGAGACTAGCTGGACGTGTCTGAACGGGCAAATTTAACTCTCATTTCCCACCAGGAAGAGGAATTAACCAAAGGCTCAGCGTGCCGTGCCGGAACCAGATTACGGCCTGAAGCCATCCTGCGGTGTTGCGGCCAGCTCACAAGAAAGCGAGTTGAAGAAAGGAGCTCAGGGGCACTGTAATTCACAAACCTGCAGAGTTATAAATGACAGCTATCGTCCAAAAATATACTGAAGTAAGGCTGCCAAGAGGACTTGAAAGCGGGGCAGAATTGCAGGAAACCAATTTCAGGAGGTAGACTGGAATTGCATTGAAAGCATAGGAAAAGAGGCAGAACGATCACAATGATGCACTTGGCCAAAAAGGGCGTATGCGTTTTTTCCTGAATATATTCAGGAAAAAACGCATACGCCCTTTTTGGCCAACCAAGCAAGCTTGCAAAGGAAATCTGCACTACAATGAAGTCTCACTTCCCCCCGGTCAAAAGGGCCATCTGAAAAAAGTGTAAAATCCAGAAAGGCAGGACAGGCCATGGAGAACTGGGAGCCTTGTTATGCTGATGGGCGGGATGTAAATTGCCAACAGACACTGGGGAGAAGTGTATGGTGTTTCCTGAAACATCTAAAAAACAAAGCAACAGAGCCTAGGGCACTTCCACTTATGGTCCTATAGCTTAGGGAAATTAAAATCAAAAAGACACAGCCACCCCAAAGTTTGGGACGCCTCTGTTTACAAGAACCTCGTTTACCGTACAAGTTCAACATCACAGAAAGTGAAAAATGGATAAAGAACTTGTGGAACTTACGTACAATGCAGTATCACTCAGCAATGAAATCTATGTCACCAGGCCCGTAGCAGCATAATGAGTGGATTCAGGTACGATGATTCTAACTGGAATAAGTCACACAGAAAAAGAAACATCATAAGATATCACTAATACACGGAATGTAAACTTGGCTACACAGGAACTGAATTCCAAAACAGAACAGGGTCTCAAATTTAGAAAACCAACTTATGCTTGCTTAAGGGGAAAGGTGAGTTGGGGTGCTGCATAAAACCAGAGATTGAAATGAGCACAGATAAAGTTCCTTAAGCCAAATATGGAATAGACAAGAGCTACTCCTTGCTCAACGAAATGGACTCAACACCGCATATTAAACGCCTAAGAATGTACCTGACTAGTAAGTATCTTAAAACCTATGGATTGCTATGTCTCCGAAAGAGAATCAAGCATGTGTACAGGGGCATAAACGCAGCAGTGATAGGATTGGAGAGGTTCGGTGAGCAAATGAAGACCCTTTGAAGTCATATTGCATGGTACCCATTCCACGGGTTTCAACTACCCAGGTTTAAGGTATTCTTCCTTCAGCTAAAACATGCATGTGGAACCTAAAGTATGATCAACCATGTGATTGGGAGACGTGTTCAAATATGTCTCAGTTTTCGTACCCTGGTACTCGGGTGCAACATTCCAGACGCTTTACTAACACTCTCCCGACTTGGAGAGTCAGTGCCTTTAACCTCCTGTTTGGCCCAGTTTGCAATTACTGCGGAAGATGAACAGGAATAGGGAGAACCAATGAGAGACTAGCTGGACGTGTCTGAACGTGCAAATTTAACTCTCATTTCCCACCAGGAAGAGGAATTAACCAAAGGCTCAGCGTGCCGTGCCGGAACCAGATTACGGCCTGAAGCCATCCTGCGGTGTTGCGGCCAGCTCACAAGAAAGCGAGTTGAAGAAAGGAGCTCAGGGGCACTGTAATTCACAAACCTGCAGAGTTATAAATGACAGCTATCGTCCAAAAATATACTGAAGTAAGGCTGCCAAGAGGACTTGAAAGCGGGGCAGAATTGCAGGAAACCAATTTCAGGAGGTAGACTGGAATTGCATTGAAAGCATAGGAAAAGAGGCAGAACGATCACAATGATGCACTTGGCCAAAAAGGGCGTATGCGTTTTTTCCTGAATATATTCAGGAAAAAACGCATACGCCCTTTTTGGCCAACCAAGCAAGCTTGCAAAGGAAATCTGCACTACAATGAAGTCTCACTTCCCCCCGGTCAAAAGGGCCATCTGAAAAAAGTGTAAAATGCAGAAAGGCAGGACAGGCCATGGAGAACTGGGAGCCTTGTTATGCTGATGGGCGGGATGTAAATTGCCAACAGACACTCGGGAGAAGTGTATGGTGTTTCCTGAAACATCTAAAAAACACAGCAACAGAGCCTAGGGCACTTCCACTTATGGTCCTATAGCTTAGGGAAATTAAAATCAAAAAGACACAGCCACCCCAAAGTTTGGGACGCCTCTGTTTACAAGAACCTCGTTTACCGTACAAGTTCAACATCACAGAAAGTGAAAAATGGATAAAGAACTTGTGGAACTTACGTACAATGCAGTATCACTCAGCAATGAAATCTATGTCACCTGGCCCGTAGCAGCATAATGAGTGGATTCAGGTACGATGATTCTAACTGAAATAAGTCACACAGAAAAAGAAACATCATAAGATATCACTAATACACGGAATGTAAACTTGGCTACACAGGAACTGAATTCCAAAACAGAACAGGGTCTCAAATTTAGAAAACCAACTTATGCTTGCTTAAGGGGAAAGGTGAGTTGGGGTGCTGCATAAAACCAGAGATTGAAATGAGCACAGATAAAGTTCCTTAAGCCAAATATGGAATAGACAAGAGCTACTCCTTGCTCAACGAAATGGACTCAACACCGCATATTAAACGCCTAAGAATGTACCTGACTAGTAAGTATCTTAAAACCTATGGATTGCTATGTCTTCGAAAGAGAATCAAGCATGTGTACAGGGGCATAAACGCAGCAGTGATAGGATTGGAGAGGTTCGGTGAGCAAATGAAGACCCTTTGAAGTCATATTGCATGGTACCCATTCCACGGGTTTCAACTACCCAGGTTTAAGGTATTCTTCCTTCAGCTAAAACATGCATGTGGAACCTAGAGTATGATCAACCATGTGATCGGGAGACGTGTTCAAATATGTCTCAGTTTTCGTACCCTGGTACTCGGGTGCAACATTCCAGACGCTTTACTAACACTCTCCCGACTTGGAGAGTCAGTCCCTTTAACCTCCTGTTTGGCCCAGTTTGTAATTTCTGCGGAAGATGAACAAGAATAGGGAGAACCAATGAGAGACTAGCTGGAGGTGTCTGGACGGGCAAATTTAACTCTCATTTCCCACCAGGAAGAGGAATTAACCAAAGGCTCAGCGTGCCGTGCCGGAACCAGATTAGGGCCTGAAGCCATCCTGCGGTGTTGCGGCCAGCTCACAAGAAAGCGAGTTGAAGAAAGGAGCTCAGGGGCACTGTAATTCACAAACCTGCAGAGTTATAAATGACAGCTATCGTCCAAAAATATACCGAAGTAAGGCTGCCAAGAGGACTTGAAAGCGGGGCAGAATTGCAGGAAACCGATTTCAGGAGGTAGACTGGAATTGCATTGAAAGCATAGGAAAAGAGGCAGAACGTCCACAATGATGCACTTGGCCAAAAAGGGCGTATGCGTTTTCTCCTGAATATATTCAGGAAAAAACGCATACGCCCTTTTTGGCCAACCAACCAAGCTTGCAAAGGAAATCTGCACTACAATGAAGTCTCACTTCCCCCCGGTCAAAAAGGCCATCTGAAAAAAGTGTAAAATCCAGAAAGGCAGGACAGGCCATGGAGAACAGGGAGCCTTGTTATGCTGATGGGCGGGATGTAAATTGCCAACAGACACTCGGGAGAAGTGTTTGGTGTTTCCTGAAACATCTAACAAACACAGCAACAGAGCCTAGGGCACTTCCACTTATGGTCCTATAGCTTAGGGAAATTAAAATCAAAAAGACACAGCCACCCCAAAGTTTGGGACACCTCTGTTTACAAGAACCTCGTTTACAGTACAAGTTCAACATCGCAGAAAGTGAAAAATGGATAAAGAAGTTGTGGTATTACTTACAAAGGAATATCACTCAGCAATGAAATCTATGTCATCAGGCCCTTAGCAACACAATGAGTGGATTCAGGTATGATGCTTCTAACTGAAATAAGTCACACAGAAAAAGAAACATCATAAGATATCAGTAATACACGGAATGTAAACTTGACTACACAGGAACTGAATTACAGAACAGAACAGGGTCTCAAATTTAGAAAACCAACTTATGCTTGCTTAAGGGGAAAGGTGAGTTGGGGTGCTGCATAAAACCAGAGATTGAAATGAGCACAGATAAAGTTCCTTAAGCCAAATATGGAATAGACAAGAGCTACTCCTTGCTCAACGAAATGGACTCAACACCCCATATTAAACCCCTAATAATGTACCTGACTAGTAAGTATCTTAAAACCTATGGATTGCTATGTCTCCAAAAGAGAATCAAGCGTGTGTACAGGGGCATAAACGCAGCAGTGATAGGATTGGAGAGGTTCGGTGAGCAAATGAAGACCCTTTGAAGTCATATTGCATGGTACCCATTCCACGGGTCTCAACTCTCCAGGTTTAAAGTATTCTTCCTTCAGCTAAAACATGCATGTGGAACCCAGAGTGTGATCAACCATGTGAACGGGAGACGTGTTCAAATATGTCTCAGTTTTCTTCCCCTGGTACTCGGGTGCAACATTCCAGACGCTTTACTAACACTCTCCCCACTTGGAGAGTCAGCGCCTTTAACCTCCTGTTTGGCCCAGTTTGCAATTTCTGCGGAAGATGAACAGGAATAGGGAGAACCAATGAGAGACTAGCTGGAGGTGTCTGGACGGGCAAATTTAACTCTCATTTCCCACCAGGAAGAGGAAATAACCAAAGGCTCAGCGTGCCGTGCCGGAACCAGATTAGGGCCTGAAGCCATCCTGCGGTGTTGCGGCCAGGTCACAAGAAAGCGAGTTGAAGAAAGGAGCTCAGGGGCACTGTAATTCACAAACCTGCAGAGTTATAAATGACAGCTATCGTCCAAAAATATACTGAAGTAAGACTGCCAAGAGGACTTGAAAGCGGGGCAGAATTGCAGAAAACCGATTTCAGGAGGTAGACTGGAATTGCATTGAAAGCATAGGAAAAGAGGCAGAACGTCCACAATGATGCACTTGGCCAAAATGGGCGTATGCGTTGTTTCCTGAATATATTCAGGAAAAAACGCATACGCCCTTTTTGGCCAACCAAGCAAACTTGCAAAGGAAATCTGCACTACAATGAAGTCTCACTTCCCCCCGTTCAAAAGGGCCATCTGAACAAAGTGTAAAATCCAGAAAGACAGGACAGGCCATGGAGAACTGGGAGCCTTGTTATGCTGATGGGCGGGATGTAAATTGCCAACAGACACTCGGGAGAAGTGTATGGTGTTTCCTGAAACATCTAAAAAACAAAGCAACAGAGCCTAGGGCACTTCCACTTATGGTCCTATAGCTTAGGGAAATTAAAATCAAAAAGACACAGTCACCCCAAAGTTTGGGATGCCTCTGTTTACAAGAACCTCGTTTACCGTACAAGTTCAGTATCACAGAAAGTGAAAAATGGATAAAGAACTTGTGGTACTTACGTACAATGCAGTATCACTCAGCAATGAAATCTATGTCATCAGGCCCGTAGCAGCATAATGAGTGGATTCAGGTACGATGATTCTAACTGAAATAAGTCACACAGAAAAAGAAACATCATAAGATATCACTAATACACGGAATGTAAACTTGGCTACACAGGAACTGAATTCCAAAACAGAACAGGGTCTCAAATTTAGAAAACCAACTTATGCTTGCTTAAGAGGAAAGGTGAGTTGGGGTGCTGCATAAAACCAGAGAGTGAAATGAGCACAGATAAAGTTGGTAAGCCAAATATGGAATAGACAAGAGCTACTCCTTGCTCAACGAAATGGACTCAACACCCCATATTAAACGCCTAAGAATGTACCTGACTAGTAAGTATCTTAAAACCTATGGATTGCTATGTCTCCGAAAGAGAATCAAGCGTGTGTACAGGGGCATAAACGCAGCAGTGATAGGATTGGAGAGGTTCGGTGAGCAAATGAAGACCCTTTGAAGTCATATTGCATGGTACCCATTCCACGGGTCTCAACTCTCCAGGTTTAAGGTATTCTTCCTTCAGCTAAAACATGCATGTGGAACCCAGAGTATGATCAACCGTGTGAACGGGAGACGTGTTCAAATATGTCTCAGTTTTCCTCCCCTGGTACTCGGGTGCAACATTCCAGACGCTTTACTAACACTCTCCCGACTTGGAGAGTTAGTGCCTTTAACCTCCTGTTTGGCCCAGTTTGCAATTACTGCGGAAGATGAACAGGAATAGGGAGAACCAATGAGAGACTAGCTGGACGTGTCTGAACGGGCAAATTTAACTCTCATTTCCCACCAGGAAGAGGAATTAACCAAAGGCTCAGCGTGCCATGCCGGAACCAGATTAGGGCCTGAAGCCATCCTGCGGTGTTGCGGCCAGCTCACAAGAAAGCGAGTTGAAGAAAGGAGCTCAGGGGCACTGTAATTCACAAACCTGCAGAGTTATAAATGACAGCTATCGTCCAAAAATATACTGAAGTAAGGCTGCCAAGAGGACTTGAAAGCGGGGCAGAATTGCAGGAAACCGATTTCAGGAGGTAGACTGGAATTGCATTGAAAGCATAGGAAAAGAGGCAGAACATCCACAATGATGCACTTGGCCAAAAAGGGCGTATGCGTTTTTTCCTGAATATATTCAGGAAAAAACGCATACGCCCTTTTTGGCCAACCAAGCAAGCTTGCAAAGGAAATCTGCACTACAATGAAGTCTCACTTCCCCCCGGTCAAAAGGGCCATCTGATAAAAGTGTAAAATCCAGAAAGGCAGGACAGGCCATGGAGAACTAGAAGCCTTGTTATGCTGATGGGCGGGATGTAAATTGCCAACAGACACTCAGGAGAAGTGTATGGTGTTTCCTGAAACATCTGAAAAACAAAGCAACACAGCCTAGGGCACTTCCACTTATGGTCCTATAGCTTAGGGAAATTAAAATCAAAAAGACACAGCACCCCAAAGTTTGGGAAGCCTCTGTTTACAAGAACCTCGTTTACCGTACAAGTTCAATATCACAGAAAGTGAAAAATGGATAAAGAACTTGAGGTACTTACGTACAATGCAGTATCACTCAGCAATGAAATCTATGTCATCAGGCCCGTAGCAGCATAATGAGTGGATTCAGGTACGATGATTCTAACTGAAATAAGTCACACAGAAAAAGAAACATCATAAGATATCACTAATACACGGAATGTAAACTTGGCTACACAGGAACTGAATTCCAAAACAGAACAGGGTCTCAAATTTAGAAAACCAACTTATGCTTGCTTAAGGGGAAAGGTGAGTTGGGGTGCTGCATAAAACCAGAGATTGAAATGAGCACAGATAAAGTTCCTTAAGCCAAATATGGAATAGACAAGAGCTACTCCTTGCTCAATGAAATGGACTCAACAACCCATATTAAACGCCTAAGAATGTACCTGACTAGTAAGTATCTTAAAACCTATGGATTGCTATGTCTCCAAAAGAGAATCAAGCATGTGTACAGGGGCATAAACGCAGCAGTGATAGGTTTGGAGAGGTTCGGTGAGCAAATGAAGACCCTTTGAAG
This sequence comes from Pseudorca crassidens, assembly GCF_039906515.1. Taxonomy (NCBI): domain Eukaryota; kingdom Metazoa; phylum Chordata; class Mammalia; order Artiodactyla; family Delphinidae; genus Pseudorca; species Pseudorca crassidens. Next base: position 120,881 of record NW_027136348.1, read on the forward strand.
TCATATTGCATGGTACCCATTCCACGGGTTTCAACTACCCAGGTTTAAGGTATTCTTCCTTCAGCTAAAACATGCATGTGGAACCCAGAGTATGATCAACTGTGTGAACGGGAGACGTGTTCAAATATGTCTCAGTTTTTGTACCCTGGTACTCGGGTGCAACATTCCAGACGCTTTACTAACACTCTCCCGACTTGGAGAGTCAGTCCCTTTAACCTCCTATTTGGCCCAGTTTGCAATTTCTGCGGAAGATGAACAGGAATAGCGAGAACCAATGAGAGACTAGCTGGAGGTGTCTAGACGGGCAAATTTAACTCTCATTTCCCACCAGGAAGAGGAATTAACCAAACGCTCAGCGTGCCATGCCGGAAACAGATAAGGGCCTGAAGCCATCCTGCGGTGTTGTGGCCAAGTCACAAGAAAGCGAGTTGAAGAAAGGAGCTCAGGGGCACTGTAATGCACAAACCTGCAGAGTTATAAATGACAGCTATCGTCCAAAAATATACTGAAGTAAGGCTGCCAAGAGGACTTGAAAGCGGGGCAGAATTGCAGGAAACCGATTTCAGGAGGTAGACTGGAATTGCATTGAAAGCATAGGAAAAGAGGCAGAACGTCCACAATGATGCACTTGGTCAAAAAGGGCGTATGCGTTTTTTCCTGAATATATTCAGGAAAAAACGCATACGCCCTTTTTGGCCAACCAAGCAAGCTTGCAAAGGAAATCTGCACTACAATGAAGTCTCACTTCCCCCCTGTCAAAAGGGCCATCTGAAAAAAGTGTAAAATCCAGAAAGGCAGGACAGGCCATGGAGAACTGGAAGCCTTGTTATGCTGATGGGCGGGATGTAAATTGCCAACAGACACTCGGGAGAAGTGTATGGTGTTTCCTGAAACATCTGAAAAGCAAAGCAACAGAGCCTAGGGCACTTCCACTTATGGTCCTATAGCTTAGGGAAATTAAAATCAAAAAGACACAGGCACCCCAAAGGTTGGAATGGCTCTGTTTACAAGAACCTCGTTTACAGTACAAGTTCAACATCGCAGAAAGTGAAAAATGGATAAAGAAGTTGTGGTATTTACTAACAAAGCAATATCACTCAGCAATGAAATCTATGTCATCAGGCCCATAGCAGCACAATGAGTGGATTCAGGTATGATGATTCTAACTGAAATAAGTCACACAGAAAAAGAAACATCATAAGATATCAGTAATACATGGAATGTAAACTTGGCTACACAGGAACTGAATTACAGAACAGAACAGGGTCTCAAATTTAGAAAACCAACTTATGCTTGCTTAAGGGGAAAGGTGAGTTGGGGTGCTGCATAAAACCAGAGATTGAAATGAGCACAGATAAAGTTCCTTAAGCCAAATATGGAATAGACAAGAGCTACTCCTTGCTCAACGAAATGGACTCAACACCGCATATTAAACGCCTAAGAATGTACCTGACTAGTAAGTATCTTAAAACCTATGGATTGCTATGTCTCCGAAAGAGAATCAAGCATGTGTACAGGGGCATAAATGCAGCAGTGATAGGATTGGAGAGGTTCGGTGAGCAAATGAAGACCCTTTGAAGTCATATTGCATGGTACCCATTCCACGGGTCTCAACTCTCCAGGTTTAAGGTATTCTTCCTTCAGCTAAAACATGCATGTGGAACCCAGAGTATGATCAACCGTGTGAACGGGAGACGTGTTCAAATATGTCTCAGTTTTCCTCCCCTGGTACTCGGGTGCAACATTCCAGACGCTTTACTAACACTCTCCCCACTTGGAGAGTCAGCGCCTTTAACCTCCTGTTTGGCCCAGTTTGCAATTTCTGCGGAAGATGAACAGGAATAGGGAGAACCAATGAGAGACTAGCTGGAGGTGTCTGGACGGGCAAATTTAACTCTCATTTCCCACCAGGAAGAGGAAATAACCAAAGGCTCAGCGTGCCATGCCGGAACCAGATTAGGGCCTGAAGCCATCCTGCGGTGTTGCAGCCAGCTCACAAGAAAGCGAGTTGAAGAAAGGAGCTCAGGGGCACTGTAATTCACAAACCTGCAGAGTTATAAATGACAGCTATCGTCCAAAAATATACTGAAGTAAGGCTGCCAAGAGGACTTGAAAGCGGGGCAGAATTGCAGGAAACCGATTTCAGGAGGTAGACTGGAATTGCATTGAAAGCATAGGAAAAGAGGCAGAACGTCCACAATGATGCACTTGGCCAAAAAGGGCGTATGCATTTTTTCCTGAATATATTCAGGAAAACACGCATACGCCCTTTTTGGCCAACCAAGAAAGCTTGCAAAGGAAATCTGCACTACAATGAAGTCTCACTTCCCCCCAGTCAAAAGGGCCATCTGAAAAAAGTGTAAAATCCAGAAAGGCAGGACAGGCCATGGAGAACTGGGAGCCTTGTTATGCTGATGGGCGGGATGTAAATTGCCAACAGACACTTGGGAGGAGTGTATGGTGTTTCCTGAAACATCTAAACAACAAAGCAACAGAGCCTAGGGCACTTCCACTTATGGTCCTATAGCTTAGGGAAATTAAAATCAAAAAGACACAGCCACCCCAAAGTTTGGGACGCCTCTGTTTACAAGAACCTCGTTTACCGTACAAGTTCAATATCACAGAAAGTGAAAAATGGATAAAGAACTTGTGGTACTTACGTACAATGCAGTATCACTCAGCAATGAAATCTATGTCATCAGGCCCGTAGCAGCATAATGAGTGGATTCAGGTACGATGATTCTAACTGAAATAAGTCACACAGAAAAAGAAACATCATAAGATATCACTAATACACGGAATGTAAACTTGGCTACACAGGAACTGAATTCCAAAACAGAACAGGGTCTCAAATTTAGAAAACCAACTTATGCTTGCTTAAGGGGAAAGGTGAGTTGGGGTGCTGCATAAAACCAGAGATTGAAATGAGCACAGATAAAGTTCCTTAAGCCAAATATGGAATAGACAAGAGCTACTCCTTGCTCAACGAAATGGACTCAACACCCCATATTAAACGCCTAAGAATGTACCTGACTAGTAAGTATCTTAAAACCTATGGATAGCTATGTCTTCAAAAGAGAATCAAGCATGCGTACAGGGGCATAAACGCAGCAGTGATAGGATTGGAGAGGTTCGGTGAGCAAATGAAGACCCTTTGAAGTCATATTGCATGGTACCCATTCCACGGGTCTCAACTCTCCAGGTTTAAGGTATTCTTCCTTCAGCTAAATCATGCATGTGGAACCCAGAGTATGATCAACCGTGTGAACGGGAGACGTGTTCAAATATGTCTCAGTTTTCGTACCCTGGTACTCGGGTGCAACATTCCAGACGCTTTACTAACACTCTCCTGACTTGGAGAGTCAGTCCCTTTAACCTCCTGTTTGGCCCAGTTTGCAATTTCTGCGGAAGTTGAACAGGAATAGTGAGAACCAATGAGAGACTAGCTGGAGGTGTCTGGACGGGCCAATTTAACTCTCATTTCCCACCAGGAAGAGGAAATAAGCAAAGGCTCAGCGTGCCATGCCGGAACCAGATTAGGGACTGAAGCCATCCTGCGGTGTTGCGGCCAGCTCACAAGAAAGCGAGTTGAAGAAAGGAGCTCAGGGGCACTGTAATTCACAAACCTGAAGAGTTATAAATGACAGCTATCGTCCAAAAATATACTGAAGTAAGGCAGCCAAGAGGACTTGAAAGCGGGGCAGAATTGCAGGAAACCGATTTCAGGAGGTAGACTGGAATTGCATTGAAAGCATAGGAAAAGAGGCAGAACGTCCACAATGATGCACTTGGCCAAAAAGGGCGTATGCGTTTTTTCCTGAATATATTCAGGAAAAAACGCATACGCCCTTTTTGGCCAACCAAGCAAGCTTGCAAAGGAAATCTGCACTACAATGAAGTCTCACTTCCCCCCGGTCAAAAGGGCCATCTGAACAAAGTGTAAAATCCAGAAAGGCAGGACAGGCCATGGAGAACTGGGAGCCTTGTTATGCTGATGGGCGGGATGTAAATTGCCAACAGACACTCGGGAGAAGTGTATGGTGTTTCCTGAAACATCTAAAAAACAAAGCAACAGAGCCTAGGGCACTTCCACTTATGGTCCTATGGCTTAGGGAAATTAAAATCAAAAAGACACAGGCACCCCAAAGGTTGGAATGGCTCTGTTTACGAGAACCTCGTTTACAGTACAAGTTCAACATCGCAGAAAGTGAAAAATGGATAAAGAAGTTGTGGTATTTACTAACAAAGCAATATCACTCAGCAATGAAATCTATGTCATCAGGCCCATAGCAGCACAATGAGTGGATTCAGGTATGATGATTCTAACTGAAATAAGTCACACAGAAAAAGAAACATCATAAGATATCAGTAATACATGGAATGTAAACTTGGCTACACAGGAACTGAATTACAGAACAGAACAGGGTCTCAAATTTAGAAAACCAACTTATGCTTGCTTAAGGGGAAAGGTGAGTTGGGGTGCTGCATAAAACCAGAGATTGAAATGAGCACAGATAAATTTCCTTAAGCCAAATATGGAATAGACAAGAGCTACTCCTTGCTCAACGAAATGGACTCAACACCGCATATTAAACGCCTAAGAATGTACCTGACTAGTAAGTATCTTAAAACCTATGGATTGCTATGTCTCCGAAAGAGAATCAAGCATGTGTACAGGGGCATAAACGCAGCAGTGATAGGATTGGAGAGGTTCGGTGAGCAAATGAAGACCCTTTGAAGTCATATTGCATGGTACCCATTCCACGGGTCTCAACTCTCCAGGTTTAAGGTATTCTTCCTTCAGCTAAAACATGCATGTGGAACCCAGAGTATGATCAACCATGTGATCGGGAGACGTGTTCAAATATGTCTCAGTTTTCGTACCCTGGTACTCGGGTGCAACATTCCAGACGCTTTACTAACACTCTCCCGACTTGCAGAGTCAGTCCCTTTAACCTCCTGTTTGGCCCAGTTTGCAATTTCTGCGGAAGATGAACAGGAATAGCGAGAACCAATGAGAGATTAGCTGGAGGTGTCTGGACGGGCAAATTTAACTCTCATTTCCCACCAGGAAGAGGAATTAACCAAAGGCTCAGCGTGCCGTCCCGGAACCAGATTAGGGCCTGAAGCCATGCTGCGGTGTCGCGGCCAGCTCACAAGAAAGCGAGTTGAAGAAAGGAGCTCAGGGGCACTGTAATTCACAAACCTGCAGAGTTATAAATGACAGCTATCGTCCAAAAATACACTGAAGTAAGGCTTCCAGGAGGACTTGAAAGTGGGGCAGAATTGCAGGAAACCAATTTCAGGAGGTAGACTGGAATTGCATTGAAAGCATAGGAAAAGAGGCAGAACGTCCACAATGATGCACTTGGCCAAAAAGGGCGTATGCGTTTTTTCCTGAATATATTCAGGAAAAAACGCATATGCCCTTTTTGGCCAACCAAGCAACCTTGCAAAGGAAATCTGCACTACAATGAAGTCTCACTTCCCCCTGGTCAAAAGGGCCATCTGAAAAAAGTGTAAATTCCAGAAAGGCAGGACAGGCCATGGAGAACTGGGAGCCTTGTTATGCTGATGGGCGGGATGTAAATTGCCAACAGACACTCGGGAGAAGTGTATGGTGTTTCCTGAAACATCTAAAAAACAAAGCAACAAAGCCTAGGGCACTTCCACTTATGGTCCTATAGCTTAGGGAAATTAAAATCAAAAAGACACAGCCACCCCAAAATTTGGGACGCCTCTGTTTACAAGAACCTCGTTTACCGTACAAGTTCAGTATCACAGAAAGTGAAAAATGGATAAAGAACTTGTGGTACTTACGTACAATGCAGTATCACTCAGCAATGAAATCTATGTCATCAGGCCCATAGCAGCATAATGAGTGGATTCAGGTACGATGATTCTAACTGAAATAAGTCACACAGAAAAAGAAACATCATAAGATATCACTAATACATGCAATGTAAACATGGCTACACAGGAACTGAATTCCAAAACAGAACAGGGTCTCAAATTTAGAAAACCAACTTATGCTTGCTTAAGGGGAAAGGTGAGTTGGGGTGCTGCATAAAACCAGAGATTGAAATGAGCACAGATAAAGTTCCTTAAGCCAAATATGGAATAGACAAGAGCTACTCCTTGCTCAACGAAATGGACTCAACACCCCATATTAAACGCCTAAGAATGTACCTGACTAGTAAGTATCTTAAAACCTATGGATTGCTACGTCTCCAAAAGAGAATCAAGCGTGTGTACAGGGGCATAAACGCAGCAGTGATAGGATTGGAGAGGTTCGGTGAGCAAATGAAGACCCTTTGAAGTCATATTGCATGGTACCCATTCCACGGGTCTCAACTCTCCAGGTTTAAGGTATTCTTCCTTCAGCTAAAACATGCATGTGGAACCCAGAGTATGATCAACCGTGTGAACGGGAGACGTGTTCAAGTATGTCTCAGTTTTCTTCCCCTGGTACTCAGGTGCAACATTCCAGACGCTTTACTAACACTCTCCCCACTTGGAGAGCCAGTGCCTTTAACCTCCTGTTTGGCCCAGTTTGCAATTTCTGCGGAAGATGAACAGGAATAGGGAGAACCAATGAGAGACTAGCTGGAGGTGTCTGGACGGGCAAATTTAACTCTCATTTCCCACCAGGAAGAGGAATTAACCAAAGGCTCAGCGTGCCGTGCCGGAACCAGATTAGGGCCTGAAGCCATCCTGCGGTGTTGCGGCCAGGTCACAAGAAAGCGAGTTGAAGAAAGGAGCTCAGGGGCACTGTAATTCACAAACCTGCAGAGTTATAAATGACAGCTATCGTCCAAAAATATACTGAAGTGAGGCTGCCAAGAGGACTTGAAAGCGGGGCAGAATTGCAGGAAACCGATTTCTGGAGGTAGAGTGGAATTGCATTGAAAGCATAGGAAAAGAGGCAGAACGTCCACAATGATGCACTTGGCCAAAAAGGGCGTATGCGTTTTTTCCTGAATATATTCAGGAAAAAACGCATACGCCCTTTTTGGCCAACCAAGCAAGCTTGCAAAGGAAATCTGCACTACAATGAAGTCTCACTTCCCCCCGGTCAAAAGGGCCATCTGAAAAAAGTGTAAACTCCAGAAAGGCAAGACAGGCCATGGAGAACTGGGAGCCTTGTTATGCTGATGGGCGGGATGTAAATTGCAAACAGACACTGGGGAGAAATGTATGGTGTTTCCTGAAACATCTAAAAAACAAAGCAACAGAGCCTAGGGCACTTCCACTTATGGTCCTATAGCTTAGGGAAATTAAAATCAAAAAGACACAGCCACCCCAATGTTTGGAACGGCTCTGTTTACAAGAACCGCGTTTACCGTACAAGTTCAACATCGCAGAAAGTGAAAAATGGATAAAGAAGTTGTGGTATTTACTTACAAAGCAATATCACTCAGCAATGAAATCTATGTCATCAGGCACTTAGCAGCACAATGAGTGGATTCAGGTATGATGATTCTAACTGAAATAAGTCACACAGAAAAAGAAACATCATAAGGTATCACTAATACACGGAATGTAAACTTGGCTACACAGGAACTGAATTACAGAACAGAACAGGGTCTCAAATTTAGAAAACGAACTTATGCTTGCTTAAGGGGAAAGGTGAGTTGGGGTACTGCATAAAACCAGAGATTGAAATGAGCACAGATAAAGTTCCTTAAGCCAAATATGGAATAGACAAGAGCTACTCCTTGCTCAACGAAATGGACTCAACACCGCATATTAAATGCCTAAGAATGTACCTGACTAGTAAGTATCTTAAAACCTATGGATTGCTATGTCTCTGAAAGAGAATCAAGCGTGTGTACAGGGGCATAAACGCAGCAGTGATAGGATTGGAGAGGTTCGGTGAGCAAATGAAGACCCTTTGAAGTCATATTGCATAGTACCCATTCCACGGGTTTCAACTACCCAGGTTTAAGGTATTCTTCCTTCAGCTAAAACATGCATGTGGAACCTAGAGTATGATCAACCATGTGATCGGGAGACGTGTTCAAACATGTCTCAGTTTTCGTACCCTGTTACTCGGGTGCAACATTCCAGACGCTTTACTAACACTCTCCCGACTTGGAGAGTCAGTGCCTTTAACCTCCTGTTTGGCCCAGTTTGCAATTTCTGCGGAAGATGAACAGGAATAGCGAGAACCAATGAGAGACTAGCTAGAGGTGTCTGGACGGGCAAATTTAACTCTCATTTCCCACCAGGAAGAGGAATTAACCAAAGGCTCAGCGTGCCGTGCCGGAACCAGATTAGGGCCTGAAGCCATCCTGCGGTGTTGCGGCCAGCTCACAAGAAAGCGAGTTGAAGAAAGGAGCTCAGGGGCACTGTAATTCACAAACCTGCAGAGTTATAAATGACAGCTCTCATCCAAAAATATACTGACGTAAGGCTGCCAAGAGAACTTGAAAGCGGGGCAGAATTGCAGGAAACCGATTTCAGGAGGTAGACTGGAATTGCATTGAAAGCATAGGAAAAGAGGCAGAACGTCCACAATGATGCACCTGGCCAAAAAGGGCGTATGCGTTTTTTCCTGAATATATTCAGGAAAAAACGCATACGCCCTTTTTGGCCAACCAAGCAAGCTTGCAAAGGAAATCTGCACTACAATGAAGTCTCACTTCCCCCAGGTCAAACGGGCCATCTGAAAAAAGTGTAAAATCCAGAAAGGCAGGACAGGCCATGGAGAACAGGGAGCCTTGTTATGCTGATGGGCAGGATGTAAATTGCCAACAGACACTCGGGAGAAGTGTATGGTGTTTCCTGAAACATCTAAAAAACAAAGCAACAGAGCCTAGGGCACTTCCACTTATGGTCCTATAGCTTAGGGAAATTAAAATCAAAAAGACACAGCCACCCCAAAGTTTGGGACGCCTCTGTTTACAAGAACCTCGTTTACAGTACAAGTTCAACATCGCAGAAAGTGAAAAATGGATAAAGAACTTGTGGTACTTACGTACAATGCAGTATCACTCAGCAATGAAATCTATGTCATCAGGCCCGTAGCAGCATAATGAGTGGATTTAGGTACGATGATTCTAACTGAAATAAGTCACACAGAAAAAGAAACATCATAAGATATCACTAATACACGGAATGTAAACTTGGCTACAAAGGAACTGAATTCCAAAATAGAACAGGGTCTCAAATTTAGAAAACCAACTTATGCTTGCTTAAGGGGAAAGGTGAGTTGGGGTGCTGCATAAAACCAGAGATTGAAATGAGCACAGATAAAGTTCCTTAAGCCAAATATGGAATAGACAAGAGCTACTCCTTGCTCAACGAAATGGACTCAACACCCCATATTAAACGCCTAAGTATGTACCTGACTAGTGAGTATCTTAAAACCTATGGATTGCTATGTCTCCGAAAGAGAATCAAGCACGTGTACAGGGGCATAAACGCAGCAGTGATAGGATTGGAGAGGTTCGGTGAGCAAATGAAGACTCTTTGAAGTCATATTCCATGGTACCCATTCCACGGGTTTCAACTACCCAGGTTTAAGGTATTCTTCCTTCAGCTAAAACATGCATGTGGAACCCAGAGTATGATAAACCATGGGATCGGGAGACGTGTTCAAATATGTCTCAGTTTTCCTCCCCTGGTAATCGGGTGCAATATTGCAGACGCTTTACTAACACTCTCCCGACTTGGAGAGTCAATCCCTTTAACCTCCTGTTTGGCCCAGTTTGCAATTTCTGCGGAAGATGAACAGGAATAGCGAGAACCAATGAGAGACTAGCTGGAGGTGTCTGGACGGGCAAATTTAACTCTCATTTCCCACCAGGAAGAGGAAATAAGCAAAGGCTCAGCGTGCCGTGCCGGAACAAGATTAAGGCCTGAAGCCATCCTGCGGTGTTGTGGCCAGCTCACAAGAAAGCGAGTTGAAGAAAGGAGCTCAGGGGCACTGTAATTCACAAACCTGCAGAGTTATAAATGACAGCTATCGTCCAAAAATATACTGAAGTAAGGCTGCCACGAGGACTTGAAAGAGGGGCAGAATTGCAGGAAACCGATTTCAGGAGGTAGACTGGAATTGCATTGAAAGCATAGGAAAAGAGGCAGAACGTCCACAATGATGCACTTGGCCAAAAAGGGCGTATGCGTTTTTTCCTGAATATATTCAGGAAAAAACGCATACGCACTTTTTGGCCAACCAAGCAAGCTTGCAAAGGAAATCTGCACTACAATGAAGTCTCACTTCCCCCCGGTCAAAAGGGCCATCTTAAAAAAGTGTAAAATCCAGAAAGGCAGGACAGGCCATGGAGAACTGGGAGCCTTGTTATGCTGATGTGTGGGATGAAAATTGCCAACAGACACTCGGGAGAAGTGTATGGTGTTTCCTGAAACATCTAAAAAACAAAGCAACAGAGCCTAGGGCACTTCCACTTATGGTCCTATAGCTTAGGGAAATTAAAATCAAAAAGACACAGCCACCCCAAAGTTTGGGACGCCTCTGTTTACAAGAACCTCGTTTACCGTACAAGTTCAACATCACAGAAAGTGAAAAATGGATAAAGAACTTGTGGTACTTTCGTACAATGCAGTATCACTCAGCAATGAAATCTATGTCATCAGGCCCGTAGCAGCATAATGAGTGGATTCAGGTACGATGATTCTAACTGAAATAAGTCACACAGAAAAAGAAACATCATAAGATATCACTAATACACGGAATGTAAACTTGGCTACACAGGAACTGAATTCCAAAACAGAACAGGGTCTCAAATTTAGAAAACCAACTTATGCTTGCTTAAGGGGAAAGGTGAGTTGGGGTGCTGCATAAAACCAGAGATTGAAATGAGCACAGATAAAGTTCCTTAAGCCAAATATGGAATAGACAAGAGCTACTCCTTGCTCAACGAAATGGACTCAACACCCCATATTAAACGCCTAAGAATGTACCTGACTAGTAAGTATCTTAAAACCTATGGATTGCTATGTCTCCAAAAGAGAATCAAGCGTGTGTACAGGGGCAAAAACGCAGCAGTGATAGGATTGGAGAGGTTCGGTGAGCAAATGAAGACCCTTTGAAGTCATATTGCATGGTACCCATTCCACGGGTCTCAACTCTCCAGGTTTAAGGTATTCTTCCTTCAGCTAAAACATGCATGTGGAACCCAGAGTATGATCAACCATGTGAACGGGACACGTGTTCAAATATGTCTCAGTTTTCCTCCCCTGGTACTCGGGTGCAACATTCCAGACGCTTTAATAACACTCTCCCCACTTGGAGAGTCAGCGCCTTTAACCTCCTGTTTGGCCCAGTTTGCCATTTCTGCGGAAGATGAACAGGAATAGGGAGAACCAATGAGACACTAGCTGGAGGTGTCTGGACGGGCAAATTTAACTCTCATTTCCCACCAGGAAGAGGAATTAACCAAAGGCTCAGCGTGCCGTGCCGAAACCAGATTAGGGCCTGAAGCCATCCTGCGGTGTTGCGGCCAGCTCACAAGAAAGCGAGTTGAAGAAAGGAGCTCAGGGGCACTGTAATTCACAAACCTGCAGAGTTATAAATGACAGCTATCGTCCAAAAATATACTGAAGTAAGGCTGCCAAGAGGACTTGAAAGCGGGGCAGAATTGCAGGAAACCGATTTCAGGAGGTAGACTGGAATTGCATTGAAAGCATAGGAAAAGAGGCAGAGCGTCCACAATGATGCACCTGGCCAAAAAGGGCGTATGCGTTTTTTCCTGAATATATTCAGGAAAAAACGCATACGCCCTTTTTGGCCAACCAAGCAAGCTTGTAAAGGAAATCTGCACTACAATGAAGTCTCACTTCCCCCTGATCAAAAGGGCCATCTGAAAAAAGTGTAAAATCCAGAAAGGCAGGACAGGCCATGGAGAACTGGGAGCCTTGTTATGCTGATGGGAGGGATGTAAATTGCCAACAGACACTCGGGAGAAGTGTATGGTGTTTCCTGAAACATCTAAAAAACAAAGCAACAGAGCCTAGGGCACTTCCACATATGGTCCTATAGCTTAGGGAAATTAAAATCAAAAAGACACAGCCACCCCAAAGTATGGTACGGCTCTGTTTACAAGAACCTCGTTTACTGTACAAGTTCAACATCGCAGAAAGTGAAAAATGGATAAAGAAGTTGTGGTATTTACTTACAAAGCAATATCACTCAGCAATGAAATCTATGTCATCAGGCCCTTAGCAGCACAATGAGTGGATTCAGGTATGATGATTCTAACTGAAATAAGTCACACAGAAAAAGAAACATCATAAGATATCAGTAATACACGGAATGTAAACTTGGCTACACAGGAACTGAATTACAGAACAGAACAGGGTCTCAAATTTAGAAAACCAACTTATGCTTGCTTAAGGGTAAAGGTGAGTTGGGGTGCTGCATAAAACCAGAGATTGAAATGAGCACAGATAAAGTTCCTTAAGCCAAATATGGAATAGACAAGAGCTACTCCTTGCTCAACGAAATGGACTCAACACCGCATATTAAACGCCTAAGAATGTACCTGACTAGTAAGTATCTTAAAACCTATGGATTGCTATGTCTCCAAAAGGGAATCAAGCATGTGTACAGGGGCATAAACGCAGCAGTGATAGGATTGGAGAGGTTCGGTGAGCAAATGAAGACCGTTTGAAGTCATATTGCATGGTACCCATTCCACGGGTCTCAACTCTCCAGGTTTAAGGTATTCTTCCTTCAGCTAAAACATGCATGTGGAACCCAGAGTATGATCAACCGTGTGAACGGGAGACGTGTTCAACTATGTCTCAGTTTTCCTTCCCTGGTACTCGGGTGCAACATTCCAGACGCTTTACTAACACTCTCCCCACTTGGAGAGTCAGCGCCTTTAACCTCCTGTTTGGCCCAGTTTGCAATTTCTGCGGAAGATGAACAGGAATAGGGAGAACCAATGAGAGACTAGCTGGATGTGTCTGGACGGGCAAATTTAACTCTCATTTCCCACCAGGAAGAGGAAATAACCAAAGGCTCAGCGTGCCGTGCCGGAACCAGATTAGGGCCTGAAGCCATCCTGCGGTGTTGCGGCCAGCTCACAAGAAAGCGAGTTGAAGAAAGGAGCTCAGGGGCACTGTAATTCACAAACCTGCAGAGTTATAAATGACAGCTATCGTCCAAAAATATACTGAAGTAAGGCTGCCAAGAGGACTTGAAAGCGGGGCAGAATTGCAGGAAACCGATTTCAGGAGGTAGACTGGAATTGCATTGAAAGCATAGGAAAAGAGGCAGAACGTCCACAATGATGCACTTGGCCAAAAAGGGCGTATGCGTTTTTTCCTGAATATATTCAGGAAAAAACGCATACGCCCTTTTTGGCCAACCAAGCAAGCTTGCAAAGGAAATCTGCACTACAATGAAGTCTCACTTCCCCCCGGTCAAAAGGGCCATCTGAAAAAAGTGTAAAATGCAGAAAGGCAGGACAGGCCATGGAGAACTGGGAGCCTTGTTATGCTGATGGGCGGGATGTAAATTGCCAACAGACACTCGGGAGAAGTGTATGGTGTTTCCTGAAACATCTAAAAAACAAAGCAACAAAGCCTAGGGCACTTCCACTTATGGTCCTATAGCTTAGGGAAATTAAAATCAAAAAGACACAGCCACCCCAAAGGTTGGAACGGCTCTGTTTACAAGAACCTCGTTTACAGTACAAGTTCAACATCGCAGAAAGTGAAAAATGGATAAAGAAGTTGTGGTATTTACTTACAAAGCAATATCACTCAGCAATGAAATCTATGTCATCAGGCCCTTAGCAGCACAATGAGTGGATTCAGGTATTATGATTCTAACTGAAATAAGTCACACAGAAAAAGAAACATCATAAGATATCAGTAATACACGGAATGTAAACTTGGCTACACAGGAACTGAATTACAAAACAGAACAGGGTCTCAAATTTAGAAAACCAACTTATGCTTGCTTAAGGGGAAAGGTGAGTTGGGGTGCTGCATAAAACCAGAGATTGAAATGAGCACAGATAAATTTCCTTAAGCCAAATATGGAATAGACAAGAGCTACTCCTTGCTCAACGAAATGGACTCAACACCGCATATTAAACGCCTAAGAATGTACCTGACTAGTAAGTATCTTAAAACCTATGGATTGCTATGTCTCTGAAAGAGAATCAAGCGTGTGTACAGGGGCATAAACGCAGCAGTGATAGGATTGGAGAGGTTCGGTGAGCAAATGAAGACCCTTTGAAGTCATATTGCATGGTACCCATTCCACGGGTCTCAACTCTCCAGGTTTAAGGTATTCTTCCTTCAGCTAAAACATGCATGTGGAACCCAGAGTATGATCAACCGTGTGAACGGGAGACGTGTTCAAATATGTCTCAGTTTTCCTCCCCTGGTACTCGGGTGCAATATTCCAGACGCTTTACTAACACTCTCCCCACTTGGAGAGTCAGCGCCTTTAACCTCCTGTTTGGCCCAGTTTGCAATTTCTGCGGAAGATGAACAGGAATAGCGAGAAACAATGAGAGACTAGCTGGAGGTGTCTGGACGGGCAAATTTAACTCTCATTTCACACCAGGAAGAGGAAATAACCAAAGGCTCAGCGTGCTGTGCCGGAACCAGATTAGGGCCTGAAGCCATCCTGCGGTGTTGCGGCCAGCTCACAAGAAAGCGAGTTGAAGAAAGGAGCTCAGGGCCACTGTAATTCACAAACCTGCAGAGATATAAATGACAGCTATCGTCCAAAAATATACTGAAGTAAGGCTGCCAAGAGGACTTGAAAGCGGGGCAGAATTGCAGGAAACCGATTTCAGGAGGTAGACTGGAATTGCATTGAAAGCATAGGAAAAGAGGCAGAACGTCCACAATGATGCACTTGGCCAAAAAGGGCGTATGCGTTTTTTCCTGAATATATTCAGGAAAAAACGCATATGCCCTTTTTGGCCAACCAAGCAAGCTTGCAAAGGAAATCTGCACTACAATGAAGTCTCACTTCCCCCCGGTCAAAAGGGCCATCTGAAAAAAGTGTAAAATCCAGAAAGGCAGGACAGGCCATGGAGAACTGGGAGCCTTGTTATGCTGATGGGTGGGATGTAAATTGCCAACAGACACTCGGGAGAAGTGTATGGTGCTTCCTGAAACATCTAAAAAACTAAGCAACAGAGCCTAGGGCACTTCCACTTATGGTCCTATAGCTTAGGGAAATTAAAATCAAAAAGACACAGCCACCCCAAAGTATGGAACGGCTCTGTTTACAAGAACCTCGTTTACAGTACAAGTTCAACATCGCAGAAACTGAAAAATGGATAAAGAAGTTGTGGTATTTACTTACAAAGCAATATCACTCAGCAATGAAATTTATGTCATCAGGCCCTTAGCAGCACAATGAGTGGATTCAGGTATGATGATTCTAACTGAAATAAGTCACACAGAAAAGGAAACATCATAAGATATCAGTAATACACGGAATGTAAACTTGGCTACACAGGAACTGAATTACAGAACAGAACAGGGTCTCAAATTTAGAAAACCAACTTATGCTTGCTTAAGGGGAAAGGTGAGTTGGGGTGCTGCATAAAACCAGAGATTGAAATGAGCACAGATAAAGTTCCTTAAGCCAAATATGGAATAGACAAGAGCTACTCCTTGCTCAACGAAATGAACTCAACACCCCATATTAAACGCCTAAGAATGTACCTGACTAGTAAGTATCTTAAAACCTATGGATTGCTATGTCTCCGAAAGAGAATCAAGCATGTGTACAGGGGCCTAAACGCAGCAGTGATAGGATTGGAGAGGTTCGGTGAGCAAATGAAACCCCTTTGAAGTCATATTGCATGGTACCCATTCCACGGGTTTCAACTACCCAGGTTTAATGTATTCTTCCTTCAGCTAAAACATGCATGTGGAACCTAGAGTATGATCAACCATGTGATCGGGAGACGTGTTCAAATATGTCTCAGTTTTAGTACCCTGGTACTCGGGTGCAACATTCCAGATGCTTTACTAACACTCTCCCGACTTGGAGAGTCAGTCCCTTTAACCTCCTGTTTGGCCCAGTTTGCAATTTCTGCGGAAGATGAACAGGAATAGCGAGAACCAATGAGAGACTAGCTGGAGGTGTCTGGACGGGCAAATTTAACTCTCATTTCCCACCAGGAAGAGGAAATAACCAAAGGCTAAGCGTGCCGTGCCGGAACCAGATTAGGGCCTGAAGCCATCCTGCAGTGTTGCGGCCAGCTCAAAAGAAAGCGAGTTGAAGAAAGGCGCTCAGGGGCACTGTAATTCACAAACCTGCAGAGTTATAAATGACAGCTATCGTCCAAAAATATACTGAAGTAAGGCTGCCAAGAGGACTTGAAAGCGGGGCAGAATTGCAGGAAACCGATTTCAGGAGGTAGACTGGAATTGCATTGAAAGCATAGGAAAAGAGGCAGAACGTCCACAATGATGCACTTGGCCAAAAAGGGCGTATGCGTTTTTTCCTGAATATATTCAGGAAAAAACGCATACGCCCTTTTTGGCCAACCAAGCAAGCTTGCAAAGGAAATCTGCACTACAATGAAGTCTCACTTCCCCCTAGTCAAAAGGGCCATCTGAAAAAAGTGTAAAATCCAGAAAGTCAGGACAGGCCATGGAGAACTGGGAGCCTTGTTATGCTTATGGGCGGGATGTAAATTGCCAACAGACACTCGGGAGAAGTGTATGGTGTTTCCTGAAATATCTAAAAAACAAAGCAACAGAGCCTAGGGCACTTCCACTTATGGTCCTATAGCTTAGGGAAATTAAAATCAAAAAGACACAGCCACCCCAAAGTTTGGGACGCCTCTGTTTACAAGAACCTCGTTTACCGTACAAGTTCAATATCACAGAAAGTGAAAAATGGATAAAGAACTTGTGGTACTTACGTACAATGCAGTATCACTCAGCAATGAAATCTATGTCATCAGGCCCGTAGCAGCATAATGAGTGGATTCAGGTACGATGATTCTACCTGAAATAAGTCACACAGAAAAAGAAACATCATAAGATATCACTAATACACGGAATGTAAACTTGGCTACACAGGAACTGAATTCCAAAACAGAACAGGGTCTCAAATTTAGAAAACCAACTTATGCTTGCTTAAGGGGAAAGGTGAGTTGGGGTGCTGCATAAAACCAGAGATTGAAATGAGCACAGATAAAGTTCCTTAAGCCAAATATGGAATAGACAAGAGCTACTCCTTGCTCAACGAAATGGACTCAACACCCCATATTAAACGCCTAAGAATGTACCTGACTAGTAAGTATCTTAAAACCTATGGATTGCTATGTCTCCGAAAGCGAATCAAGCATGTGTACAGGGGCATAAACGCAGCAGTGATAGGATTGGAGAGGTTCGGTGAGCAAATGAAGACCCTTTGAAGTCATATTGCATGGTACCCATTCCACGGGTTTCAACTACCCAGGTTTAAGGTATTCTTCCTTCAGCTAAAACATGCATGTGGAACCTAGAGTATGATCAACCATGTGATCGGGAGACGTGTTCAAATATGTCTCAGTTTTCGTACCCTGGTACTCGGGTGCAACATTCCAGACGGTTTACTAACACTCTCCCCACTTGGAGAGTCAGCGCCTTTAACCTCCTGTTTGGCCCAGTTTGCAATTTCTGCGGAAGATGAACAGGAATAGCGAGAACCAATGAGAGACTAGCTGGAGGTGTCTGGACGGGCAAATTTAACTCTCATTTCCCACCAGGAAGAGGAATTAACCAAAGGCTCAGCGTGCCGTGCCGGAACCAGATTAGGGCCTGAAGCCATCCTGTGGTGTTGCGGCCTGGTCACAAGAAAGCGAGTTGAAGAAAGGAGCTCAGGAGCACTGTAATTCACAAACCTGCAGAGTTATAAATGACAGCTATCGTCCAAAAATATACTGAAGTAAGCCTGCCAAGAGGACTTGAAAGCAGGGCAGAATTGCAAGAAACCGATTTCAGGAGGTAGACTGGAATTGCATTGAAAGCATAGGAAAAGAGGCAGAACGTCCACAATGATGCACTTGGCCAAAAAGGGCGTATGCGTTTTTTCCTGAATATATTCAGGAAAAAACGCATACGCCCTTTTTGGCCAACCAAGCAAGCTTGCAAAGGAAATCTGCACTACAATGAAGTCTCACTTCCCCCCGGTCCAAAGGGCCATCTGAAAAAAGTGTAAAATCCAGAAAGGCAGGACAGGCCATGGAGAACTGGGAGCCTTGTTATGCTAATGGGAGGGATGTAAATTGCCAACAGACACTCGGGAGAAGTGTATGGTGCTTCCTGAAACATCTAAAAAACAAAGCAACAGAGCCTAGGGCACTTCCACTTATGGTCCTATAGCTTAGGGAAATTAAAATCAAAAAGACACAGCCACCCCAAAGTTTGGGACTGCTCTGTTTACAAGAACCTCGTTTACAGTACAAGTTCAACATCACAGAAAGTGAAAAATGGATAAAGAAGTTGTGGTATTTACTTACAAAGCAATATAACTCAGCAATGAAATCTATGTCATCAGGCCCTTAGCAGCACAATGAGTGGATTCAGGTACGATGATTCTAACTGAAATAAGTCACACAGAAAAAGAAACATCATAAGATATCAGTAATACACAGAATGTAAACTTGGCTACACAAGAACTGAATTACAGAACAGAACAGTGTCTCAAATTTAGAAAACCAACTTATGCTTGCTTAAGGGTAAAGGTGAGTTGGGGTGCTGCATAAAACCAGAGATTGAAATGAGCACAGATAAAGTTCCTTAAGCCAAATATGGAATAGACAAGAGCTACTCCTTGCTCAACGAAATGGACTCAACACCCCATATTAAACGCCTAAGAATGTACCTGACTAGTAAGTATCTTAAAACCTATGGATTGCTATGTCTCCAAAAGAGAATCAAGCGTGTGTACAGGGGCATAAATGCAGCAGTGATAGGATTGGAGAGGTTCGGTGAGCAAATGAAGACCCTTTGAAGTCATATTGCATGGTACCCATTCCACGGGTCTCAACTCTCCAGGTTTAAGGTATTCTTCCTTCAGCTAAAACATGCATGTGGAACCCAGAGTAGGATCAACCGTGTGAACGGGAGACGTGTTCAAATATGTCTCAGTTTTCCTCCCCTGGTACTCGGGTGCAACATTCCAGACGCTTTACTAACACTCTCCCCACTTGGAGAGTCAGCGCCTTTAACCTCCTGTTTGGCCCAGTTTGCCATTTCTGCGGAAGACGAACAGGAATAGGGAGAACCAATGAGACACTAGCTGGAGGTGTCTGGACGGGCAAATTTAACTCTCATTTCCCACCAGGAAGAGGAATTAACCAAAGGCTCAGCGTGCCGTGCCGGAACCAGATTAGGGCCTGAAACCATCCTGTGGTGTTGCGGCCAGCTCACAAGAAAGCGAGTAGAAGAAAGGAGCTCAGGGGCACTGTAATTCACAAACCTGCAGAGTTATAAATGACAGCTATCGTCCAAAAATATACTGAAGTATGGCTGCCAAGAGGACTTGAAAACGGGGCAGAATTGCAGGAAACCGATTTCAGGAGGTAGACTGGAATTGCATTGAAAGCATAGGAAAAGAGGCAGAGCGTCCACAATGATGCACCTGGCCAAAAAGTGCGTATGCGTTTTTTCCTGAATATATTCAGGAAAAAACGCATACGCACTTTTTGGCCAACCAAGCAAACTTGCAAAGGAAATCTGCACTACAATGAAGTCTCACTTCCCCCCGATCAAAAGGGCCATCTGAAAAAAGTGTAAAATCCAGAAAGGCAGGACAGGCCATGGAGAACTGGGAGCCTTGTTATGCTGATGGGAGGGATGTAAATTGCCAACAGACACTCGGGAGAAGTGTATGGTGTTTCCTGAAACATCTAAAAAACAAAGCAACAGAGCCTAGGGCACTTCCACATATGGTCCTATAGCTTAGGGAAATTAAAATCAAAAAGACACAGCCACCCCAAAGTATGGTACGGCTCTGTTTACAAGAACCTCGTTTACTGTACAAGTTCAACATCGCAGAAAGTGAAAAATGGATAAAGAAGTTGTGGTATTTACTTACAAAGCAATATCACTCAGCAATGAAATCTATGTCATCAGGCCCTTAGCAGCACAATGAGTGGATTCAGGTATGATGATTCTAACTGAAATAAGTCACACAGAAAAAGAAACATCATAAGATATCAGTAATACACGGAATGTAAACTTGGCTACACAGGAACTGAATTACAGAACAGAACAGGGTCTCAAATTTAGAAAACCAACTTATGCTTGCTTAAGGGGAAAGGTGAGTTGGGGTGCTGCATAAAACCAGAGATTGAAATGAGCACAGATAAAGTTCCTTAAGCCAAATATGGAATAGACAAGAGCTACTCCTTGCTCAACGAAATGGACACAACACCCCATATTAAACGCCTAAGAATGTACCTGACTAGTAAGTATCTTAAAACCTATGGATTGCTATGTCTCCAAAAGAGAATCAAGCATGCGTACAGGGGCATAAACGCAGCAGTGATAGGATTGGAGCGGTTCGGTGAGCAAATGAAGACCCCTTGAAGTCATATTGCATGGTACCCATTCCACGGGTCTCAACTCTCCAGGTTTAAGGTATTCTTCCTTCAGCAAAAACATGCATGTGGAACCCAGAGTATGATCAACCGTGTGAACGGGAGACGTGTTCAAATATGTCTCAGTTTTTCTTCCCTGGTACTCGGGTGCAACATTCCAGACGCTTTACTAACACTCTCCCCACTTGGAGAGTCAGCGTCTTTAACCTCCTGTATGGCCCAGTTTGCAATTTCTGCGGAAGATGAACAGGAATAGGGAGAACCAATGAGAGACTAGCTGGAGGTGTCTGGACGGGCAAATTTAACTCTCATTTCCCACCAGGAAGAGGAAATAACCAAAGGCTCAGCGTGCCGTGCCGGAACCAGATTAGGGCCTGAAGCCATCCTGCGGTGTTGCGGCCAGGTCACAAGAAAGCGAGTTGAAGAAAGGAGCTCAGGGGCACTGTAATTCACAAACCTGCAGAGATATAAATGACAGCTATCGTCCAAAAATATACTGAAGTAAGGCTGCCAAGAGGACTTGAAAGCGGGGCAGAATTGCAGGAAACCGATTTCAGGAGGTAGACTGGAATTGCATTGAAAGCATAGGAAAAGAGGCAGAACGTCCACAATGATGCACTTGGCCAAAAAGGGCGTATGCGTTTTTTCCTGAATATATTCAGGAAAAAACGCATACGCCCTTTTTGGCCAACCAAGCAAGCTTGCAAAGGAAATCTGCACTACAATGAAGTCTCACTTCCCCCCGGTCAAAAGGGCCATCTGAAAAAAGTGTAAAATGCAGAAAGGCAGGACAGGCCATGGAGAACTGGGAGCCTTGTTATGCTGATGGGCGGGATGTAAATTGCCAACAGACACTCGGGAGAAGTGTATGGTGTTTCCTGAAACATCTAAAAAACAAAGCAACAGAGCCTAGGGCACTTCCACTTATGGTCCTATAGCTTAGGGAAATTAAAATCAAAAAGACACAGCCACCCCAAAGTTTGGGACGCCTCTGTTTACAAGAACCTCGTTTACCGTACAAGTTCAATATCACAGAAAGTGAAAAATGGATAAAGAACTTGTGGTACTTACGTACAATGCAGTATCACTCAGCAATGAAATCTATGTCATCAGGCCCGTAGCAGCATAATGAGTGGATTCAGGTACGATGATTCTAACTGAAATAAGTCACACAGAAAAAGAAACATCATAAGGTATCACTAATACACGGAATGTAAACTTGGCTACAGAGGAACTGAATTCCAAAACAGAACAGGGTCTCAAATTTAGAAAACCAACTTATGCTTGCTTAAGGGGAAAGGTGAGTTGGGGTGCTGCATAAAACCAGAGATTGAAATGAGCACAGATAAAGTTCCTTAAGCCAAATATGGAATAGACAAGAGCTACTCCTTGCTCAACGAAATGGACTCAACACCCCATATTAAACGCCTAAGAATGTACCTGACTAGTAAGTATCTTAAAACCTATGGATTGCTATGTCTCCAAAAGAGAATCAAGCGTGTGTACAGGGGCATAAACGCAGCAGTGATAGGATTGGAGAGGTTCGGTGAGCAAATGAAGACCGTTTGAAGTCATATTGCATGGTACCCATTCCACGGGTCTCAACTCTCCAGGTTTAAGGTATTCTTCCTTCAGCAAAAACATGCATGTGGAACCCAGAGTATGATCAACCGTGTGAACGGGAGACGTGTTCAAATATGTCTCAGTTTTCCTTCCCTGGTACTCGGGTGCAACATTCCAGACGCTTTACTAACACTCTCCCCACTTGGAGAGTCAGTCCCTTTAACCTCCTGTTTGGCCCAGTTTGCAATTTCTGCGGAAGATGAACAGGAATAGCGAGAACCAATGAGAGACTAGCTGGAGGTGTCTGGACGGGCAAATTTAACTCTCATTTCCCACCAGGAAGAGGAAATAACCAAAGGCTCAGCGTGCCGTGCCGGAACCAAATTAGGGCCTGAAGCCATCCTGCGGTGTTACGGCCAGGTCACAAGAAAGCGAGTTGAAGAAAGGAGCTCAGGGGCACTGTAATTCACAAACCTGCAGAGATATAAATGACAGCTATCGTCCAAAAATATACTGAAGTAAGGCTGCCAAGAGGACTTGAAAGCGGGGCAGAATTGCAGGAAACCGATTTCAGGAGGTAGACTGGAATTGCATTGAAAGCATAGGAAAAGAGGCAGAACGTCCACAATGATGCACTTGGCCAAAAAGGGCGTATGCGTTTTTTCCTGAATATATTCAGGAAAAAACGCATACGCCCTTTTTGGCCAACCAAGCAAGCTTGCAAAGGAAATCTGCACTACAATGAAGACTCACTTCCCCCCGGTCAAAAGGGCCATCTGAAAAAAGTGTAAAATCCAGAAAGGCAGGACAGGCCATGGAGAACTGGGAGCCTTGTTATGCTGATTGGCGGGATGTAAATTGCCAACAGACACTTGGGAGAAGTGTATGGTGTTTCCTGAAACATCTAAAAAACAAAGCAACAGAGCCTAGGGCACTTCCACTTATGGTCCTATAGCTTAGGGAAATTAAAATAAAAAAGACACAGCCACCCCAAAGTTTGGGACGCCTCTGTTTACAAGAACCTCGTTTACCGTACAAGTTCAACATCACAGAAAGTGAAAAATGGATAAAGAAGTTGTGGTATTTACTTATAAAGCAATATCACTCAGCAATGAAATCTATGTCATCAGGCCCTTAGCAGCACAATGAGTGGATTCAGGTATGATGATTCTAACTGAAATAAGTCACACAGAAAAAGAAACATCATAAGATATCACTAATACATGGAATGTAAACTTGGCTACACAGGAACTGAATTACAGAACAGAACAGGGTCTCAAATTTAGAAAACCAACTTATGCTTGCTTAAGGGGAAAGGTGAGTTGGGGTGCTGCATAAAACCAGAGATTGAAATGAGCACAGATAAAGTTCCTTAAGCCAAATATGGAATAGACAAGAGCTACTCCTTGCTCAACGAAATGGACTCAACACCGCATATTAAACACCTAAGAATGTACCTGACTAGTAAGTATCTTAAAACCTATGGATTGCTATGTCGCCAAAAGAGAATCAAGCATGTGTACAGGGGCATAAACGCAGCAGTGATAGGATTGGAGAGGTTCGGTGAGCAAATGAAGACCCTTTGAAGTCATATTGCATGGTACCCATTCCACGGGTCTCAACTCTCCAGGTTTAAGGTATTCTTCCTTCAGCTAAAACATGCATGTGGAACCTAGAGTATGATCAACCATGTGATCGGGAGACGTGTTCAAATATGTCTCAGTTTTCGTACCCTGGTTCTCGGGTGCAACATTCCAGACACTTTACTAACACTCTCCCGACTTGGAGAGTCAGTCCCTTTAACCTCCTGTTTGGCCCAGTTTGCAATTTCTGCGGAAGGTGAACAGGAATAGCGAGAACTAATGAGAGACTAGCTGGAGGTGTCTGGACGGGCAAATTTAACTCTCATTTCCCACCAGGAAGAGGAATTAACCAAAGCCTCAGCGTGCCGTGCCGGAACCACATTAGGGCCTGAAGCCATCCTGCGGTGTTGCGGCCAGGTCACAAGAAAGCGAGTTGAAGAAAGGAGCTCAGGGGCACTGTAATGCACAAACCTGCAGAGTTATAAATGACAGCTATCGTCCAAAAATATACTGAAGTAAGGCTGCCAAGAGGACTTGAAAGCGGGGCAGAATTGCAGGAAACCGATTTCAGGAGGTAAACTGGAATTGCATTGAAAGCATACGAAAAGAGGCAGAGCGTCCACAATGATGCACTTGGCCAAAAAGTGCGTATGCATTTTTTCCTGAATATATTCAGGAAAAAACGCATACGCCCTTTTTGGCCAACCAAGCAAGCTTGCAAAGCAAATCTGCACTAAAATGAAGTCTCACTTCTCCCCGGTCAAAAGGGCCATCTGAAAAAAGTGTAAAATCCAGAAAGGCAGGACAGGCTATAGAGAACTGGGCGCCTTGTTATGCTGAAGGGCGGGATGTAAATTGCCAACAGTCACTAGGGAGAAGTGTATGGTGTTTCCTGAAACATCTAAAAAACAAAGCAACAGAGCCTAGGGCACTTCCACTTATGGTCCTATAGCTTAGGGAAATTAAAATCAAAAAGACACAGCCACCCCAAAGTTTGGGACGCCTCTGTTTACAAGAACCTCATTTACTGTACAAGTTCAGTATCACAGAAAGTGAAAAATGGATAAAGAACTTGTGGTACTTATGTACAATGCAGTATCACTCAGCAATGAAATCTATGTCATCAGGCCCATAGCAGCATAATGAGTGGATTCAGGTACGATGATTCTAACTGAAATAAGTCACACAGAAAAAGAAACATCATAAGATATCACTAATACACGGAATGTAAACTTGGCTACACAGGAACTGAATTACAGAACAGAACAGGGTCTCAAATTTAGAAAACCAACTTATGCTTGCTTAAGGGGAAAGGTGAGTTGGGGTGCTGCATAAAACCAGAGATTGAAATGAGCACAGATAAAGTTCCTTAAGCCAAATATGGAATAGACAAGAGCTACACCTTGCTCAACGAAATGGACTCAACACCGCATATTAAACGCCTAAGAATGTACCTGACTAGTAAGTATCTTAAAACCTATGGATTGCTATGTCTCCGAAAGAGAATCAAGCATGTGTACAGGGGCATAAACGCAGCAGTGATAGGATTGGAGAGGTTCGGTGAGCAAATGAAGACCCTTTGAAGTCATATTGCATGGTACCCATTCCACGGGTTTCAACTACCCAGGTTTAAGGTATTCTTCCTTCAGCTACAACATGCATGTGGAACCTAGAGTATGATAAACCGTGTGAACGGGAGACGTGTTCAAATATGTCTCAGTTTTCGTACCCTGGTACTCGGGTGCAACATTCCAGACGCTTTACTAACACTCTCCCGACTTGGAGAGTCAGCGCCTTTAACCTCCTGTTTGGCCCAGTTTGCAATTTCTGCGGAAGATGAACAGGAATAGCGAGAACCAATGAGAGACTAGCTGGAGGTGTCTGGACGGGCAAATTTAACTCTCATTTCCCACCAGGAAGAGGAAATAACCAAAGGCTCAGCGTGCCGTGCCGGAACCAGATTAGGGCCTGAAGCCATGCTGCGGTGTTGCGGCCAGGTCACAAGAAAGCGAGTTGAAGAAAGGAGCTCAGGGGCACTGTAATTCACAAACCTGCAGAGTTATAAATGACAGCTATCGTCCAAAAATATACTGAAGTAAGGCTGCCAAGAGGACTTGAAAGCGGGGCAGAATTGCAGGAAACCGATTTCAGGAGGTAGACTGGAATTGCATTGAAAGCATAGGAAAAGAGACAGAACGTCCACAATGATGGACTTGGCCAAAAAGGGCGTATGCGGTTTTTCCTGAATATATTCAGGAAAAAACGCATACGCCCTTTTTGGCCAACCAAGCAAGCTTGCAAACGAAATCTGCACTACAATGAAGTCTCACTTCCCCCCGGTCAAAAGGGCCATCTGAAAAAAGTGTAAAATCCAGAAAGGCAAGACAGGCCATGGAGAACTGGGAGCCTTGTTATGCTGATGGGCGGGATGTAAATTGCCAACAGACACTTGGGAGAAGTGTATGGTGTTTCCTGAAACATCTAAAAAACAAAGCAACAGAGCCTAGGGCACTTCCACTTATGGTCCTATAGCTTAGGGAAATTAAAATCAAAAAGACACAGCCACCCCAAAGTTTGGGACGCCTCTGTTTACAAGAACCTCGTTTACCGTACAAGTTCAACATCACAGAAAGTGAAAAATGGATAAAGAAGTTGTGGTATTTACTTATAAAGCAATATCACTCAGCAATGAAATCTATGTCATCAGGCCCTTAGCAGCACAATGAGTGGATTCAGGTATGATGATTCTAACTGAAATAAGTCACACAGAAAAAGAAACATCATAAGATATCAGTAATACACGGAATGTAAACTTGGCTACACAGGAACTGAATTACAGAACAGAACAGGGTCTCAAATTTAGAAAACCAACTTATGCTTGCTTAAGGGGAAAGGTGAGTTGGGGTGCTGCATAAAACCAGAGATTGAAATGAGCACAGATAAAGTTCCTTAAGCCAAATATGGAATAGACAAGAGCTACTCCTTGCTCAACGAAATGGACTCAACACCCCATATTAAACGCCTAAGAATGTACCTGACTAGTAAGTATCTTAAAACCTATGGATTGCTATGTCTCCAAAAGAGAATCAAGCATGTGTACAGGGGCATAAACACAGCAGTGATAGGATTGGAGAGGTTCGGTGAGCAAATGAAGACCCTTTGAAGTCATATTGCATGGTACCCATTCCACGGGTCTCAACTCTCCAGGTTTAAGGTATTCTTCCTTCAGCTAAAACATGCATGTGGAACCCAGAGTATGATCAACCGTGTGAACGGGAGACGTGTTCAAATATGTCTCAGTTTTCCTCCCCTGGTACTCGGGTGCAACATTCCAGACGCTTTACTAACACTCTCCCCACTTGGAGAGTCAGCGCCTTTAACCTCCTGTTTGGCCCAGTTTGCAATTTCTGCGGAAGATGAACAGGAATAGCGAGAACCAATGAGAGACTAGCTGGAGGTGTCTGGACGGGCAAATTTAACTCTCATTTCCCACCAGGAAGAGGAAATAACCAAAGGCTCAGCGTGCCGTGCCGGAACCAGATTAGGGCCTGAAGCCATCCTGCAGTGTTGCGGCCAGCTCAAAAGAAAGCGAGTTGAAGAAAGGCGCTCAGGGGCACTGTAATTCACAAACCTGCAGAGTTATAAATGACAGCTATCGTCCAAAAATATACTGAAGTAAGGCTGCCAAGAGGACTTGAAAGCGGGGCAGAATTGCAGGAAACCGATTTCAGGAGGTAGACTGGAATTGCATTTAAAGCATAGGAAAAGAGGCAGAACGTCCACAATGATGCACTTGGCCAAAAAGGGCGTATGCGTTTTTTCCTGAATATATTCAGGAAAAAACGCATACGCCCTTTTTGGCCAACCAAGCAAGCTTGCAAAGGAAATCTGCACTACAATGAAGTCTCACTTCCCCCCGGTCAAAAGGGCCATCTGAAAAAAGTGTAAAATCCAGAAAGTCAGGACAGGCCATGGAGAACTGGGAGCCTTGTTATGCTGATGGGCGGGATGTAAATTGCCAACAGACACTCGGGAGAAGTGTATGGTGTTTCCTGAAATATCTAAAAAACAAAGCAACAGAGCCTAGGGCACTTCCACTTATGGTCCTATAGCTTAGGGAAATTAAAATCAAAAAGACACAGCCACCCCAAAGTTTGGGACGCCTCTGTTTACAAGAACCTCGTTTACCGTACAAGTTCAATATCACAGAAAGTGAAAAATGGATAAAGAACTTGTGGTACTTACGTACAATGCAGTATCACTCAGCAATGAAATCTATGTCATCAGGCCCGTAGCAGCATAATGAGTGGATTCAGGTACGATGATTCTACCTGAAATAAGTCACACAGAAAAAGAAACATCATAAGATATCACTAATACACGGAATGTAAACTTGGCTACACAGGAACTGAATTCCAAAACAGAACAGGGTCTCAAATTTAGAAAACCAACTTATGCTTGCTTAAGGGGAAAGGTGAGTTGGGGTGCTGCATAAAACCAGAGATTGAAATGAGCACAGATAAAGTTCCTTAAGCCAAATATGGAATAGACAAGAGCTACTCCTTGCTCAACGAAATGGACTCAACACCCCATATTAAACGCCTAAGAATGTACCTGACTAGTAAGTATCTTAAAACCTATGGATTGCTATGTCTCCGAAAGCGAATCAAGCATGTGTACAGGGGCATAAACGCAGCAGTGATAGGATTGGAGAGGTTCGGTGAGCAAATGAAGACCCTTTGAAGTCATATTGCATGGTACCCATTCCACGGGTTTCAACTACCCAGGTTTAAGGTATTCTTCCTTCAGCTAAAACATGCATGTGGAACCTAGAGTATGATCAACCGTGTGATCGGGAGACGTGTTCAAATATGTCTCAGTTTAAGTACCCTGGTACTCGGGTGCAACATTCCAGATGCTTTACTAACACTCTCCCGACTTGGAGAGTCAGTCCCTTTAACCTCCTGTTTGGCCCAGTTTGCAATTTCTGCGGAAGATGAACAGGAATAGCGAGAACCAATGAGAGACTAGCTGGAGGTGTCTGGACGGGCAAATTTAACTCTCATTTCCCACCAGGAAGAGGAATTAACCAAAGGCTCAGCGTGCCGTGCCGGAACCAGATTAGGGCCTGAAGCCATCCTGTGGTGTTGCGGCCTGGTCACAAGAAAGCGAGTTGAAGAAAGGAGCTCAGGAGCACTGTAATTCACAAACCTGCAGAGTTATAAATGACAGCTATCGTCCAAAAATATACTGAAGTAAGGCTGCCAAGAGGACTTGAAAGCAGGGCAGAATTGCAAGAAACCGATTTCAGGAGGTAGACTGGAATTGCATTGAAAGCATAGGAAAAGAGGCAGAACGTCCACAATGATGCACTTGGCGAAAAAGGGCGTATGCGTTTTTTCCTGAATATATTCAGGAAAAAACGCATACGCCCTTTTTGGCCAACCAAGGAAGCTTGCAAAGGAAATCTGCACTACAATGAAGTCTCACTTCCCCCCGGTCCAAAGGGCCATCTGAAAAAAGTGTAAAATCCAGAAAGGCAGGACAGGCCATGGAGAACTGGGAGCCTTGTTATGCTGATGGGAGGGATGTAAATTGCCAACAGACACTCGGGCGAAGTGTATGGTGCTTCCTGAAACATCTAAAAAACAAAGCAACAGAGCCTAGGGCACTTCCACTTATGGTCCTATAGCTTAGGGAAATTAAAATCAAAAAGACACAGCCACCCCAAAGTTTGGGACTGCTCTGTTTACAAGAACCTCGTTTACAGTACAAGTTCAACATCACAGAAAGTGAAAAATGGATAAAGAAGTTGTGGTATTTACTTACAAAGCAATATCACTCAGCAATGAAATCTATGTCATCAGGCCCTTAGCAGCACAATGAGTGGATTCAGGTACGATGATTCTAACTGAAATAAGTCACACAGAAAAAGAAACATCATAAGATATCAGTAATACACGGAATGTAAACTTGGCTACACAGGAACTGAATTACAGAACAGAACAGGGTCTCAAATTTAGAAAACCAACTTATGCTTGCTTAAGGGGAAAGGTGAGTTGGGGTGCTGCATAAAACCAGAGATTGAAATGAGCACAGATAAAGTTCCTTAAGCCAAATATGGAATAGACAAGAGCTACTCCTTGCTCAACGAAATGGACTCAACACCCCATATTAAACGCCTAAGAATGTACCTGACTAGTAAGTATCTTAAAACCTATGGATTGCTATGTCTCCAAAAGAGAATCAAGCATGTGTACAGGGGCATAAACGCAGCAGTGATAGGATTGGAGAGGTTCGGTGAGCAAATGAAGACCCTTTGAAGTCATATTGCATGGTACCCATTCCACGGGTCTCAACTCTCCAGGTTTAAGGTATTCTTCCTTCAGCTAAAACATGCATGTGGAACCCAGAGTATGATCAACCGTGTGAACGGGAGACGTGTTCAAATATGTCTCAGTTTTCCTCCCCTGGTACTCGGGTGCAACATTCCAGACGCTTTACTAACACTCTCCCCACTTGGAGAGTCAGCGCCTTTAACCTCCTGTTTGGCCCAGTTTGCAATTTCTGCGGAAGATGAACAGGAATAGCGAGAACCAATGAGAGACTAGCTGGAGGTGTCTGGACGGGCAAATTTAACTCTCATTTCCCACCAGGAAGAGGAAATAACCAAAGGCTCAGCGTGCCGTGCCGGAACCAGATTAGGGCCTGAAGCCATCCTGCAGTGTTGCGGCCAGCTCAAAAGAAAGCGAGTTGAAGAAAGGCGCTCAGGGGCACTGTAATTCACAAACCTGCAGAGTTATAAATGACAGCTATCGTCCAAAAATATACTGAAGTAAGGCTGCCAAGAGGACTTGAAAGCGGGGCAGAATTGCAGGAAACCGATTTCAGGAGGTAGACTGGAATTGCATTGAAAGCATAGGAAAAGAGGCAGAACGTCCACAATGATGCACTTGGCCAAAAAGGGCGTATGCGTTTTTTCCTGAATATATTCAGGAAAAAACGCATACGCCCTTTTTGGCCAACCAAGCAAGCTTGCAAAGGAAATCTGCACTACAATGAAGTCTCACTTCCCCCCGGTCAAAAGGGCCATCTGAAAAAAGTGTAAAATCCAGAAAGTCAGGACAGGCCATGGAGAACTGGGAGCCTTGTTATGCTGATGGGCGGGATGTAAATTGCCAACAGACACTCGGGAGAAGTGTATGGTGTTTCCTGAAATATCTAAAAAACAAAGCAACAGAGCCTAGGGCACTTCCACTTATGGTCCTATAGCTTAGGGAAATTAAAATCAAAAAGACACAGCCACCCCAAAGTTTGGGACGCCTCTGTTTACAAGAACCTCGTTTACCGTACAAGTTCAATATCACAGAAAGTGAAAAATGGATAAAGAACTTGTGGTACTTACGTACAATGCAGTATCACTCAGCAATGAAATCTATGTCATCAGGCCCGTAGCAGCATAATGAGTGGATTCAGGTACGATGATTCTACCTGAAATAAGTCACACAGAAAAAGAAACATCATAAGATATCACTAATACACGGAATGTAAACTTGGCTACACAGGAACTGAATTCCAAAACAGAACAGGGTCTCAAATTTAGAAAACCAACTTATGCTTGCTTAAGGGGAAAGGTGAGTTGGGGTGCTGCATAAAACCAGAGATTGAAATGAGCACAGATAAAGTTCCTTAAGCCAAATATGGAATAGACAAGAGCTACTCCTTGCTCAACGAAATGGACTCAACACCCCATATTAAACGCCTAAGAATGTACCTGACTAGTAAGTATCTTAAAACCTATGGATTGCTATGTCTCCGAAAGCGAATCAAGCATGTGTACAGGGGCATAAACGCAGCAGTGATAGGATTGGAGAGGTTCGGTGAGCAAATGAAGACCCTTTGAAGTCATATTGCATGGTACCCATTCCACGGGTTTCAACTACCCAGGTTTAAGGTATTCTTCCTTCAGCTAAAACATGCATGTGGAACCTAGAGTATGATCAACCGTGTGATCGGGAGACGTGTTCAAATATGTCTCAGTTTAAGTACCCTGGTACTCGGGTGCAACATTCCAGATGCTTTACTAACACTCTCCCGACTTGGAGAGTCAGTCCCTTTAACCTCCTGTTTGGCCCAGTTTGCAATTTCTGCGGAAGATGAACAGGAATAGCGAGAACCAATGAGAGACTAGCTGGAGGTGTCTGGACGGGCAAATTTAACTCTCATTTCCCACCAGGAAGAGGAATTAACCAAAGGCTCAGCGTGCCGTGCCGGAACCAGATTAGGGCCTGAAGCCATCCTGTGGTGTTGCGGCCTGGTCACAAGAAAGCGAGTTGAAGAAAGGAGCTCAGGAGCACTGTAATTCACAAACCTGCAGAGTTATAAATGACAGCTATCGTCCAAAAATATACTGAAGTAAGGCTGCCAAGAGGACTTGAAAGCAGGGCAGAATTGCAAGAAACCGATTTCAGGAGGTAGACTGGAATTGCATTGAAAGCATAGGAAAAGAGGCAGAACGTCCACAATGATGCACTTGGCGAAAAAGGGCGTATGCGTTTTTTCCTGAATATATTCAGGAAAAAACGCATACGCCCTTTTTGGCCAACCAAGGAAGCTTGCAAAGGAAATCTGCACTACAATGAAGTCTCACTTCCCCCCGGTCCAAAGGGCCATCTGAAAAAAGTGTAAAATCCAGAAAGGCAGGACAGGCCATGGAGAACTGGGAGCCTTGTTATGCTGATGGGAGGGATGTAAATTGCCAACAGACACTCGGGCGAAGTGTATGGTGCTTCCTGAAACATCTAAAAAACAAAGCAACAGAGCCTAGGGCACTTCCACTTATGGTCCTATAGCTTAGGGAAATTAAAATCAAAAAGACACAGCCACCCCAAAGTTTGGGACTGCTCTGTTTACAAGAACCTCGTTTACAGTACAAGTTCAACATCACAGAAAGTGAAAAATGGATAAAGAAGTTGTGGTATTTACTTACAAAGCAATATCACTCAGCAATGAAATCTATGTCATCAGGCCCTTAGCAGCACAATGAGTGGATTCAGGTACGATGATTCTAACTGAAATAAGTCACACAGAAAAAGAAACATCATAAGATATCAGTAATACACGGAATGTAAACTTGGCTACACAGGAACTGAATTACAGAACAGAACAGGGTCTCAAATTTAGAAAACCAACTTATGCTTGCTTAAGGGGAAAGGTGAGTTGGGGTGCTGCATAAAACCAGAGATTGAAATGAGCACAGATAAAGTTCCTTAAGCCAAATATGGAATAGACAAGAGCTACTCCTTGCTCAACGAAATGGACTCAACACCCCATATTAAACGCCTAAGAATGTACCTGACTAGTAAGTATCTTAAAACCTATGGATTGCTATGTCTCCAAAAGAGAATCAAGCATGTGTACAGGGGCATAAACGCAGCAGTGATAGGATTGGAGAGGTTCGGTGAGCAAATGAAGACCCTTTGAAGTCATATTGCATGGTACCCATTCCACGGGTCTCAACTCTCCAGGTTTAAGGTATTCTTCCTTCAGCTAAAACATGCATGTGGAACCCAGAGTATGATCAACCGTGTGAACGGGAGACGTGTTCAAATATGTCTCAGTTTTCCTCCCCTGGTACTCGGGTGCAACATTCCAGACGCTTTACTAACACTCTCCCCACTTGGAGAGTCAGCGCCTTTAACCTCCTGTTTGGCCCAGTTTGCAATTTCTGCGGAAGATGAACAGGAATAGCGAGAACCAATGAGAGACTAGCTGGAGGTGTCTGGACGGGCAAATTTAACTCTCATTTCCCACCAGGAAGAGGAAATAACCAAAGGCTCAGCGTGCCGTGCCGGAACCAGATTAGGGCCTGAAGCCATCCTGCAGTGTTGCGGCCAGCTCAAAAGAAAGCGAGTTGAAGAAAGGCGCTCAGGGGCACTGTAATTCACAAACCTGCAGAGTTATAAATGACAGCTATCGTCCAAAAATATACTGAAGTAAGGCTGCCAAGAGGACTTGAAAGCGGGCAGAATTGCAGGAAACCGATTTCAGGAGGTAGACTGGAATTGCATTGAAAGCATAGGAAAAGAGGCAGAACGTCCACAATGATGCACTTGGCCAAAAAGGGCGTATGCGTTTTTTCCTGAATATATTCAGGAAAAAACGCATACGCCCTTTTTGGCCAACCAAGCAAGCTTGCAAAGGAAATCTGCACTACAATGAAGTCTCACTTCCCCCCGGTCAAAAGGGCCATCTGAAAAAAGTGTAAAATCCAGAAAGTCAGGACAGGCCATGGAGAACTGGGAGCCTTGTTATGCTTATGGGCGGGATGTAAATTGCCAACAGACACTCGGGAGAAGTGTATGGTGTTTCCTGAAATATCTAAAAAACAAAGCAACAGAGCCTAGGGCACTTCCACTTATGGTCCTATAGCTTAGGGAAATTAAAATCAAAAAGACACAGCCACCCCAAAGTTTGGGACGCCTCTGTTTACAAGAACCTCGTTTACCGTACAAGTTCAATATCACAGAAAGTGAAAAATGGATAAAGAACTTGTGGTACTTACGTACAATGCAGTATCACTCAGCAATGAAATCTATGTCATCAGGCCCGTAGCAGCATAATGAGTGGATTCAGGTACGATGATTCTACCTGAAATAAGTCACACAGAAAAAGAAACATCATAAGATATCACTAATACACGGAATGTAAACTTGGCTACACAGGAACTGAATTCCAAAACAGAACAGGGTCTCAAATTTAGAAAACCAACTTATGCTTGCTTAAGGGGAAAGGTGAGTTGGGGTGCTGCATAAAACCAGAGATTGAAATGAGCACAGATAAAGTTCCTTAAGCCAAATATGGAATAGACAAGAGCTACTCCTTGCTCAACGAAATGGACTCAACACCCCATATTAAACGCCTAAGAATGTACCTGACTAGTAAGTATCTTAAAACCTATGGATTGCTATGTCTCCGAAAGCGAATCAAGCATGTGTACAGGGGCATAAACGCAGCAGTGATAGGATTGGAGAGGTTCGGTGAGCAAATGAAGACCCTTTGAAGTCATATTGCATGGTACCCATTCCACGGGTTTCAACTACCCAGGTTTAAGGTATTCTTCCTTCAGCTACAACATGCATGTGGAACCTAGAGTATGATCAACCGTGTGATCGGGAGACGTGTTCAAATATGTCTCAGTTTAAGTACCCTGGTACTCGGGTGCAACATTCCAGATGCTTTACTAACACTCTCCCGACTTGGAGAGTCAGTCCCTTTAACCTCCTGTTTGGCCCAGTTTGCAATTTCTGCGGAAGATGAACAGGAATAGCGAGAACCAATGAGAGACTAGCTGGAGGTGTCTGGACGGGCAAATTTAACTCTCATTTCCCACCAGGAAGAGGAATTAACCAAAGGCTCAGCGTGCCGTGCCGGAACCAGATTAGGGCCTGAAGCCATCCTGTGGTGTTGCGGCCTGGTCACAAGAAAGCGAGTTGAAGAAAGGAGCTCAGGAGCACTGTAATTCACAAACCTGCAGAGTTATAAATGACAGCTATCGTCCAAAAATATACTGAAGTAAGGCTGCCAAGAGGACTTGAAAGCAGGGCAGAATTGCAGGAAACCGATTTCAGGAGGTAGACTGGAATTGCATTGAAAGCATAGGAAAAGAGGCAGAACGTCCACAATGATGCACTTGGCCAAAAAGGGCGTATGCGTTTTTTCCTGAATATATTCAGGAAAAAACGCATACGCCCTTTTTGGCCAACCAAGCAAGCTTGCAAAGGAAATCTACACTACAATGAAGTCTCACTTCCCCCCGGTCCAAAGGGCCATCTGAAAAAAGTGTAAAATCCAGAAAGGCAGGACAGGCCATGGAGAACTCGGAGCCTTGTTATGCTGATGGGAGGGATGTAAATTGCCAACAGACACTCGGGAGAAGTGTATGGTGCTTCCTGAAACATCTAAAAAACAAAGCAACAGAGCCTAGGGCACTTCCACTTATGGTCCTATAGCTTAGGGAAATTAAAATCAAAAAGACACAGCCACCCCAAAGTTTGGGACTGCTCTGTTTACAAGAGCCTCGTTTACAGTACAAGTTCAACATCACAGAAAGTGAAAAATGGATAAAGAAGTTGTGGTATTTACTTATAAAGCAATATCACTCAGCAATGAAATCTATGTCATCAGGCCCTTAGCAGCACAATGAGTGGATTCAGGTATGATGATTCTAACTGAAATAAGTCACACAGAAAAATAAACATCATAAGATATCAGTAATACACGGAATGTAAACTTGGCTACACAGGAACTGAATTACAGAACAGAACAGGGTCTCAAATTTAGAAAACCAACTTATGCTTGCTTAAGGGGAAAGGTGAGTTGGGGTGCTGCATAAAACCAGAGATTGAAATGAGCACAGATAAAGTTCCTTAAGCCAAATATGGAATAGACAAGAGCTACTCCTTGCTCAACGAAATGGACTCAACACCCCATATTAAACGCCTAAGAATGTACCTGACTAGTAAGTATCTTAAAACCTATGGATTGCTATGTCTCCAAAAGAGAATCAAGCATGTGTACAGGGGCATAAACGCAGCAGTGATAGGATTGGAGAGGTTCGGTGAGCAAATGAAGACCCTTTGAAGTCATATTGCATGGTACCCATTCCACGGGTCTCAACTCTCCAGGTTTAAGGTATTCTTCCTTCAGCTAAAACATGCATGTGGAACCCAGAGTATGATCAACCGTGTGAACGGGAGACGTGTTCAAATATGTCTCAGTTTTCCTCCCCTGGTACTCGGGTGCAACATTCCAGACGCTTTACTAACACTCTCCCCACTTGGAGAGTCAGCGCCTTTAACCTCCTGTTTGGCCCAGTTTGCAATTTCTGCGGAAGATGAACAGGAATAGGGAGAACCAATGAGAGACTAGCTGGAGGTGTCTGGACGGGCAAATTTAACTCTCATTTCCCACCAGGAAGAGGAAATA
Source organism: Pseudorca crassidens (assembly GCF_039906515.1). Lineage (NCBI taxonomy): Eukaryota > Metazoa > Chordata > Mammalia > Artiodactyla > Delphinidae > Pseudorca > Pseudorca crassidens. The sequence goes on from NW_027136348.1 coordinate 157,563, forward strand.
ACCAAAGGCTCAGCGTGCCGTGCCGGAACCAGATTAGGGCCTGAAGCCATCCTGCAGTGTTGCGGCCAGATCAAAAGAAAGCGAGTTGAAGAAAGGCGCTCAGGGGCACTGTAATTCACAAACCTGCAGAGTTATAAATGACAGCTATCGTCCAAAAATATACTGAAGTAAGGCTGCCAAGAGGACTTGAAAGCGGGGCAGAATTGCAGGAAACCGATTTCAGGAGGTAGACTGGAATTGCATTGAAAGCATAGGAAAAGAGGCAGAACGTCCACAATGATGCACTTGGCCAAAAAGGGCGTATGCGTTTTTTCCTGAATATATTCAGGAAAAAACGCATACGCCCTTTTTGGCCAACCAAGCAAGCTTGCAAAGGAAATCTGCACTACAATGAAGTCTCACTTCCCCCCGGTCAAAAGGGCCATCTGAAAAAAGTGTAAAATCCAGAAAGTCAGGACAGGCCATGGAGAACTGGGAGCCTTGTTATGCTTATGGGCGGGATGTAAATTGCCAACAGACACTCGGGAGAAGTGTATGGTGTTTCCTGAAATATCTAAAAAACAAAGCAACAGAGCCTAGGGCACTTCCACTTATGGTCCTATAGCTTAGGGAAATTAAAATCAAAAAGACACAGCCACCCCAAAGTTTGGGACGCCTCTGTTTACAAGAACCTCGTTTACCGTACAAGTTCAATATCACAGAAAGTGAAAAATGGATAAAGAACTTGTGGTACTTACGTACAATGCAGTATCACTCAGCAATGAAATCTATGTCATCAGGCCCGTAGCAGCATAATGAGTGGATTCAGGTATGATGATTCTACCTGAAATAAGTCACACAGAAAAAGAAACATCATAAGATATCACTAATACACGGAATGTAAACTTGGCTACACAGGAACTGAATTCCAAAACAGAATAGGGTCTCAAATTTAGAAAACCAACTTATGCTTGCTTAAGGGGAAAGGTGACTTGGGGTGCTGCATAAAACCAGAGATTGAAATGAGCACAGATAAAGTTCCTTAAGCGAAATATGGAATAGACAAGAGCTACTCCTTGCTCAACGAAATGGACTCAACACCCCATATTAAACGCCTAAGAATGTACCTGACTAGTAAGTATCTTAAAACCTATGGATTGCTATGTCTCCGAAAGCGAATCAAGCATGTGTACAGGGGCATAAACGCAGCAGTGATAGGATTGGAGAGGTTCGGTGAGCAAATGAAGACCCTTTGAAGTCATATTGCATGGTACCCATTCCACGGGTTTCAACTACCCAGGTTTAAGGTATTCTTCCTTCAGCTAAAACATGCATGTGGAACCTAGAGTATGATCAACCATGTGATCGGGAGACGTGTTCAAATATGTCTCAGTTTTCGTACCCTGGTACTCGGGTGCAACATTCCAGACGGTTTACTAACACTCTCCCCACTTGGAGAGTCAGCGCCTTTAACCTCCTGTTTGGCCCAGTTTGCAATTTCTGCGGAAGATGAACAGGAATAGGGAGAACCAATGAGAGACTAGCTGGAGGTGTCTGGACGGGCAAATTTAACTCTCATTTCCCACCAGGAAGAGGAAATAACCAAAGGCTCAGCGTGCCGTGCCGGAACCAGATTAGGGCCTGAAGCCATCCTGCAGTGTTGCGGCCAGCTCTAAAGAAAGCGAGTTGAAGAAAGGCGCTCAGGGGCACTGTAATTCACAAACCTGCAGAGTTATAAATGACAGCTATCGTCCAAAAATATACTGAAGTAAGGCTGCCAAGAGGACTTGAAAGCGGGGCAGAATTGCAGGAAACCGATTTCAGGAGGTAGACTGGAATTGCATTGAAAGCATAGGAAAAGAGGCAGAACGTCCACAATGATGCACTTGGCCAAAAAGGGCGTATGCGTTTTTTCCTGAATATATTCAGGAAAAAACGCATACGCCCTTTTTGGCCAACCAAGCAAGCTTGCAAAGGAAATCTGCACTACAATGAAGTCTCACTTCCCCCCGGTCAAAAGGGCCATCTGAAAAAAGTGTAAAATCCAGAAAGGCAGGACAGGCCATGGAGAACTGGGAGCCTTGTTATGCTTATGGGCGGGATGTAAATTGCCAACAGACACTCGGGAGAAGTGTATGGTGTTTCCTGAAATATCTAAAAAACAAAGCAACAGAGCCTAGGGCACTTCCACTTATGGTCCTATAGCTTAGGGAAATTAAAATCAAAAAGACACAGCCACCCCAAAGTTTGGGACGCCTCTGTTTACAAGAACCTCGTTTACCGTACAAGTTCAATATCACAGAAAGTGAAAAATGGATAAAGAACTTGTGGTACTTACGTACAATGCAGTATCACTCAGCAATGAAATCTATGTCATCAGGCCCGTAGCAGCATAATGAGTGGATTCAGGTACGATGATTCTACCTGAAATAAGTCACACAGAAAAAGAAACATCATAAGATATCACTAATACACGGAATGTAAACTTGGCTACACAGGAACTGAATTCCAAAACAGAACAGGGTCTCAAATTTAGAAAACCAACTTATGCTTGCTTAAGGGGAAAGGTGAGTTGGGGTGCTGCATAAAACCAGAGATTGAAATGAGCACAGATAAAGTTCCTTAAGCCAAATATGGAATAGACAAGAGCTACTCCTTGCTCAACGAAATGGACTCAACACCCCATATTAAACGCCTAAGAATGTACCTGACTAGTAAGTATCTTAAAACCTATGGATTGCTATGTCTCCGAAAGCGAATCAAGCATGTGTACAGGGGCATAAACGCAGCAGTGATAGGATTGGAGAGGTTCGGTGAGCAAATGAAGACCCTTTGAAGTCATATTGCATGGTACCCATTCCACGGGTTTCAACTACCCAGGTTTAAGGTATTCTTCCTTCAGCTAAAACATGCATGTGGAACCTAGAGTATGATCAACCATGTGATCGGGAGATGTGTTCAAATATGTCTCAGTTTTCGTACCCTGGTACTCGGGTGCAACATTCCAGATGCTTTACTAACACTCTCCCGACTTGGAGAGTCAGTCCCTTTAACCTCCTGTTTGGCCCAGTTTGCAATTTCTGCGGAAGATGAACAGGAATAGCGAGAACCAATGAGAGACTAGCTGGAGGTGTCTGGACGGGCAAATTTAACTCTCATTTCCCACCAGGAAGAGGAATTAACCAAAGGCTCAGCGTGCCGTGCCGGAACCAGATTAGGGCCTGAAGCCATCCTGTGGTGTTGCGGCCTGGTCACAAGAAAGCGAGTTGAAGAAAGGAGCTCAGGAGCACTGTAATTCACAAACCTGCAGAGTTATAAATGACAGCTATCGTCCAAAAATATACTGAAGTAAGGCTGCCAAGAGGACTTGAAAGCAGGGCAGAATTGCAGGAAACCGATTTCAGGAGGTAGAGTGGAATTGCATTGAAAGCATAGGAAAAGAGGCAGAACGTCCACAATGATGCACTTGGCCAAAAAGGGCGTATGCGTTTTTTCCTGAATATATTCAGGAAAAAACGCATACGCCCTTTTTGGCCAACCAAGCAAGCTTGCAAAGGAAATCTACACTACAATGAAGTCTCACTTCCCCCCGGTCCAAAGGGCCATCTGAAAAAAGTGTAAAATCCAGAAAGGCAGGACAGGCCATGGAGAACTGGGAGCCTTGTTATGCTGATGGGCGGGATGTAAATTGCCAACAGACACTCGGGAGAAGTGTATGGTGCTTCCTGAAACATCTAAAAAACAAAGCAACAGAGCCTAGGGCACTTCCACTTATGGTCCTATAGCTTAGGGAAATTAAAATCAAAAAGACACAGCCACCCCAAAGTTTGGGACTGCTCTGTTTACAAGAACCTCGTTTACAGTACAAGTTCAACATCACAGAAAGTGAAAAATGGATAAAGAAGTTGTGGTATTTACTTATAAAGCAATATCACTCAGCAATGAAATCTATGTCATCAGGCCCTTAGCAGCACAATGAGTGGATTCAGGTATGATGATTCTAACTGAAATAAGTCACACAGAAAAAGAAACATCATAAGATATCAGTAATACACGGAATGTAAACTTGGCTACACAGGAACTGAATTACAGAACAGAACAGGGTCTCAAATTTAGAAAACCAACTTATGCTTGCTTAAGGGGAAAGGTGAGTTGGGGTGCTGCATAAAACCAGAGATTGAAATGAGCACAGATAAAGTTCCTTAAGCCAAATATGGAATAGACAAGAGCTACTCCTTGCTCAACGAAATGGACTCAACACCCCATATTAAACGCCTAAGAATGTACCTGACTAGTAAGTATCTTAAAACCTATGGATTGCTATGTCTCCAAAAGAGAATCAAGCATGTGTACAGGGGCATAAACGCAGCAGTGATAGGATTGGAGAGGTTCGGTGAGCAAATGAAGACCCTTTGAAGTCATATTGCATGGTACCCATTCCACGGGTCTCAACTCTCCAGGTTTAAGGTATTCTTCCTTCAGCTAAAACATGCATGTGGAACCCAGAGTATGATCAACCGTGTGAACGGGAGACGTGTTCAAATATGTCTCAGTTTTCCTCCCCTGGTACTCGGGTGCAACATTCCAGACGCTTTACTAACACTCTCCCCACTTGGAGAGTCAGCGCCTTTAACCTCCTGTTTGGCCCAGTTTGCAATTTCTGCGGAAGATGAACAGGAATAGGGATAACCAATGAGAGACTAGCTGGAGGTGTCTGGACGGGCAAATTTAACTCTCATTTCCCACCAGGAAGAGGAAATAACCAAAGGCTCAGCGTGCCGTGCCGGAACCAGATTAGGGCCTGAAGCCATCCTGCAGTGTTGCGGCCAGCTCAAAAGAAAGCGAGTTGAAGAAAGGCGCTCACGGGCACTGTAATTCACAAACCTGCAGAGTTATAAATGACAGCTATTGTCCAAAAATATACTGAAGTAAGGCTGCCAAGAGGACTTGAAAGCGGGGCAGAATTGCAGGAATCCGATTTCAGGAGGTAGACTGGAATTGCATTGAAAGCATAGGAAAAGAGGCAGAACGTCCACAATGATGCACTTGGCCAAAAAGGGCGTATGCGTTTTTTCCTGAATATATTCAGGAAAAAACGCATACGCCCTTTTTGGCCAACCAAGCAAGCTTGCAAAGGAAATCTGCACTACAATGAAGTCTCACTTCCCCCCGGTCAAAAGGGCCATCTGAAAAAAGTGTAAAATCCAGAAAGTCAGGACAGGCCATGGAGAACTGGGAGCCTTGTTATGCTTATGGGCGGGATGTAAATTGCCAACAGACACTCGGGAGAAGTGTATGGTGTTTCCTGAAATATCTAAAAAACAAAGCAACAGAGCCTAGGGCACTTCCACTTATGGTCCTATAGCTTAGGGAAATTAAAATCAAAAAGACACAGCCACCCCAAAGTTTGGGACGCCTCTGTTTACAAGAACCTCGTTTACCGTACAAGTTCAATATCACAGAAAGTGAAAAATGGATAAAGAACTTGTGGTACTTACGTACAATGCAGTATCACTCAGCAATGAAATCTATGTCATCAGGCCCTTAGCAGCATAATGAGTGGATTCAGGTACGATGATTCTACCTGAAATAAGTCACACAGAAAAAGAAACATCATAAGATATCACTAATACACGGAATGTAAACTTGGCTACACAGGAACTGAATTCCAAAACAGAACAGGGTCTCAAATTTAGAAAACCAACTTATGCTTGCTTAAGGGGAAAGGTGAGTTGGGGTGCTGCATAAAACCAGAGATTGAAATGAGCACAGATAAAGTTCCTTAAGCCAAATATGGAATAGACAAGAGCTACTCCTTGCTCAACGAAATGGACTCAACACCCCATATTAAACGCCTAAGAATGTACCTGACTAGTAAGTATCTTAAAACCTATGGATTGCTATGTCTCCGAAAGCGAATCAAGCATGCGTACAGGGGCATAAACGCAGCAGTGATAGGATTGGAGAGGTTCGGTGAGCAAATGAAGACCCTTTGAAGTCATATTGCATGGTACCCATTCCACGGGTTTCAACTACCCAGGTTTAAGGTATTCTTCCTTCAGCTAAAACATGCATGTGGAACCTAGAGTATGATCAACCATGTGATCGGGAGACGTGTTCAAATATGTCTCAGTTTTCGTACCCTGGTACTCGGGTGCAACATTCCAGACGGTTTACTAACACTCTCCCCACTTGGAGAGTCAGCGCCTTTAACCTCCTGTTTGGCCCAGTTTGCAATTTCTGCGGAAGATGAACAGGAATAGCGAGAACCAATGAGAGACTAGCTGGAGGTGTCTGGACGGGCAAATTTAACTCTCATTTCCCACCAGGAAGAGGAATTAACCAAAGGCTCAGCGTGCCGTGCCGGAACCAGATTAGGGCCTGAAGCCATCCTGTGGTGTTGCGGCCTGGTCACAAGAAAGCGAGTTGAAGAAAGGAGCTCAGGAGCACTGTAATTCACAAACCTGCAGAGTTATAAATGACAGCTATCGTCCAAAAATATACTGAAGTAAGGCTGCCAAGAGGACTTGAAAGCAGGGCAGAATTGCAAGAAACCGATTTCAGGAGGTAGACTGGAATTGCATTGAAAGCATAGGAAAAGAGGCAGAACGTCCACAATGATGCACTTGGCCAAAAAGGGCGTATGCGTTTTTTCCTGAATATATTCAGGAAAAAACGCATACGCCCTTTTTGGCCAACCAAGGAAGCTTGCAAAGGAAATCTGCACTACAATGAAGTGTCACTTCCCCCCGGTCCAAAGGGCCATCTGAAAAAAGTGTAAAATCCAGAAAGGCAGGACAGGCCATGGAGAACTGGGAGCCTTGTTATGCTGATGGGAGGGATGTAAATTGCCAACAGACACTCGGGAGAAGTGTATGGTGCTTCCTGAAACATCTAAAAAACAAAGCAACAGAGCCTAGGGCACTTCCACTTATGGTCCTATAGCTTAGGGAAATTAAAATCAAAAAGACACAGCCACCCCAAAGTTTGGGACTGCTCTGTTTACAAGAACCTCGTTTACAGTACAAGTTCAACATCACAGAAAGTGAAAAATGGATAAAGAAGTTGTGGTATTTACTTACAAAGCAATATCACTCAGCAATGAAATCTATGTCATCAGGCCCTTAGCAGCACAATGAGTGGATTCAGGTACGATGATTCTAACTGAAATAAGTCACACAGAAAAAGAAACATCATAAGATATCAGTAATACACGGAATGTAAACTTGGCTACACAGGAACTGAATTACAGAACAGAACAGGGTCTCAAATTTAGAAAACCAACTTATGCTTGCTTAAGGGGAAAGGTGAGTTGGGGTGCTGCATAAAACCAGAGATTGAAATGAGCACAGATAAAGTTCCTTAAGCCAAATATGGAATAGACAAGAGCTACTCCTTGCTCAACGAAATGGACTCAACACCCCATATTAAACGCCTAAGAATGTACCTGACTAGTAAGTATCTTAAAACCTATGGATTGCTATGTCTCCGAAAGCGAATCAAGCATGCGTACAGGGGCATAAACGCAGCAGTGATAGGATTGGAGAGGTTCGGTGAGCAAATGAAGACCCTTTGAAGTCATATTGCATGGTACCCATTCCACGGGTTTCAACTACCCAGGTTTAAGGTATTCTTCCTTCAGCTAAAACATGCATGTGGAACCTAGAGTATGATCAACCATGTGATCGGGAGACGTGTTCAAATATGTCTCAGTTTTCGTACCCTGGTACTCGGGTGCAACATTCCAGACGGTTTACTAACACTCTCCCCACTTGGAGAGTCAGCGCCTTTAACCTCCTGTTTGGCCCAGTTTGCAATTTCTGCGGAAGATGAACAGGAATAGCGAGAACCAATGAGAGACTAGCTGGAGGTGTCTGGACGGGCAAATTTAACTCTCATTTCCCACCAGGAAGAGGAATTAACCAAAGGCTCAGCGTGCCGTGCCGGAACCAGATTAGGGCCTGAAGCCATCCTGTGGTGTTGCGGCCTGGTCACAAGAAAGCGAGTTGAAGAAAGGAGCTCAGGAGCACTGTAATTCACAAACCTGCAGAGTTATAAATGACAGCTATCGTCCAAAAATATACTGAAGTAAGGCTGCCAAGAGGACTTGAAAGCAGGGCAGAATTGCAAGAAACCGATTTCAGGAGGTAGACTGGAATTGCATTGAAAGCATAGGAAAAGAGGCAGAACGTCCACAATGATGCACTTGGCCAAAAAGGGCGTATGCGTTTTTTCCTGAATATATTCAGGAAAAAACGCATACGCCCTTTTTGGCCAACCAAGGAAGCTTGCAAAGGAAATCTGCACTACAATGAAGTGTCACTTCCCCCCGGTCCAAAGGGCCATCTGAAAAAAGTGTAAAATCCAGAAAGGCAGGACAGGCCATGGAGAACTGGGAGCCTTGTTATGCTGATGGGAGGGATGTAAATTGCCAACAGACACTCGGGAGAAGTGTATGGTGCTTCCTGAAACATCTAAAAAACAAAGCAACACAGCCTAGGGCACTTCCACTTATGGTCCTATAGCTTAGGGAAATTAAAATCAAAAAGACACAGCCACCCCAAAGTTTGGGACTGCTCTGTTTACAAGAACCTCGTTTACAGTACAAGTTCAACATCACAGAAAGTGAAAAATGGATAAAGAAGTTGTGGTATTTACTTACAAAGCAATATCACTCAGCAATGAAATCTATGTCATCAGGCCCTTAGCAGCACAATGAGTGGATTCAGGTACGATGATTCTAACTGAAATAAGTCACACAGAAAAAGAAACATCATAAGATATCAGTAATACACGGAATGTAAACTTGGCTACACAGGAACTGAATTACAGAACAGAACAGGGTCTCAAATTTAGAAAACCAACTTATGCTTGCTTAAGGGGAAAGGTGAGTTGGGGTGCTGCATAAAACCAGAGATTGAAATGAGCACAGATAAAGTTCCTTAAGCCAAATATGGAATAGACAAGAGCTACTCCTTGCTCAACGAAATGGACTCAACACCCCATATTAAACGCCTAAGAATGTACCTGACTAGTAAGTATCTTAAAACCTATGGATTGCTATGTATCCAAAAGAGAATCAAGCGTGTGTACAGTGGCATAAACGCAGCAGTGATAGGATTGGAGAGGTTCGGTGAGCAAATGAAGACCCTTTGAAGTCATATTGCATGGTACCCATTCCACGGGTCTCAACTCTCCAGGTTTAAGGTATTCTTCCTTCAGCTAAAACATGCATGTGGAACCCAGAGTATGATCAACCGTGTGAACGGGAGACGTGTTCAAATATGTCTCAGTTTTCCTCCCCTGGTACTCGGGTGCAACATTCCAGACGCTTTACTAACACTCTCCCCACTTGGAGAGTCAGCGCCTTTAACCTCCTGTTTGGCCCAGTTTGCAATTTCTGCGGAAGATGAACAGGAATAGGGATAACCAATGAGAGACTAGCTGGAGGTGTCTGGACGGGCAAATTTAACTCTCATTTCCCACCAGGAAGAGGAAATAACCAAAGGCTCAGCGTGCCGTGCCGGAACCAGATTAGGGCCTGAAGCCATCCTGCAGTGTTGCGGCCAGCTCAAAAGAAAGCGAGTTGAAGAAAGGCGCTCACGGGCACTGTAATTCACAAACCTGCAGAGTTATAAATGACAGCTATTGTCCAAAAATATACTGAAGTAAGGCTGCCAAGAGGACTTGAAAGCGGGGCAGAATTGCAGGAATCCGATTTCAGGAGGTAGACTGGAATTGCATTGAAAGCATAGGAAAAGAGGCAGAACGTCCACAATGATGCACTTGGCCAAAAAGGGCGTATGCGTTTTTTCCTGAATATATTCAGGAAAAAACGCATACGCCCTTTTTGGCCAACCAAGCAAGCTTGCAAAGGAAATCTGCACTACAATGAAGTCTCACTTCCCCCCGGTCAAAAGGGCCATCTGAAAAAAGTGTAAAATCCAGAAAGTCAGGACAGGCCATGGAGAACTGGGAGCCTTGTTATGCTTATGGGCGGGATGTAAATTGCCAACAGACACTCGGGAGAAGTGTATGGTGTTTCCTGAAATATCTAAAAAACAAAGCAACAGAGCCTAGGGCACTTCCACTTATGGTCCTATAGCTTAGGGAAATTAAAATCAAAAAGACACAGCCACCCCAAAGTTTGGGACGCCTCTGTTTACAAGAACCTCGTTTACCGTACAAGTTCAATATCACAGAAAGTGAAAAATGGATAAAGAACTTGTGGTACTTACGTACAATGCAGTATCACTCAGCAATGAAATCTATGTCATCAGGCCCGTAGCAGCATAATGAGTGGATTCAGGTACGATGATTCTACCTGAAATAAGTCACACAGAAAAAGAAACATCATAAGATATCACTAATACACGGAATGTAAACTTGGCTACACAGGAACTGAATTCCAAAACAGAACAGGGTCTCAAATTTAGAAAACCAACTTATGCTTGCTTAAGGGGAAAGGTGAGTTGGGGTGCTGCATAAAACCAGAGATTGAAATGAGCACAGATAAAGTTCCTTAAGCCAAATATGGAATAGACAAGAGCTACTCCTTGCTCAACGAAATGGACTCAACACCCCATATTAAACGCCTAAGAATGTACCTGACTAGTAAGTATCTTAAAACCTATGGATTGCTATGTCTCCGAAAGCGAATCAAGCATGCGTACAGGGGCATAAACGCAGCAGTGATAGGATTGGAGAGGTTCGGTGAGCAAATGAAGACCCTTTGAAGTCATATTGCATGGTACCCATTCCACGGGTTTCAACTACCCAGGTTTAAGGTATTCTTCCTTCAGCTAAAACATGCATGTGGAACCTAGAGTATGATCAACCATGTGATCGGGAGACGTGTTCAAATATGTCTCAGTTTTCGTACCCTGGTACTCGGGTGCAACATTCCAGACGGTTTACTAACACTCTCCCCACTTGGAGAGTCAGCGCCTTTAACCTCCTGTTTGGCCCAGTTTGCAATTTCTGCGGAAGATGAACAGGAATAGCGAGAACCAATGAGAGACTAGCTGGAGGTGTCTGGACGGGCAAATTTAACTCTCATTTCCCACCAGGAAGAGGAATTAACCAAAGGCTCAGCGTGCCGTGCCGGAACCAGATTAGGGCCTGAAGCCATCCTGTGGTGTTGCGGCCTGGTCACAAGAAAGCGAGTTGAAGAAAGGAGCTCAGGAGCACTGTAATTCACAAACCTGCAGAGTTATAAATGACAGCTATCGTCCAAAAATATACTGAAGTAAGGCTGCCAAGAGGACTTGAAAGCAGGGCAGAATTGCAAGAAACCGATTTCAGGAGGTAGACTGGAATTGCATTGAAAGCATAGGAAAAGAGGCAGAACGTCCACAATGATGCACTTGGCCAAAAAGGGCGTATGCGTTTTTTCCTGAATATATTCAGGAAAAAACGCATACGCCCTTTTTGGCCAACCAAGGAAGCTTGCAAAGGAAATCTGCACTACAATGAAGTGTCACTTCCCCCCGGTCCAAAGGGCCATCTGAAAAAAGTGTAAAATCCAGAAAGGCAGGACAGGCCATGGAGAACTGGGAGCCTTGTTATGCTGATGGGAGGGATGTAAATTGCCAACAGACACTCGGGAGAAGTGTATGGTGCTTCCTGAAACATCTAAAAAACAAAGCAACAGAGCCTAGGGCACTTCCACTTATGGTCCTATAGCTTAGGGAAATTAAAATCAAAAAGACACAGCCACCCCAAAGTTTGGGACTGCTCTGTTTACAAGAACCTCGTTTACAGTACAAGTTCAACATCACAGAAAGTGAAAAATGGATAAAGAAGTTGTGGTATTTACTTACAAAGCAATATCACTCAGCAATGAAATCTATGTCATCAGGCCCTTAGCAGCACAATGAGTGGATTCAGGTACGATGATTCTAACTGAAATAAGTCACACAGAAAAAGAAACATCATAAGATATCAGTAATACACGGAATGTAAACTTGGCTACACAGGAACTGAATTACAGAACAGAACAGGGTCTCAAATTTAGAAAACCAACTTATGCTTGCTTAAGGGGAAAGGTGAGTTGGGGTGCTGCATAAAACCAGAGATTGAAATGAGCACAGATAAAGTTCCTTAAGCCAAATATGGAATAGACAAGAGCTACTCCTTGCTCAACGAAATGGACTCAACACCCCATATTAAACGCCTAAGAATGTACCTGACTAGTAAGTATCTTAAAACCTATGGATTGCTATGTCTCCGAAAGCGAATCAAGCATGCGTACAGGGGCATAAACGCAGCAGTGATAGGATTGGAGAGGTTCGGTGAGCAAATGAAGACCCTTTGAAGTCATATTGCATGGTACCCATTCCACGGGTTTCAACTACCCAGGTTTAAGGTATTCTTCCTTCAGCTAAAACATGCATGTGGAACCTAGAGTATGATCAACCATGTGATCGGGAGACGTGTTCAAATATGTCTCAGTTTTCGTACCCTGGTACTCGGGTGCAACATTCCAGACGGTTTACTAACACTCTCCCCACTTGGAGAGTCAGCGCCTTTAACCTCCTGTTTGGCCCAGTTTGCAATTTCTGCGGAAGATGAACAGGAATAGCGAGAACCAATGAGAGACTAGCTGGAGGTGTCTGGACGGGCAAATTTAACTCTCATTTCCCACCAGGAAGAGGAATTAACCAAAGGCTCAGCGTGCCGTGCCGGAACCAGATTAGGGCCTGAAGCCATCCTGTGGTGTTGCGGCCTGGTCACAAGAAAGCGAGTTGAAGAAAGGAGCTCAGGAGCACTGTAATTCACAAACCTGCAGAGTTATAAATGACAGCTATCGTCCAAAAATATACTGAAGTAAGGCTGCCAAGAGGACTTGAAAGCAGGGCAGAATTGCAAGAAACCGATTTCAGGAGGTAGACTGGAATTGCATTGAAAGCATAGGAAAAGAGGCAGAACGTCCACAATGATGCACTTGGCCAAAAAGGGCGTATGCGTTTTTTCCTGAATATATTCAGGAAAAAACGCATACGCCCTTTTTGGCCAACCAAGGAAGCTTGCAAAGGAAATCTGCACTACAATGAAGTGTCACTTCCCCCCGGTCCAAAGGGCCATCTGAAAAAAGTGTAAAATCCAGAAAGGCAGGACAGGCCATGGAGAACTGGGAGCCTTGTTATGCTGATGGGAGGGATGTAAATTGCCAACAGACACTCGGGAGAAGTGTATGGTGCTTCCTGAAACATCTAAAAAACAAAGCAACAGAGCCTAGGGCACTTCCACTTATGGTCCTATAGCTTAGGGAAATTAAAATCAAAAAGACACAGCCACCCCAAAGTTTGGGACTGCTCTGTTTACAAGAACCTCGTTTACAGTACAAGTTCAACATCACAGAAAGTGAAAAATGGATAAAGAAGTTGTGGTATTTACTTACAAAGCAATATCACTCAGCAATGAAATCTATGTCATCAGGCCCTTAGCAGCACAATGAGTGGATTCAGGTACGATGATTCTAACTGAAATAAGTCACACAGAAAAAGAAACATCATAAGATATCAGTAATACACGGAATGTAAACTTGGCTACACAGGAACTGAATTACAGAACAGAACAGGGTCTCAAATTTAGAAAACCAACTTATGCTTGCTTAAGGGGAAAGGTGAGTTGGGGTGCTGCATAAAACCAGAGATTGAAATGAGCACAGATAAAGTTCCTTAAGCCAAATATGGAATAGACAAGAGCTACTCCTTGCTCAACGAAATGGACTCAACACCCCATATTAAACGCCTAAGAATGTACCTGACTAGTAAGTATCTTAAAACCTATGGATTGCTATGTATCCAAAAGAGAATCAAGCGTGTGTACAGTGGCATAAACGCAGCAGTGATAGGATTGGAGAGGTTCGGTGAGCAAATGAAGACCCTTTGAAGTCATATTGCATGGTACCCATTCCGTGGGTCTCAACTCTCCATGTTTAAGGTATTCTTCCTTCAGCTAAAACATGCATGTGGAACCCAGAGTATGATCAACCGTGGGAACGGGAGACGTGTTCAAATATGTCTCAGTTTTCCTCCCCTGGTACTCGGGTGCAACATTCCAGACGCTTTACTAACACTCTCCCCACTTGGAGAGTCAGCGCCTTTAACCTCCTGTTTGGCCCAGTTTGCAATTTCTGCGGAAGATGAACAGGAATAGGGAGAACCAATGAGAGACTAGCTGGACGTGTCTGAACGGGCAAATTTAACTCACATTTCCCACCAGGAAGAGGAATTAACCAAAGGCTCAGCATGCCGTGCCGGAACCAGATTAGGGCCTGAAGCCATCCTGCGGTGTTGCGGCCAGCTCACAAGAAAGTGAGTTGAAGAAAGGAGCTCAGGGGCACTGTAATTCACAAACCTGCAGAGTTATAAATGACAGCTATCGTCCAAAAATATACTGAAGTAAGGCTGCCAAGAGGACTTGAAAGCGGGGCAGAATTGCAGGAAACCGATTTCAGGAGGTAGACTGGAATTGCATTGAAAGCATAGGAAAAGAGGCAGAACGTCCACAATGATGCACTTGGCCAAAAAGGGCGTATGCGTTTTTTCCTGAATATATTCAGGAAAAAACGCATACGCCCTTTTTGGCCAACCAAGCAAGCTTGCAAAGGAAATCTGCACTACAATGAAGTCTCACTTCCCCCCGGTCAAAAGGGCCATCTGAAAAAAGTGTAAAATCCAGAAAGGCAGGACAGGCCATGGAGAACTGGGAGCCTTGTTATGCTGATGGGCGGGATGTAAATTGCCAACAGACACTCGGGAGAAGTGTATGGTGTTTCCTGAAACATCTAAAAAACACAGCAACAGAGCCTAGGGCACTTCCACTTATGGTCCTATAGCTTAGGAAAATTAAAATCAAAAAGACACAGCCACCCCAAAGTTTGGGACGCCTCTGTTTACAAGAACCTCGTTTACCGTACAAGTTCAACATCACAGAAAGTGAAAAATGGATAAAGAACTTGTGGTACTTACGTACAATGCAGTATCACTCAGCAATGAAATCTATGTCATCAGGCCCGTAGCAGCATAATGAGTGGATTCAGGTACGATGATTCTAACTGAAATAAGTCACACAGAAAAAGAAACATCATAAGATATCACTAATACACGGAATGTAAACTTGGCTACACAGGAACTGAATTCCAAAACAGAACAGGGTCTCAAATTTAGAAAACCAACTTATGCTTGCTTAAGGGGAAAGGTGAGTTGGGGTGCTGCATAAAACCAGAGATTGAAATGAGCACAGATAAAGTTCCTTAAGCCAAATATGGAATAGACAAGAGCTACTCCTTGCTCAACGAAATGGACTCAAAACCCCATATTAAACGCCTAAGAATGTACCTCACTAGTAAGTATCTTAAAACCTATGGATTGCTATGTCTCCGAAAGAGAATCAAGCGTGTGTACAGGGGCATAAACGCAGCAGTGATAGGATTGGAGAGGTTCGGTGAGCAAATGAAGACCCTTTGAAGTCATATTGCATGGTACCCATTCCACGGGTCTCAACTCTCCAGATTTAAGGTATTCTTCCTTGAGCTAAATCATGCATGTAGAACCCAGAGTATGATCAACTGTGTGAACGGCAGACGTGTTCAAATATGTCTCAGTTTTCCTCCCCTGGTACTCGGGTGCAACATTCCAGACGCTTTACTAACACTCTCCCCACTTGGAGAGTCAGCGCCTTTAACCTCCTGTTTGGCCCAGTTTGCAATTTCTGCGGAAGATGAACAGGAATAGGGAGAACCAATGAGAGACTAGCTGGAGGTGTCTGGACGGGCAAATTTAACTCTCATTTCCCACCAGGAAGAGGAAATAACCAAAGGCTCAGCGTGCCGTGCCGGAACCAGATTAGGGACTGAAGCCATCCTGCGGTGTTGCGTCCAGGTCACAAGAAAGCGAGTTGAAGAAAGGAGCTCAGGGGCACTGTAATTCACAAACCTGCAGAGTTATAAATGACAGCGATCGTCCAAAAATATACTGAAGTATGGCTGCCAAGAGGACTTGAAAGCGGGGCAGAATTGCAGGAAACCGATTTCAGGAGGTAGAGTGGAATTGCATTGAAAGCATAGGAAAAGAGGCGGAACGTCCACAATGATGCACTTGGCCAAAAAGTGCGTATGCGTTTTTTCCTGAATATATTCAGGAAAAAACGCATACGCCCTTTTTGGCCAACCAAGCAAGCTTGCAAAGGAAATCTGCACTACAATGAAGTCTCACTTCCTTCCGGTCAAAAGGGCCATCTGAAAAAAGTGTAAAATCCAGAAAGGCAGGACAGGCCATGGAGAACTGGGAGCCTTGTTATGCTGATGGGCGGGATGTAAATTGCCAACAGACACTCGGGGGAAGTGTATGGTGTTTCCTGAAACATCTAAAAAACACAGCAACAGAGCCTAGGGCACTTCCACTTATGGTCCTATAGCTTAGGAAAATTAAAATCAAAAAGACACAGCCACCCCAAAGTTTGGGATGGCTCTGTTTACAAGAACATCGTTTACAGTACAAGTTCAACATCGCAGAAAGCGAAAAATGGATAAAGAAGCTGTGGTATTTACTTACAAAGCAATATCACTCAGCAATGAAATCTATGTCATCAGGCCCTTAGCAGCACAATGAGTGGATTCAGGTATGATGATTCTAACTGAAATAAGTCACACAGAAAAAGAAACATCATAAGATATCACTAATACACGGAATGTAAACTTGGCTACACAGGAACTGAATTCCAAAACAGAACAGGGTCTCAAATTTAGAAAACCAACTTATGCTTGCTTAAGGGGAAAGGTGAGTTGGGGTGCTGCATAAAACCAGAGATTGAAATGAGCACAGATAAAGTTCCTTAAGCCAAATATGGAATAGACAAGAGCTACTCCTTGCTCAACAAAATGGACTCAACACCCCATATTAAACGCCTAAGAATGTACCTGACTAGTAAGTATCTTAAAACCTATGGATTGCTATGTCTCCGAAAGAGAATCAAGCGTGTGTACAGGGGCATAAACGCAGCAGTGATAGGATTGGAGAGGTTCGGTGAGCAAATGAAGACCCTTTGAAGTCATATTGCATGGTACCCATTCCACGTGTTTCAACTCTCCAGGTTTAAGGTATTCTTCCTTCAGCTAAAACATGCATGTGGAACCTAGAGTATGATCAACCGTGTGATCGGCAGACGTGTTCAAATATGTCTCAGTTTTCCTCCCCTGGTACTCGGGTGCAACATTCCAGACGCTTTACTAACACTCTCCCCACTTGGAGAGTCAGCGCCTTTAACCTCCAGTTGGGCCCAGTTTGCAATTTCTGCGGAAGATGAACAGGAATAGCGAGAACCAATGAGAGATTAGCTGGAGGTGTCTGGACGGGCAAATTTAACTCTCATTTCCCACCAGGAAGAGGAATTAACCAAAGGCTCAGCGTGCCGTGCCGGAACCAGATTAGGGCCTGAAGCCATGCTGCGGTGTTGCGGCCAGCTCACAAGAAAGCGAGTTGAAGAAAGGAGCTCAGGGGCACTGTAATTCACAAACCTGCAGAGTTATAAATGACAGCTATCGTCCAAAAATACACTGAAGTAAGGCTGCCAGGAGGACTTGAAAATGGGGCAGAATTGCAGGAAACCGATTTTAGGAGGTAGACTGGAATTGCATTGAAAGCATAGGAAAAGAGGCAGAACGTCCACAATGATGCACTTGGCCAAAAAGGGCGTATGCGTTTTTTCCTGAATATATTCAGGAAAAAACGCATACGCCCTTTTTGGCCAACCAAGCAAGCTTGCAAAGGAAATCTGCACTACAATGAAGTCTCACTTCCCCCTGGTCAAAAGGGCCATCTGAAAAAAGTGTAAATTCCAGAAAGGCAGGACAGGCCATGGAGAACTGGGAGCCTTGTTATGCTGATGGGCGGGATGTAAATTGCCAACAGACACTGGGGAGAAGTGTATGGTGTTTCCTGAAACATCTAAAAAACAAAGAAACAAAGCCTAGGGCACTTCCACTTATGGTCCTATAGCTTAGGGAAATTAAAATCAAAAAGACACAGCCACCCCAAAGTTTGGGACGCCTCTGTTTACAAGAACCTCGTTTACCGTACAAGTTCAGTATCACAGAAAGTGAAAAATGGATAAAGAACTTGTGGTACTTATTTACAATGCAGTATCACTCAGCAATGAAATCTATGTCATCAGGCCCATAGCAGCATAATGAGTGGATTCAGGTACGATGATTCTAACTGAAATAAGTCACACAGAAAAAGAAACATCATAAGATATCACTAATACATGGAATGTAAACTTGGCTACACAGGAACTGAATTCCAAAACAGAACAGGGTCTCAAATTTAGAAAACCAACTTATGCTTGCTTAAGGGGAAAGGTGAGTTGGGGTGCTGCATAAAACCAGAGATTGAAATGAGCACAGATAAATTTCCTTAAGCCAAATATGGAATAGTCAAGAGCTACTCCTTGCTCAACGAAATGGACTCAACACCCCATATTAAACGCCTAAGAATGTACCTGACTAGTAAGTATCTTAAAACCTATGGATTGCTATGTCTCCAAAAGAGAATCAAGCGTGTGTACAGGGGCATAAACGCAGCAGTGATAGGATTGGAGAGGTTCGGTGAGCAAATGAAGACCCTTTGAAGTCATATTGCATGGTACCCATTCCACGGGTCTCAACTCTCCAGGTTTAAGGTATTCTTCCTTCAGCAAAAACATGCATGTGGAACCCAGAGTATGATCAACCGTGTGAACGGGAGACGTGTTCAAATATGTCTCAGTTTTCCTTCCCTGGTACTCGGGTGCAACATTCCAGACGCTTTACTAACACTCTCCCCACTTGGAGAGTCAGCGCCTTTAACCTCCTGTTTGGCCCAGTTTGCAATTTCTGCGGAAGATGAACAGGAATAGGGAGAACCAATGAGAGACTAGCTGGATGTGTCTGGACGGGCAAATTTAACTCTCATTTCCCACCAGGAAGAGGAAATAACCAAAGGCTCAGCGTGCCGTGCCGGAACCAGATTAGGGCCTGAAGCCATCCTGCGGTGTTGCGGCCAGCTCACAAGAAAGCGAGTTGAAGAAAGGAGCTCAGGGGCAGTGTAATTCACAAACCTGCAGAGATATAAATGACAGCTATCGTCCAAAAATATACTGAAGTAAGGCTGCCAAGAGGACTTGAAAGCGGGGCAGAATTGCAGGAAACCGATTTCAGGAGGTAGACTGGAATTGCATTGAAAGCATAGGAAAAGAGGCAGAACGTCCACAATGATGCACTTGGCCAAAAAGGGCGTATGCGTTTTTTCCTGAATATATTCAGGAAAACACGCATACGCCCTTTTTGGCCAACCAAGCAAGCTTGCAAAGGAAATCTGCACTACAATGAAGTCTCACTTCCCCCCGGTCAAAAGGGCCATCTGAAAAAAGTGTAAAATCCAGAAAGGCAGTACAGGCCATGGAGAACTGGAAGCCTTGTTATGCTGATGGGCGGGATGTAAATTGCCAACAGACACTCGGGGGAAGTGTATGGTGTTTCCTGAAACATCTGAAAAACAAAGCAACAGAGCCTAGGGCACTTCCACTTATGGTCCTATAGCTTAGGGAAATTAAAATCAAAAAGACACAGCACCCCAAAGTTTGGGACGCCTCTGTTTACAAGAACCTCGTTTACAGTACAAGTTCAACATCGCAGAAAGTGAAAAATGGATAAAGAACTTGTGGTACTTACGTACAATGCAGTATCACTCAGCAATGAAATCTATGTCATCAGGCCCGTAGCAGCATAATGAGTGGATTCAGGTACGATGATTCTAACTGAAATAAGTCACACAGAAAAAGAAACATCATAAGATATCAGTAATACACGGAATGTAAACTTGGCTACACAGGAACTGAATTACAGAACAGAACAGGGTCTCAAATTTAGAAAACCAACTTATGCTTGCTTAAGGGGAAAGGTGAGTTGGGGTGCTGCATAAAACCAGAGATTGAAATGAGCACAGATAAAGTTCCTTAAGCCAAATATGGAATAGACAAGAGCTACTCCTTGCTCAACGAAATGGACTCAACACCCCATATTAAACGCCTAAGAATGTACCTGACTAGTAAGCATCTTAAAACCTATGGATTGCTATGTCTCCGAAAGAGAATCAAGCATGTGTACAGGGGCATAAACGCAGCAGTGATAGGATTGGAGAGATTTGGTGAGCAAATGAAGACCCTTTGAAGTCATATTTTATGGTACCCATTCCACGGGTTTCAACTACCCAGGTTTAAGGTATTCTTCCTTCAGGTAAAACATGCATGTGGAACCTAGAGTATGATCAACCATGTGATTGGGAGACGTGTTCAAATATGTCTCAGTTTTCGTACCCTGGTACTTGGGTGCAACATTCCAGACGCTTTACTAACACTCTCCCGACTTGGAGAGTCAGTCCCTTTAACCTCCTGTTTGGCCCAGTTTGCAATTTCTGCGGAAGATGAACAGGAATAGGGAGAACCAATGAGAGACTAGCTGGACGTGTCTGAACGGGCAAATTTAACTCTCATTTCCCACCAGGAAGAGGAATTAACCAAAGGCTCCGTGTGCCGTGCCGGAACCAGATTAGGGCCTGAAGCCATCCTGCGGTGTTGCGGCCAGCTCAAAAGAAAGCGAGTTGAAGAAAGGAGCTCAGGGGCACTGTAATTCACAAACCTGCATAGTTATAAATGACAGCTATCGTCCAAAAATATACTGAAGTAAGGCTGCCAAGAGGACTTGAAAGCGGGGCAGAATTGCAGGAAACCGATTTCAGGAGGTAGACTGGAATTGCATTGAAAGCATAGGAAAAGAGGCAGAACGTCCACAATGATGCACTTGGCCAAAAAGTGCATATGCATTTTTTCCTGAATATATTCAGGAAAAAACGCATACGCACTTTTTGGCAAACCAAGCAAGCTTGCAAAGGAAATCTGCACTACAATGAAGTCTCACTTCCCCCCGGTCAAAAGGGCCATCTGAAAAAAGTGTAAAATCCAGAAAGGCAGGACAGGCCATGGAGAACTGGGAGCCTTGTTATGCTGATGGGCGGGATGTAAATTGCCAACAGACACTCGGGAGAAGTGTATGGTGTTTCCTGAAACATCTAAAAAACAAAGCAACAGAGCCTAGGGCACTTCCACTTATGGTCCTATGGCTTAGGGAAATTAAAATGAAAAAGACACAGGCACCCCAAAGGTTGGAATGGCTCTGTTTACAAGAACCTCGTTTACAGTACAAGTTCAACATCGCAGAAAGTGAAAAATGGAGAAAGAAGTTGTGGTATTTACTTACAAAGCAATATCACTCAGCAATGAAATCTATGTCATCAGGCCCATAGCAGCACAATGAGTGGATTCAGGTATGATGATTCTAACTGAAATAAGTCACACAGAAAAAGAAACATCATAAGATATCAGTAATACATGGAATGTAAACTTGGCTACACAGGAACTGAATTACAGAACAGAACAGGGTCTCAAATTTAGAAAACCAACTTATGCTTGCTTAAGGGGAAAGGTGAGTTGGGGTGCTGCATAAAACCAGAGATTGAAATGAACACAGATAAAGTTCCTTAAGCCAAATATGGAATAGACAAGAGCTACTCCTTGCTCAACGAAATGGACTCAAGACCCCATATTAAACGCCTAAGTATGTACCTGACTAGTAAGTATCTTAAAACTTATGGATTGCTATGTCTCCGAAAGAGAATCAAGCATATGTACAGGGGCATAAACGCAGCAGTGATAGGATTGGAGAGGTTCGGTGAGCAAATGAAGACCCTTTGAAGTCATATTGCATGGTACCCATTACACGGGTCTGAACTCTCCACGTTTACGGTATTCTTCCTTCAGCTAAAACATGCATGTGGAACCCAGAGTATGATCAACCGTGTGAACGGGAGACGTGTTCAAATATGTCTCAGTTTTCCTCCCCTGGTACTCGGGTGCAACATTCCAGACGCTTTACTAACACTCTCCCCACTTGGAGAGTCAGCGCCTTTAACCTCCTGTTTGGCCCAGTTTGCAATTTCTGCGGAAGATGAACAGGAATAGCGAGAACCAATGAGAGACTAGCTGGAGGTGTCTGGACGGGCAAATTTAACTCTCATTTCCCACCAGGAAGAGGAAATAACCAAAGGCTCAGCGTGCCATGCCGGAACCAGATTAAGGCCTGAAGCCATCCTGCGGTGTTGCGGCCAGCTCACAAGAAAGTGAGTTGAAGAAAGGCGCTCAGGGGCACTGTAATTCACAAACCTGCAGAGTTATAAATGACAGCTATCATCCAAAAATATACTGAAGTAAGGCTGCCAAGAGGACTTGAAAGCGGGGCAGAATTGCAGGAAACCGATTTCAGGAGGTAGACTGGAATTGCATTGAAAGCATAGGAAAAGAGGCAGAACGTCCACAATGATGCACTTGGCCAAAAAGGGCGTATGCATTTTTTCCTGAATATATTCAGGAAAACACGCATACGCCCTTTTTGGCCAACCAAGCAAGCTTGCAAAGGAAATCTGCACTACAATGAAGTCTCACTTCCCCCCAGTTAAAAGGGCCATCTGAAAAGAGTGTAAAATCCAGAAAGGCAGGACAGGCCATGGAGAACTGGGAGCCTTGTTATGCTGATGGGCGGGATGTAAATTGCCAACAGACACTCGGGAGAAGTGTATGGTGTTTCCTGAAACATCTGAAAAACAAAGCAACAGAGCCTAGGGCACTTCCACTTATGGTCCTATAGCTTAGGGAAATTAAAATCAAAAAGACACAGCACCCCAAAGTTTGGGACGCCTCTGTTTACAAGAACCTCGTTTACCGTACAAGTTCAATATCACAGAAACTGAAAAATGGATAAAGAACTTGTGGTACTTACGTACAATGCAGTATCACTCAGCAATGAAATCTATGTCATCAGGCCCGTAGCAGCATAATGAGTGGATTCAGGTACGATGATTCTAACTGAAATAAGTCACACAGAAAAAGAAACATCATAAGATATCACTAATACACGGAATGTAAACTTGGCTACACAGGAACTGAATTCCAAAACAAAACAGGGTCTCAAATTTAGAAAACCAACTTATGCTTGCTTAAGGGGAAAGGTGAGTTGGGGTGCTGCATAAAACCAGAGATTGAAATGAGCACAGATAAAGTTCCTTAAGCCAAATATGGAATAGACAAGAGCTACTCCTTGCTCAACGAAATGGACTCAACACCCCATATTAAACGCCTAAGAATGTACCTGACTAGTAAGTATCTTAAAACCTATGGATTGCTATGTCTCCGAAAGAGAATCAAGCATGTGTACAGGGGCATAAACGCAGCAGTGATAGGATTGGAGAGGTTCGGTGAGCAAATGAAGACCCTTTGAAGTCATATTGCATGGTACCCATTCCACGGGTCTCAACTCTCCAGGTTTAAGGTATTCTTCCTTCAGCTAAAACATGCATGTGGAACCCAGAGTATGATCAACTGTGTGATTGGGAGACGTGTTCAAATATGTCTCAGTTCTCCTCCCCTGTTACTCGGGTGCAACATTCCAAACGCTTTACTAACACTCTCCCCACTTGGAGAGTCAGCGCCTTTAACCTCCTGTTTGGCCCAGTTTGCAATTTCTGCGGAAGATGAACAGGAATAGGGAGAACCAATGAGAGACTAGCTGGAGGTGTCTGGACGGGCAAATTTAACTCTCATTTCCCACCAGGAAGAGGAAATAACCAAAGGCTCAGCATGCCATGCCAGAACCAGATTAGGGCCTGAAGCCATCTTGCGGTGTTGCGGCCAGCTCACAAGAAAGCGAGTTGAAGAAAGGAGCTCAGGGGCACTGTAATTCACAAAACTGCAGAGTTATAAATGACAGCTATCGTCCAAAAATATACTGAAGTAAGGCTGCCAAGAGGACTTGAAAGCGGGGCAGAATTGCAGGAAACCGATTTCAGGAGGTAGACTGGAATTGCATTGAAAGCATAGGAAAAGAGTCAGAAAGTCCACAATGATGCACTTGTCCAAAAAGGGCGTATGCGTTTTTTCCTGAGTATATTCAGGAAAAAACGCATACGCCCTTTTTGGCCAACCAAGCAAGCTTGCAAAGGAAATCTGCACTACAATGAAGTCTCACTTCCCCCCGGTCAAACGGGCCATCTGAAAAAAGTGTAAAATCCAGAAAGGCAGGACAGGCCATGCAGAACTGGGAGCCTTGTTATGCTGATGGGTGGGATGTAAATTGCCAACAGACACTCGGGAGAAGTGTATGGTGTTTCCTGAAACATCTAAAAAACAAAGCAACAGAGCCTAGGGCACTTCCACTTATGGTCCTATAGCTTAGGGAAATTAAAATCAAAAAGACACAGCCAACCCAAAGTTTGGGACACCTCTGTTTACAAGAACCTCGTTTACAGTACAAGTTCAACATCACAGAAAGTGAAAAATGGATAAAGAAGTTGTGGTATTTACTTACAAAGCAATATCACTCAGCAATGAAATCTATGTCATCAGGCCCTTAGCAGCACAATGAGTGGATTCAGGTATGATGATTCTAACTGAAATAAGTCACACAGAAAAAGAAACATCATAAGATATCAGTAATACACGGAATGTAAACTTGGCTACACAGGAACTGAATTACAGAACAGAACAGGGTCTCAAATTTAGAAAACCAACTTATGCTTGCTTAAGGGGAAAGGTGAGTTGGGGTGCTGCATAAAACCAGAGATTGAAATGAGCACAGATAAAGTTCCTTAAGCCAAATATGGAATAGACAAGAGCTACTCCTTGCTCAACGAAATGGACTCAACACCGCATATTAAACGCCTAAGAATGTACCTGACTAGTAAGTATCTTAAAACCTATGGATTGCTACGTCTCCAAAAGAGAATCAAGCGTGTGTACAGGGGCATAAACGCAGCAGTGATAGGATTGGAGAGGTTCGGTGAGCAAATGAAGACCCTTTGAAGTCATATTGCATGGTACCCATTCCACGGGTCTCAACTCTCCAGGTTTAAGGTATTCTTCCTTCAGCTAAAACATGCATGTGGAACCCAGAGTATGATCAACCGTGTGAACGGGAGACGTGTTCAAATATGTCTCAGGTTTCCTTCCCTGGTACTCGGGTGCAACATTCCAGACGCTTTACTAACACTCTCCCCACTAGGAGAGTCAGCGCCTTTAACCTCCTGTTTGGCCCAGTTTGCCATTTCTGCGGAAGATGAACAGGAATAGGGAGAACCAATGAGAGACTAGCTGGAGGTGTCTGGACGGGCAAATTTATCTCTCATTTCCCACCAGGAAGAGGAAATAACCAAAGGCTCAGCGTGCCGTGCCGGAACCAGATTAGGGCCTGAAGCCATCCTGCGGTGTTGCGGCCAGCTCACAAGAAAGCGAGTTGAAGAAAGGAGCTCAGGGGCAGTGTAATTCACAAACCTGCAGAGATATAAATGACAGCTATCGTCCAAAAATATACTGAAGTAAGGCTGCCAAGAGGACTTGAAAGCGGGGCAGAATTGCAGGAAACCGATTTCAGGAGGTAGACTGGAATTGCATTGAAAGCATAGGAAAAGAGGCAGAACGTCCACAATGATGAACTTGGCCAAAAAGAGCGTATGCGTTTTTTCCTGAATATATTCAGGAAAAAACGCATACGCCCCTTTTGGCCAACCAAGCAAGCTTGCAAAGGAAATCTGCACTACAATGAAGTCTCACTTCCCCCCGGTAAAAAGGGCCATCTGAAAAAAGTGTAAAATCCAGAAAGGCAGGACAGTCCATAGAGAACTGGGAGCCTTGTTATGCTGATGGGCGGGACGTAAATTGCCAACAGACACTCGGGAGAAGTGTATGGTGTTTCCTGAAACATCTGAAAAACAAAGCAACACAGCCTAGGGCACTTCCACTTATGGTCCTATAGCTTAGGGAAATTAAAATCAAAAAGACACAGCACCCCAAAGTTTGGGACGCCTCTGTTTACAAGAACCTCGTTTACCGTACAAGTTCAATATCACAGAAACTGAAAAATGGATAAAGAACTTGTGGTACTTACGTACAATGCAGTATCACTCAGCAATGAAATCTATGTCATCAGGCCCGTAGCAGCATAATGAGTGGATTCAGGTACGATGATTCTAACTGAAATAAGTCACACAGAAAAAGAAACATCATAAGATATCAGTAATACACGGAATGTAAACTTGGCTACACAGGAACTGAATTACAGAACAGAACAGGGTCTCAAATTTAGAAAACCAACTTATGCTTGCTTAAGGGGAAAGGTGAGTTGGGGTGCTGCATAAAACCAGAGATTGAAATGAGCACAGATAAAGTTCCTTAAGCCAAATATGGAATAGACAAGAGCTACTCCTTGCTCAACGAAATGGACTCAACACCGCATATTAAACGCCTAAGAATGTACCTGACTAGTAAGTATCTTAAAACCTATGGATTGCTATGTCTCCGAAAGAGAATCAAGCATGTGTACAGGGGCATAAACGCAGCAGTGATAGGATTGGAGAGGTTCGGTGAGCAAATGAAGACCCTTTGAAGTCATATTTTATGGTACCCATTCCACGGGTTTCAACTACCCAGGTTTAAGGTATTCTTCCTTCAGCTAAAACATGCATGTGGAACCTAAAGTATGATCAACCATGTGATTGGGAGACGTGTTCAAATATGTCTCAGTTTTCGTACCCTGGTACTCGGGTGCCACATTCCAGACGCTTTACTAACACTCTCCAGACTTGGAGAGTCAGTGCCTTTAACCTCCTGTTTGGCCCAGTTTGCAATTACTGCGGAAGATGAACAGGAATAGGGAGAACCAATGAGAGACTAGCTGGACGTGTCTGAACGGCCAAATTTAACTCTCATTTCCCACCAGGAAGAGGAATTAACCAAAGGCTCAGCGTGCCGTGCCGGAACCAGATTACGGCCTGAAGCCATGCTGCGGTGTTGCGGCCAGCTCACAAGAAAGCGAGTTGAAGAAAGGAGCTCAGGGGCACTGTAATTCACAAACCTGCAGAGTTATAAATGACAGCTATCGTCCAAAAATACACTGAAGTAAGGCTGCCAAGAGGACTTGAAAGCGGGGCAGAATTGCAGGAAACCGATTTCAGGACGTAGACTGGAATTGCATTGAAAGCATAGGAAAAGAGGCAGAACGTCCACAATGATGCACTTGGCCAAAAAGGGCGTATGCGTTTTTTCCTGAATATATTCAGGAAAAAACGCATACGCCCTTTTTGGCCAACCAAGCAAGCTTGCAAAGGAAATCTACACTACAATGAAGTCTCACTTCCCCCCGGTCAAAAGGGCCATCTGAAAAAAGTGTAAAATCCAGAAAGGCAGGACAGGCCATGGAGAACTGGGAGCCTTGTTATGCTGATGGGCGGGATGTAAATTGCCAACAGACACTCGGGAGATGTGTTTGGTGTTTCCTGAAACATCTAACAAACACAGCAACAGAGCCTAGGGCACTTCCACTTATGGTCCTATAGCTTAGGGAAATTAAAATCAAAAAGACACAGCCACCCCAAAGTTTGGGACGCCTCTGTTTACAAGAACCTCGTTTACAGTACAAGTTCAACATCGCAGAAAGTGAAAAATGGATAAAGAAGTTGTGGTATTACTTACAAAAGAATATCACTCAGCAATGAAATCTATGTCATCAGGCCCTTAGCAGCACAATGAGTGGATTCAGGTATGATGATTCTAACTGAAATAAGTCACACAGAAAAAGAAACATCATAAGATATCAGTAATACACGGAATGTAAACTTGGCTACACAGGAACTGAATTACAGAACAGAACAGGGTCTCAAATTTAGAAAACCAACTTATGCTTGCTTAAGGGGAAAGGTGAGTTGGGGTGCTGCATAAAACCAGAGATTGAAATGAGCACAGATAAAGTTCCTTAAGCCAAATATGGAATAGACAAGAGCTACTCCTTGCTCAACGAAATGGACTCAACACCGCATATTAAACGCCTAAGAATGTACCTGACTAGTAAGTATATTAAAACCTATGGATTGCTATGTCTCCGAAAGAGAATCAAGCATGTGTACAGGGGCATAAACGCAGCAGTGATAGGATTGGAGAGGTTCGGTGAGCAAATGAAGACCCTTTGAAGTCATATTTTATGGTACCCATTCCACGGGTTTCAACTACCCAGGTTTAAGGTATTCTTCCTTCAGCTAAAACATGCATGTGGAACCTAAAGTATGATCAACCATGTGATTGGGAGACGTGTTCAAATATGTCTCAGTTTTCGTACCCTGGTACTCGGGTGCAACATTCCAGACGCTTTACTAATACTCTCCCGACTTGGAGAGTCAGTGCCTTTAACCTCCTGTTTGGCCCAGTTTGCAATTACTGCGGAAGATGAACAGGAATAGGGAGAACCAATGAGAGACTAGCTGGACGTGTCTGAACGGGCAAATTTAACTCTCATTTCCCACCAGGAAGAGGAATTAACCAAAGGCTCAGCGTGCCGTGCCGGAACCAGATTACGGCCTGAAGCCATCCTGCGGTGTTGCTGCCAGCTCACAAGAAAGCGAGTTGAAGAAAGGAGCTCAGGGGCACTGTAATTCACAAACCTGCAGAGTTATAAATGACAGCTATCGTCCAAAAATATACTGAAGTAAGGCTGCCAAGAGGACTTGAAAGCGGGGCAGAATTGCAGGAAACCGATTTCAGGAGGTAGACTGGAATTGCATTGAAAGCATAGGAAAAGAGGCAGAACGTCCACAATGATGCACTTGGCCAAAAAGGGCGTATGTGTTTTTTCCTGAATATATTCAGGAAAAAACGCATACGCCCTTTTTGGCCAACCAAGCAAGCTTGCAAAGGAAATCTGCACTACAATGAAGTCTCACTTCCCCCCGGTCAAAAGGGCCATCTGAAAAAAGTGTAAAATCCAGAAAGGCAGGACAGGCCATGGAGAACTGGGAGCCTTGTTATGCTGATGGGCGGGATGTAAATTGCCAACAGACACTCGGGAGAAGTGTATGGTGTTTCCTGAAACATCTAAAAAACACAGCAACAGAGCCTAGGGCACTTCCACTTATGGTCCTATAGCTTAGGGAAATTAAAATCAAAAAGACACAGCCACCCCAAAGTTTGGGACACCTCTGTTTACAAGAACCTCGTTTACCGTACAAGTTCAACATCACAGAAAGTGAAAAATGGATAAAGAACTTGTGGAACTTACGTACAATGCAGTATCACTCAGCAATGAAATCTATGTCACCAGGCCTGTAGCAGCATAATGAGTGGATTCAGGTACGATGATTCTAACTGAAATAAGTCACACAGAAAAAGAAACATCATAAGATATCACTAATACACGGAATGTAAACTTGGCTACACAGGAACTGAATTCCAAAACAGAACAGGGTCTCAAATTTAGAAAACCAACTTATGCTTGCTTAAGGGGAAAGGTGAGTTGGGGTGCTGCATAAAACCAGAGATTGAAATGAGCACAGATAAAGTTCCTTAAGCCAAATATGGAATAGACAAGAGCTACTCCTTGCTCAACAAAATGGACTCAACACCCCATATTAAACGCCTAAGAATGTACCTGACTAGTAAGTATTTTAAAACCTATGGATTGCTATCTCTCCGAAAGAGAATCAAGCGTGTGTGCAGGGGCATAAACGCAGCAGTGATAGGATTGGAGAGGTTCGGTGAGCAAATGAAGACCCTTTGAAGTCATATTGCATGGTACCCATTCCACGGGTCTCAACTCTCCAGGTTTAAGGTATTCTTCCTTCAGCTAAAACATGCATGTGGAACCCAGAGTATGATCAACCGTGTGATCGGGAGACGTGTTCAAATATGTCTCAGTTTTCCTCCCCTGGTACTCAGGTGCAACATTCCAGACGCTTTACTAACACTCTCCCGACTTGCAGAGTCAGTCCCTTTAACCTCCTGTTTGGCCCAGTTTGCAATTTCTGCGGATGATGAACAGGAATAGCGAGAACCAATGAGAGATTAGCTGGAGGTGTCTGGACGGGCAAATTTAACTCTCATTTCCCACCAGGAAGAGGAATTAACCAAAGGCTCAGTGTGCCGTGCCGGAACCAGATTAGGGCCTGAAGCCATGCTGCGGTGTTGCGGCCAGCTCACAAGAAAGCGAGTTGAAGAAAGGAGCTCAGGGGCACTGTAATTCACAAACCTGCAGAGTTATAAATGACAGCTATCGTCCAAAAATACACTGAAGTAAGGCTGCCAGGAGGACTTGAAAGTGGGGCAGAATTGCAGGAAACCGATTTCAGGAGGTAGACTGGAATTGCATTGAAAGCATAGGAAAAGAGGCAGAACGTCCACAATGATGCACTTGGCCAAAAAGGGCGTATGCGTTTTTTCCTGAATATATTCAGGAAAAAACGCATACGCCCTTTTTGGACAACCAAGTAAACTTGCAAAGGAAATCTGCACTACAATGAAGTGTCACTTCCCCCCGGTCAAAAGGGCCATCTGAAAAAAGTGTAAATTCCAGAAAGGCAGGACAGGCCATGGAGAACTGGGAGCCTTGTTATGCTGATGGGCGGGATGTAAATTGCCAACAGACACTCGGGGGAAGTGTATGGTGTTTCCTGAAACATCCAAAAAACAAAGCAACAGAGCCTAGGGCACTTCCACTTATGGTCCTATAGCTTAGGGAAATTAAAATCAAAAAGACACAGCCACCCCAAAGTTTGGGACGCCTCTGTTTACAAGAACCTCGTTTACAGTACAAGTTCAACATCGCAGAAAGTGAAAAATGGATAAAGAAGTTGTGGTATTTACTTACAAAGCAATATCACTCAGCAATGAAATCTATGTCATCAGGCAAGTAGCAGCACAATGAGTGGATTCAGGTACGATGATTCTAACTGAAATAAGTCACACAGAAAAAGAAACATCATAAGATATCAGTAATACACGGAATGTAAACTTGGCTACACAGGAACTGAATTACAGAACAGAACAGGGTCTCAAATTTAGAAAACCAACTTATGCTTGCTTAAGGGGAAAGGTGAGTTGGGGTGCTGCATAAAACCAGAGATTGAAATGAGCACAGATAAAGTTCCTTAAGCCAAATATGGAATAGTCAAGAGCTACTCCTTGCTCAACGAAATGGACTCAACACCCCATATTAAACGCCTAAGAATGTACCTGACTAGTAAGTATCTTAAAACCTATGGATTGCTATGTCTCCAAAAGAGAATCAATCGTATGTACAGGGGCATAAACGCAGCAGTGATAGGATTGGAGAGGTTCGGTGAGCAAATGAAGACCCTTTGAAGTCATATTGCATGGTACCCATTCCACGGGTCTCAACTCTCCAGATTTAAGGTATTCTTCCTTGAGCTAAATCATGCATGTAGAACCCAGAGTATGATCAACTGTGTGAACGGGAGACGTGTTCAAATATGTCTCAGTTTTCCTCCCCTGGTACTCGGGTGCAACATTCCAGACGCTTTACTAACACTCTCCCCACTTGGAGAGTCAGCGCCTTTAACCTCCTGTTTGGCCCAGTTTGCAATTTCTGCGGAAGATGAACAGGAATAGGGAGAACCAATGAGAGACTAGCTGGAGGTGTCTGGACGGGCAAATTTAACTCTCATTTCCCACCAGGAAGAGGAAATAACCAAAGGCTCAGCGTGCCGTGCCGGAACCAGATTAGGGACTGAAGCCATCCTGCGGTGTTGCGTCCAGGTCAAAAGAAAGCGAGTTGAAGAAAATAGCTAAGGGGCACTGTAATTCACAAACCTGCAGAGTTATAAATGACAGCGATCGTCCAAAAATATACTGAAGTATGGCTGCCAAGAGGACTTGAAAGCGGGGCAGAATTGCAGGAAACCGATTTCAGGAGGTAGAGTGGAATTGCATTGAAAGCATAGGAAAAGAGGCAGAACGTCCACAATGATGCACTTGGCCAAAAAGTGCGTATGCGTTTTTTCCTGAATATATTCAGGAAAAAACGCATACGCCCTTTTTGGCCAACCAAGCAAGCTTGCAAAGGAAATCTGCACTACAATGAAGTCTCACTTCCTTCCGGTCAAAAGGGCCATCTGAAAAAAGTGTAAAATCCAGAAAGGCAGGACAGGCCATGGAGAACTGGGAGCCTTGTTATGCTGATGGGCGGGATGTAAATTGCCAACAGACACTCGGGGGAAGTGTATGGTGTTTCCTGAAACATCTAAAAAACAAAGCAACAGAGCCTAGGGCACTTCCACTTATGGTCCTATAGCTTAGGGAAATTAAAATCAAAAAGACACAGCCACCCCAAAGTTTGGGATGGCTCTGTTTACAAGAACATCGTTTACAGTACAAGTTCAACATCGCAGAAAGCGAAAAATGGATAAAGAAGCTGTGGTATTTACTTACAAAGCAATATCACTCAGCAATGAAATCTATGTCATCAGGCCCTTAGCAGCACAATGAGTGGATTCAGGTATGATGATTCTAACTGAAATAAGTCACACAGAAAAAGAAACATCATAAGATATCAGTAATACATGGAATGTAAACTTGGCTACACAGGAACTGAATTACAGAACAGAACAGGGTCTCAAATTTAGAAAACCAACTTATGCTTGCTTAAGGGGAAAGGTGAGTTGGGGTGCTGCATAAAACTAGAGATTGAAATGAGCACAGATAAAGTTCCTTAAGCCAAATATGGAATAGACAAGAGCTACTCCTTGCTCAACGAAATGGACTCAACACCCCATATTAAACGCCTAAGAATGTACCTGAATAGTAAGTATCTTAAAACCTAGGGATTGCTATGTCTCCAAAAGACAATCAAGCGTGTGTACAGGGGCATAAACGCAGCAGTGATAGGATTGGAGAGGTTCGGTGAGCAAATGAAGACCCTTTGAAGTCATATTGCATGGTACCCATTCCACGGGTTTCAACTACCCAGGTTTAAGGTATTCTTCCTTCAGCTAAAACATGCATGTGGAACCTAGAGTATGATCAACCATGTGATCGGGAGACGTGTTCAAATATGTCTCAGTTTTCGTACCCTGGTACTCGGGTGCAACATTCCAGACGCTTTACTAACACTCTCCCGACTTGGAGAGTCAGTCCCTTTAACCTCCTGTTTGGCCCAGTTTGCAATTTCTGCGGAAGATGAACAGGAATAGCGAGAACCAATGAGAGACTAGCTGGAGGTGTCTGGAGGGGCAAATTTAACTCTCATTTCCCACCAGGAAGAGGAATTAACCAAAGGCTCAGCGTGCCGTGCCGGAACCAGATTAGGGCCTGAAGCCATGCTGCGGCGTTGGGGCCAGCTCACAAGAAAGCGAGTTGAAGAAAGGAGCTCAGGGGCACTGTAATTCACAAACCTGCAGAGTTATAAATGACAGCTATCGTCCAAAAATACACTGAAGTAAGGCTGCCAGGAGGACTTGAAAATGGGGCAGAATTGCAGGAAACCGATTTTAGGAGGTAGACTGGAATTGCATTGAAAGCATAGGAAAAGAGGCAGAACGTCCACAATGATGCACTTGGCCAAAAAGGGCGTATGCGTTTTTTCCTGAATATATTCAGGAAAAAACGCATACGCCCTTTTTGGCCAACCAAGCAAGCTTGCAAAGGAAATCTGCACTACAATGAAGTCTCACTTCCCCCTGGTCAAAAGGGCCATCTGAAAAAAGTGTAAAATCCAGAAAGGCAGGACAGGCCATGGAGAACTGGGAGCCTTGTTATGCTGATGGGCGGGATGTAAATTGCCAACAGACACTCGGGAGAAGTGTATGGTGTTTCCTGAAACATCTAAAAAACAAAGAAACAAAGCCTAGGGCACTTCCACTTATGGTCCTATAGCTTAGGGAAATTAAAATCAAAAAGACACAGCCACCCCAAAGTTTGGGACGCCTCTGTTTACAAGAACCTCGTTTACCGTACAAGTTCAGTATCACAGAAAGTGAAAAATGGATAAAGAACTTGTGGTACTTATTTACAATGCAGTATCACTCAGCAATGAAATCTATGTCACCAGGCCTGTAGCAGCATAATGAGTGGATTCAGGTACGATGATTCTAACTGAAATAAGTCACACAGAAAAAGAAACATCATAAGATATCACTAATACACGGAATGTAAACTTGGCTACACAGGAACTGAATTCCAAAACAGAACAGGGTCTCAAATTTAGAAAACCAACTTATGCTTGCTTAAGGGGAAAGGTGAGTTGGGGTGCTGCATAAAACCAGAGATTGAAATGAGCACAGATAAAGTTCCTTAAGCCAAATATGGAATAGACAAGAGCTACTCCTTGCTCAACAAAATGGACTCAACACCCCATATTAAACGCCTAAGAATGTACCTGACTAGTAAGTATTTTAAAACCTATGGATTGCTATCTCTCCGAAAGAGAATCAAGCGTGTGTGCAGGGGCATAAACGCAGCAGTGATAGGATTGGAGAGGTTCGGTGAGCAAATGAAGACCCTTTGAAGTCATATTGCATGGTACCCATTCCACGGGTCTCAACTCTCCAGGTTTAAGGTATTCTTCCTTCAGCTAAAACATGCATGTGGAACCCAGAGTATGATCAACCGTGTGATCGGGAGACGTGTTCAAATATGTCTCAGTTTTCCTCCCCTGGTACTCAGGTGCAACATTCCAGACGCTTTACTAACACTCTCCCGACTTGCAGAGTCAGTCCCTTTAACCTCCTGTTTGGCCCAGTTTGCAATTTCTGCGGATGATGAACAGGAATAGCGAGAACCAATGAGAGATTAGCTGGAGGTGTCTGGACGGGCAAATTTAACTCTCATTTCCCACCAGGAAGAGGAATTAACCAAAGGCTCAGTGTGCCGTGCCGGAACCAGATTAGGGCCTGAAGCCATGCTGCGGTGTTGCGGCCAGCTCACAAGAAAGCGAGTTGAAGAAAGGAGCTCAGGGGCACTGTAATTCACAAACCTGCAGAGTTATAAATGACAGCTATCGTCCAAAAATACACTGAAGTAAGGCTGCCAGGAGGACTTGAAAGTGGGGCAGAATTGCAGGAAACCGATTTCAGGAGGTAGACTGGAATTGCATTGAAAGCATAGGAAAAGAGGCAGAACGTCCACAATGATGCACTTGGCCAAAAAGGGCGTATGCGTTTTTTCCTGAATATATTCAGGAAAAAACGCATACGCCCTTTTTGGATAACCAAGTAAACTTGCAAAGGAAATCTGCACTACAATGAAGTGTCACTTCCCCCAGGTCAAAAGGGCCATCTGAAAAAAGTGTAAATTCCAGAAAGGCAGGACAGGCCATGGAGAACTGGGAGCCTTGTTATGCTGATGGGCGGGATGTAAATTGCCAACAGACACTCGGGGGAAGTGTATGGTGTTTCCTGAAACATCCAAAAAACAAAGCAACAGAGCCTAGGGCACTTCCACTTATGGTCCTATAGCTTAGGGAAATTAAAATCAAAAAGACACAGCCACCCCAAAGTTTGGGACGCCTCTGTTTACAAGAACCTCGTTTACAGTACAAGTTCAACATCGCAGAAAGTGAAAAATGGATAAAGAAGTTGTGGTATTTACTTACAAAGCAATATCACTCAGCAATGAAATCTATGTCATCAGGCAAGTAGCAGCACAATGAGTGGATTCAGGTACGATGATTCTAACTGAAATAAGTCACACAGAAAAAGAAACATCATAAGATATCAGTAATACACGGAATGTAAACTTGGCTACACAGGAACTGAATTACAGAACAGAACAGGGTCTCAAATTTAGAAAACCAACTTATGCTTGCTTAAGGGGAAAGGTGAGTTGGGGTGCTGCATAAAACCAGAGATTGAAATGAGCACAGATAAAGTTCCTTAAGCCAAATATGGAATAGTCAAGAGCTACTCCTTGCTCAACGAAATGGACTCAACACCCCATATTAAACGCCTAAGAATGTACCTGACTAGTAAGTATCTTAAAACCTATGGATTGCTATGTCTCCAAAAGAGAATCAATCGTATGTACAGGGGCATAAACGCAGCAGTGATAGGATTGGAGAGGTTCGGTGAGCAAATGAAGACCCTTTGAAGTCATATTGCATGGTACCCATTCCACGGGTCTCAACTCTCCAGATTTAAGGTATTCTTCCTTGAGCTAAATCATGCATGTAGAACCCAGAGTATGATCAACTGTGTGAACGGGAGACGTGTTCAAATATGTCTCAGTTTTCCTCCCCTGGTACTCGGGTGCAACATTCCAGACGCTTTACTAACACTCTCCCCACTTGGAGAGTCAGCGCCTTTAACCTCCTGTTTGGCCCAGTTTGCAATTTCTGCGGAAGATGAACAGGAATAGGGAGAACCAATGAGAGACTAGCTGGAGGTGTCTGGACGGGCAAATTTAACTCTCATTTCCCACCAGGAAGAGGAAATAACCAAAGGCTCAGCGTGCCGTGCCGGAACCAGATTAGGGACTGAAGCCATCCTGCGGTGTTGCGTCCAGGTCACAAGAAAGCGAGTTGAAGAAAATAGCTAAGGGGCACTGTAATTCACAAACCTGCAGAGTTATAAATGACAGCGATCGTCCAAAAATATACTGAAGTATGGCTGCCAAGAGGACTTGAAAGCGGGGCAGAATTGCAGGAAACCGATTTCAGGAGGTAGAGTGGAATTGCATTGAAAGCATAGGAAAAGAGGCAGAACGTCCACAATGATGCACTTGGCCAAAAAGTGCGTATGCGTTTTTTCCTGAATATATTCAGGAAAAAACGCATACGCCCTTTTTGGCCAACCAAGCAAGCTTGCAAAGGAAATCTGCACTACAATGAAGTCTCACTTCCTTCCGGTCAAAAGGGCCATCTGAAAAAAGTGTAAAATCCAGAAAGGCAGGACAGGCCATGGAGAACTGGGAGCCTTGTTATGCTGATGGGCGGGATGTAAATTGCCAACAGACACTCGGGGGAAGTGTATGGTGTTTCCTGAAACATCTAAAAAACAAAGCAACAGAGCCTAGGGCACTTCCACTTATGGTCCTATAGCTTAGGGAAATTAAAATCAAAAAGACACAGCCACCCCAAAGTTTGGGATGGCTCTGTTTACAAGAACATCGTTTACAGTACAAGTTCAACATCGCAGAAAGCGAAAAATGGATAAAGAAGCTGTGGTATTTACTTACAAAGCAATATCACTCAGCAATGAAATCTATGTCATCAGGCCCTTAGCAGCACAATGAGTGGATTCAGGTATGATGATTCTAACTGAAATAAGTCACACAGAAAAAGAAACATCATAAGATATCAGTAATACATGGAATGTAAACTTGGCTACACAGGAACTGAATTACAGAACAGAACAGGGTCTCAAATTTAGAAAACCAACTTATGCTTGCTTAAGGGGAAAGGTGAGTTGGGGTGCTGCATAAAACTAGAGATTGAAATGAGCACAGATAAAGTTCCTTAAGCCAAATATGGAATAGACAAGAGCTACTCCTTGCTCAACGAAATGGACTCAACACCCCATATTAAACGCCTAAGAATGTACCTGAATAGTAAGTATCTTAAAACCTAGGGATTGCTATGTCTCCAAAAGACAATCAAGCGTGTGTACAGGGGCATAAACGCAGCAGTGATAGGATTGGAGAGGTTCGGTGAGCAAATGAAGACCCTTTGAAGTCATATTGCATGGTACCCATTCCACGGGTTTCAACTACCCAGGTTTAAGGTATTCTTCCTTCAGCTAAAACATGCATGTGGAACCTAGAGTATGATCAACCATGTGATCGGGAGACGTGTTCAAATATGTCTCAGTTTTCGTACCCTGGTACTCGGGTGCAACATTCCAGACGCTTTACTAACACTCTCCCGACTTGGAGAGTCAGTCCCTTTAACCTCCTGTTTGGCCCAGTTTGCAATTTCTGCGGAAGATGAACAGGAATAGCGAGAACCAATGAGAGACTAGCTGGAGGTGTCTGGAGGGGCAAATTTAACTCTCATTTCCCACCAGGAAGAGGAATTAACCAAAGGCTCAGCGTGCCGTGCCGGAACCAGATTAGGGCCTGAAGCCATGCTGCGGTGTTGGGGCCAGCTCACAAGAAAGCGAGTTGAAGAAAGGAGCTCAGGGGCACTGTAATTCACAAACCTGCAGAGTTATAAATGACAGCTATCGTCCAAAAATACACTGAAGTAAGGCTGCCAGGAGGACTTGAAAATGGGGCAGAATTGCAGGAAACCGATTTTAGGAGGTAGACTGGAATTGCATTGAAAGCATAGGAAAAGAGGCAGAACGTCCACAATGATGCACTTGGCCAAAAAGGGCGTATGCGTTTTTTCCTGAATATATTCAGGAAAAAACGCATACGCCCTTTTTGGCCAACCAAGCAAGCTTGCAAAGGAAATCTGCACTACAATGAAGTCTCACTTCCCCCTGGTCAAAAGGGCCATCTGAAAAAAGTGTAAAATCCAGAAAGGCAGGACAGGCCATGGAGAACTGGGAGCCTTGTTATGCTGATGGGCGGGATGTAAATTGCCAACAGACACTCGGGAGAAGTGTATGGTGTTTCCTGAAACATCTAAAAAACAAAGAAACAAAGCCTAGGGCACTTCCACTTATGGTCCTATAGCTTAGGGAAATTAAAATCAAAAAGACACAGCCACCCCAAAGTTTGGGACGCCTCTGTTTACAAGAACCTCGTTTACCGTACAAGTTCAGTATCACAGAAAGTGAAAAATGGATAAAGAACTTGTGGTACTTATTTACAATGCAGTATCACTCAGCAATGAAATCTATGTCATCAGGCCCATAGCAGCATAATGAGTGGATTCAGGTACGATGATTCTAACTGAAATAAGTCACACAGAAAAAGAAACATCATAAGATATCACTAATACATGGAATGTAAACTTGGCTACACAGGAACTGAATTCCAAAACAGAACAGGGTCTCAAATTTAGAAAACCAACTTATGCTTGCTTAAGGGGAAAGGTGAGTTGGGGTGCTGCATAAAACCAGAGATTGAAATGAGCACAGATAAATTTCCTTAAGCCAAATATGGAATAGACAAGAGCTACTCCTTGCTCAACGAAATGGACTCAAGACCCCATATTAAACGCCTAAGAATGTACCTGACTAGTAAGTATCTTAAAACCTATGGATTGCTATGTCTCCAAAAGAGAATCAAGCGTGTGTACAGGGGCATAAACGCAGCAGTGATAGGATTGGAGAGGTTCGGTGAGCAAATGAAGACCCTTTGAAGTCATATTGCATGGTACCCATTCCACGGGTCTCAACTCTCCAGGTTTAAGGTATTCTTCCTTCAGCAAAAACATGCATGTGGAACCCAGAGTATGATCAACCGTGTGAACGGGAGACGTGTTCAAATATGTCTCAGTTTTCCTTCCCTGGTACTCGGGTGCAACATTCCAGACGCTTTACTAACACTCTCCCCACTTGGAGAGTCAGCGCCTTTAACCTCCTGTTTGGCCCAGTTTGCAATTTCTGCGGAAGATGAACAGGAATAGGGAGAACCAATGAGAGACTAGCTGGAGGTGTCTGGACGGGCAAATTTAACTCTCATTTCCCACCAGGAAGAGGAAATAACCAAAGGCTCAGCGTGCCGTGCCGGAACCAGATTAGGGCCTGAAGCCATCCTGCGGTGTTGCGGCCAGCTCACAAGAAAGCGAGTTGAAGAAAGGAGCTCAGGGGCAGTGTAATTCACAAACCTGCAGAGATATAAATGACAGCTATCGTCCAAAAATATACTGAAGTAAGGCTGCCAAGAGGACTTGAAAGCGGGGCAGAATTGCAGGAAACCGATTTCAGGAGGTAGACTGGAATTGCATTGAAAGCATAGGAAAAGAGGCAGAACGTCCACAATGATGCACTTGGCCAAAAAGGGCGTATGCGTTTTTTCCTGAATATATTCAGGAAAACACGCATACGCCCTTTTTGGCCAACCAAGCAAGCTTGCAAAGGAAATCTGCACTACAATGAAGTCTCACTTCCCCCCGGTCAAAAGGGCCATCTGAAAAAAGTGTAAAATCCAGAAAGGCAGGACAGGCCATGGAGAACTGGAAGCCTTGTTATGCTGATGGGCGGGATGTAAATTGCCAACAGACACTCGGGGGAAGTGTATGGTGTTTCCTGAAACATCTGAAAAACAAAGCAACAGAGCCTAGGGCACTTCCACTTATGGTCCTATAGCTTAGGGAAATTAAAATCAAAAAGACACAGCACCCCAAAGTTTGGGACGCCTCTGTTTACAAGAACCTCGTTTACAGTACAAGTTCAACATCGCAGAAAGTGAAAAATGGATAAAGAACTTGTGGTACTTACGTACAATGCAGTATCACTCAGCAATGAAATCTATGTCATCAGGCCCGTAGCAGCATAATGAGTGGATTCAGGTACGATGATTCTAACTGAAATAAGTCACACAGAAAAAGAAACATCATAAGATATCAGTAATACACGGAATGTAAACTTGGCTACACAGGAACTGAATTACAGAACAGAACAGGGTCTCAAATTTAGAAAACCAACTTATGCTTGCTTAAGGGGAAAGGTGAGTTGGGGTGCTGCATAAAACCAGAGATTGAAATGAGCACAGATAAAGTTCCTTAAGCCAAATATGGAATAGACAAGAGCTACTCCTTGCTCAACGAAATGGACTCAACACCCCATATTAAACGCCTAAGAATGTACCTGACTAGTAAGCATCTTAAAACCTATGGATTGCTATGTCTCCGAAAGAGAATCAAGCATGTGTACAGGGGCATAAACGCAGCAGTGATAGGATTGGAGAGATTTGGTGAGCAAATGAAGCCCTTTGAAGTCATATTTTATGGTACCCATTCCACGGGTTTCAACTACCCAGGTTTAAGGTATTCTTCCTTCAGCTAAAACATGCATGTGGAACCTAGAGTATGATCAACCATGTGATTGGGAGACGTGTTCAAATATGTCTCAGTTTTCGTACCCTGGTACTTGGGTGCAACATTCCAGACGCTTTACTAACACTCTCCCGACTTGGAGAGTCAGTCCCTTTAACCTCCTGTTTGGCCCAGTTTGCAATTTCTGCGGAAGATGAACAGGAATAGGGAGAACCAATGAGAGACTAGCTGGACGTGTCTGAACGGGCAAATTTAACTCTCATTTCCCACCAGGAAGAGGAATTAACCAAAGGCTCCGTGTGCCGTGCCGGAACCAGATTAGGGCCTGAAGCCATCCTGCGGTGTTGCGGCCAGCTCAAAAGAAAGCGAGTTGAAGAAAGGAGCTCAGGGGCACTGTAATTCACAAACCTGCATAGTTATAAATGACAGCTATCGTCCAAAAATATACTGAAGTAAGGCTGCCAAGAGGACTTGAAAGCGGGGCAGAATTGCAGGAAACCGATTTCAGGAGGTAGACTGGAATTGCATTGAAAGCATAGGAAAAGAGGCAGAACGTCCACAATGATGCACTTGGCCAAAAAGTGCATATGCATTTTTTCCTGAATATATTCAGGAAAAAACGCATACGCACTTTTTGGCAAACCAAGCAAGCTTGCAAAGGAAATCTGCACTACAATGAAGTCTCACTTCCCCCCGGTCAAAAGGGCCATCTGAAAAAAGTGTAAAATCCAGAAAGGCAGGACAGGCCATGGAGAACTGGAAGCCCTGTTATGCTGATGGGCGGGATGTAAATTGCCAACAGACACTCGGGAGAAGTGTATGGTGTTTCCTGAAACATCTAAAAAACAAAGCAACAGAGCCTAGGGCACTTCCACTTATGGTCCTATGGCTTAGGGAAATTAAAATGAAAAAGACACAGGCACCCCAAAGGTTGGAATGGCTCTGTTTACAAGAACCTCGTTTACAGTACAAGTTCAACATCGCAGAAAGTGAAAAATGGAGAAAGAAGTTGTGGTATTTACTTAGAAAGCAATATCACTCAGCAATGAAATCTATGTCTTCAGGCCCATAGCAGCACAATGAGTGGATTCAGGTATGATGATTCTAACTGAAATAAGTCACACAGAAAAAGAAACATCATAAGATATCAGTAATACATGGAATGTAAACTTGGCTACACAGGAACTGAATTACAGAACAGAACAGGGTCTCAAATTTAGAAAACCAACTTATGCTTGCTTAAGGGGAAAGGTGAGTTGGGGTGCTGCATAAAACCAGAGATTGAAATGAACACAGATAAAGTTCCTTAAGCCAAATATGGAATAGACAAGAGCTACTCCTTGCTCAACGAAATGGACTCAAGACCCCATATTAAACGCCTAAGTATGTACCTGACTAGTAAGTATCTTAAAACTTATGGATTGCTATGTCTCCGAAAGAGAATCAAGCATATGTACAGGGGCATAAACGCAGCAGTGATAGGATTGGAGAGGTTCGGTGAGCAAATGAAGACCCTTTGAAGTCATATTGCATGGTACCCATTACACGGGTCTGAACTCTCCACGTTTAAGGTATTCTTCCTTCAGCTAAAACATGCATGTGGAACCCAGAGTATGATCAACCGTGTGAACGGGAGACGTGTTCAAATATGTCTCAGTTTTCCTCCCCTGGTACTCGGGTGCAACATTCCAGACACTTTACTAACACTCTCCCCACTTGGAGAGTCAGCGCCTTTAACCTTCTGTTTGGCCCAGTTTGCAATTTCTGCGGAAGATGAACAGGAATAGCGAGAACCAATGAGAGACTAGCTGGAGGTGTCTGGACGGGCAAATTTAACTCTCATTTCCCACCAGGAAGAGGAAATAACCAAAGGCTCAGCGTGCCATGCCGGAACCAGATTAAGGCCTGAAGCCATCCTGCGGTGTTGCGGCCAGCTCACAAGAAACTGAGTTGAAGAAAGGCGCTCAGGGGCACTGTAATTCACAAACCTGCAGAGTTATAAATGACAGCTATCGTCCAAAAATATACTGAAGTAAGGCTGCCAAGAGGACTTGAAAGCGGGGCAGAATTGCAGGAAACCGATTTTAGGAGGTAGACTGGAATTGCATTGAAAGCATAGGAAAAGAGGCAGAACGTCCACAATGATGCACTTGGCCAAAAAGGGCGTATGCGTGTTTTCCTGAATATATTCAGGAAAACACGCATACGCCCTTTTTGGCCAACCAAGCAAGCTTGCAAAGGAAATCTGCACTACAATGAAGTCTCACTTCCCCCCGGTCAAAAGGGCCATCTGAAAAAAGTGTAAAATCCAGAAAGGCAGGACAGGCCATGGAGAACTGGGAGCCTTGTTATGCTGATGGGCGGGATGTAAATTGCCAACAGACACTCGGGAGAAGTGTATGGTGTTTCCTGAAACATCTAAAAAACAAAGCAACAGAGCCTAGGGCACTTCCACTTATGGTCCTATAGCTTAGGGAAATTAAAATCAAAAAGACACAGCCACCCCAAAGTTTGGGACGCCTCTGTTTACAAGAACCTCGTTTACAGTACAAGTTCAACATCGCAGAAAGTGAAAAATGGATAAAGAAGTTGTGGTATTTACTTACAAAGCAATATCACTCAGCAATGAAATCTATGTCATCAGGCCCTTAGCAGCACAATGAGTGGATTCAGGTATGATGATTCTAACTGAAATAAGTCACACAGAAAAAGAAACATCATAAGATATCAGTAATACACGGAATGTAAACTTGGCTACACAGGAACTGAATTACAGAACAGAACAGGGTCTCAAATTTAGAAAACCAACTTATGCTTGCTTAAGGGGAAAGGTGAGTTGGGGTGTTGCATAAAACCACAGATTGAAATGAGCACAGATAAAGTTCCTTAAGCCAAATATGGAATAGACAAGAGCTACTCCTTGCTCAACGAAATGGACTCAACACCACATATTAAACGCCTAAGAATGTACCTGACTAGTAAGTATCTTAAAACCTATGGATTGCTATGTCTCCGAAAGAGAATCAAGCATGTGTACAGGGGCATAAACGCAGCAGTGATAGGATTGGAGAGGTTCGGT
The DNA here is from genome assembly GCF_039906515.1 of Pseudorca crassidens. Lineage (NCBI taxonomy): Eukaryota > Metazoa > Chordata > Mammalia > Artiodactyla > Delphinidae > Pseudorca > Pseudorca crassidens. The sequence goes on from NW_027136348.1 coordinate 201,431, forward strand.
GAGCAAATGAAGACACTTTGAAGTCATATTTTATGGTACCCATTCCACGGGTTTCAACTACCCAGGTTTAAGGTATTCTTCCTTCAGCTAAAACATGTATGTGGAACCTAAAGTGTGATCAACCATGTGATTGGGAGACGTGTTCAAATATGTCTCAGTTTTCGTACCCTGGTACTCGGGTGCAACATTCCAGACGCTTTACTAACACTCTCCCGACTTGGAGAGTCAGTGCCTTTAACCTCCTGTTTGGCCCAGTTTGCAATTACTGCGGAAGATGAACAGGAATAGGGAGAACCAATGAGAGACTAGCTGGACGTGTCTGAACGGGCAAATTTAACTCTCATTTCCCACCAGGAAGAGGAATTAACCAAAGGCTCAGCGTGCCGTGCCGGAACCAGATTACGGCCTGAAGCCATCCTGCGGTGTTGCGGCCAGCTCACAAGAAAGCGAGTTGAAGAAAGGAGCTCAGGGGCACTGTAATTCACAAACCTGCATAGTTATAAATGACAGCTATCGTCCAAAAATATACTGAAGTAAGGCTGCCAAGAGGACTTGAAAGCGGGGCAGAATTGCAGGAAACCGATTTCAGGAGGTAGACTGGAATTGCATTGAAAGCATAGGAAGAGAGGCAGAACGTCCACAATGATGCACTTGGCCAAAAAGGGCGTATGCGTTTTTTCCTGAATATATTCAGGAAAAAACGCATACGCCCTTTTTGGCCAACCAAGCAAGCTTGCAAAGGAAATCTGCACTACAATGAAGTCTCACTTCCCCCCGGTCAAAAGGGCCATCTGAAAAATGTGTAAAATCCAGAAAGGCAGGACAGGCCATGGAGAACTGGGAGCCTTGTTATGCTGATGGGTGGGATGTAAATTGCCAACAGACACTCGGGAGAAGTGTATGGTGTTGCCTGAAACATCTAAAAAACAAAGCAACAGAGCCTAGGGCACTTCCACTTATGGTCCTATAGCTTAGGGAAATTAAAATCAAAAAGACACAGCCACCCCAAAGGTTGGAACGGCTCTGTTTACAAGAACCTCGTTTACAGTACAAGTTCAACATCGCAGAAAGTGAAAAATGGATAAAGAAGTTGTGGTATTTACGTACAATGCAGTATCACTCAGCAATGAAATCTATGTCATCAGGCCCTTAGCAGCACAATGAGTGGATTCAGGTATGATGATTCTAACTGAAATAAGTCACACAGAAAAAGAAACATCATAAGATATCAGTAATACATGGAATGTAAACTTGGCTACACAGGAACTGAATTACAGAACAGAACAGGGTCTCAAATTTAGAAAACCAACTTATGCTTGCTTAAGGGGAAAGGTGAGTTGGGGTGCTGCATAAAACCAGAGATTGAAATGAGCACAGATAAAGTTCCTTAAGCCAAATATGGAATAGACAAGAGCTACTCCTTGCTCAACGAAATGGACTCAACACCGCATATTAAACGCCTAAGAATGTACCTGACTAGTAAGTATCTTAAAACCTATGGATTGCTATGTCTCCGAAAGAGAATCAAGCATGTGTACAGGGGCATAAACGCAGCAGTGATAGGATTGGAGAGGTTCGGTGAGCAAATGAAGACCCTTTGAAGTCATATTGCATGGTACCCATTCCACGGGTCTCAACTCTCCAGGTTTAAGGTATTCTTCCTTCAGCTAAAACATGCATGTGGAACCCAGAGTATGATCAACCGTGTGATCGGGAGACGTGTTCAAATATGTCTCAGTTTTCCTCCCCTGGTACTCGGGTGCAACATTCCAGACGCTTTACTAACACTCTCCCCACTTGGAGAGTCAGCGCCTTTAACCTCCTGTTTGGCCCAGTTTGCAATTTCTGCAGAAGATGAACAGGAATAGGGAGAACCAATGAGAGACTAGCTGGAGGTGTCTGGACGGGCAAATTTAACTCTCATTTCCCACCAGGAAGAGGAAATAACCAAAGGCTCAGCGTGCCATGCCGGAACCAGATTAGGGCCTGAAGCCATCCTGCGGTGTTGCAGCCAGCTCACAAGAAAGCGAGTTGAAGAAAGGAGCTCAGGGGCACTGTAATTCACAAACCTGCAGAGTTATAAATGACAGCTATCGTCCAAAAATATACTGAAGTAAGGCTGCCAAGAGGACTTGAAAGCGGGGCAGAATTGCAGGAAACCGATTTCAGGAGGTAGACTGGAATTGCATTGAAAGCATAGGAAAAGAGGCAGAACGTCCACAATGATGCACTTGGCCAAAAAGTGCATATGCATTTTTTCCTGAATATATTCAGGAAAACACGCATACGCCCTTTTTGGCCAACCAAGCAAGCTTGCAAAGGAAATCTGCACTACAATGAAGTCTCACTTCCCCCCAGTCAAAAGGGCCATCTGAAAAAAGTGTAAAATCCAGAAAGGCAGGACAGGCCATGGAGAACTGGGAGCCTTGTTATGCTGATGGGCGGGATGTAAATTGCCAACAGACACTCGGGAGAAGTGTATGGTGTTTCCTGAAACATCTGAAAAACAAAGCAACACAGCCTAGGGCACTTCCACTTATGGTCCTATAGCTTAGGGAAATTAAAATCAAAAAGACACAGCACCCCAAAGTTTGGGACGCCTCTGTTTACAAGAACCTCGTTTACCGTACAAGTTCAATATCACAGAAACTGAAAAATGGATAAAGAACTTGTGGTACTTACGTACAATGCAGTATCACTCAGCAATGAAATCTATGTCATCAGGCCCGTAGCAGCATAATGAGTGGATTCAGGTACGATGATTCTAACTGAAATAAGTCACACAGAAAAAGAAACATCATAAGATATCACTAATACACGGAATGTAAACTTGGCTACACAGGAACTGAATTCCAAAACAAAACAGGGTCTCAAATTTAGAAAACCAACTTATGCTTGCTTAAGGGGAAAGGTGAGTTGGGGTGCTGCATAAAACCAGAGATTGAAATGAGCACAGATAAAGTTCCTTAAGCCAAATATGGAATAGACAAGAGCTACTCCTTGCTCAACGAAATGGACTCAACACCCCATATTAAACGCCTAAGAATGTACCTGACTAGTAAGTATCTTAAAACCTATGGATTGCTATGTCTCCGAAAGAGAATCAAGCATGTGTACAGGGGCATAAACGCAGCAGTGATAGGATTGGAGAGGTTCGGTGAGCAAATGAAGACCCTTTGAAGTCATATTGCATGGTACCCATTCCACGGGTCTCAACTCTCCAGGTTTAAGGTATTCTTCCTTCAGCTAAAACATGCATGTGGAACCCAGAGTATGATCAACTGTGTGATTGGGAGACGTGTTCAAATATGTCTCAGTTCTCCTCCCCTGTTACTCGGGTGCAACATTCCAAACGCTTTACTAACACTCTCTCCACTTGGAGAGTCAGCGCCTTTAACCTCCTGTTTGGCCCAGTTTGCCATTTCTGCGGAAGATGAACAGGAATAGGGAGAACCAATGAGAGACTAGCTGGAGGTGTCTGGACGGGCAAATTTATCTCTCATTTCCCACCAGGAAGAGGAAATAACCAAAGGCTCAGCGTGCCGTGCCGGAACCAGATTAGGGCCTGAAGCCATCCTGCGGTGTTGCGGCCAGCTCACAAGAAAGCGAGTTGAAGAAAGGAGCTCAGGGGCACTGTAATTCACAAAACTGCAGAGTTATAAATGACAGCTATCGTCCAAAAATATACTGAAGTAAGGCTGCCAAGAGGACTTGAAAGCGGGGCAGAATTGCAGGAAACCGATTTCAGGAGGTAGACTGGAATTGCATTGAAAGCATAGGAAAAGAGGCAGAACGTCCACAATGATGAACTTGGCCAAAAAGAGCGTATGCGTTTTTTCCTGAATATATTCAGGAAAAAACGCATACGCCCCTTTTGGCCAACCAAGCAAGCTTGCAAAGGAAATCTGCACTACAATGAAGTCTCACTTCCCCCCGGTAAAAAGGGCCATCTGAAAAAAGTGTAAAATCCAGAAAGGCAGGACAGTCCATAGAGAACTGGGAGCCTTGTTATGCTGATGGGCGGGACGTGAATTGCCAACAGACACTCGGGAGAAGTGTATGGTGTTTCCTGAAACATCTGAAAAACAAAGCAACACAGCCTAGGGCACTTCCACTTATGGTCCTATAGCTTAGGGAAATTAAAATCAAAAAGACACAGCACCCCAAAGTTTGGGACGCCTCTGTTTACAAGAACCTCGTTTACCGTACAAGTTCAATATCACAGAAACTGAAAAATGGATAAAGAACTTGTGGTACTTACGTACAATGCAGTATCACTCAGCAATGAAATCTATGTCATCAGGCCCGTAGCAGCATAATGAGTGGATTCAGGTACGATGATTCTAACTGAAATAAGTCACACAGAAAAAGAAACATCATAAGATATCACTAATACACGGAATGTAAACTTGGCTACACAGGAACTGAATTCCAAAACAAAACAGGGTCTCAAATTTAGAAAACCAACTTATGCTTGCTTAAGGGGAAAGGTGAGTTGGGATGCTGCATAAAACCAGAGATTGAAATGAGCACAGATAAAGTTCCTTAAGCCAAATATGGAATAGACAAGAGCTACTCCTTGCTCAACGAAATGGACTCAACACCCCATATTAAACGCCTAAGAATGTACCTGACTAGTAAGTATCTTAAAACCTATGGATTGCTATGTCTCCAAAAGAGAATCAAGCATGTGTACAGGGGCATAAACGCAGCAGTGATAGGATTGGAGAGGTTCGGTGAGCAAATGAAGACCCTTTGAAGTCATATTGCATGGTACCCATTCCACGGGTCTCAACTCTCCAGGTTTAAGGTATTCTTCCTTCAGCTAAAACATGCATGTGGAACCCAGAGTATGATCAACTGTGTGATTGGGAGACGTGTTCAAATATGTCTCAGTTCTCCTCCCCTGTTACTCGGGTGCAACATTCCAAACGCTTTACTAACACTCTCCCCACTTGGAGAGTCAGCGCCTTTAACCTCCTGTTTGGCCCAGTTTGCAATTTCTGCGGAAGATGAACAGGAATAGGGAGAACCAATGAGAGACTAGCTGGAGGTGTCTGGACGGGCAAATTTAACTCTCATTTCCCACCAGGAAGAGGAATTAACCAAAGGCTCAGCGTGCCGTGCCGGAACCAGATTACGGCCTGAAGCCATGCTGCGGTGTTGCGGCCAGCTCACAAGAAAGCGAGATGAAGAAAGGAGCTCAGGGGCACTGTAATTCACAAACCTGCATAGTTATAAATGACAGCTATCGTCCAAAAATACACTGAAGTAAGGCTGCCAAGAGGACTTGAAAGCGGGGCAGAATTGCAGGAAACCGATTTCAGGACGTAGACTGGAATTGCATTGAAAGCATAGGAAAAGAGGCAGAACGTCCACAATGATGCACTTGGCCAAAAAGGGCGTATGCGTTTTTTCCTGAATATATTCAGGAAAAAACGCATACGCCCTTTTTGGCCAACCAAGCAAGCTTGCAAAGGAAATCTGCACTACAATGAAGTCTCACTTCCCCCCGGTCAAAAGGGCCATCTGAAAAAAGTGTAAAATCCAGAAAGGCAGGACAGGCCATGGAGAACTGGGAGCCTTGTTATGCTGATGGGCGGGATGTAAATTGCCAACAGACACTCGGGAGATGTGTTTGGTGTTTCCTGAAACATCTAACAAACACAGCAACAGAGCCTAGGGCACTTCCACTTATGGTCCTATAGCTTAGGGAAATTAAAATCAAAAAGACACAGCCACCCCAAAGTTTGGGACGCCTCTGTTTACAAGAACCTCGTTTACAGTACAAGTTCAACATCGCAGAAAGTGAAAAATGGATAAAGAAGTTGTGGTATTACTTACAAAAGAATATCACTCAGCAATGAAATCTATGTCATCAGGCCCTTAGCAGCACAATGAGTGGATTCAGGTATGATGATTCTAACTGAAATAAGTCACACAGAAAAAGAAACATCATAAGATATCAGTAATACACGGAATGTAAACTTGGCTACACAGGAACTGAATTACAGAACAGAACAGGGTCTCAAATTTAGAAAACCAACTTATGCTTGCTTAAGGGGAAAGGTGAGTTGGGGTGCTGCATAAAACCAGAGATTGAAATGAGCACAGATAAAGTTCCTTAAGCCAAATATGGAATAGACAAGAGCTACTCCTTGCTCAACGAAATGGACTCAACACCGCATATTAAACGCCTAAGAATGTACCTGACTAGTAAGTATATTAAAACCTATGGATTGCTATGTCTCCGAAAGAGAATCAAGCATGTGTACAGGGGCATAAACGCAGCAGTGATAGGATTGGAGAGGTTCGGTGAGCAAATGAAGACCCTTTGAAGTCATATTTTATGGTACCCATTCCACGGGTTTCAACTACCCAGGTTTAAGGTATTCTTCCTTCAGCTAAAACATGCATGTGGAACCTAAAGTATGATCAACCATGTGATTGGGAGACGTGTTCAAATATGTCTCAGTTTTCGTACCCTGGTACTCGGGTGCAACATTCCAGACGCTTTACTAACACTCTCCAGACTTGGAGAGTCAGTGCCTTTAACCTCCTGTTTGGCCCAGTTTGCAATTACTGCGGAAGATGAACAGGAATAGGGAGAACCAATGAGAGACTAGCTGGACGTGTCTGAACGGGCAAATTTAACTCTCATTTCCCACCAGGAAGAGGAATTAACCAAAGGCTCAGCGTGCCGTGCCGGAACCAGATTACGGCCTGAAGCCATCCTGCGGTGTTGCGGCCAGCTCACAAGAAAGCGAGTTGAAGAAAGGAGCTCAGGGGCACTGTAATTCACAAACCTGCAGAGTTATAAATGACAGCTATCGTCCAAAAATATACTGAAGTAAGGCTGCCAAGAGGACTTGAAAGCGGGGCAGAATTGCAGGAAACCGATTTCAGGAGGTAGACTGGAATTGCATTGAAAGCATAGGAAAAGAGGCAGAACGTCCACAATGATGCACTTGGCCAAAAAGGGCGTATGCGTTTTTTCCTGAATATATTCAGGAAAAAACGCATACGCCCTTTTTGGCCAACCAAGCAAGCTTGCAAAGGAAATCTGCACTACAATGAAGTCTCACTTCCCCCCGGTCAAAAGGGCCATCTGAAAAAAGTGTAAAATCCAGAAAGGCAGGACAGGCCATGGAGAACTGGGAGCCTTGTTATGCTGATGGGCGGGATGTAAATTGCCAACAGACACTCGGGAGAAGTGTATGGTGTTTCCTGAAACATCTAAAAAACACAGCAACAGAGCCTAGGGCACTTCCACTTATGGTCCTATAGCTTAGGGAAATTAAAATCAAAAAGACACAGCCACCCCAAAGTTTGGGACACCTCTGTTTACAAGAACCTCGTTTACCGTACAAGTTCAACATCACAGAAAGTGAAAAATGGATAAAGAACTTGTGGAACTTACGTACAATGCAGTATCACTCAGCAATGAAATCTATGTCACCAGGCCTGTAGCAGCATAATGAGTGGATTCAGGTACGATGATTCTAACTGAAATAAGTCACACAGAAAAAGAAACATCATAAGATATCACTAATACACGGAATGTAAACTTGGCTACACAGGAACTGAATTCCAAAACAGAACAGGGTCTCAAATTTAGAAAACCAACTTATGCTTGCTTAAGGGGAAAGGTGAGTTGGGGTGCTGCATAAAACCAGAGATTGAAATGAGCACAGATAAAGTTCCTTAAGCCAAATATGGAATAGACAAGAGCTACTCCTTGCTCAACAAAATGGACTCAACACCCCATATTAAACGCCTAAGAATGTACCTGACTAGTAAGTATTTTAAAACCTATGGATTGCTATCTCTCCGAAAGAGAATCAAGCGTGTGTACAGGGGCATAAACGCAGCAGTGATAGGATTGGAGAGGTTCGGTGAGCAAATGAAGACCCTTTGAAGTCATATTGCATGGTACCCATTCCACGGGTCTCAACTCTCCAGGTTTAAGGTATTCTTCCTTCAGCTAAAACATGCATGTGGAACCCAGAGTATGATCAACCGTGTGATCGGGAGACGTGTTCAAATATGTCTCAGTTTTCCTCCCCTGGTACTCAGGTGCAACATTCCAGACACTTTACTAACACTCTCCCGACTTGCAGAGTCAGTCCCTTTAACCTCCTGTTTGGCCCAGTTTGCAATTTCTGCGGATGATGAACAGGAATAGCGAGAACCAATGAGAGATTAGCTGGAGGTGTCTGGACGGGCAAATTTAACTCTCATTTCCCACCAGGAAGAGGAATTAACCAAAGGCTCAGCGTGCCGTGCCGGAACCAGATTAGGGCCTGAAGCCATGCTGCGGTGTTGCGGCCAGCTCACAAGAAAGCGAGTTGAAGAAAGGAGCTCAGGGGCACTGTAATTCACAAACCTGCAGAGTTATAAATGACAGCTATCGTCCAAAAATACACTGAAGTAAGGCTGCCAGGAGGACTTGAAAGTGGGGCAGAATTGCAGGAAACCGATTTCAGGAGGTAGACTGGAATTGCATTGAAAGCATAGGAAAAGAGGCAGAACGTCCACAATGATGCACTTGGCCAAAAAGGGCGTATGCGTTTTTTCCTGAATATATTCAGGAAAAAACGCATACGCCCTTTTTGGACAACCAAGTAAACTTGCAAAGGAAATCTGCACTACAATGAAGTGTCACTTCCCCCCGGTCAAAAGGGCCATCTGAAAAAAGTGTAAATTCCAGAAAGGCAGGACAGGCCATGGAGAACTGGGAGCCTTGTTATGCTGATGGGCGGGATGTAAATTGCCAACAGACACTCGGGGGAAGTGTATGGTGTTTCCTGAAACATCTAAAAAACAAAGCAACAGAGCCTAGGGCACTTCCACTTATGGTCCTATAGCTTAGGGAAATTAAAATCAAAAAGACACAGCCACCCCAAAGTTTGGGACGCCTCTGTTTACAAGAACCTCGTTTACAGTACAAGTTCAACATCGCAGAAAGTGAAAAATGGATAAAGAAGTTGTGGTATTTACTTACAAAGCAATATCACTCAGCAATGAAATCTATGTCATCAGGCAAGTAGCAGCACAATGAGTGGATTCAGGTACGATGATTCTAACTGAAATAAGTCACACAGAAAAAGAAACATCATAAGATATCAGTAATACACGGAATGTAAACTTGGCTACACAGGAACTGAATTACAGAACAGAACAGGGTCTCAAATTTAGAAAACCAACTTATGCTTGCTTAAGGGGAAAGGTGAGTTGGGGTGCTGCATAAAACCAGAGATTGAAATGAGCACAGATAAAGTTCCTTAAGCCAAATATGGAATAGTCAAGAGCTACTCCTTGCTCAACGAAATGGACTCAACACCCCATATTAAACGCCTAAGAATGTACCTGACTAGTAAGTATCTTAAAACCTATGGATTGCTATGTCTCCAAAAGAGAATCAATCGTATGTACAGGGGCATAAACGCAGCAGTGATAGGATTGGAGAGGTTCGGTGAGCAAATGAAGACCCTTTGAAGTCATATTGCATGGTACCCATTCCACGGGTCTCAACTCTCCAGATTTAAGGTATTCTTCCTTGAGCTAAATCATGCATGTAGAACCCAGAGTATGATCAACTGTGTGAACGGGAGACGTGTTCAAATATGTCTCAGTTTTCCTCCCCTGGTACTCGGGTGCAACATTCCAGACGCTTTACTAACACTCTCCCCACTTGGAGAGTCAGCGCCTTTAACCTCCTGTTTGGCCCAGTTTGCAATTTCTGCGGAAGATGAACAGGAATAGGGAGAACCAATGAGAGACTAGCTGGAGGTGTCTGGACGGGCAAATTTAACTCTCATTTCCCACCAGGAAGAGTTAATAACCAAAGGCTCAGCGTGCCGTGCCGGAACCAGATTAGGGACTGAAGCCATCCTGCGGTGTTGCGTCCAGGTCACAAGAAAGCGAGTTGAAGAAAATAGCTAAGGGGCACTGTAATTCACAAACCTGCAGAGTTATAAATGACAGCGATCGTCCAAAAATATACTGAAGTATGGCTGCCAAGAGGACTTGAAAGCGGGGCAGAATTGCAGGAAACCGATTTCAGGAGGTAGAGTGGAATTGCATTGAAAGCATAGGAAAAGAGGCAGAACGTCCACAATGATGCACTTGGCCAAAAAGTGCGTATGCGTTTTTTCCTGAATATATTCAGGAAAAAACGCATACGCCCTTTTTGGCCAACCAAGCAAGCTTGCAAAGGAAATCTGCACTACAATGAAGTCTCACTTCCTTCCGGTCAAAAGGGCCATCTGAAAAAAGTGTAAAATCCAGAAAGGCAGGACAGGCCATGGAGAACTGGGAGCCTTGTTATGCTGATGGGCGGGATGTAAATTGCCAACAGACACTCGGGGGAAGTGTATGGTGTTTCCTGAAACATCTAAAAAACAAAGCAACAGAGCCTAGGGCACTTCCACTTATGGTCCTATAGCTTAGGGAAATTAAAATCAAAAAGACACAGCCACCCCAAAGTTTGGGATGGCTCTGTTTACAAGAACATTGTTTACAGTACAAGTTCAACATCGCAGAAAGCGAAAAATGGATAAAGAAGCTGTGGTATTTACTTACAAAGCAATATCACTCAGCAATGAAATCTATGTCATCAGGCCCTTAGCAGCACAATGAGTGGATTCAGGTATGATGATTCTAACTGAAATAAGTCACACAGAAAAAGAAACATCATAAGATATCAGTAATACATGGAATGTAAACTTGGCTACACAGGAACTGAATTACAGAACAGAACAGGGTCTCAAATTTAGAAAACCAACTTATGCTTGCTTAAGGGGAAAGGTGAGTTGGGGTGCTGCATAAAACTAGAGATTGAAATGAGCACAGATAAAGTTCCTTAAGCCAAATATGGAATAGACAAGAGCTACTCCTTGCTCAACGAAATGGACTCAACACCCCATATTAAACGCCTAAGAATGTACCTGACTAGTAAGTATCTTAAAACCTAGGGATTGCTATGTCTCCAAAAGACAATCAAGCGTGTGTACAGGGGCATAAACGCAGCAGTGATAGGATTGGAGAGGTTCGGTGAGCAAATGAAGACCCTTTGAAGTCATATTGCATGGTACCCATTCCAAGGGTTTCAACTACCCAGGTTTAAGGTATTCTTCCTTCAGCTAAAACATGCATGTGGAACCTAGAGTATGATCAACCATGTGATCGGGAGACGTGTTCAAATATGTCTCAGTTTTCGTACCCTGGTACTCGGGTGCAACATTCCAGACGCTTTACTAACACTCTCCCGACTTGGAGAGTCAGTCCCTTTAACCTCCTGTTTGGCCCAGTTTGCAATTTCTGCGGAAGATGAACAGGAATAGCGAGAACCAATGAGAGACTAGCTGGAGGTGTCTGGAGGGGCAAATTTAACTCTCATTTCCCACCAGGAAGAGGAATTAACCAAAGGCTCAGCGTGCCGTGCCGGAACGAGATTAGGGCCTGAAGCCATGCTGCGGTGTTGCGGCCAGCTCACAAGAAAGCGAGTTGAAGAAAGTAGCTCAGGGGCACTGTAATGCACAAACCTGCAGAGTTATAAATGACAGCTATCGTCCAAAAATATACTGAAGTAAGGCTGCCAAGAGGACTTGAAAGCGGGGCAGAATTGCAGGAAACCAATTTCAGGAGGTAGACTGGAATTGCATTGAAAGCATAGGAAAAGAGACGGAACGTCCACAGTGATGCACTTGGCCAAAAAGGGCGTATGCGTTTTTTCCTGAATATATTCAGGAAAAAACGCATACGCCCTTTTTGGCCAACCAAGCAAGCTTGCAAAGGAAATCTGCACTACAATGAAGTCTCACTTCCCCCCGGTCAAAAGGGCCACCTGAAAAAAGTGTAAAATCCAGAAAGGCAGGACAGGCCATGGAGAACTGGGAGCCTTGTTATGCTGATGGGCGGGATGTAAATTGCCAACAGACACTGGGGAGAAGTGTATGGTGTTTCCTGAAACATCTAAAAAACAAAGAAACAAAGCCTAGGGCACTTCCACTTATGGTCCTATAGCTTAGGGAAATTAAAATCAAAAAGACACAGCCACCCCAAAGTTTGGGACGCCTCTGTTTACAAGAACCTCGTTTACCGTACAAGTTCAGTATCACAGAAAGTGAAAAATGGATAAAGAACTTGTGGTACTTATTTACAATGCAGTATCACTCAGCAATGAAATCTATGTCATCAGGCCCATAGCAGCATAATGAGTGGATTCAGGTACGATGATTCTAACTGAAATAAGTCACACAGAAAAAGAAACATCATAAGATATCACTAATACATGGAATGTAAACTTGGCTACACAGGAACTGAATTCCAAAACAGAACAGGGTCTCAAATTTAGAAAACCAACTTATGCTTGCTTAAGGGGAAAGGTGAGTTGGGGTGCTGCATAAAACCAGAGATTGAAATGAGCACAGATAAATTTCCTTAAGCCAAATATGGAATAGACAAGAGCTACTCCTTGCTCAACGAAATGGACTCAAGACCCCATATTAAACGCCTAAGAATGTACCTGACTAGTAAGTATCTTAAAACCTATGGATTGCTATGTCTCCAAAAGAGAATCAAGCGTGTGTACAGGGGCATAAACGCAGCAGTGATAGGATTGGAGAGGTTCGGTGAGCAAATGAAGACCCTTTGAAGTCATATTGCATGGTACCCATTCCACGGGTCTCAACTCTCCAGGTTTAAGGTATTCTTCCTTCAGCAAAAACATGCATGTGGAACCCAGAGTATGATCAACCGTGTGAACGGGAGACGTGTTCAAATATGTCACAGTTTTCCTTCCCTGGTACTCGGGTGCAACATTCCAGACGCTTTACTAACACTCTCCCCACTTGGAGAGTCAGCGCCTTTAACCTCCTGTTTGGCCCAGTTTGCAATTTCTGCGGAAGATGAACAGGAATAGGGAGAACCAATGAGAGACTAGCTGGATGTGTCTGGACGGGCAAATTTAACTCTCATTTCCCACCAGGAAGAGGAAATAACCAAAGGCTCAGCGTGCCGTGCCGGAACCAGATTAGGGCCTGAAGCCATCCTGCGGTGTTGCGGCCAGCTCACAAGAAAGCGAGTTGAAGAAAGGAGCTCAGGGGCAGTGTAATTCACAAACCTGCAGAGATATAAATGACAGCTATCGTCCAAAAATATACTGAAGTAAGGCTGCCAAGAGGACTTGAAAGCGGGGCAGAATTGCAGGAAACCGATTTCAGGAGGTAGACTGGAATTGCATTGAAAGCATAGGAAAAGAGGCAGAACGTCCACAATGATGCACTTGGCCAAAAAGGGCGTATGCGTTTTTTCCTGAATATATTCAGGAAAACACGCATACGCCCTTTTTGGCCAACCAAGCAAGCTTGCAAAGGAAATCTGCACTACAATGAAGTCTCACTTCCCCCCGGTCAAAAGGGCTATCTGAAAAAAGTGTAAAATCCAGAAAGGCAGGACAGGCCATGGAGAACTGGAAGCCTTGTTATGCTGATGGGCGGGATGTAAATTGCCAACAGACACTCGGGGGAAGTGTATGGTGTTTCCTGAAACATCTGAAAAACAAAGCAACAGAGCCTAGGGCACTTCCACTTATGGTCCTATAGCTTAGGGAAATTAAAATCAAAAAGACACAGCACCCCAAAGTTTGGGACGCCTCTGTTTACAAGAACCTCATTTACAGTACAAGTTCAACATCGCAGAAAGTGAAAAATGGATAAAGAACTTGTGGTACTTACGTACAATGCAGTATCACTCAGCAATGAAATCTATGTCATCAGGCCCGTAGCAGCATAATGAGTGGATTCAGGTACGATGATTCTAACTGAAATAAGTCACACAGAAAAAGAAACATCATAAGATATCAGTAATACACGGAATGTAAACTTGGCTACACAGGAACTGAATTACAGAACAGAACAGGGTCTCAAATTTAGAAAACCAACTTATGCTTGCTTAAGGGGAAAGGTGAGTTGGGGTGCTGCATAAAACCAGAGATTGAAATGAGCACAGATAAAGTTCCTTAAGCCAAATATGGAATAGACAAGAGCTACTCCTTGCTCAACGAAATGGACTCAACACCCCATATTAAACGCCTAAGAATGTACCTGACTAGTAAGCATCTTAAAACCTATGGATTGCTATGTCTCCGAAAGAGAATCAAGCATGTGTACAGGGGCATAAACGCAGCAGTGATAGGATTGGAGAGATTTGGTGAGCAAATGAAGACCCTTTGAAGTCATATTTTATGGTACCCATTCCACGGGTTTTAACTACCCAGGTTTAAGGTATTCTTCCTTCAGCTAAAACATGCATGTGGAACCTAGAGTATGATCAACCATGTGATTGGGAGACGTGTTCAAATATGTCTCAGTTTTCGTACCCTGGTACTTGGGTGCAACATTCCAGACGCTTTACTAACACTCTCCCGACTTGGAGAGTCAGTCCCTTTAACCTCCTGTTTGGCCCAGTTTGCAATTTCTGCGGAAGATGAACAGGAATAGGGAGAACCAATGAGAGACTAGCTGGACGTGTCTGAACGGGCAAATTTAACTCTCATTTCCCACCAGGAAGAGGAATTAACCAAAGGCTCCGTGTGCCGTGCCGGAACCAGATTAGGGCCTGAAGCCATCCTGCGGTGTTGCGGCCAGCTCAAAAGAAAGCGAGTTGAAGAAAGGAGCTCAGGGGCACTGTAATTCACAAACCTGCATAGTTATAAATGACAGCTATCGTCCAAAAATATACTGAAGTAAGGCTGCCAAGAGGACTTGAAAGCGGGGCAGAATTGCAGGAAACCGATTTCAGGAGGTAGACTGGAATTGCATTGAAAGCATAGGAAAAGAGGCAGAACGTCCACAATGATGCACTTGGCCAAAAAGTGCATATGCATTTTTTCCTGAATATATTCAGGAAAAAACGCATACGCACTTTTTGGCAAACCAAGCAAGCTTGCAAAGGAAATCTGCACTACAATGAAGTCTCACTTCCCCCCGGTCAAAAGGGCCATCTGAAAAAAGTGTAAAATCCAGAAAGGCAGGACAGGCCATGGAGAACTGGAAGCCTTGTTATGCTGATGGGCGGGATGTAAATTGCCAACAGACACTCGGGAGAAGTGTATGGTGTTTCCTGAAACATCTAAAAAACAAAGCAACAGAGCCTAGGGCACTTCCACTTATGGTCCTATGGCTTAGGGAAATTAAAATGAAAAAGACACAGGCACCCCAAAGGTTGGAATGGCTCTGTTTACAAGAACCTCGTTTACAGTACAAGTTCAACATCGCAGAAAGTGAAAAATGGAGAAAGAAGTTGTGGTATTTACTTAGAAAGCAATATCACTCAGCAATGAAATCTATGTCTTCAGGCCCATAGCAGCACAATGAGTGGATTCAGGTATGATGATTCTAACTGAAATAAGTCACACAGAAAAAGAAACATCATAAGATATCACTAATACACGGAATGTAAACTTGGCTACACAGGAACTGAATTACAGAACAGAACAGGGTCTCAAATTTAGAAAACCAACTTATGCTTGCTTAAGGGGAAAGGTGAGTTGGGGTGCTGCATAAAACCAGAGATTGAAATGAACACAGATAAAGTTCCTTAAGCCAAATATGGAATAGACAAGAGCTACTCCTTGCTCAACGAAATGGACTCAAGACCCCATATTAAACGCCTAAGTATGTACCTGACTAGTAAGTATCTTAAAACTTATGGATTGCTATGTCTCCGAAAGAGAATCAAGCATATGTACAGGGGCATAAACGCAGCAGTGATAGGATTGGAGAGGTTCGGTGAGCAAATGAAGACCCTTTGAAGTCATATTGCATGGTACCCATTACACGGGTCTGAACTCTCCACGTTTAAGGTATTCTTCCTTCAGCTAAAACATGCATGTGGAACCCAGAGTATGATCAACCGTGTGAACGGGAGACGTGTTCAAATATGTCTCAGTTTTCCTCCCCTGGTACTCGGGTGCAACATTCCAGACGCTTTACTAACACTCTCCCCACTTGGAGAGTCAGCGCCTTTAACCTCCTGTTTGGCCCAGTTTGCAATTTCTGCGGAAGATGAACAGGAATAGCGAGAACCAATGAGAGACTAGCTGGAGGTGTCTGGACGGGCAAATTTAACTCTCATTTCCCACCAGGAAGAGGAAATAACCAAAGGCTCAGCGTGCCATGCCGGAACCAGATTAAGGCCTGAAGCCATCCTGCGGTGTTGCGGCCAGCTCACAAGAAAGTGAGTTCAAGAAAGGCGCTCAGGGGCACTGTAATTCACAAACCTGCAGAGTTATAAATGACAGCTATCGTCCAAAAATATACTGAAGTAAGGCTGCCAAGAGGACTTGAAAGCGGGGCAGAATTGCAGGAAACCGATTTTAGGAGGTAGACTGGAATTGCATTGAAAGCATAGGAAAAGAGGCAGAACGTCCACAATGATGCACTTGGCCAAAAAGGGTGTATGCGTTTTTTCCTGAATATATTCAGGAAAACACGCATACGCCCTTTTTGGCCAACCAAGCAAGCTTGCAAAGGAAATCTGCACTACAATGAAGTCTCACTTCCCCCCGGTCAAAAGGGCCATCTGAAAAAAGTGTAAAATCCAGAAAGGCAGGACAGGCCATGGAGAACTGGGAGCCTTGTTATGCTGATGGGCGGGATGTAAATTGCCAACAGACACTCGGGAGAAGTGTATGGTGTTTCCTGAAACATCTAAAAAACAAAGCAACAGAGCCTAGGGCACTTCCACTTATGGTCCTATAGCTTAGGGAAATTAAAATCAAAAAGACACAGCCACCCCAAAGTTTGGGACGCCTCTGTTTACAAGAACCTCGTTTACAGTACAAGTTCAACATCGCAGAAAGTGAAAAATGGATAAAGAAGTTGTGGTATTTACTTACAAAGCAATATCACTCAGCAATGAAATCTATGTCATCAGGCCCTTAGCAGCACAATGAGTGGATTCAGGTATGATGATTCTAACTGAAATAAGTCACACAGAAAAAGAAACATCATAAGATATCAGTAATACACGGAATGTAAACTTGGCTACACAGGAACTGAATTACAGAACAGAACAGGGTCTCAAATTTAGAAAACCAACTTATGCTTGCTTAAGGGGAAAGGTGAGTTGGGGTGCTGCATAAAACCAGAGATTGAAATGAGCACAGATAAAGTTCCTTAAGCCAAATATGGAATAGACAAGAGCTACTCCTTGCTCAACGAAATGGACTCAACACCACATATTAAACGCCTAAGAATGTACCTGACTAGTAAGTATCTTAAAACCTATGGATTGCTATGTCTCCGAAAGAGAATCAAGCATGTGTACAGGGGCATAAACGCAGCAGTGATAGGATTGGAGAGGTTCGGTGAGCAAATGAAGACACTTTGAAGTCATATTTTATGGTACCCATTCCACGGGTTTCAACTACCCAGGTTTAAGGTATTCTTCCTTCAGCTAAAACATGCATGTGGAACCTAAAGTGTGATCAACCATGTGATTGGGAGACGTGTCCAAATATGTCTCAGTTTTCGTACCCTGGTACTCGGGTGCAACATTCCAGACGCTTTACTAACACTCTCCCGACTTGGAGAGTCAGTGCCTTTAACCTCCTGTTTGGCCCAGTTTGCAATTACTGCGGAAGATGAACAGGAATAGGGAGAACCAATGAGAGACTAGCTGGACGTGTCTGAACGGGCAAATTTAACTCTCATTTCCCACCAGGAAGAGGAATTAACCAAAGGCTCAGCGTGCCGTGCCGGAACCAGATTACGGCCTGAAGCCATCCTGCGGTGTTGCGGCCAGCTCACAAGAAAGCGAGTTGAAGAAAGGAGCTCAGGGGCACTGTAATTCACAAACCTGCAGAGTTATAAATGACAGCTATCATCCAAAAATATACTGAAGTAAGGCTGCCAAGAAGACTTGAAAGCGGGGCAGAATTGCAGGAAACCGATTTCAGGAGGTAGACTGGAATTGCATTGAAAGCATAGGAAGAGAGGCAGAACGTCCACAATGATGCACTTGGCCAAAAAGGGCGTATGCGTTTTTTCCTGAATATATTCAGGAAAAAACGCATACGCCCTTTTTGGCCAACCAAGCAAGCTTGCAAAGGAAATCTGCACTACAATGAAGTCTCACTTCCCCCCGGTCAAAAGGGCCATCTGAAAAATGTGTAAAATCCAGAAAGGCAGGACAGGCCATGGAGAACTGGGAGCCTTGTTATGCTGATGGGCGGGATGTAAATTGCCAACAGACACTCGGGAGAAGTGTATGGTGTTTCCTGAAACATCTGAAAAACAAAGCAACAGAGCCTAGGGCACTTCCACTTATGGTCCTATAGCTTAGGGAAATTAAAATCAAAAAGACACAGCCACCCCAAAGGTTGGAACGGCTCTGTTTACAAGAACCTCGTTTACAGTACAAGTTCAACATCGCAGAAAGTGAAAAATGGATAAAGAAGTTGTGGTATTTACGTACAATGCAGTATCACTCAGCAATGAAATCTATGTCATCAGGCCCTTAGCAGCACAATGAGTGGATTCAGGTATGATGATTCTAACTGAAATAAGTCACACAGAAAAAGAAACATCATAAGATATCAGTAATACATGGAATGTAAACTTGGCTACACAGGAACTGAATTACAGAACAGAACAGGGTCTCAAATTTAGAAAACCAACTTATGCTTGCTTAAGGGGAAAGGTGAGTTGGGGTGCTGCATAAAACCAGAGATTGAAATGAGCACAGATAAAGTTCCTTAAGCCAAATATGGAATAGACAAGAGCTACTCCTTGCTCAACGAAATGGACTCAACACCGCATATTAAACGCCTAAGAATGTACCTGACTAGTAAGTATCTTAAAACCTATGGATTGCTATGTCTCCGAAAGAGAATCAAGCATGTGTACAGGGGCATAAACGCAGCAGTGATAGGATTGGAGAGGTTCGGTGAGCAAATGAAGACCCTTTGAAGTCATATTGCATGGTACCCATTCCACGGGTCTCAACTCTCCAGGTTTAAGGTATTCTTCCTTCAGCTAAAACATGCATGTGGAACCCAGAGTATGATCAACCGTGTGATCGGGAGACGTGTTCAAATATGTCTCAGTTTTCCTCCCCTGGTACTCGGGTGCAACATTCCAGACGCTTTACTAACACTCTCCCCACTTGGAGAGTCAGCGCCTTTAACCTCCTGTTTGGCCCAGTTTGCAATTTCTGCGGAAGATGAACAGGAATAGGGAGAACCAATGAGAGACTAGCTGGAGGTGTCTGGACGGGCAAATTTAACTCTCATTTCCCACCAGGAAGAGGAAATAACCAAAGGCTCAGCGTGCCATGCCGGAACCAGATTAGGGCCTGAAGCCATCCTGCGGTGTTGCAGCCAGCTCACAAGAAAGCGAGTTGAAGAAAGGAGCTCAGGGGCACTGTAATTCACAAACCTGCAGAGTTATAAATGACAGCTATCGTCCAAAAATATACTGAAGTAAGGCTGCCAAGAGGACTTGAAAGCGGGGCAGAATTGCAGGAAACCGATTTCAGGAGGTAGACTGGAATTGCATTGAAAGCATAGGAAAAGAGGCAGAACGTCCACAATGATGCACTTGGCCAAAAAGGGCATATGCATTTTTTCCTGAATGTATTCAGGAAAACACGCATACGCCCTTTTTGGCCAACCAAGCAAGCTTGCAAAGGAAATCTGCACTACAATGAAGTCTCACTTCCCCCCAGTCAAAAGGGCCATCTGAAAAAAGTGTAAAATCCAGAAAGGCAGGACAGGCCATGGAGAACTGGGAGCCTTGTTATGCTGATGGGCGGGATGTAAATTGCCAACAGACACTCGGGAGAAGTGTATGGTGTTTCCTGAAACATCTGAAAAACAAAGCAACACAGCCTAGGGCACTTCCACTTATGGTCCTATAGCTTAGGGAAATTAAAATCAAAAAGACACAGCACCCCAAAGTTTGGGACGCCTCTGTTTACAAGAACCTCGTTTACCGTACAAGTTCAATATCACAGAAACTGAAAAATGGATAAAGAACTTGTGGTACTTACGTACAATGCAGTATCACTCAGCAATGAAATCTATGTCATCAGGCCCGTAGCAGCATAATGAGTGGATTCAGGTACGATGATTCTAACTGAAATAAGTCACACAGAAAAAGAAACATCATAAGATATCACTAATACACGGAATGTAAACTTGGCTACACAGGAACTGAATTCCAAAACAAAACAGGGTCTCAAATTTAGAAAACCAACTTATGCTTGCTTAAGGGGAAAGGTGAGTTGGGGTGCTGCATAAAACCAGAGATTGAAATGAGCACAGATAAAGTTCCTTAAGCCAAATATGGAATAGACAAGAGCTACTCCTTGCTCAACGAAATGGACTCAACACCCCATATTAAACGCCTAAGAATGTACCTGACTAGTAAGTATCTTAAAACCTATGGATTGCTATGTCTCCGAAAGAGAATCAAGCATGTGTACAGGGGCATAAACGCAGCAGTGATAGGATTGGAGAGGTTCGGTGAGCAAATGAAGACCCTTTGAAGTCATATTGCATGGTACCCATTCCACGGGTCTCAACTCTCCAGGTTTAAGGTATTCTTCCTTCAGCTAAAACATGCATGTGGAACCCAGAGTATGATTAACTGTGTGATTGGGAGACGTGTTCAAATATGTCTCAGTTCTCCTCCCCTGTTACTCGGGTGCAACATTCCAAACGCTTTACTAACACTCTCCCCACTTGGAGAGTCAGCGCCTTTAACCTCCTGTTTGGCCCAGTTTGCAATTTCTGCGGAAGATGAACAGGAATAGGGAGAACCAATGAGAGACTAGCTGGAGGTGTCTGGACGGGCAAATTTAACTCTCATTTCCCACCAGGAAGAGGAAATAACCAAAGGCTCAGCATGCCATGCCAGAACCAGATTAGGGCCTGAAGCCATCTTGCGGTGTTGCGGCCAGCTCACAAGAAAGCGAGTTGAAGAAAGGAGCTCAGGGGCACTGTAATTCACAAAACTGCAGAGTTATAAATGACAGCTATCGTCCAAAAATATACTGAAGTAAGGCTGCCAAGAGGACTTGAAAGCGGGGCAGAATTGCAGGAAACCGATTTCAGGAGGTAGACTGGAATTGCATTGAAAGCATAGGAAAAGAGTCAGAAAGTCCACAATGATGCACTTGTCCAAAACGGGCGTATGCGTTTTTTCCTGAGTATATTCAGGAAAAAACGCATACGCCCTTTTTGGCCAACCAAGCAAGCTTGCAAAGGAAATCTGCACTACAATGAAGTCTCACTTCCCCCCGGTCAAACGGGCCATCTGAAAAAAGTGTAAAATCCAGAAAGGCAGGACAGGCCATGCAGAACTGGGAGCCTTGTTATGCTGATGGGTGGGATGTAAATTGCCAACAGACACTCGGGAGAAGTGTATGGTGTTTCCTGAAACATCTAAAAAACAAAGCAACAGAGCCTAGGGCACTTCCACTTATGGTCCTATAGCTTAGGGAAATTAAAATCAAAAAGACACAGCCAACCCAAAGTTTGGGACACCTCTGTTTACAAGAACCTCGTTTACAGTACAAGTTCAACATCACAGAAAGTGAAAAATGGATAAAGAAGTTGTGGTATTTACTTACAAAGCAATATCACTCAGCAATGAAATCTATGTCATCAGGCCCTTAGCAGCACAATGAGTGGATTCAGGTATGATGATTCTAACTGAAATAAGTCACACAGAAAAAGAAACATCATAAGATATCAGTAATACACGGAATGTAAACTTGGCTACACAGGAACTGAATTACAGAACAGAACAGGGTCTCAAATTTAGAAAACCAACTTATGCTTGCTTAAGGGGAAAGGTGAGTTGGGGTGCTGCATAAAACCAGAGATTGAAATGAGCACAGATAAAGTTCCTTAAGCCAAATATGGAATAGACAAGAGCTACTCCTTGCTCAACGAAATGGACTCAACACCGCATATTAAACGCCTAAGAATGTACCTGACTAGTAAGTATCTTAAAACCTATGGATTGCTACGTCTCCAAAAGAGAATCAAGCGTGTGTACAGGGGCATAAACGCAGCAGCGATAGGATTGGAGAGGTTCGGTGAGCAAATGAAGACCCTTTGAAGTCATATTGCATGGTACCCATTCCACGGGTCTCAACTCTCCAGGTTTAAGGTATTCTTCCTTCAGCTAAAACATGCATGTGGAACCCAGAGTATGATCAACCGTGTGAACGGGAGACGTGTTCAAATATGTCTCAGTTTTCCTTCCCTGGTACTCGGGTGCAACATTCCAGACGCTTTACTAACACTCTCCCCACTAGGAGAGTCAGCGCCTTTAACCTCCTGTTTGGCCCAGTTTGCCATTTCTGCGGAAGATGAACAGGAATAGGGAGAACCAATGAGACACTAGCTGGAGGTGTCTGGACGGGCAAATTTATCTCTCATTTCCCACCAGGAAGAGGAAATAACCAAAGGCTCAGCGTGCCGTGCCGGAACCAGATTAGGGCCTGAAGCCATCCTGCGGTGTTGCGGCCAGCTCACAAGAAAGCGAGTTGAAGAAAGGAGCTCAGGGGCAGTGTAATTCACAAACCTGCAGAGATATAAATGACAGCTATCGTCCAAAAATATACTGAAGTAAGTCTGCCAAGAGGACTTGAAAGCGGGGCAGAATTGCAGGAAACCGATTTCAGGAGGTAGACTGGAATTGCATTGAAAGCATAGGAAAAGAGGCAGAACGTCCACAATGATGAACTTGGCCAAAAAGAGCGTATGCGTTTTTTCCTGAATATATTCAGGAAAAAACGCATACGCCCCTTTTGGCCAACCAAGCAAGCTTGCAAAGGAAATCTGCACTACAATGAAGTCTCACTTCCCCCCGGTCAAAAGGGCCATCTGAAAAAAGTGTAAAATCCAGAAAGGCAGGACAGTCCATAGAGAACTGGGAGCCTTGTTATGCTTATGGGCGGGATGTAAATTGCCAACAGACACTCGGGAGAAGTGTATGGTGTTTCCTGAAACATCTGAAAAACAAAGCAACACAGCCTAGGGCACTTCCACTTATGGTCCTATAGCTTAGGGAAATTAAAATCAAAAAGACACAGCACCCCAAAGTTTGGGACGCCTCTGTTTACAAGAACCTCGTTTACCGTACAAGTTCAATATCACAGAAACTGAAAAATGGATAAAGAACTTGTGGTACTTACGTACAATGCAGTATCACTCAGCAATGAAATCTATGTCATCAGGCCCGTAGCAGCATAATGAGTGGATTCAGGTACGATGATTCTAACTGAAATAAGTCACACAGAAAAAGAAACATCATAAGATATCACTAATACACGGAATGTAAACTTGGCTACACAGGAACTGAATTCCAAAACAAAACAGGGTCTCAAATTTAGAAAACCAACTTATGCTTGCTTAAGGGGAAAGGTGAGTTGGGGTGCTGCATAAAACCAGAGATTGAAATGAGCACAGATAAAGTTCCTTAAGCCAAATATGGAATAGACAAGAGCTACTCCTTGCTCAACGAAATGGACTCAACACCCCATATTAAACGCCTAAGAATGTACCTGACTAGTAAGTATCTTAAAACCTATGGATTGCTATGTCTCCAAAAGAGAATCAAGCATGTGTACAGGGGCATAAACGCAGCAGTGATAGGATTGGAGAGGTTCGGTGAGCAAATGAAGACCCTTTGAAGTCATATTGCATGGTACCCATTCCACGGGTCTCAACTCTCCAGGTTTAAGGTATTCTTCCTTCAGCTAAAACATGCATGTGGAACCCAGAGTATGATCAACTGTGTGATTGGGAGACGTGTTCAAATATGTCTCAGTTCTCCTCCCCTGTTATTCGGGTGCAACATTCCAAACGCTTTACTAACACTCTCCCCACTTGGAGAGTCAGCGCCTTTAACCTCCTGTTTGGCCCAGTTTGCAATTTCTGCGGAAGATGAACAGGAATAGGGAGAACCAATGAGAGACTAGCTGGAGGTGTCTGGACGGGCAAATTTAACTCTCATTTCCCACCAGGAAGAGGAAATAACCAAAGGATCAGCATGCCATGCCAGAACCAGATTAGGGCCTGAAGCCATCTTGCGGTGTTGCGGCCAGCTCACAAGAAAGCGAGTTGAAGAAAGGAGCTCAGGGGCACTGTAATTCACAAAACTGCAGAGTTATAAATGACAGCTATCGTCCAAAAATATACTGAAGTAAGGCTGCCAAGAGGACTTGAAAGCGGGGCAGAATTGCAGGAAACCGATTTCAGGAGGTAGACTGGAATTGCATTGAAAGCATAGGAAAAGAGTCAGAAAGTCCACAATGATGCACTTGTCCAAAAAGGGCGTATGCGTTTTTTCCTGAGTATATTCAAGAAAAAACGCATACGCCCTTTTTGGCCAACCAAGCAAGCTTGCAAAGGAAATCTGCACTACAATGAAGTCTCACTTCCCCCCGGTCAAACGGGCCATCTGAAAAAAGTGTAAAATCCAGAAAGGCAGGACAGGCCATGCAGAACTGGGAGCCTTGTTATGCTGATGGGTGGGATGTAAATTGCCAACAGACACTCGGGAGAAGTGTATGGTGTTTCCTGAAACATCTAAAAAACAAAGCAACAGAGCCTAGGGCACTTCCACTTATGGTCCTATAGCTTAGGGAAATTAAAATCAAAAAGACACAGCCAACCCAAAGTTTGGGACACCTCTGTTTACAAGAACCTCGTTTACAGTACAAGTTCAACATCACAGAAAGTGAAAAATGGATAAAGAAGTTGTGGTATTTACTTACAAAGCAATATCACTCAGCAATGAAATCTATGTCATCAGGCCCTTAGCAGCACAATGAGTGGATTCAGGTATGATGATTCTAACTGAAATAAGTCACACAGAAAAAGAAACATCATAAGATATCAGTAATACACGGAATGTAAACTTGGCTACACAGGAACTGAATTACAGAACAGAACAGGGTCTCAAATTTAGAAAACCAACTTATGCTTGCTTAAGGGGAAAGGTGAGTTGGGGTGCTGCATAAAACCAGAGATTGAAATGAGCACAGATAAAGTTCCTTAAGCCAAATATGGAATAGACAAGAGCTACTCCTTGCTCAACGAAATGGACTCAACACCGCATATTAAACGCCTAAGAATGTACCTGACTAGTAAGTATCTTAAAACCTATGGATTGCTACGTCTCCAAAAGAGAATCAAGCGTGAGTACAGGGGCATAAACGCAGCAGTGATAGGATTGGAGAGGTTCGGTGAGCAAATGAAGACCCTTTGAAGTCATATTGCATGGTACCCATTCCACGGGTCTCAACTCTCCAGGTTTAAGGTATTCTTCCTTCAGCTAAAACATGCATGTGGAACCCAGAGTATGATCAACCGTGTGATCGGGAGAAGTGTTCAAATATGTCACAGTTTTTGTCGCCTGGTACTCGGGTGCAACATTCCAGACGCTTTACTAACACTCTCCCCACTTGGAGAGTCAGTGCCTTTAACCTCCTGTTTGGTACAGTTTGCAAATTCTGCGGAAGATGAACAGGAATAGGGAGAACCAATGAGAGACTAGCTGGAGGTGTCTGGACGGGCAAAGTTAACTCTCATTTCCCACCAGGAAGAGGAATTAACCAAAGGCTCAGAGTGCCGTGCCGGAACCAGATTAGGGCCTGAAGCAATCCTGCGGTGTTGCGGCCAGCTCACAAAAAAGCGAGTTAAAGGAAGGAGCTCAGGGGCACTGTAATTCACAAACCTGCAGAGTTATAAATGAAAGCTATCGTCCAAAAATATACTGAAGTAAGGCTGCCAAGAGGACTTGAAAGCGGGGCAGAATTGCAGGAAACCGATTTCAGGAGGTAGACTGGAATTGCATTTAAAGCATAGGAAAAGAGGCAGAACGTCCACAATGATGCACTTGGCCAAAAAGGGCGTATGCGTTTTTTCCTGAATATATTCAGGAAAAAACGCATACGCCCTTTTTGGCCAACCAAGCAAGCTTGCAAAGGAAATCTGCACTACAATGAAGTCTCACTTCCCCCCGGTCAAAAGGGCCATCAGAAAAAAGTGTAAAATCCAGAAAGGCAGGACAGGCCAGGGAGAACTGGGAGCCTTGTTATGCTGATGGGCGGGATGTAAATTGCCAACAGTCACTAGGGAGAAGTGTATGGTGTTTCCTGAAACATCTAAAAAACAAAGCAACAGAGCCTAGGGCACTTCCACTTATGGTCCTATAGCTTAGGGAAATTAAAATCGAAAAGACACAGCCACCCCAATGTTTGGGACAGCTCTGTTTACAAGAATCTCATTTACGGTACAAGTTCAATATCGCAGAAAGTGAAAAATGGATAAAGAAGTTGTGGTACATACGTACAATGCAATATCACTCAGCAATGAAATCTATGTAATCAGGCCCATAGCTTCATAATGAGTGGATTCAGGTATGATGATTCTAACTGAAATAAGTCACACAGAAAAATAAACATCATAAGATATCACTAATACACGGAATGTAAACTCGGTTACACAGGAACTGAATTACAAAACAGAACAGGGTCTCAAATTTAGAAAACCAACTTATGCTTGCTTAAGGGGAAAGGTGAGTTGGGGTGCTACATAAATCCAGAGACTGAAATGAGCACAGATAAAGTTCCTTAAGCCAAATATGGAATAGACAAGAGCTACTCCTTGCTCAACGTAATGGACTCAACACCCCATATTAAACGCCTAAGAATGTACCTGACTAGTAAGTATCTTAAAACCTATGGATGGCTATCTCTCTGAAAGAGAATCAGGCATGTGTACCGGGGCATAAACGCAGCAGTGGTAACATTGGAGAGGTTCGGTGAGCAAATTAAGACCCTTTGAAGTCATATTGCATGGTACCCATTCCACGGGTCTCAACTCTCCAGGTTTAAGGTATTCTTCCTTCAGCTAAAACATGCATGTGGAACCTAGAGTATGATGAACCGTGTGATTGGGAGACGTGTTCAAATACGTCTCAGTTTTCGTCCCCTGGTACTCGGGAGCAACATTCCAGACGCTTTACTAACCCTCTCCCGACTTGGAGAGTCAGTGCCTTTAACCTACTGTTTGGCCCAGTTTGCAATTTCTGTGGAAGATGAACAGGAATAGGGAGAACAAATGAGGGACTATCTGGAGGTGTCTAGATGGGCAATTTAACTCTCATTTCCCACCAGGAACAGGAATTAACCAAAGGCTCAGCATGCCGTGATGGAACCAGATTAGGGCCTGAAGCAATCCTGCGGTGTTGCGGCCAGCTCACAAGAAAGCGAGTTGAAGAAAGGAGCTCAGGGGATCTGTAATTCACAAACCTGCAGAGTTATAAATGACAGCTATCGTCCAAAAATATACTGAAGTAAGGCTGCCAAGAGGACTTGAAAGCGGGGCAGAATTGCAGGAAACCGATTTCAGGAGGTAGACTGGAATTGCATTTAAAGTTAGGAAAATAGGCAGAACGTCCACAATGATGCACTTGGCCAAAAAGTGCGTATGTGTTTTTTCCTGAATATATTCAGGAAAAAACGAATACGCCCTTTTTGTCCAACCAAGCAAGCTTGCAAAGAAACCTGCACTACAATGAAGTCTCACTTCCCCCCGGTCAAAAGGGCCATCTGAAAAAAGTGTAAAATCCAGAAAGGCAGGACAGGCCATGGAGAACTGAGAGCCTTGTTATGCTGATGGGTGGATGTAAATTGCCAACAGCCACTTGGGAGAAGTGTATGGTGTTTCCTGAAACATCTAAAAAACAAAGCAACAGTGCCTATGGCACTTCCACTTATGGTCCTATAGCTTAGGGAAATTAAAATCAAAAAGACACAGCCACCCCAAAGTTTGGGACGGCTCTGTTTACAAGAACCTCGTTTACGGTACAAGTTCAATATTGCAGAAAGTGAAAAATGGATAAAGAAGTTGTGGTACTTACGTACAATGCAATATCACTCAGCAATGAAATCTATGTCATCAGGCCCATAGCAGCATAATGAATGGATTCAGGTATGATGATTCTAACTGAAATAAGTCACACAGAAAATGAAACAGCATGAGATATCACTAATACACGGAATGTAAACTTGGCTACACAGAAACTGAATTACAAAATAGAACAGGGACTCAAATTTAGAAAACCATCTTATGCTTGCTTAAGGGGAAAGGTGAGTTGGGGTGCTGCATAAAAGCAGAGTTTGAAATTAGCACAGATACTGTTCCATAAGCCAAATATGGAATAGACAAGACCTACCCCTTGCTCAACGTAATTGGTTCAGCAATGAGGTATCACCTCACACCTGGTAGAATAGGCATCATAGAAAATCTACAAACAAAAAATGCTGGAAAGGGTGTGGAGAAAAGGAACCCTCTTCCACTATTGTTGGGAATATAAATTGATACAGTCATTATGGAGAACAATATGGAATTTCTTAAGAAACTAACAATAGAATTACCATATGATACAGCAATCCCAGTACTGGACATATACCCAGACAAATCCATAAATCAAAAAGAGACATTCACCGCAATGTTCATTGCATCACTATTTACAATATCGAGGTAATGGAAGCAACCTAAATGCCCACAGACAGACGAATGCATAAAGCCGTGGTACATATATAAAATGGAATATTACTAAGCCATGAAAAGGAATGAAATTGGGTCATTTGTAGAGACGTCGATGGATCCAGAGACTGTCATACAGAGTGAAGTAAGTCAGAAAGAGAAAAACAAATCTTGTATATTCATGCATATATGTGGAACCTAGAAAAACTGTACAGATTAACCATTTTGCAAGGCATAAATAGAGCAACAGATGTAGACAACAAACGTATGGACAACAAGGGGGGAAAGCTGTTGGGGGGGTGGTGGTGGGAGGAGTTGAGAGACTGGGATTGGCATGTATACATTTATATGTATAAAATAGATAACCAATAAGAACCTGCTGTATAAAAATATAAAATAAAATTCAAAATTAAAAAGAAATAAAATTTAAAAAATAAAACAGAAAAAACAATTATTCCCTGCACATACATGTATTTATATGAATAATTTATTTCCATGCTTATATCTGTAAATACAAAAAAGAGGAATAAAATCTACCTTGAACCAAAAACGAAAAAGAGAAAAAAAACACAGAACCCACCAGTTACACAGAGGAAAACCGTATCAGGGCACTTGCTCCAGTTGTAAACAATTCTGAAGTTGGTCAGTGGTGGGGAATCGTCTCCCATTCAGCCAGCAGCCCCCACGCAACAAGCGTCCTCATTGCAAAGCTGGGGCACCGTGCCAGGGCATCTGTGAGTAAACGTGAGCTGAGCCCCAGGCCAGTTGCTGCTGAACTATTCCCACCTGTCCCAGGTAAAACACCTGAATATATACAAGGACTTGAAAGCCTAGAGGAAGGGCCATGGAGCCACACGAGTGACAGCATGCCGGCCGACTTGGTGCCTGCAGGCCAGCCAGGATGGTCCTGGCCCTGGGTGCTCTTCTGGAAGATTTCCATTTCCCTGCCTGAGATACCCGTCCTGTCCCTGCCCCCACTGCTTTTTTCCTTCCTCACCTCTGCCCAGGGAGAAATTCCAGCAGCAGGTATGGGTGACACATCCTCTTCTTTAGCAGGTGGCAGCCTGGCAACTGCTGCAGAAAGTCCAGCAGAGCCCCACTCACACTGGGCCACCCACAAAGCCGTGGCCTCTCCCTCCCTCCCACCAGCCCAGCCCCGAGACTGCTGACAGGGCAGAGAAAATGGCGTCAGGCACGGCTGCAGGGGCTCTTGCTGCCTGGAGTGGTATTTATATTGATCTCAACCCAGGCACACCTGGGGAGGGCTGGCCGGCACGGTAAGTCTGCCCAGGTCAGCCAATCATCACCCCTCAGGGGCTCACAGTTGCAGAAAATGGAACTTGCTGAAGCGGCTAGGTCCAAGGAACAGGTGTGGGCTCCCGAGAGTCAGGATAGACAAGGGGCTGCAGCTTTGGCTTGTTTTCTAATCATTTTATCTGGCCCATGAGTGGGAGACAACTTCAAGAAAACCCTCTCCTAATGAGAGGAACCCAGGAGTCAAGGAGAGGAGGGGTGGGTGGTGGTTGGAGACAGAGGCCTGGTGCCCCGGGTGCAGTGGAAGTCTCTGGAAGACCAGGTGGAGGGAGGCCGCACGGAGTGATGCCCAGGGTCACAGACCTGTCACAGCTGCTGTTTGTTAGTTCAAGTCCTGCTCTGAGGTGCTCTGTGTCAGCTCTGAGCGACAGGTGAGCTGGGGGTGCTCTGCAATGAGGGCTATGTGCACGGTTCCTGTGTGCCCAGCCCTGCCACAGTATCTGCAAGGGTAGCTCTGTATCCTGGGAGGGGCCTGACCACGAGAGCCCCGTGGGCTGGGCTGGGGGTGGGGTACCTGCCCAGGTGAGCTCCATATTCTGGGATTGGTCTGACCACGAGAGTCCCATGGGCTGCTGGGGACCTGGTAAAGGATGTCAGGACAGTCAGTGAAGCCACCGAGGATATACCTCCAGTTGCTCCTAATTCCTACACCCTGCTGGTCATTCTACCAACCACCAGGACATGGTATTCTGTATTAGTCTTCAATGATGCCTTCTTTTGTATTCCATTAGTCCCAGAGTCACAAGAAATTTTGGCTTGTGAGTGGCAGGACTCAACATACAACTAAAACAATACTTCCGGGCCGTTCGGCCCCAAGGGTGCAAAAATTCCCACACCATCTTTGGGGAAAGCTTAGCTAAAGACCTAAAAGTTCTACCTCTGGAAAAGGAAACCCTCCTTCAATATGCAGGCGACATTCTGATCGCTAGCCCTACTAAGGAGGCCTCTGAACTACCAAGCCAATAAAGGATAGAAGTTGTCCAAGAAAAAGCTCAAATATCACAGACTGCAGTGACCTGCCTGGGCTTCGTTCTCACAGAAGGTCGGAGAAGCCCATCCCAGGAAAGGGAAGAAACCATTTTCAGCCTTACCCCTTTCTAAAACTAGAAGACAGCTTAGGGGTTCCTGGGGAGGCCAGGGTTTGCTGCTTCTGGATCCCTAACTACAGTCTACTAGCTGGGCCTCTATATGAAACACTGAAAGGAAAAGATGATGATCCTTTTGAATAGAATCCAGAAGTGGCCTTTCAAGAATGGAAAGAGCAGTCAATTCAGACCCTTGCCCTGGAACTCCCTAATTTAGCTAAACCCTTTGACCTTTACATTCCCGGTGAAAGGTGAATCGCCATTGGAGAATTAGTGCAAAAACTGGGACCACTTGAAATGGAACAATGCAAGAATGCCATCCAGGTAGGATAAACTACGGTCACTAAGGGGCTTGGCCCACTGCCACATCTGGCCAAGATACTGGCGGTATCTAAAAACCTGGAAATCAGCAGCCCAAAAGGCCACCTCCCTCCTAAGGGAAAAGGACCCCACGTGGTGATCCTAACCACCAACCATGCCCTGAAGTTGCAGGGTTCGCTCCGTGGGCACACCGACCTCGAGTGAGGAGGCCCTCCAACTCCAACATCCAGAGAGATAACCGGGGGCAACAGGGCACCATGACGACTCGTGTGAACATCACTTGACCTGGAGTTTCTCTCATAAAACAACAAGAGTGTGTCCCAAAAGAGTAGACTACTGCTTGCAGGACTTACTGCACCCAGAGGGGAGCTAATAATCTTGGCGGGGGAACAGTATACCACACTGTCACCATAGAAAAGCCTACAGACACCGTGATGATGGTGGCCAATAAGACCGGCTGGACTCCTGTTTACTTCAAAAGGCTGTTGACTCAGTGGCCATCATGGTCCTTGATCACCACTGACCCTGGACTGTCTGGGAGTTGAGCGGGCAGGGCTCTGACACCTGGTGCTGTTTGTACGTTAATTCAGGGGCCTAATTGAAGAAAGCGCAGACTACTGGTCAGAGCATCTAGGCTGGCAGAAACGGTCAGCCTAAGGTGGCCAAACAAATGTGGGGCGGGGTGAAACCGGCCCCCACAGCGTCTCTGCACATCTCTTTCCTGGACCCTTAAAGGTCATTAGAATCTATAACACTTCCAATGCTGGTGCTCAGGTGGACGAGCAGGGAGGCAGGGGTCCTGGGGACAATCAACGTCACCGGGAGGCTGCTGGGGAGAAGCTCTGACCCTCGCCCCAGGGTATGAGGGCTCCCAACTCAGCACTCAGCAGTTACAGAAGAAGGGTCTGCACCCTCAGCACTCCAAGAATGAGGAACGGGACAAAAAGCAGAGGAGGGGTTTGTCCCCAGCAAAGCCCATTAAAAATCCCTGGGAGATAAAAATAGAATCTGGGCAATAAAGTCAAGTCTAACCTTTTTTATCCTTTGTGCTTTGTCTAATTTCACGTGCTCCTAGGGTCCCGCATGCAGAGGTTCCACACCCGGCACTTCAGACCAGATTTCCTAGTGCAGAATGGCTGGGTCGACACCTCAGCTCCTGGGGCCCAGTGCAGACTCCACGATATAGAGCCTGAGCTACAGCCAACCCGGCCCTCGAGAGCTCCGCCCCCTCCCTCCCTCCCACTGACTCTGACAGGATCTCTACACAGCAGCCCAGCCCACAGCCCACGGGGTAGTGCATGCTCTCACCTCTCCATTCTCTGATCAAAATATAAAGTTTCCTTTGCTTGTGAACCAAACTCAGTCTCGATCTGTTGGCCCCAATGACACTGGGCAGGGGGACACTTGTTGGGGTCCACTCTGGAGGATCAGTAACAGAAATTGAGACTATTGTAACCTCAATGAACAGATGTGTGAGCCAAACTGTAGTTAACATAGAACAGTGTATAAGGCTCGGGTAAAATAAGATGTTTTTAACACTTCCATTTGATATTTCCATCACTTTTTATAAGCAAGTTCAGTGAAAAGGTTTGTCTTATTTGTCAGGTCAATATTAGAGAAACGAAGTGATTTCTTTCCAAGGATGTACATCTAATAATCTTGGTTAAACCTTCAATCCTGTTTTAAATGCTTTTCCATTGAAAATGATACCTCTCTTTCAGCTCCCCCATTTCTGAGAAGTATAAAATCTTATAATTTATTATTACCAAAGGGGAAAGGTGGGAGGAGGGATAAATTAACAGTTTGGAATTAACACATACACACTGCTATGTATAAAATAGATCATCAACAAGGAACTACTGTATAGCACAGGGAACTACACTCAACATTTTGCAATAACCTATAAGGGGAAATAATCTGAAAAAGAATAGATATTTTTATTGACATCATCTATCAATGACAGTTAAAGTGTAGCCTAAGGGAAGCTGGTGGTGAGTGCTTCTGACCCTGAAGACTTCAATTATCTAAAGTTTGGACTCTGCCTACTTCCCAAGGCCCTTAATGAACATATGTGTAGCCGTAGCTTAAAAACTTCCCCAGTTTGGGTTTCGGGGAGACACTGATTTTGAAAAAGCCCTGGTGTTCTCCTTACATGAATGGGACTCTTCCTACTGCTAAAACATGTCTGTCACACCCAGAGGATGGTATACCGTCTGATCGGGAAGAGTTTGGAAAAGGCATCTCATCTCCTCATCTCCTGGTGCTCGGGTTCACCCCTCCAGCGTCTTTACTAACAGTCTCCCCACTTGGAGATGTCAGCACTGTCAACATCCTGTTGTGTACAGTTTGGAATTTGTCCAGAGGATGAAGCGGAAGGATGAGGAACAATGAGAGACAAGTCCTAGGTGTTCAGACAGGCACATGTCACTCTAATTTCCAATCAGGAAGACGAATTGACCAAAGGCTAGGGTTGCCCATGGAAACAGTATAGGGCTTGAGGAAATCCCGCTGCTTTGTGGCCAGTTCCCATAAACACAAGTTGAACAATGGAACTCAGGGGCAGTAAAATTCACAAAACTGCAGAGTTGAAAATATCCATCACTGAAAAATGTCTTGAGGAAAGTCAAAGAAAAGGACTTGTAAGCAAGGGAGAATGGCAGGAAAGGGATTTGAGGAGGTAGAAAGGACTCGCCATTAAGCACAAGAAAAGGAGCTGAACATTGCAGTTGGCCAAAAAGGGTGTATGCGTTTTTTTCTGTATATATTCAAGAAAAGGGCATACACTTTTTTAGCCAACCAAACAGGTGGGCACTGGAAGTCAATACTACAAAAGATATCACTTCGCATCAGTCAGAAGAGCCATCCTCATAAAGCGTAAACAACAGAAATGCAGGACAGGGCAACGAGAAGAGGGAGCCCTGTGAGACTTATAGTGGAAATGTATATTGCCAACGGCCATTCTGGAGAAGTGTATTGTGTTTACTAAAGCATCTAAAAAATGAGCTACAGAGCATAGGGCACTTGCACTCATGGGCGTATATCTTGGGAAAAACAAAAATCGAGAGGACACAGGCACCCCAATGTTTACCCCCTCTCTGTTTAAAAGATCCTCGACTAGGATATAACTTAAATGTCTCTGGAGGGAAAAAATGGATAGAGATGTGGTACTTAGGTAGAGTGGAATATTATTCAGCCTGGAAATCAATGAAATATGGCCAGTTGTAACAACTCCCGAGGAGTTACGTATGATCATTCTAAGTGACAGAATTCAAAAAGAAAAAGACACATATCATAAGCTATCACTTAAAGGTGGAATCCAAAATGGCTACACATGAAATAAATTACAAAACAAAAACATAGTCAAATATGTAGAAAACACGCATAAGGCTGCTAAACGGGAAAGGTGGGGAGGGGTGAGGCATCATCCAGGAGGTTGAAATTAGCAAAGATACCATTCCAAATACCAAACTGATAATCAACAAGGCCTACACGGTAGCTAAAAGAACTGCACTCAGCACACTCAAGTCACCGGAAAAGAATATATACGACTGGTAAGAATCTGAAAAAGAATTTATTGATGTCTCTCTGTACGTGAATCAAGTGGATGTACAGCAGCAAGAAACAGAGCTTTGAAAATCAGCTGTAACCAATATAGTAATAAATTGAAAAAAATAAACGACAGAGAGACAGAGAAAACCTCTTACAACTTTTCCTCAGGGACGGTGATGCAACATGGATTGAACACATCTAGACCCACAGCAGGATGAGACATAAGGCTGGAAACTGTTTGCGCTAAGAGAAATGTGAGGTTGGGTGAGGAAATGCACACCCTTTAAAGTAATACTACCTGGTACCCATTCAATGGGTCCCAAATCTGCAGGTTCAAGGGATCTTCCTACAGCTAAAACATGCATGGAAAACCCAGAGGACTGTACACCATGTGATCGGGAGATGTGTCTAAAATGCACCTCATTTATCCTCTCCTGGTGCTCCTGTTCACCATTCCAGCCACGCTACTTAGAATCTCCCCACTTGGAGAATCAGCACATTTAAACTTCTGTTTCACACATTTTGCAAATTGTGAGGAGGATGAACGGGAAGAGGGGGAACCAATGAGAGAATAGTTGTAGGGGTTTGGACGGGCACATATCACTCTAATTTCCCATTAAGAATAAGAATTAAAGAAAGGCTCAGCCTGCCTCGCCGGAGCCAAAATAGGGCCTGAAGCAATCCTGCGGGTTTGAGGCCAGCTCACAAAAGAGCAACTTAAAAAATGGAGCTCAGGGTCACTGCAATTCACAAACCTGCAGAGTTATAAATGAAAACTAACGTCCAAAAATATGTTGAGGTAAGGCAAAGAAGAGGATCTGAATGCAAGACAGAATTGCAAGAAACAGATTTCAAGAGATAGATTGGACTCGTCTTTAACGCACATGAAAAGCGGCAGAATTTCGACAATGATGCAGTTGGCCCAAAAGGGCGTATGCGTTTTTTCCTGATTATATCCAGGAAAAAAACGCATACGCACTTTATGGGCAACGAAGCAAGCAAGCAATGCAAATGTGCACAACAAAGAAGTCTCATTTCCCACCAGTCAAAAGGGCCATCCTAAAAAATTGTAAAAACCAGAAATGCAGGACAGGCCATGGAGAACAGGGAGCCTTTATACGCTGATGGGCAGTGTGTGAACTGCCGAGAGCCACTCTGGAGAAGTGTATGGTGGTTCCTAAATCATCTAAAAAACAGAGCTACAGAGCATAGGACACTTCCAATCATGGGAGTATATCTAGGGAAGTCTAAAATCAACAAGACACAAGCACACCACAGTTTAGGGCTACTCTGTTTACAAGAACCTCAACTTCAGTACACCTTAAATATCCCAGGAAAGAGAACAATGGATAAAGAAGATGTGGTACTTATGTACAATGGAATATCTCTTCACCATGAAATCAATGTAATAAGGCTAGTAGAAGGATAAAGAGTGGATTTAGGTCCGATAATACTACTTGAAATAAGTCAAACAGAAAAAGAAACATATCATAAGATATCACTTATAGAGGGAGGGTAAATATGGCTGCACAAGAAATGAATTACAGAACAGAACAGTGTCTCACATTTAGAAAACACACTTATGTCAGCTTAAGGGGAAAGGAGAGGTGGGGTGATGCATAAAACCAGAGTTTGAAATTAGCACAGATACCGTTCAATAAACCAAATAGGTATTAGACAAGATCTACACCTTGTTCAATGAACTGGCCTCAACACACCCTATACACCGCAGAGAAATATATCTGAGTAATAAGAATCTTAAAACCCATGTATTGATATATCTCCATAAGGGAATCAAGTGTGTGCAGAGCGGCACAAACACAGCAGTGAAAATGAGCTAAACCCCATTATAGAAATAAATTTTAAAAACAAAACGCTGAAACAATGAAAGAGAGAAAAATTCTTACAAAATTCGCTCAGGGGCTGTGATGCAACCTGGATTGACCACATATAAACCCACAGCTGGATAAGACATAAGGCTGGACACTTGGGGCTGAGAGGATTGGTGAGCTTTGGTGAGCAACTGCCGAAAGTTTAATGCAATACTTCATGCTACTCATTCCAAGGGTCCCAACACTCCAGGTTGAAGGGAATCTTCCTACAGCTAAACCATGCTTGGGAAACCCAGTGACTGGTATACCATATGATCGGGAAAGGTTTCTAAAACGCACCTCATTTTTCCTCTCCTGGGGCTCCGGATCGACATTCCAGCCACTTTACTAACAACATCCCCACATGGAGAGTCAATGCCTTTAAGTTCTGGTATTGCACAGTCTGCAGTTAGTGCGGAGGATGAATGGGAATAGGGGGAACCAGTGAGAAACTAGCTGTAGCGGTTTCAATGGGCACATGTCACTCTAATGTCACATCAGTAAGAAGAATTAACCAAAGGCACAGCAAGGTGCCCCAGAAGAAAAATAGGGCTTCAAGGAATCCTGTGGTTATGGGGCAAGACCACAAAAATAAGAGCTGAAAAATGGAGCTAAGGGCCACTGCAATTCAAAAACCTGCAGAGTTATAAAGGCCAACTATTTTCAAAAAATATATTGAGGTAAGGCTATGAAGAGGCATTGAAAGCAAGGCAGAATTGCAGGAAACCGATTACAGTAGGTAGACTGGAATTGCATTGAAAACATATGAAGAGAGTCAGAACCTCGACAATGATGCACTTGGCCAAAAAGGGCGTATGCGTTTTTTCCTGAATATATTCAGGAAAAAACGCATACGCCCTTTTTGGCCAACCAAGTAAGCTTGCAAAGGAAATCTGCACTACAATGAACTCTCACTTCCACCGGGTCAAAAGGGCCATCTGAAAAAAGTGTAAAATCCATAAAGGCACCACAGGCCATGGAGAACTGGGAGCCTTCTTATGCTGATGGGCGGGATGTAAATTGCCAACAGCCACTCGGGAGAAGGGTATGGTGTTTCCTGAAACATCTAAAATACAAAGCAACAGAGCCTAGGGCACTTCCACTTATGGTCCTATAGCTTAGGGAAATTAAAATCAAAAAGACACAGCCACCCCAAAGTTTGGGACGCCTCTGTTTACAAGAACCTCGTTTACAGTACAAGTTCAACATCGCAGAAATTGAAAAATGGATAAAGAAGTTGTGGTATTACTTACAAAAGAATATCACTCAGCAATGAAATCTATGTCATCAGGCCCTTAGCAGCACAATGAGTGGATTCAGGTATGATGATTCTAACTGAAATAAGTCACACAGAAAAAGAAACATCATAAGATATCAGTAATGCACGGAATGTAAACTTGGCTACACAGGAACTGAATTACAGAACAGAACAGGGTCTCAAATTTAGAAAAGCAACTTATGCTTGCTTAAGGGGAAAGGTGAGTTGGGGTGCTGCATAAAACCAGAGATTGAAATGAGCACAGATAAAGTTCCTTAAGCCAAATATGGAATAGACAAGAGCTACTCCTTGCTCAACGAAATGGACTCAACACCGCATATTAAACGCCTAAGAATGTACCTGACTAGTAAGTATCTTAAAACCTATGGATTGCTATGTCTCCGAAAGAGAATCAAGCATGTGTACAGGGGCATAAACGCAGCAGTGATAGGATTGGAGAGGTTCGGTGAGCAAATGAAGACCCTTTGAAGTCATATTTTATGGTACCCATTCCACGGGTTTCAACTACCCAGGTTTAAGGTATTCTTCCTTCAGCTAAAACATGCATGTGGAACCTAAAGTATGATCAACCATGTGATTGGGAGACGTGTTCAAATATGTCTCAGTTTTCGTACCCTGGTACTCGGGTGCAACATTCCAGACGCTTTACTAACACTCTCCCGACTTGGAGAGTCAGTCCCTTTAACCTCCTGTTTGGCCCAGTTTGCAATTATTGCGGAAGATGAACAGGAATAGGGAGAACCAATGAGAGACTAGCTGGACGTGTCTGAACGGGCAAATTTAACTCTCATTTCCCACCAGGAAGAGGAATTAACCAAAGGCTCAGCGTGCCGTGCCGGAACCAGATTACGGCGTGAAGCCATCCTGCGGTGTTGCGGCCAGCTCACAAGAAAGCGAGTTGAAGAAAGGAGCTCAGGGGCACTGTAATTCACAAACCTGCAGAGTTATAAATGACAGCTATCGTCCAAAAATATACTGAAGTAAGGCTGCCAAGAGGACTTGAAAGCGGGGCAGAATTGTAGGAAACCAATTTCAGGAGGTAGACTGGAATTGCATTGAAAGCATAGGAAAAGAGGCAGAACGTCCACAATGATGCACTTGGCCAAAAAGGGCGTATGCGTTTTTTCCTGAATATATTCAGGAAGAAACGCATACGCACTTTTTGGCCAACCAAGCAAGCTTGCAAAGGAAATCTGCACTACAATGAAGTCTCACTTCCCCCCGGTCAAAAGGGCCATCTGAAAAAAGTGTAAAATCCAGAAAGGCAGGACAGGCCATGGAGAACTGGGAGCCTTGTTATGCTGATGGGCGGGATGTAAATTGCCAACAGACACTCGGGAGAAGTGTATGGTGTTTCCTGAAACATCTAAAAAACACAGCAACAGAGCCTAGGGCACTTCCACTTATGGTCCTATAGCTTAGGGAAATTAAAATCAAAAAGACACAGCCACCCCAAAGTTTGGGACGCCTATGTTTACAAGAACCTCATTTACCGTACAAGTTCAACATCACAGAAAGTGAAAAATGGATAAAGAACTTCTGGAACTTACGTACAATGCAGTATCACTCAGCAATGAAATCTATGTCACCAGGCCCGTAGCAGCATAATGAGTGGATTCAGGTACGATGATTCTAACTGAAATAAGTCACACAGAAAAAGAAACATCATAAGATATCACTAATACACGGAATGTAAACTTGGCTACACAGGAACTGAATTCCAAAACAGAACAGGGTCTCAAATTTAGAAAACCAACTTATGCTTGCTTAAGGGGAAAGGTGAGTTGGGGTGCTGCATAAAACCAGAGATTGAAATGAGCACAGATAAAGTTCCTTAAGCCAAATATGGAATAGACAAGAGCTACTCCTTGCTCAACGAAATGGACTCAACACCGCATATTAAACGCCTAAGAATGTACCTGACTAGTAAGTATCTTAAAACCTATGGATTGCTATGTCTCCGAAAGAGAATCAAGCATGTGTACAGGGGCATAAACGCAGCAGTGATAGGATTGGAGAGGTTCAGTGAGCAAATGAAGACCCTTTGAAGTCATATTGCATGGTACCCATTCCACGGGTTTCAACTACCCAGGTTTAAGGTATTCTTCCTTCAGCTAAAACATGCATGTGGAACCTAGAGTATGATCAACCATGTGATCGGGAGACGTGTTCAAATATGTCTCAGTTTTCGTACCCTGGTACTCGGGTGCAACATTCCAGACGCTTTACTAACCCTCTCCCGACTTGGAGAGTCAGTCCCTTTAACCTCCTGTTTGGCCCAGTTTGCAATTTCTGCGGAAGATGAACAGGAATAGCGAGAACCAATGAGAGACTAGCTGGAGGTGTCTGGACGGGCAAATTTAACTCTCATTTCCCACCAGGAAGAGGAATTAACCAAAGGCTCAGCGTGCCGTGCCGGAACCAGATTAGGGCCTGAAGCCATCCTGCGGTGTTGCGGCCAGCTCACAAGAAAGCGAGTTGAAGAAAGGAGCTCAGGGGCACTGTAATTCACAAACCTGCAGAGTTATAAATGACAGCTATCGTCCAAAAATATACCGACGTAAGGCTGCCAAGAGGACTTGAAAGCGGGGCAGAATTGCAGGAAACCGATTTCAGGAGGTAGACTGGAATTGCATTGAAAGCATAGGAAAAGAGGCAGAACGTCCACAATGATGCACTTGGCCAAAAAGTGCGTATGCGTTTTTTCCTGAATATATTCAGGAAAAAACGCATACGCCCGTTTTGGCCAACCAACCAAGCTTGCAAAGGAAATCTGCACTACAATGAAGTCTCACTTCCCCCCCGTCAAAAAGGCCATCTGAAAAAAGTGTAAAATCCAGAAAAGCAGGACAGGCCATGGAGAACTGGGAGCCTTGTTATGCTGATGGGCGGGATGTAAATTGCCAACAGACACTCGGGAGAAGTGTTTGGTGTTTCCTGAAACATCTAACAAACACAGCAACAGAGCCTAGGGCACTTCCACTTATGGTCCTATAGCTTAGGGAAATTAAAATCAAAAAGACACAGCCACCCCAAAGTTTGGGACGGCTCTGTTTACAAGAACCTCGTTTACACTACAAGTTCAACATCGCAGAAAGTGAAAAATGGATAAAGAAGTTGTGGTATTACTTACAAAGGAATATCACTCAGCAATGAAATCTATGTCATCAGGCCCTTAGCAACACAATGAGTGGATTCAGGTATGATGATTCTAACTGAAATAAGTCACACAGAAAAAGAAACATCATAAGATATCAGTAATACACGGAATGTAAACTTGACTACACAGGAACTGAATTACAGAACAGAACAGGGTCTCAAATTTAGAAAACCAACTTATGCTTGCTTAAGGGGAAAGGTGAGTTGGGGTGCTGCATAAAACCAGAGATTGAAATGAGCACAGATAAAGTTCCTTAAGCCAAATATGGAATAGACAAGAGCTACTCCTTGCTCAACGAAATGGACTCAACACCGCATATTAAACGCCTAAGAATGTACCTGACTAGTAAGTATCTTAAAACCTATGGATTGCTATGTCTCCGAAAGAGAATCAAGCATGTGTACAGGGGCATAAACGCAGCAGTGATAGGATTGGAGAGGTTCGGTGAGCAAATGAAGACCCTTTGAAGTCATATTTTATGGTACCCATTCCACGGGTTTCAACTACCCAGGTTTAAGGTATTCTTCCTTCAGCTAAAACATGCATGTGGAACCTAAAGTATGATCAACCATGTGATTGGGAGACGTGTTCAAATATGTCTCAGTTTTCGTACCCTGGTACTCGGGTGCAACATTCCAGACGCTTTACTAACACTCTCCCGACTTGGAGAGTCAGTGCCTTTAACCTCCTGTTTGGCCCAGTTTGCAATTACTGCGGAAGATGAACAGGAATAGGGAGAACCAATGAGAGACTAGCTGGAGGTGTCTGGACGGGCAAATTTAACTCTCATTTCCCACCAGGAAGAGGAATTAACCAAAGGCTCAGCGTGCCGTGCCGGAACCAGATTACGGCCTGAAGCCATCCTGCGGTGTTGCGGCCAGCTCACAAGAAAGCGAGTTGAAGAAAGGAGCTCAGGGGCACTGTAATTCACAAACCTGCAGAGTTATAAATGACAGCTATCGTCCAAAAATATACTGAAGTAAGGCTGCCAAGAGGACTTGAAAGCGGGGCAGAATTGTAGGAAACCGATTTCAGGAGGTAGACTGGAATTGCATTGAAAGCATAGGAAAAGAGGCAGAACGTCCACAATGATGCACTTGGCCAAAAAGGGCGTATGCGTTTTTTCCTGAATATATTCAGGAAGAAACGCATACGCACTTTTTGGCCAACCAAGCAAGCTTGCAAAGGAAATCTGCACTACAATGAAGTCTCACTTCCCCCCGGTCAAAAGGGCCATCTGAAAAAAGTGTAAAATCCAGAAAGGCAGGACAGGCCATGGAGAACTGGGAGCCTTGTTATGCTGATGGGCGGGATGTAAATTGCCAACAGACACTCGGGAGAAGTGTATGGTGTTTCCTGAAACATCTAAAAAACACAGCAACAGAGCCTAGGGCACTTCCACTTATGGTCCTATAGCTTAGGGAAATTAAAATCAAAAAGACACAGCCACCCCAAAGTTTGGGACGCCTATGTTTACAAGAACCTCATTTACCGTACAAGTTCAACATCACAGAAAGTGAAAAATGGATAAAGAACTTCTGGAACTTACGTACAATGCAGTATCACTCAGCAATGAAATCTATGTCACCAGGCCCGTAGCAGCATAATGAGTGGATTCAGGTACGATGATTCTAACTGAAATAAGTCACACAGAAAAAGAAACATCATAAGATATCACTAATACACGGAATGTAAACTTGGCTACACAGGAACTGAATTCCAAAACAGAACAGGGTCTCAAATTTAGAAAACCAACTTATGCTTGCTTAAGGGGAAAGGTGAGTTGGGGTGCTGCATAAAACCAGAGATTGAAATGAGCACAGATAAAGTTCCTTAAGCCAAATATGGAATAGACAAGAGCTACTCCTTGCTCAACGAAATGGACTCAACACCGCATATTAAACGCCTAAGAATGTACCTGACTAGTAAGTATCTTAAAACCTATGGATTGCTATGTCTCCGAAAGAGAATCAAGCATGTGTACAGGGGCATAAACGCAGCAGTGATAGGATTGGAGAGGTTCAGTGAGCAAATGAAGACCCTTTGAAGTCATATTGCATGGTACCCATTCCACGGGTTTCAACTACCCAGGTTTAAGGTATTCTTCCTTCAGCTAAAACATGCATGTGGAACCTAGAGTATGATCAACCATGTGATCGGGAGACGTGTTCAAATATGTCTCAGTTTTCGTACCCTGGTACTCGGGTGCAACATTCCAGACGCTTTACTAACACTCTCCCGACTTGGAGAGTCAGTCCCTTTAACCTCCTGTTTGGCCCAGTTTGCAATTTCTGCGGAAGATGAACAGGAATAGCGAGAACCAATGAGAGACTAGCTGGAGGTGTCTGGACGGGCAAATTTAACTCTCATTTCCCACCAGGAAGAGGAATTAACCAAAGGCTCAGCGTGCCGTGCCGGAACCAGATTAGGGCCTGAAGCCATCCTGCGGTGTTGCGGCCAGCTCACAAGAAAGCGAGTTGAAGAAAGGAGCTCAGGGGCACTGTAATTCACAAACCTGCAGAGTTATAAATGACAGCTATCGTCCAAAAATATACCGACGTAAGGCTGCCAAGAGGACTTGAAAGCGGGGCAGAATTGCAGGAAACCGATTTCAGGAGGTAGACTGGAATTGCATTGAAAGCATAGGAAAAGAGGCAGAACGTCCACAATGATGCACTTGGCCAAAAAGTGCGTATGCGTTTTCTCCTGAATATATTCAGGAAAAAACGCATACGCCCGTTTTGGCCAACCAACCAAGCTTGCAAAGGAAATCTGCACTACAATGAAGTCTCACTTCCCCCCCGTCAAAAAGGCCATCTGAAAAAAGTGTAAAATCCAGAAAAGCAGGACAGGCCAT
Source organism: Pseudorca crassidens (assembly GCF_039906515.1). Lineage (NCBI taxonomy): Eukaryota > Metazoa > Chordata > Mammalia > Artiodactyla > Delphinidae > Pseudorca > Pseudorca crassidens. Next base: position 245,449 of record NW_027136348.1, read on the forward strand.
GGAGAACAGGGAGCCTTGTTATGCTGATGGGCGGGATGTAAATTGCCAACAGACACTCGGGAGAAGTGTTTGGTGTTTCCTGAAACATCTAACAAACACAGCAACAGAGCCTAGGGCACTTCCACTTATGGTCCTATAGCTTAGGGAAATTAAAATCAAAAAGACACAGCCACCCCAAAGTTTGGGACGGCTCTGTTTACAAGAACCTCGTTTACACTACAAGTTCAACATCGCAGAAAGTGAAAAATGGATAAAGAAGTTGTGGTATTACTTACAAAGGAATATCACTCAGCAATGAAATCTATGTCATCAGGCCCTTAGCAACACAATGAGTGGATTCAGGTATGATGATTCTAACTGAAATAAGTCACACAGAAAAAGAAACATCATAAGATATCAGTAATACACGGAATGTAAACTTGACTACACAGGAACTGAATTACAGAACAGAACAGGGTCTCAAATTTAGAAAACCAACTTATGCTTGCTTAAGGGGAAAGGTGAGTTGGGGTGCTGCATAAAACCAGAGATTGAAATGAGCACAGATAAAGTTCCTTAAGCCAAATATGGAATAGACAAGAGCTACTCCTTGCTCAACGAAATGGACTCAACACCCCATATTAAACGCCTAAGAATGTACCTGACTAGTAAGTATCTTAAAACCTATGGATTGCTATGTCTCCGAAAGAGAATCAAGCATGTGTACAGGGGCATAAACGCAGCAGTGATAGGATTGGAGAGGTTCGGTGAGCAAATGAAGACCCTTTGAAGTCATATTTTATGGTACCCATTCCACGGGTTTCAACTACCCAGGTTTAAGGTATTCTTCCTTCAGCTAAAACATGCATGTGGAACCTAAAGTATGATCAACCATGTGATTGGGAGACGTGTTCAAATATGTCTCAGTTTTCGTACCCTGGTACTCGGGTGCAACATTCCAGACGCTTTACTAACACTCTCCCGACTTGGAGAGTCAGTGCCTTTAACCTCCTGTTTGGCCCAGTTTGCAATTTCTGCGGAAGATGAACAGGAATAGGGAGAACCAATGAGAGACTAGCTGGACGTGTCTGAACGGGCAAATTTAACTCTCATTTCCCACCAGGAAGAGGAATTAACCAAAGGCTCAGCGTGCCGTGCCGGAACCAGATTACGGCCTGAAGCCATCCTGCGGTGTTGCGGCCAGCTCACAAGAAAGCGAGTTGAAGAAAGGAGCTCAGGGGCACTGTAATTCACAAACCTGCAGAGTTATAAATGACAGCTATCGTCCAAAAATATACTGAAGTAAGGCTGCCAAGAGGACTTGAAAGCGGGGCAGAATTGCAGGAAACCGATTTCAGGAGGTAGACTGGAATTGCATTGAAAGCATAGGAAAAGAGGCAGAACGTCCACAATGATGCACTTGGCCAAAAAGGGCGTATGCGTTTTTTCCTGAATATATTCAGGAAAAAACGCATACGCCCTTTTTGGCCAACCAAGCAAGCTTGCAAAGGAAATCTGCACTACAATGAAGTCTCACTTCCCCCCGGTCAAAAGGGCCATCTGAAAAAAGTGTAAAATCCAGAAAGGCAGGACAGGCCATGGAGAACTGGGAGCCTTGTTATGCTGATGGGCGGGATGTAAATTGCCAACAGACACTCGGGAGAAGTGTATGGTGTTTCCTGAAACATCTAAAAAACACAGCAACAGAGCCTAGGGCACTTCCACTTATGGTCCTATAGCTTAGGGAAATTAAAATCAAAAAGACACAGCCACCCCAAAGTTTGGGACGCCTCTGTTTACAAGAACCTCGTTTACCGTACAAGTTCAACATCACAGAAAGTGAAAAATGGATAAAGAACTTGTGGAACTTACGTACAATGCAGTATCACTCAGCAATGAAATCTATGTCACCAGGCCCGTAGCAGCATAATGAGTGGATTCAGGTACGATGATTCTAACTGAAATAAGTCACACAGAAAAAGAAACATCATAAGATATCACTAATACACGGAATGTAAACTTGGCTACACAGGAACTGAATTCCAAAACAGAACAGGGTCTCAAATTTAGAAAACCAACTTATGCTTGCTTAAGGGGAAAGGTGAGTTGGGGTGCTGCATAAAACCAGAGATTGAAATGAGCACAGATAAAGTTCCTTAAGCCAAATATGGAATAGACAAGAGCTACTCCTTGCTCAACGAAATGGACTCAACACCGCATATTAAACGCCTAAGAATGTACCTGACTAGTAAGTATCTTAAAACCTATGGATTGCTATGTCTCCGAAAGAGAATCAAGCATGTGTACAGGGGCATAAACGCAGCAGTGATAGGATTGGAGAGGTTCGGTGAGCAAATGAAGACCCTTTGAAGTCATATTGCATGGTACCCATTCCACGGGTTTCAACTACCCAGGTTTAAGGTATTCTTCCTTCAGCTAAAACATGCATGTGGAACCTAGAGTATGATCAACCATGTGATCGGGAGACGTGTTCAAATATGTCTCAGTTTTCGTACCCTGGTACTCGGGTGCAACATTCCAGACGCTTTACTAACACTCTCCCGACTTGGAGAGTCAGTCCCTTTAACCTCCTGTTTGGCCCAGTTTGTAATTTCTGCGGAAGATGAACAAGAATAGCGAGAACCAATGAGAGACTAGCTGGAGGTGTCTGGACGGGCAAATTTAACTCTCATTTCCCACCAGGAAGAGGAATTAACCAAAGGCTCAGCGTGCCGTGCCGGAACCAGATTAGGGACTGAAGCCATCCTGCGGTGTTGCGGCCAGCTCACAAGAAAGCGAGTTGAAGAAAGGAGCTCAGGGGCACTGTAATTCACAAACCTGCAGAGTTATAAATGACAGCTATCGTCCAAAAATATACCGAAGTAAGGCTGCCAAGAGGACTTGAAAGCGGGGCAGAATTGCAGGAAACCGATTTCAGGAGGTAGACTGGAATTGCATTGAAAGCATAGGAAAAGAGGCAGAACGTCCACAATGATGCACTTGGCCAAAAAGGGCGTATGCGTTTTCTCCTGAATATATTCAGGAAAAAACGCATACGCCCTTTTTGGCCAACCAACCAAGCTTGCAAAGGAAATCTGCACTACAATGAAGTCTCACTTCCCCCCGGTCAAAAAGGCCATCTGAAAAAAGTGTAAAATCCAGAAAGGCAGGACAGGCCATGGAGAACAGGGAGCCTTGTTATGCTGATGGGCGGGATGTAAATTGCCAACAGACACTCGGGAGAAGTGTTTGGTGTTTCCTGAAACATCTAACAAACACAGCAACAGAGCCTAGGGCACTTCCACTTATGGTCCTATAGCTTAGGGAAATTAAAATCAAAAAGACACAGCCACCCCAAAGTTTGGGTCGCCTCTGTTTACAAGAACCTCGTTTACAGTACAAGTTCAACATCGCAGAAAGTGAAAAATGGATAAAGAAGTTGTGGTATTACTTACAAAGGAATATCACTCAGCAATGAAATCTATGTCATCAGGCCCTTAGCAACACAATGAGTGGATTCAGGTATGATGATTCTAACTGAAATAAGTCACACAGAAAAAGAAACATCATAAGATATCAGTAATACACGGAATGTAAACTTGGCTACACAGGAACTGAATTCCAAAACAGAACAGGGTCTCAAATTTAGAAAACCAACTTATGCTTGCTTAAGGGGAATGGTGAGTTGGGGTGCTGCATAAAACCAGAGATTGAAATGAGCACAGATAAAGTTCCTTAAGCCAAATATGGAATAGACAAGAGCTACTCCTTGCTCAACGAAATGGACTCAACACCGCATATTAAACGCCTAAGAATGTACCTGACTAGTAAGTATCTTAAAACCTATGGATTGCTATGTCTCTGAAAGAGAATCAAGCATGTGTACAGGGGCATAAACGCAGCAGTGATAGGATTGGAGAGGTTCGGTGAGCAAATGAAGACCCTTTGAAGTCATATTTTATGGTACCCATTCCACGGGTTTCAACTACCCAGGTTTAAGGTATTCTTCCTTCAGCTAAAACATGCATGTGGAACCTAAAGTATGATCAACCATGTGATTGGGAGACGTGTTCAAATATGTCTCAGTTTTCGTACCCTGGTACTCGGGTGCAACATTCCAGACGCTTTACTAACACTCTCCCGACTTGGAGAGTCAGTGCCTTTAACCTCCTGTTTGGCCCAGTTTGCAATTACTGCGGAAGATGAACAGGAATAGGGAGAACCAATGAGAGACTAGCTGGACGTGTCTGAACGGGCAAATTTAACTCTCATTTCCCACCAGGAAGAGGAATTAACCAAAGGCTCAGCGTGCCGTGCCGGAACCAGATTAGGGCCTGAAGCCATCCTGCGGTGTTGCGGCCAGCTCACAAGAAAGCGAGTTGAAGAAAGGAGCTCAGGGGCACTGTAATTCACAAACCTGCAGAGTTATAAATGACAGCTATCGTCCAAAAATATACTGAAGTAAGGATGCCAAGAGGACTTGAAAGCGGGGCAGAATTGCAGAAAACCGATTTCAGGAGGTAAACTGGAATTGCATTGAAAGCATAGGAAAAGAGGCAGAACGTCCACAATGATGGACTTGGCCAAAAAGGGCGTATGCGTTTTTTCCTGAATATATTCAGGAAAAAACGTATACGCCCTTTTTGGCCAACCAAGCAAGCTTGCAAAGGAAATCTGCACTACAATGAAGTCTCACTTCCCCCCAGTCAAAAGGGCCATCTGAAAAAAGTGTAAAATCCACAAAGGCAGGACAGGCCATGGAGAACTGGGAGCCTTGTTATGCTGATGGGCGGGATGTAAACTGCCAACAGACACTGGGGAGAAGTGTATGGTGTTTCCTGAAACATCTAAAAAACAAAGCAACAGAGCCTAGGGCACTTCCACTTATTGTCCTATAGCTTAGGGAAATTAAAATCAAAAAGACACAGCCACCCCAAAGTTTGGGACGCCTCTGTTTACAAGAACCTCGTTTACCGTACAAGTTCAGTATCACAGAAAGTGAAAAATGGATAAAGAACTTGTGGTACTTATGTAGAATGCAGTATCACTCAGCAATGAAGTCTATGTCATCAGGCCCGTAGCAGCATAATGAGTGGATTCAGGTACGATGATTCTAACTGAAATAAGTCACACAGAAAAAGAAACATCATAAGATATCACTAATACACGGAATGTAAACTTGGCTACACAGGAACTGAATTCCAAAACAGAACAGGGTCTCAAATTTAGAAAACCAACTTATGCTTGCTTAAGGGGAAAGGTGAGTTGGGGTGCTGCATAAAACCAGAGATTGAAATGAGCACAGATAAAGTTCCTTAAGCCAAATATGGAATAGACAAGAGCTACTCCTTGCTCAACGAAATGGACTCAACACCCCATATTAAACCCCTAATAATGTACCTGACTAGTAAGTATCTTAAAACCTATGGATTGCTATGCCTCCAAAAGAGAATCAAGCGTGTGTACAGGGGCATAAATGCAGCAGTGATAGGATTGGAGAGGTTCGGTGAGCAAATGAAGACCCTTTGAAGTCATATTGCATGGTACCCATTCCACGGGTCTCAACTCTCCAGGTTTAAGGTATTCTTCCTTCAGCTAAAACATGCATGTGGAATCCAGAATATGATCAACCATGTGAACGGGAGACGTGTTCAAATATGTCTCAGTTTTCTTCCCCTGGTACTCGGGTGCAACATTCCAGACGCTTTACTAACACTCTCCCCACTTGGAGAGTCAGCGCCTTTAACCTCCTGTTTGGCCCAGTTTGCAATTTCTGCGGAAGATGAACAGGAATAGGGAGAACCAATGAGAGACTAGCTGGAGGTGTCTGGACGGGCAAATTTAACTCTCATTTCCCACCAGGAAGAGGAAATAACCAAAGGCTCAGCGAGCCGTGCCGGAACCAGATTAGGGCCTGAAGCCATCCTGCGGTGTTGCGGCCAGCTCACAAGAAAGCGAGTTGAAGAAAGGAGCTCAGGGGCACTGTAATTCACAAACCTGCAGAGTTATAAATGACAGCTATCGTCCAAAAATATACTGAAGTAAGGCTGCCAAGAGGACTTGAAAGCGGGGCAGAATTGCAGGAAACCGATTTCAGGAGGTAGACTGGAATTGCATTGAAAGCATAGGAAAAGAGGCAGAACGTCCACAATGATGCACTTGGCCAAAAAGGGCGTATGCGTTTTTTCCTGAATATATTCAGGAAAAAACGCATACGCCCTTTTTGGCCAACCAAGCAAGCTTGCAAAGGAAATCTGCACTACAATGAAGTCTCACTTCCCCCCTGTCAAAAGGGCCATCTGAAAAAAGTGTAAAATCCAGAAAGGCAGGACAGGCCATGGAGAACTGGGAGCCTTGTTATGCTGATGGGCGGGATGTAAATTGCCAACAGACACTTGGGAGAAGTGTATGGTGTTTCCTGAAACATCTAAAAAAGAAAGCAACAGAGCCTAGGGCACTTCCACTTATGGTCCTATAGCTTAGGGAAATTAAAATCAAAAAGACACAGCCACCCCAAAGTTTGGGATGCCTCTGTTTACAAGAACCTCGTTTACCATACAAGTTCAGTATCACAGAAAGTGAAAAATGGATAAAGAACTTGTGGTACTTATATACAATGCAGTATCCCTCAGCAATGAAATCTATGTCATCAGGCCCGTAGCAGCATAATGAGTGGATTCAGGTACGATGATTCTAAGTGACATAAGTCACACAGAAAAAGAAACATCATAAGATATCAGTAATACACAGAATGTAAACTTGGCTACACAGGAACTGAATTCCAAAACAGAACAGGGTCTCAAATTTAGAAAACCAACTTATGCTTGCTTAAGGGGAAAGGTGAGTTGGGGTGCTGCATAAAACCAGAGATTGAAATGAGCACAGATAAAGTTCCTTAAGCCAAATATGGAATAGACAAGAGCTACTCCTTGCTCAACGAAATGGACTCAACACCCCATATTAAACGCCTAAGAATGTACCTGACTAGTAAGTATCTTAAAACCTATGGATTGCTATGTCTCCAAAACAGAATCAAGCGTGTGTACAGGGGCATAAACTCAGCAGTGATAGGATTGGAGAGGTTCGGTGAGCAAATGAAGACCCTTTGAAGTCATATTGCATGGTACCCATTCCACGGGTTTCAACTACCCAGGTTTAAGGTATTCTTCCTTCAGCTAAAACATGCATGTGGAACCTAGACTATGATCAACCATGTGATCGGGAGACGTGTTTAAATATGTCTCAGTTTCCATACTCTGGTACTCGGGTGCAACATTCCAGACGCTTTACTAACACTCTCCCGACTTGGAGAGTCAGTCCCTTTAACCTCCTGTTTGGCCCAGTTTGCAATTTCTGCGGAAGATGAACAGGAATAGCGAGAACCAATGAGAGACTAGCTGGAGGTGTCTGGACGGGCAAATTTAACTCTCATTTCCCACCAGGAAGAGGAATTAACCAAAGGCTCAGCGTGCCGTGCCGGAACCAGATTAGGGCCTGAAGCCATCCTGCGGTTTTGCGGGCAGGTCACAAGAAAGCGAGTTGAAGAAAGGAGCTCAGGGGCACTGTAATGCACAAACCTGCAGAGTTATAAATGACAGCTATCATCCAAAAATATACTGAAGTAAGGCTGCCAAGAGGACTTGAAAGCGGGGCAGAATTGCAGATAACTGATTTCAAGAGGTAGACAGGAATTGCATTGAAAGCATAGGAAAAGAGGCAGAACGTCCACAATGATGCACTTGGCCAAAAAGGGCGTATGCGTTTTTTCCTGAATATATTCAGGAAAAAACGCATACGCCCTTTTTTGCCAACCAAGCAAGCTTGCAAAGGAAATCTGCACTACAATGAAGTCTCACTTCCCCCCGGTCAAAAGGGCCATCTGAAAAAAGTGTAAAATGCAGAATGGTAGGACAGGCCATGGAGAACTGGGAGCCTTGTTATGCTGATGGGCGGGATGTAAATTGCCAACAGACACTCGGGAAAAGTGTATGGTGTTTCCTGAAACATCTAAAAAACAAAGCAACAGAGCCTAGGGCACTTCCACTTATGGTCCTATAGCTTAGGGAAATTAAAATCAAAAAGACACAGCCACCCCAAAGTTTGGGACGCCTCTGTTTACAAGAACCTCGTTTACCGTACAAGTAAAATATCACAGAAAGTGAAAAATGGATAAAGAACTTGTGGTACTTACGTACAATGCAGTATCACTCAGCAATGAAATCTATGTCATCAGGCCCGTAGCAGCATAATGAGTGGATTCAGGTACGATGATTCTAACTGAAATAAGTCACACAGAAAAAGAAACATCATAAGATATCACTAATACACGGAATGTAAACTTGGCTACACAGGAACTGAATTACAGAACAGAACAGGGTCTCAAATTTAGAAAACCAACTTATGCTTGCTTAAGGGGAAAGGTGAGTTGGGGTGCTGCATAAAACCAGAGATTGAAATGAGCACAGATAAAGTTCCTTAAGCCAAATATGGAATAGACAAGAGCTACTCCTTGCTCAACGAAATGGACTCAACACCGCATATTAAACGCCTAAGAATGTACCTGACTAGTAAGTAATCTTAAAACCTATGGATTGCTATGTCTCCGAAAGAGAATCAAGCATGTGTACAGGGGCATAAACGCAGCAGTGATAGGATTGGAGAGGTTCGGTGAGCAAATGAAGCCCCTTTGAAGTCATATTGCATGGTACCCATTCCACGGGTTTCAACTACCCAGGTTTAAGTTATTCTTCCTTCAGCTAAAACATGCATGTGGAACCTAGAGTATGATCAAGCATGTGATCAGGAGACGTGTTCAAATATGTCTCAGTTTTCGTACCCTGGTACTCGGGTGCAACATTCCAGACGCTTTACTAACACTCTCCCGACTTGGAGAGTCAGTCCCTTTAACCTCCTGTTTGGCCCAGTTTGCAATTTCTGCGGAAGATGAACAGGAATAGCGAGAACCAATGAGAGACTAGCTGGAGGTGTCTGGACGGGCAAATTTAACTCTCATTTCCCACCAGGAAGAGGAATTAACCAAAGGCTCAGTGTGCCGTGCCGGAACCAGATTAGGGCCTGAAGCCATCCTGCGGTGTTGCGGCCAGCTCACAAGAAAGTGAGTTGAAGAAAGGAGCTCAGGGGCACTGTAATTCACAAACCTGCAGAGTTATAAATGACAGCTATCGTCCAAAATTATACTGAAGTAAGGCTGCCAAGAGGACTTGAAAGCGGGGCAGAATTGCAGGAAACCGATTTCAGGAGGTAGACTGGAATTGCATTGAAAGCATAGGAAAAGAGGCAGAACGTCCACAATGATGCACTTGGCCAAAAAGGGCGTATGCGTTTTTTCCTGAATATATTCAGGAAAAAACGCATACGCCCTTTTTGGCCAACCAACCAAGCTTGCAAAGAAATCTTCACTACAATGAAGTCTCACTTCCCCCCGGTCAAAAGGGCCATCTGAAAAAAGTGTAAAATCCAGAAAGGCAGGACAGGCCATGGAGAACTGGGAGCCTTGTTATGCTGATGGGCGGGATGTAAATTGCCAAGAGAAACTCGGGAGAAGTGTATGGTGTTTCCTGAAACATCTAAAAAACAAAGCAACAAAGCCTAGGGCACTTCCACTTATGGTCCTATAGCTTAGGGAAATTAAAATCAAAAAGACACAGACACCCCAAACTTTGGGACGCCTCTGTTTACAAGAACCTCGTTTACCGTACAAGTAAAATATCACAGAAAGTGAAAAATGGATAAAGAAATTGTGGTACTTACGTACAACGCAGTATCACTCAGCAATGAAATCTATGTCATCAGGCCCGTAGCAGCATAATGAGTGGATTCAGGTACGATGATTCTAACTGAAATAAGTCATACAGAAAAAGAAACATCATAAGATATCACTAATACACGGAATGTAAACTTGGCTACACAGGAACTGAATTCCAAAACAGAACAGGGTCTCAAATTTAGAAAACCAACTTATGCTTGCTTAAGGGGAAAGGTGAGTTGGGGTGCTGCATAAAACCAGAGATTGAAATGAGCACAGATAAAGTTCCTTAAGCCAAATATGGAATAGACAAGAGCTACTCCTTGCTCAATGAAATGGACTCAACACCGCATATTAAACGCCTAAGAATGTACCTGACTAGTAAGTATCTTAAAACCTATGGATTGCTATGTCTCCAAAAGAGAATCAAGCATGTGTACAGGGGCATAAACGCAGCAGTGATAGGATTGGAGAGGTTCGGTGAGCAAATGAAGACCCTTTGAAGTCATATTGCATGGTACCCATTCCACAGGTTTCAACTACCCAGGTTTAAGGTATTCTTCCTTCAGCTAAAACATGCATGTGGAACCTAGAGTATGATCAACCATGTGATCGGGAGACGTGTTCAAATATGTCTCAGTTTTCATACCCTGGTACTCGGGTGCAACATTCCAGACGCTTTACTAACACTCTCCCGACTTGGAGAGTCAGTCCCTTTAACCTCCTGTTTGGCCCAGTTTGCAATTTCTGCGGAAGATGAACAGGAATAGCGAGAACCAATGAGAGACTAGCTGGAGGTGTCTGGACGGGCAAATTTAACTCTCATTTCCCACCAGGAAGAGGAATTAACCAAAGGCTCAGCGTGCCGTGCCGGAACCAGATTAGGGCCTGAAGCCATCCTGTGGTTTTGCGGGCAGGTCACAAGAAAGCGAGTTGAAGAAAGGAGCTCAGGGGCACTGTAATGCACAAACCTGCAGAGTTATAAATGACAGCTATCATCCAAAAATATACTGAAGTAAGGCTGCCAAGAGGACTTGAAAGCGGTGCAGAATTGCAGGAAACTGAATTCAGGAGGTAGACTGGAATTGCATTGAAAGCATAGGAAAAGAGGCAGAACGTCCACAATGATGCACTTGGCCAAAAAGGGCGTATGCATTTTTTCCTGAATATATTCAGGAAAAAACGCATACGCCCTTTTTGGCCAACCAAGCAAGCTTGCAAAGGAAATCTGCACTACAATGAAGTCTCACTTCCCCCCGGTCAAAAGGGCCATCTGAAAAAAGTGTAAAATGCAGAAAGGTAGGACAGGCCATGGAGAACTGGGAGCCTTGTTATGCTGATGGGCGGGATGTAAATTGCCAACAGACACTCGGGAAAAGTGTATGGTGTTTCCTGAAACATCTAAAAAACAAAGCAACAGAGCCTAGGGCACTTCCACTTATGGTCCTATAGCTTAGGGAAATTAAAATCAAAAAGACACAGCCACCCCAAAGTTTGGGACGCCTCTGTTTACAAGAACCTCGTTTACCGTACAAGTAAAATATCACAGAAAGTGAAAAATGGATAAAGAACTTGTGGTACTTACGTACAATGCAGTATCACTCAGCAATGAAATCTATGTCATCAGGCCCATAGCAGCATAATGAGTGGATTCAGGTACGATGATTCTAACTGAAATAAGTCACACAGAAAAAGAAACATCATAAGATATCACTAATACACGGAATGTAAACTTGGCTACACAGGAACTGAATTCCAAAACAGAACAGGGTCTCAAATTTAGAAAACCAACTTATGCTTGCTTAAGGGGAAAGGTGAGTTGGGGTGCTGCATAAAACCAGAGATTGAAATGAGCACAGATAAATTTCCTTAAGCCAAATATGGAATAGACAAGAGCTACTCCTTGCTCAACGAAATGAACTCAACTCCCCATATTAAACGCCTAAGAATGTACCTGACTAGTAAGTATCTTAAAACCTATGGATTGCTATGTCTCCGAAATAGAATCAAGCGTGTGTACAGGGGCATAAACGCAGCAGTGATAGGATTGGAGAGGTTCGGTGAACAAATGAAGACCCTTTGAAGTCATATTTTATGGTACCCATTCCCCGGGTCTCAACTACCCAGGTTTAAGGTATTCTTCCTTCAGCTAAAACATGCATGTGGAACCCAGAGTATGATCAACCGTGTGATCGGGAGACGTGTTCAAATATGTCTCAGTTTTCCTCCCCTGGTACTCGGGTGCAACATTCCAGATGCTTTACTTACACTCTCCCGACTTGGAGAGTCAGTCCCTTTCACGTACTGTTTGGCCCAGTTTGCAATTTCTGCGGAAGATGAACAGGAATAGCGAGAACCAATGAGAGACTAGCTGGAGGTGTCTGGACGGGCAAATTTAACTCTCATTTCCCACCAGGAAGAGGAAATAACCAAAGGCTCAGCGTGCCGTGCCGGAACCAGATTAGGGACTGAAGCCATCCTGCGGTGTTGCGTCCAGGGCACAAGAAAGCGAGTTGAAGAAAGTAGCTAAGGGGCACTGTAATTCACAAACCTGCAGAGTTATAAATGACAGCGATCGTCCAAAAATATACTGAAGTATGGCTGCCAAGAGGACTTGCAAGCGGGGCAGAATTGCAGGAAACCGATTTCAGGAGGTAGAGTGGAATTGCATTGAAAGCATAGGAAAAGAGGCAGAACGTCCACAATGATGCACTTGGCCAAAAAGTGCGTATGCGTTTTTTCCTGAATATATTCAGGAAAAAACGCATACGCCCTTTTTGGCCAACCAAGCAAGCTTGCAAAGGAAATCTGCACTACAATGAAGTCTCACTTCCTTCCGGTCAAAAGGGCCATCTGAAAAAAGTGTAAAATCCAGAAAGGCAGGACAGGCCATGGAGAACTGGGAGCCTTGTTATGCTGATGGGCGGGATGTAAATTGCCAACAGACACTCGGGAGAAGTGTATGGTGTTTCATGAAACATCTAAAAAACAAAGCAACAGAGCCTAGGGCACTTCCACTTATGGTCCTATAGCTTAGGGAAATTAAAATCAAAAAGACACAGCCACCCCTAAGGTTGGAACGGCTCTGTTTACAAGAACCTCGTTTACAGTACAAGTTCAACATCGCAGAAAGTGAAAAATGGATAAAGAAGTTGTGGTATTTACTTACAAAGCAATATCACTCAGCAATGAAATCTATGTCAGCAGGCCCTTAGCAGCACAATGAGTGGATTCAGGTATGATGCTTCTAACTGAAATAAGTCACACAGAAAAAGAAACATCATAAGATATCAGTAATACATGGAATGTAAACTTGGCTACACAGGAACTGAATTACAGAACAGAACAGGGTCTCAAATTTAGAAAACCAACTTATGCTTGCTTAAGGGGAAAGGTGAGTTGGGGTGCTGCATAAAACCAGAGATTGAAATGAGCACAGATAAAGTTCCTTAAGCCAAATATGGAATAGACAAGAGCTACTCCTTGCTCAACGAAATGGACTCAACACCGCATATTAAACGCCTAAGAATGTACCTGACTAGTAAGTATCTTAAAACCTATGGATTGCTATGTCTCCGAAAGAGAATCAAGCATGTGTACAGGGGCATAAACGCAGCAGTGATAGGATTGGAGAGGTTCGGTGAGCAAATGAAGACCCTTTGAAGTCATATTGCATGGTACCCATTCCACGGGTCTCAACTCTCCAGGTTTAAGGTATTCTTCCTTCAGATAAAACATGCATGTGGAACCCAGAGTATGATCAACCGTGTGAACGGGAGACGTGTTCAAATATGTCTCAGTTTTCCTCCCCTGGTACTCGGGTGCAACATTCCAGACGCTTTACTAACACTCTCCCCACTTGGAGAGTCAGCGCCTTTAACCTCCTGTTTGGCCCAGTTTGCAATTTCTGCGGAAGATGAACAGGAATAGGGAGAACCAATGAGAGACTAGCTGGAGGTGTCTGGACGGGCAAATTTAACTCTCATTTCCCACCAGGAAGAAGAAATAACCAAAGGCTCAGCATGCCATGCCGGAACCAGATTAGGGCCTGAAGCCATCCTGCGGTGTTGCAGCCAGCTCACAAGAAAGCGAGTTGAAGAAAGGAGCTCAGGGGCACTGTAATTCACAAACCTGCAGAGTTATAAATGACAGCTATCGTCCAAAAATATACTGAAGTAAGGCTGCCAAGAGGACTTGAAAGCGGGGCAGAATTGCAGGAAACCGATTTCAGGAGGTAGACTGGAATTGCATTGAAAGCATAGGAAAAGAGGCAGAACGTCCACAATGATGCACTTGGCCAAAAAGGGCGTATGCGTTTTTTCCTGAATATATTCAGGAAAAAACGCATACGCCCTTTTTGGCCAACCAAGCAAGCTTGCAAAGGAAATCTGCACTACAATGAAGTCTCACTTCCCCCCGGTCAAAAGGGCCATCTGAAAAAAGTGTAAAATCCAGAAAGGCAGGACAGGCCATGGAGAACTGGGAGCCTTGTTATGCTGATGGGCGGGATGTAAATTGCCAACAGACACTCGGGAGAAGTGTATGGTGTTTCCTGAAACATCTAAAAAACAAAGCAACAGAGCCTAGGGCACTTCCACTTATGGTCCTATAGCTTAGGGAAATTAAAATCAAAAAGACACAGCCACCCCAAAGTTTGGGACGCCTCTGTTTACAAGAACCTCGTTTACCGTACAAGTTCAACATCACAGAAAGTGAAAAATGGATAAAGAACTTGTGGTACTTATGTACAATGCAGTATCACTCAGCAATGAAATCTATGTCATCAGGCCCGTAGCAGCATAATGAGTGGATTCAGGTATGATGATTCTAACTGAAATAAGTCACACAGAAAAAGAAACATCATAAGATATCACTAATACACGGAATGTAATCTTGGCTACACAGGAACTGAATTCCAAAACAGAACAGGGTCTCAAATTTAGAAAACCAACTTATGCTTGCTTAAGGGGAAAGGTGAGTTGGGGTGCTGCATAAAACCAGAGATTGAAATGAGCACAGATAAAGTTCCTTAAGCCAAATATGGAATAGACAAGAGCTACTCCTTGCTCAACGAAATGGACTCAACACCCCATATTAAACGCCTAAGAATGTACCTGACTAGTAAGTATCTTAAAACCTATGGATTGCTAAGTCTCCAAAAGAGAATCAAGCGTGTGTACAGGGGCATAAACGCAGCAGTGATAGGATTGGAGAGGTTCGGTGAGCAAATGAAGACCCTTTGAAATCATATTTTATGGTACCCATTCCACGGGTTTCAACTACCCAGGTTTAAGGTATTCTTCCTTCAGCTAAAACATGCATGTGGAACCTAGAGTATGATCAACCATGTGATCGGGAGACGTGTTCAAATATGTCTCAGTTTTCGTACCCTGGTACTCGGGTGCAACATTCCAGACGCTTTACTAACACTCTCCCCACTTGGAGAGTCAGCGCCTTTAACCTCCTGTTTGGACCAGTTTGCAATTTCTGCGGAAGATGAACAGGAATAGGGAGAACCAATGAGAGACTAGCTGGAGGTGTCTGGACGGGCAAATTTAACTCTCATTTCCCACCAGGAAGAGGAATTAACCAAAGTCTCAGCGTGCCGAGCCGGAACCAGATTAGGTCCTGAAGCCATCCTGCGGTGTTGCGGCCAGGTCACAAGAAAGCGAGTTGAAGAAAGTAGCTCAGGGGCACTGTAATGCACAAACCTGCAGAGTTATAAATGACAGCTATCGTCCAAAAATATACTGAAGTAAGGCTGCCAAGAGGACTTGAAAGCGGGACAGAATTGCAGGAAACCGATTTCAGGAGGTAGACTGGAATTGCATTGAAAGCATAGGAAAAGAGGCAGAGCGTCCACAATGATGCACTTGGCCAAAAAGGGCGTATGCATTTTTTCTTGAATATATTCAGGAAAAAACGCATAAGCACTTGTTGGCCAACCAAGCAAACTTGCAAAGGAAATCTGCACTACAATGAAGTCTCACTTCCCCCCGGTCAAAAGGGCCATCTGAAAAAAGTGTAAAATCCAGAAAGGCAGGAAAGGTCATGGAGAACTGGGAGCCTTGTTATGCTGATGGGCGGGATGTAAATTGCCAACAGAAACTCGGGAGAAGTGTATGGTGTTTCCTGAAACATCTAAAAAACAAAGCAACAGAGCCTAGGGCACTTCCACTTATGGTCCTATAGCTTAGGGAAATTAAAATCAAAAAGACACAGCCACCCCAAAGGTTGGGACGCCTCTGTTTACAAGAACCTCGTTTACCGTACAAGTTCAGTATCACAGAAAGTGAAAAATGGATAAAGAACTTGTGGTACTTACGTACAATGCAGTATCACTCAGCAATGAAATCTATGTCATCAGGCCCGTAGCAGAATAATAAGTGGATTCTGGTTCGATGATTCTAACTGAAATAAGTCACACAGAAAAAGAAACATCATAAGATATCACTAATACACGGAATGTAAACTTGACTACACAGGAACTGAATTCCAAAACAGAACAGGGTCTCAAATTTAGAAAACCAACTTATGCTTGCTTAAGAGGAAAGGTGAGTCGGGGTGCTGCATAAAACCAGAGATTGAAATGAGCACAGATAAAGTTCCTTAAGCCAAATATGTAATAGACAAGAGCTGCTCCTTGCTCAATGAAATGGACTCAACACCCCATATTAAACGCCTAAGAATGTACCTGACTAGTAAGTATCTTAAAACCTATGGATTGCTATGTCTCCAAAAGAGAATCAATCGTATGTACAGGGGCATAAACGCAGCAGTGATAGGATTGGAGAGGTTCGGTGAGCAAATGAAGACCCTTTGAAGTCATATTGCATGGTACCCATTCCACGGGTCTCAACTCTCCAGATTTAAGGTATTCTTCCTTGAGCTAAATCATGCATGTAGAACCCAGAGTATGATCAACTGTGTGAAAGGGAGACGTGTTCAAATATGTCTCAGTTTTCGTACCCTGGTACTCGGGTGCAACATTCCAGACGCTTTACTAACACTCTCCCCACTTGGAGAGTCAGTGCCTTTAACCTCCTGTTTGGCCCAGTTTGCAATTTCTGCGGAAGATGAACAGGAATAGGGAGAACCAATGAGAGACTAGCTGGAGGTGTC
Source organism: Pseudorca crassidens (assembly GCF_039906515.1). Taxonomy (NCBI): domain Eukaryota; kingdom Metazoa; phylum Chordata; class Mammalia; order Artiodactyla; family Delphinidae; genus Pseudorca; species Pseudorca crassidens. The sequence goes on from NW_027136348.1 coordinate 262,316, forward strand.
TGGACGGGCAAATTTAACTCTCATTTCCCACCAGGAAGAGGAAATAACCAAAGGCTCAGCTTGCCGTGCCGGAACCAGATTAGGGACTGAAGCCATCCTGCGGTGTTGCGTCCAGGTCACAAGAAAGCGAGTTGAAGAAAGTAGCTAAGGGGCACTGTAATTCACAAACCTGCAGAGTTATAAATGACAGCTATCGTCCAAAAATATACTGAAGTAAGGCTGCCAAGAGGACTTGAAAGCGGGGCAGAATTGCAGGAAACCGATTTCAGGAGGTAGACTGGAATTGCATTGAAAGCATAGGAAAAGAGGCAGAACGTCCACAATGATGCACTTGGCCAAAAAGGGCGTATGCGTTTTTTCCTGAATATATTCAGGAAAAAACGCATACGCCCTTTTTGGCCAACCAAGCAAGCTTGCAAAGGAAATCTGCACTACAATGAAGTCTCACTTCCCCCCGGTCAAAAGGGCCATCTGAAAAAAGTGTAAAATCCAGAAAGGCAGGACAGGCCATGGAGAACTGGGAGCCTTGTTATGCTGATGGGCGGGATGTAAATTGCCAACAGACACTCGGGAGAAGTGTTTGGTGTTTCCTGAAACATCTAAAAAACACTGCAACAGAGCCTAGGGCACTTCCACTTATGGTCCTATAGCTTAGGGAAATTAAAATCAAAAAGACACAGCCACCCCAAAGTTTGGGACGCCTCTGTTTACAAGAACCTCGTTTACCGTACAAGTTCAACATCACAGAAAGTGAAAAATGGATAAAGAACTTGTGGAACTTACGTACAATGCAGTATCACTCAGCAATGAAATCTATGTCACCAGGCCCATAGCAGCATAATGAGTGGATTCAGGTACGATGATTCTAACTGAAATAAGTCACACAGAAAAAGAAACATCATAAGATATCACTAATACACGGAATGTAAACTTGGCTACACAGGAACTGAATTCCAAAACAGAACAGGGTCTCAAATTTAGAAAACCAACTTATGCTTGCTTAAGGGGAAAGGTGAGTTGGGGTGCTGCATAAAACCAGAGATTGAAATGAGCACAGATAAAGTTCCTTAAGCCAAATATGGAATAGACAAGAGCTACTCCTTGCTCAACGAAATGGACTCAACACCGCATATTAAACGCCTAAGAATGTACCTGACTAGTAAGTATCTTAAAACCTATGGATTGCTATGTCTCCGAAAGAGAATCAAGCATGTGTACAGGGGCATAAACGCAGCAGTGATAGGATTGGAGAGGTTCGGTGAGCAAATGAAGACCCTTTGAAGTCATATTTTATGGTACCCATTCCACGGGTTTCAACTACCCAGGTTTAAGGTATTCTTCCTTCAGCTAAAACATGCATGTGGAACCTTAAATATGATCAACCATGTGATTGGGAGACGTGTTCAAATATGTCTCAGTTTTCGTACCCTGGTACTCGGGTGCAACATTCCAGACGCTTTACTAACACTCTCCCGACTTGGAGAGTCAGTGCCTTTAACCTCCTGTTTGGCCCAGTTTGCAATTTCTGCGGAAGATCAACAGGAATAGTGAGAACCAATGAGAGACTAGCTGGAGGTGTCTGGACGGGCAAATTTAACTCTCATTTCCCACCAGGAAGAGGAATTAACCAAAGGCTCAGCGTGCCGTGCCGGAAACAGATTAGGGCGTGAAGCCATCCTGCGGTGTTGCGGCCAGCTCACAAGAAAGCGAGTTGAAGAAAGGAGCTCAGGGGCAATGTAATTCACAAACCTGCAGAGTTATAAATGACAGCTATCGTCCAAAAATACACTGAAGTAAGGCTGCCAAGAGGACTTGAAAGCGGGGCAGAATTGCAGGAAACCGATTTCAGGAGGTAGACTGGAATTGCATTGAAAGCATAGGAAAAGAGGCAGAGCGTCCACAATGATGGACCTGGCCAAAAAGGGCGTATGCGTTTTTTCCTGAATATATTCAGGAAAAAACGCATACGCACTTTTTGGCCAACCAAGCAAGCTTTCAAAGGAAATCTGCACTACAATGAAGTCTCACTTCCCCCCGGTCAAAAGGGCCATCTGAAAAAAGTGTAAAATCCAGAAAGGCAGGACAGGCCATGGAGAACTGGGAGCCTTGTTATGCTGATGGGAGGGATGTAAATTGCCAACAGACACTCGGGAGAAGTGTATGGTGTTTCCTGAAACATCTAAAACACAAAGCAACAGAGCCTAGGGCACTTCCACTTATGGTCGTATAGCTTAGGGAAATTAAAATCAAATAGACACAGCACCCCAAAGTTTGGGACGCCTCTGTTTACAAGAACCTCGTTTACCGTACAAGTTCAATATCACAGAAAGTGAAAAATGGATAAAGAACTTGTGGTACTTACGTACAATGCAGTATCACTCAGCAATGAAATCTATGTCATCAGGCCCGTAGCAGCATAATGAGTGGATTCAGGTACGATGATTCCAACTGAAATAAGTCACACAGAAAAAGAAACATCATAAGATATCACTAATACACGGAATGTAAACTTGGCTACACAGGAACTGAATTCCAAAACAGAACAGGGTCTCAAATTTAGAAAACCAACTTATGCTTGCTTAAGGGGAAAGGTGAGTTGGGGTGCTGCATAAAACCAGAGATTGAAATGAGCACAGATAAAGTTCCTTAAGCCAAATATGGAATAGACAAGAGCTACTCCTTGCTCAACGAAATGGACTCAACACCCCATATTAAACGCCTAAGAATGTACCTGACTAGTAAGTATCTTAAAACCTATGGATTGCTATGTCTCCAAAAGAGAATCAAGCGTGTGTACAGGGGCATAAACTCAGCAGTGATAGGATTGGAGAGGTTCGGTGAGCAAATGAAGACCCTTTGAAGTCATATTGCATGGTACCCATTCCACGTGTTTCAACTACCAAAGTTTAAGGTATTCTTCCTTCAGCTAAGACATGCATGTGGAACCCAGAGTATGATCAACCGTGTGAACGGGAGACGTGTTCAAATATGTCTCAGTTTTCCTCCCCTGGTACTCGGGTGCAACATTCCAGACGCTTTACTAACACTCTCCCCACTTGGAGAGTTAGCACCTTTTACTTCCTGTTTGGCCCAGTTTGCAATTTCTGCGGAAGATGAACAGGAATAGCGAGAACCAATGAGAGACTAGCTGGAGGTATCTGGACGGGCAAATTTAACTCTCATTTCCCACCAGGAAGAGGAAATAACCAAAGGCTCAGCGTGCCGTGCCGGAACAAGATTAGGGCCTGAAGCCATCCTGCAGTGTTGCGGCCAGCTCACAAGAAAGCGAGTTGAAGAAAGGAGCTCAGGGGCACTGTAATTCACAAACCTGCAGAGTTATAAATGACAGCTATCGTCCAAAAATATACTGAAGTAAGGCTGCCAAGAGGACTTGAAAGCGGGGCAGAATTGCAGGAAACCGATTTCAGGAGGTAGACTGGAATTGCATTGAAAGCATAGGAAAAGAGGCAGAGCGTCCACAATGATGCACCTGGCCAAAAAGGGCGTATGCATTTTTTCCTGAATATATTCAGGAAAAAACGCATACGCCCTTTTTGGCCAACCAAGCAAGCTTGCAAAGGAAATCTGCACTACAATGAAGTCTCACTTCCCCCCGGTCAAAAGTACAATCTGAAAAAAGTGTAAAATCCAGAAAGGCAGGACAGGCCATGGAGAACTGGGAGCCTTGTCATGCTGATGGGAGGGATGTAATTTGCCAACAGACACTCGGGAGAAGTGTATGGTGTTTCCTGAAACATCTAAAAAACAAAGCAACAGAGCCTAGGGCACTTCCACTTATGGTCCTATAGCTTAGGGAAATTAAAATCAAAAACACACAGCCACCCCAAAGTATGGTACAGCTCTGTTTACAAGAACCTCGTTTACAGTACAAGTTCAGTATCACAGAAAGTGAAAAATGGAAAAAGAACTTGTGGTATTTACTTACAAAGCAATATCACTCAGCAATGAAATCTATGTCATCAGGCCCTTAGCAGCACAATGAGTGGATTCAGGTATGATGATTCTAACTGAAATAAGTCACACAGAAAAAGAAACATCATAAGATATCAGTAATACACGGAATGTAAACTTGGCTACACAGGAACTGAATTACAGAACAGAACAGGGTCTCAAATTTAGAAAACCAACTTATGCTTGCTTAAGGGGAAAGGTGAGTTGGGGTGCTGCATAAAACCAGAGATTGAAATGAGCACAGATAAAGTTCCTTAAGTTAAATATGGAATAGACAAGAGCTACTCCTTGCTCAACGAAATGTACTCAACACCGCATATTAAACGCCTAAGAATGTACCTGACTTGTAATTATCTTAAAACCTATGGATTGCTATGTCTCCGAAAGAGAATCAAGCATGTGTACAGGGGCATAAACGCAGCAATGATAGGATTGGAGAGGTTCGGTGAGCAAATGAAGCCCCTTTGAAGTCATATTGCATGGTACTCATTCCACGGGTTTCACCTACCCAGGTTTAAGGTATTCTTCCTTCAGCTAAAACATGCATGTGGAACCTAGAGTATGATCAACCATGTGATTGGGAAACGTGTTCAAATATGTCTCGGTTTTTGTACCCTGGTAGTCGGGTGCAACATTCCAGACCCTTTACTAACACTCTCCCGACTTGGAGAGTCAGTCCCTTTAACCTCCTGTTTGGCCCAGTTTGCAATTTCTGCGGAAGATCAACAGGAATAGTGAGAACCAATGAGAGACTAGCTGGAGGTGTCTGGACGGGCAAATTTAACTCTCATTTCCCACCAGGAAGAGGAATTAACCAAAGGCTCAGCGTGCCGTGCCGGAAACAGATTAGGGCGTGAAGCCCTCCTGCGGTGTTGCGGCCAGCTCACAAGAAAGCGAGTTGAAGAAAGGAGCTCAGGGGCAATGTAATTCACAAACCTGCAGAGTTATAAATGACAGCTATCGTCCAAAAATACACTGAAGTAAGGCTGCCAAGAGGACTTGAAAGCGGGGCAGAATTGCAGGAAACCGATTTCAGGAGGTAGACTGGAATTGCATTGAAAGCATAGGAAAAGAGGCAGAGCGTCCACAATGATGGACCTGGCCAAAAAGGGCGTATGCGTTTTTTCCTGAATATATTCAGGAAAAAACGCATACGCACTTTTTGGCCAACCAAGCAAGCTTGCAAAGGAAATCTGCACTACAATGAAGTCTCACTTCCCCCCGGTCAAAAGGGCCATCTGAAAAAAGTGTAAAATCCAGAAAGGCAGGACAGGCCATGGAGAACTGGGAGCCTTGTTATGCTGATGGGAGGGATGTAAATTGCCAACAGACACTCGGGAGAAGTGTATGGTGTTTCCTGAAACATCTAAAACACAAAGCAACAGAGCCTAGGGCACTTCCACTTATGGTCCTATAGCTTAGGGAAATTAAAATCAAATAGACACAGCACCCCAAAGTTTGGGACGCCTCTGTTTACAAGAACCTCGTTTACCGTACAAGTTCAATATCACAGAAAGTGAAAAATGGATAAAGAACTTGTGGTACTTACGTACAATGCAGTATCACTCAGCAATGAAATCTATGTCATCAGGCCCGTAGCAGCATAATGAGTGGATTCAGGTACGATGATTCCAACTGAAATAAGTCACACAGAAAAAGAAACATCATAAGATATCACTAATACACGGAATGTAAACTTGGCTACACAGGAACTGAATTCCAAAACAGAACAGGGTCTCAAATTTAGAAAACCAACTTATGCTTGCTTAAGGGGAAAGGTGAGTTGGGGTGCTGCATAAAACCAGAGATTGAAATGAGCACAGATAAAGTTCCTTAAGCCAAATATGGAATAGACAAGAGCTACTCCTTGCTCAACGAAATGGACTCAACACCCCATATTAAACGCCTAAGAATGTACCTGACTAGTAAGTATCTTAAAACCTATGGATTGCTATGTCTCCAAAAGAGAATCAAGCATGCATACAGGGGCATAAACGCAGCAGTGATAGGATTGGAGAGGTTCGGTGAGCAAATGAAGACCCTTTGAAGTCATATTGCATGGTACCCATTCCAAGGGTCTCAACTCTCCAGGTTTAAGGTATTCTTCCTTCAGCTAAAACATGCATGTGGAACCCAGAGTATGATCAACCGTGTGAACGGGAGACGTGTTCAAATATGTCTCAGTTTTCGTACCCTGGTACTCGGGTGCAACATTCCAGACGCTTTACTAACACTCTCCCGACTTGGAGAGTCAGTCCCTTTAACCTCCTGTTTGGCCCAGTTTGCAATTTCTGCGGAAGATCAACAGGAATAGTGAGAACCAATGAGAGACTAGCTGGAGGTGTCTGGACGGGCAAATTTAACTCTCATTTCCCACCAGGAAGAGGAATTAACCAAAGGCTCAGCGTGCCGTGCCGGAACCAGATTAGGGCCTGAAGCCATGCTGCGGTGTTGCGGCCAGCTCACAAGAAAGCGAGTTGAAGAAAGGAGCTCAGGGGCAATGTAATTCACAAACCTGCAGAGTTATAAATGACAGCTATCGTCCAAAAATATACTGAAGTAAGGCTGCCAAGAGGACTTGAAAGCGGGGCAGAATTGCAGGAAACCGATTTCAGGAGGTAGACTGGAATTGCATTGAAAGCATAGGAAAAGAGGCAGAACGTCCACAATGATGCACTTGGCCAAAAAGGGCATATGCGTTTTTTCCTGAATATATTCAGGAAAAAACGCATATGCCCTTTTTGGCCAACCAAGCAAGCTTGCAAAGGAAATCTGCACTACAATGAAGTCTCACTTCCCCCCGGTCAAAAGGGCCATCTGAAAAAAGTGTAAAATCCAGAAAGGCAGGACAGGCCATGGAGAACTGGAAGCCTTGTTATGCTGATGGGTGGGATGTAAATTGCCAACAGACACTCGGGAGAAGTGTATGGTGTTTCCTGAAACATCTGAAAAACAAAGCAACAGAGCCTAGGGCACTTCCACTTATGGTCCTATGGCTTAGGGAAATTAAAATCAAAAGACACAGGCACCCCAAAGGTTGGAATGGCTCTGTTTACAAGAACCTCGTTTACAGTACAAGTTCAACATCACAGAAAGTGAAAAATGGATAAAGAAGTTGTGGTATTTACTTACAAAGCAATATCACTCAGCAATGAAATCTATGTCATCAGGCCCGTAGCAGCACAATGAGTGGATTCAGGTACGATGATTCTAACTGAAATAAGTCACACAGAAAAAGAAACATCATAAGATATCAGTAATACATGGAATGTAAACTTGGCTACACAGGAACTGAATTACAGAACAGAACAGGGTCTCAAATTTAGAAAACCAACTTATGCTTGCTTAAGGGGAAAGGTGAGTTGGGGTGCTGCATAAAACCGGAGATTGAAATGAACACAGATAAAGTTCCTTAAGCCAAATATGGAATAGACAAGAGCTACTCCTTGCTCAACGAAATGGACTCAACACCCCATATTAAACGCCTAAGAATGTACCTGACTAGTAAGTAACTTAAAACTTATGGATTGCTATGTCTCCGAAAGAGAATCAAGCATATGTACAGGGGCATAAACGCAGCAGTGATAGGATTGGAGAGGTTCGGTGAGCAAACGAAGACCCTTTGAAGTCATATTGCATGGTACCCATTCCACGTGTTTCAACTACCCAGGTTTAAGATATTCTTCCTTCAGCTAAAACATGCATGTGGAACCCAGAGTATGATCAACCGTGTGAACGGGAGACGTGTTCAAATATGTCTCAGTTTTCCTCCCCTGGTACTCGGGTGCAACATTCCAGACGCTTTACTAACACTCTCCCCACTTGGAGAATCAGCGCCTTTAACCTCCTGTTTGGCCCAGTTTGCAATTTCTGCGGAAGATGAACAGGAATAGGGATAACCAATGAGAGACTAGCTGGAGGTGTCTGGACGGGCAAATTTAACTCTCATTTCCCACCAGGAAGAGGAAATAACCAAAGGCTCAGCGTGCCATGCCGGAACCAGATTAGGGCCTGAAGCCATCCTGCGGTGTTGCGGCCAGCTCACAAGAAAGTGAGTTGAAGAAAGGCGCTCAGGGACACTGTAATTCACAAACCTGCAGAGTTATAAATGACAGCTATCGTCCAAAAATATACTGAAGTAAGGCTGCCAAGAGGACTTGAAAGCGGGGCAGAATTGCAGGAAACCGATTTCAGGAGGTAGACTGGAATTGCATTGAAAGCATAGGAAAAGAGGCAGAACGTCCACAATGATGAACTTGGCCAAAAAGGGCGTATGCGTTTTTTCCTGAATATATTCAGGAAAACACGCATACGCCCTTTTTGGCCAACCAAGCAAGCTTGCAAAGGAAATCTGCACTACAATGAAGTCTCACTTCCCCCCGGTCAAAAGGGCCATCTGAAAAAAGTGTAAAATCCAGAAAGGCAGGACAGGCCATGGAGAACTGGGAGCCTTGTTATGCTGATGGGCGGGATGTAAATTGCCAACAGACACTCGGGAGAAGTGTATGGTGTTTCCTGAAACATCTAAAAAACAAAGCAACAGAGCCTAGGGCACTTCCACTTATGGTCCTATAGCTTAGGGAAATTAAAATCAAAAAGACACAGCCACCCCAAAGTTTGGGACGCCTCTGTTTACAAGAACCTCGTTTACCGTACAAGTTCAACATCACAGAAAGTGAAAAATGGATAAAGAACTTGTGGTACTTAGGTACAATGCAGTATCACTCAGCAATGAAATCTATGTCATCAGGCCCGTAGCAGCATAATGAGTGGATTCAGGTACGATGATTCTAACTGAAATAAGTCACACAGAAAAAGAAACATCATAAGATATCACTAATACACGGAATGTAAACTTGGCTACACAGGAACTGAATTCCAAAACAGAACAGGGTCTCAAATTTAGAAAACCAACTTATGCTTGCTTAAGGGGAAAGGTGAGTTGGGGTACTGCATAAAACCAGAGATTGAAATGAGCACAGATAAAGTTCCTTAAGCCAAATATGGAATAGACAAGAGCTACTCCTTGCTCAACGAAATGGACTCAACACCACATATTAAACGCCTAAGAATGTACCTGACTAGTAAGTATCTTAAAACCTATGGATTGCTATGTCTCCGAAAGAGAATCAAGCGTGTGTACAGGGGCATAAACGCAGCAGTGATAGGATTGGAGAGGTTCGGTGAGCAAATGAAGACCCTTTGAAGTCATATTGCATGGTACCCATTCCACGGGTCTCAACTCTCCAGGTTTAAGGTATTCTTCCTTCAGCTAAAACATGCATGTGGAACCCAGAGTATGATCAACCGTGTGAACGGGAGACGTGTTCAAACATGTCTCACTTTTCGTACCCTGGTACTCGGGTGCAACATTCCAGACGCTTTACTAACACTCTCTCCACTTGGAGAGTCAGCGCCTTTAACCTCCTGTTTGGCCCAGTTTGCAATTTCTGCGGAAGATGAACAGGAATAGGGAGAACCAATGAGAGACTAGCTGGAGGTGTCTGGACGGGCAAATTTAACTCTCATTTCCCACCAGGAAGAGGAAATAACCAAAGGCTCAGCGTGCCGTGCCGGAACCAGATTAGGACCTGAAGCCATCCTGCGGTGTTGCGGCCAGCTCACAAGAAAGCGAGTTGAAGAAAGGAGCTCAGGGGCACTGTAATGCACAAACCTGCAGAGTTATAAATGACAGCTATCGTCCAAAAATATACTGAAGTAAGGCTGCCAAGAGGACTTGAAAGCGGGGCAGAATTGCAGGAAACCGATTTCAGGAGGTAGACTGGAATTGCATTGAAAGCATAGGAAAAGAGGCGGAACGTCCACAATGATGCACTTGGCCAAAAAGGGCGTATGCGTTTTTTCCTGAATATATTCAGGAAAAAACGCATACGCCCTTTTTGGCCAACCAAGCAAGCTTGCAAAGGAAATCTGCACTACAATGAAGTCTCACTTCCCCCCGGTCAAAAGGGCCATCTGAAAAAAGTGTAAAATCCAGAAAGGCAGGACAGGCCATGGAGAACTGGAAGCCTTGTTATGCTGATGGGCGGGATGTAAATTGCCAACAGACACTCGGGAGAAGTGTATGGTGTTTCCTGAAACATCTGAAAAACAAATCAACACAGCCTAGGGCACTTCCACTTATGGTCCTATAGCTTAGGGAAATTAAAATCAAAAAGTCACAGCACCCCAAAGTTTGGGACGCCTCTGTTTACAAGAACCTCGTTTACCGTACAAGTTCAATATCACAGAAAGTGAAAAATGGATAAAGAACTTGTGGTACTTACGTACAATGCAGTATCACTCAGCAATGAAATCTATGTCATCAGGCCCGTAGCAGCATAATGAGTGGATTCAGGTATGATGATTCTAACTGAAATAAGTCACACAGAAAAAGAAACATCATAAGATATCACTAATACACGGAATGTAAACTTGGCTACACAGGAACTGAATTCCAAAACAAAACAGGGTCTCAAATTTAGAAAACCAACTTATGCTTGCTTAAGGGGAAAGGTGAGTTGGGGTGCTGCATAAAACCAGAGATTGAAATGAGCACAGATAAAGTTCCTTAAGCCAAATATGGAATAGACAAGAGCTACTCCTTGCTCAACGAAATGGACTCAACACCCCATATTAAACGCCTAAGAATGTACCTGACTAGTAAGTATCTTAAAACCTATGGATTGCTATGTCTCCAAAAGAGAATCAAGCATGTGTACAGGGGCATAAACGCAGCAGTGATAGGATTGGAGAGGTTCGGTGAGCAAATGAAGACCCTTTGAAGTCATATTGCATGGTACCCATTCCACGGGTCTCAACTCTCCAGGTTTAAGGTATTCTTCCTTCAGCTAAAACATGCATGTGGAACCCAGAGTATGATCAACCATGTGATCGGGAGACGTGTTCAAATATGTCTCAGTTTTCGTACCCTGGTACTCGGGTGCAACATTCCAGACGGTTTACTAACACTCTCCCCACTTGGAGAGTCAGCGCCTTTAACCTCCTGTTTGGCCCAGTTTGCAATTTCTGCGGAAGATGAACAGGAATAGCGAGAACCAATGAGAGACTAGCTGGAGGTGTCTGGACGGGCAAATTTAACTCTCATTTCCCACCAGGAAGAGGCATTAACCAAAGGCTCAGCGTGCCGTGCCGGAACCAGATTAGGGCGTGAAGCCATCCTGCGGTGTTGCGGCCAGCTCACAAGAAAGCGAGTTGAAGAAAGGCGCTCAGGGGCACTGTAATTCACAAACTTGCAGAGTTATAAATGACAGCTATCGTCCAAAAATATACTGAAGTAAGGCTACCAAGAGGACTTGAAAGCGGGGCAGAATTGCAGAAAACCGATTTCAGGAGGTAGACTGGAATTGCATTGAAAGCATAGGAAAAGAGGCAGAGCGTCCACAATGATGCACGTGGCCAAAAAGGGCGTATGCGTTTTTTCCTGAATATATTCAGGAAAAAACGCATACGCACTTTTTGGCCAACCAAGCAAGCTTGCAAAGGAAATCTGCACTACAATGAAGTCTCACTTCCCCCCGGTCAAAAGGGCCATCTGAAAAAAGTGTAAAATCCAGAAAGTCAGGACAGGCCATGGAGAACTGGGAGCCTTGTTATGCTTATGGGCGGGATGTAAATTGCCAACAGACACTCGGGAGAAGTGTATGGTGTTTCCTGAAACATCTAAAAAACAGAGCAACAGAGCCTAGGGCACTTCCACTTATGGTCCTATAGCTTAGGGAAATTAACATCAAAAAGACACAGCCACCCCAAAGTTTGGGACGCCTCTGTTTACAAGAACCTCGTTTACCGTACAAGTTCAATATCACAGAAAGTGAAAAATGGATAAAGAACTTGTGGTACTTACGTACAATGCAGTATCACTCAGCAATGAAATCTATGTCATCAGGCCCGTAGCAGCATAATGAGTGGATTCAGGTACGATGATTCTACCTGAAATAAGTCACACAGAAAAAGAAACATCATAAGATATCACTAATACACGGAATGTAAACTTGGCTACACAGGAACTGAATTCCAAAACAGAACAGGGTCTCAAATTTAGAAAACCAACTTATGCTTGCTTAAGGGGAAAGGTGAGTTGGGGTGCTGCATAAAACCAGAGATTGAAATGAGCACAGATAAAGTTCCTTAAGCCAAATATGGAATAGACAAGAGCTACTCCTTGCTCAACGAAATGGACTCAACACCCCATATTAAACGCCTAAGAATGTACCTGACTAGTAAGTATCTTAAAACCTATGGATTGCTATGTCTCCGAAAGCGAATCAAGCATGTGTACAGGGGCATAAACGCAGCAGTGATAGGATTGGAGAGGTTCGGTGAGCAAATGAAGACCCTTTGAAGTCATATTGCATGGTACCCATTCCACGGGTTTCAACTACCCAGGTTTAAGGTATTCTTCCTTCAGCTAAAACATGCATGTGGAACCTAGAGTATGATCAACCGTGTGATCGGGAGACGTGTTCAAATATGTCTCAGTTTTCGTACCCTGGTACTCGGGTGCAACATTCCAGATGCTTTACTAACACTCTCCCGACTTGGAGAGTCAGTCCCTTTAACCTCCTGTTTGGCCCAGTTTGCAATTTCTGCGGAAGATGAACAGGAATAGCGAGAACCAATGAGAGACTAGCTGGAGGTGTCTGGACGGGCAAATTTAACTCTCATTTCCCACCAGGAAGAGGAATTAACCAAAGGCTCAGCGTGCCGTGCCGGAACCAGATTAGGGCCTGAAGCCATCCTGTGGTGTTGCGGCCTGGTCACAAGAAAGCGAGTTGAAGAAAGGAGCTCAGGAGCACTGTAATTCACAAACCTGCAGAGTTATAAATGACAGCTATCGTCCAAAAATATACTGAAGTAAGGCTGCCAAGAGGACTTGAAAGCAGGGCAGAATTGCAGGAAACCGATTTCAGGAGGTAGACTGGAATTGCATTGAAAGCATAGGAAAAGAGGCAGAACGTCCACAATGATGCACTTGGCCAAAAAGGGCGTATGCGTTTTTTCCTGAATATATTCAGGAAAAAACGCATACGCCCTTTTTGGCCAACCAAGCAAGCTTGCAAAGGAAATCTACACTACAATGAAGTCTCACTTCCCCCCGGTCCAAAGGGCCATCTGAAAAAAGTGTAAAATCCAGAAAGGCAGGACAGGCCATGGAGAACTGGGAGCCTTGTTATGCTGATGGGAGGGATGTAAATTGCCAACAGACACTCGGGAGAAGTGTATGGTGCTTCCTGAAACATCTAAAAAACAAAGCAACAGAGCCTAGGGCACTTCCACTTATGGTCCTATAGCTTAGGGAAATTAAAATCAAAAAGACACAGCCACCCCAAAGTTTGGGACTGCTCTGTTTACAAGAACCTCGTTTACAGTACAAGTTCAACATCACAGAAAGTGAAAAATGGATAAAGAAGTTGTGGTATTTACTTATAAAGCAATATCACTCAGCAATGAAATCTATGTCATCAGGCCCTTAGCAGCACAATGAGTGGATTCAGGTATGATGATTCTAACTGAAATAAGTCACACAGAAAAAGAAACATCATAAGATATCAGTAATACACGGAATGTAAACTTGGCTACACAGGAACTGAATTACAGAACAGAACAGGGTCTCAAATTTAGAAAACCAACTTATGCTTGCTTAAGGGGAAAGGTGAGTTGGGGTGCTGCATAAAACCAGAGATTGAAATGAGCACAGATAAAGTTCCTTAAGCCAAATATGGAATAGACAAGAGCTACTCCTTGCTCAACGAAATGGACTCAACACCCCATATTAAACGCCTAAGAATGTACCTGACTAGTAAGTATCTTAAAACCTATGGATTGCTATGTCTCCAAAAGAGAATCAAGCATGTGTACAGGGGCATAAACGCAGCAGTGATAGGATTGGAGAGGTTCGGTGAGCAAATGAAGACCCTTTGAAGTCATATTGCATGGTACCCATTCCACGGGTCTCAACTCTCCAGGTTTAAGGTATTCTTCCTTCAGCTAAAACATGCATGTGGAACCCAGAGTATGATCAACCGTGTGAACGGGAGACGTGTTCAAATATGTCTCAGTTTTCCTCCCCTGGTACTCGGGTGCAACATTCCAGATGCTTTACTAACACTCTCCCCACTTGGAGAGTCAGCGCCTTTAACCTCCTGTTTGGCCCAGTTTGCAATTTCCGCGGAAGATGAACAGGAATAGGGAGAACCAATGAGAGACTAGCTGGAGGTGTCTGAACGGGAAAATTTAACTCTCATTTCCCACCAGGAAGAGGAAATAACCAAAGGCTCAGCGTGCCGTGCCGGAACCAGATTAGGGCCTGAAGCCATCCTGCAGTGTTGCGGCCAGCTCAAAAGAAAGCGAGTTGAAGAAAGGCGCTCAGGGGCACTGTAATTCACAAACCTGCAGAGTTATAAATGACAGTTATCATCCAAAAATATACTGAAGTAAGGCTGCCAAGAGGACTTGAAAGCGGGGCAGAATTGCAGGAAACCGATTTCAGGAGGTAGACTGGAATTGCATTGAAAGCATAGGAAAAGAGGCAGAACGTCCACAATGATGCACTTGGCCAAAAAGGGCGTATGCGTTTTTTCCTGAATATATTCAGGAAAAAACGCATACGCCCTTTTTGGCCAACCAAGCAAGCTTGCAAAGGAAATCTGCACTACAATGAAGTCTCACTTCCCCCCGGTCAAAAGGGCCATCTGAAAAAAGTGTAAAATCCAGAAAGGCAGGACAGGCCATGGAGAACTGGGAGCCTTGTTATGCTGATGGGCGGGATGTAAATTGCCAACAGACACTCGGGAGAAGTGTATGGTGTTTCCTGAAATATCTAAAAAACAAAGCAACAGAGCCTAGGGCACTTCCACTTATGGTCCTATAGCTTAGGGAAATTAAAATCAAAAAGACACAGCCACCCCAAAGTTTGGGACGCCTCTGTTTACAGGAACCTCGTTTACCGTACAAGTTCAATATCACAGAAAGTGAAAAATGGATAAAGAACTTGTGGTACTTACGTACAATGCAGTATCACTCAGCAATGAAATCTATGTCATCAGGCCCGTAGCAGCATAATGAGTGGATTCAGGTACGATGATTCTACCTGAAATAAGTCACACAGAAAAAGAAACATCATAAGATATCACTAATACACGGAATGTAAACTTGGCTACACAGGAACTGAATTCCAAAACAGAACAGGGTCTCAAATTTAGAAAACCAACTTATGCTTGCTTAAGGGGAAAGGTGAGTTGGGGTGCTGCATAAAACCAGAGATTGAAATGAGCACAGATAAAGTTCCTTAAGCCAAATATGGAATAGACAAGAGCTACTCCTTGCTCAACGAAATGGACTCAACACCCCATATTAAACGCCTAAGAATGTACCTGACTAGTAAGTATCTTAAAACCTATGGATTGCTATGTCTCCAAAAGAGAATCAAGCATGTGTACAGGGGCATAAACGCAGCAGTGATAGGATTGGAGAGGTTCGGTGAGCAAATGAAGACCCTTTGAAGTCATATTGCATGGTACCCATTCCACGGGTTTCAACTACCCAGGTTTAAGGTATTCTTCCTTCAGCTAAAACATGCATGTGGAACCTAGAGTATGATCAACCATGTGATCGGGAGACGTGTTCAAATATGTCTCAGTTTTCGTACCCTGGTACTCGGGTGCAACATTCCAGACGGTTTACTAACACTCTCCCCACTTGGAGAGTCAGCGCCTTTAACCTCCTGTTTGGCCCAGTTTGCAATTTCTGCGGAAGATGAACAGGAATAGCGAGAACCAATGAGAGACTAGCTGGAGGTGTCTGGACTGGCAAATTTAACTCTCATTTCCCACCAGGAAGAGGAATTAACAAAAGGCTCAGCGTGCCGTGCCGGAACCAGATTAGGGCCTGAAGCCATCCTGTGGTGTTGCGGCCTGGTCACAAGAAAGCGAGTTGAAGAAAGGAGCTCAGGAGCACTGTAATTCACAAACCTGCAGAGTTATAAATGACAGCTATCGTCCAAAAATATACTGAAGTAAGGCTGCCAAGAGGACTTGAAAGCAGGGCAGAATTGCAGGAAACCGATTTCAGGAGGTAGACTGGAATTGCATTGAAAGCATAGGAAAAGAGGCAGAACGTCCACAATGATGCACTTGGCCAAAAAGGGCGTATGCGTTTTTTCCTGAATATATTCAGGAAAAAACGCATACGCCCTTTTTGGCCAACCAAGCAAGCTTGCAAAGGAAATCTGCACTACAATGAAGTCTCACTTCCCCCTGGTCCAAAGGGCCATCTGAAAAAAGTGTAAAATCCAGAAAGGCAGGACAGGCCATGGAGAACTGGGAGCCTTGTTATGCTGATGGGAGGGATGTAAATTGCCAACAGACACTCGGGAGAAGTGTATGGTGCTTCCTGAAACATCTAAAAAACAAAGCAACAGAGCCTAGGGCACTTCCACTTATGGTCCTATAGCTTAGGGAAATTAAAATCAAAAAGACACAGCCACCCCAAAGTTTGGGACTGCTCTGTTTACAAGAACCTCGTTTACAGTACAAGTTCAACATCACAGAAAGTGAAAAATGGATAAAGAAGTTGTGGTATTTACTTACAAAGCAATATCACTCAGCAATGAAATCTATGTCATCAGGCCCTTAGCAGCACAATGAGTGGATTCAGGTACGATGATTCTAACTGAAATAAGTCACACAGAAAAAGAAACATCATAAGATATCAGTAATACACGGAATGTAAACTTGGCTACACAGGAACTGAATTACAGAACAGAACAGGGTCTCAAATTTAGAAAACCAACTTATGCTTGCTTAAGGGGAAAGGTGAGTTGGGGTGCTGCATAAAACCAGAGATTGAAATGAGCACAGATAAAGTTCCTTAAGCCAAATATGGAATAGACAAGAGCTACTCCTTGCTCAACGAAATGGACTCAACACCCCATATTAAACGCCTAAGAATGTACCTGACTAGTAAGTATCTTAAAACCTATGGATTGCTATGTCTCCAAAAGAGAATCAAGCATGTGTACAGGGGCATAAACGCAGCAGTGATAGGATTGGAGAGGTTCGGTGAGCAAATGAAGCCCCTTTGAAGTCATATTGCATGGTACCCATTCCACGGGTCTCAACTCTCCAGGTTTAAGGTATTCTTCCTTCAGCTAAAACATGCATGTGGAACCCAGAGTATGATCAACCGTGTGAACGGGAGACGTGTTCAAATATGTCTCAGTTTTCCTCCCCTGGTACTCGGGTGCAACATTCCAGACGCTTTACTAACACTCTCCCCACTTGGAGAGTCAGCGCCTTTAACCTCCTGTTTGGCCCAGTTTGCAATTTCTGCGGAAGATGAACAGGAATAGGGATAACCAATGAGAGACTAGCTGGAGGTGTCTGGACGGGCAAATTTAACTCTCATTTCCCACCAGGAAGAGGAAATAACCAAAGGCTCAGCGTGCCGTGCCGGAACCAGATTAGGGCCTGAAGCCATCCTGCAGTGTTGCGGCCAGCTCAAAAGAAAGCGAGTTGAAGAAAGGCGCTCAGGGGCACTGTAATTCACAAACCTGCAGAGTTATAAATGACAGCTATCGTCCAAAAATATACTGAAGTAAGGCTGCCAAGAGGACTTGAAAGCGGGGCAGAATTGCAGGAAACCGATTTCAGGAGGTAGACTGGAATTGCATTGAAAGCATAGGAAAAGAGGCAGAACGTCCACAATGATGCACTTGGCCAAAAAGGGCGTATGCGTTTTTTCCTGAATATATTCAGGAAAAAACGCATACGCCCTTTTTGGCCAACCAAGCAAGCTTGCAAAGGAAATCTGCACTACAATGAAGTCTCACTTCCCCCCGGTCAAAAGGGCCATCTGAAAAAAGTGTAAAATCCAGAAAGTCAGGACAGGCCATGGAGAACTGGGAGCCTTGTTATGCTTATGGGCGGGATGTAAATTGCCAACAGACACTCGGGAGAAGTGTATGGTGTTTCCTGAAATATCTAAAAAACAAAGCAACAGAGCCTAGGGCACTTCCACTTATGGTCCTATAGCTTAGGGAAATTAAAATCAAAAAGACACAGCCACCCCAAAGTTTGGGACGCCTCTGTTTACAAGAACCTCGTTTACCATACAAGTTCAATATCACAGAAAGTGAAAAATGGATAAAGAACTTGTGGTACTTACGTACAATGCAGTATCACTCAGCAATGAAATCTATGTCATCAGGCCCGTAGCAGCATAATGAGTGGATTCAGGTACGATGATTCTACCTGAAATAAGTCACACAGAAAAAGAAACATCATAAGATATCACTAATACACGGAATGTAAACTTGGCTACACAGGAACTGAATTCCAAAACAGAACAGGGTCTCAAATTTAGAAAACCAACTTATGCTTGCTTAAGGGGAAAGGTGAGTTGGGGTGCTGCATAAAACCAGAGATTGAAATGAGCACAGATAAAGTTCCTTAAGCCAAATATGGAATAGACAAGAGCTACTCCTTGCTCAACGAAATGGACTCAACACCCCATATTAAACGCCTAAGAATGTACCTGACTAGTAAGTATCTTAAAACCTATGGATTGCTATGTCTCCGAAAGCGAATCAAGCATGTGTACAGGGGCATAAACGCAGCAGTGATAGGATTGGAGAGGTTCGGTGAGCAAATGAAGACCCTTTGAAGTCATATTGCATGGTACCCATTCCACGGGTTTCAACTACCCAGGTTTAAGGTATTCTTCCTTCAGCTAAAACATGCATGTGGAACCTAGAGTATGATCAACCATGTGATCGGGAGACGTGTTCAAATATGTCTCAGTTTTCGTACCCTGGTACTCGGGTGCAACATTCCAGACGGTTTACTAACACTCTCCCCACTTGGAGAGTCAGCGCCTTTAACCTCCTGTTTGGCCCAGTTTGCAATTTCTGCGGAAGATGAACAGGAATAGCGAGAACCAATGAGAGACTAGCTGGAGGTGTCTGGACGGGCAAATTTAACTCTCATTTCCCACCAGGAAGAGGCATTAACCAAAGGCTCAGCGAGCCGTGCCGGAACCAGATTAGGGCCTGAAGCCATCCTGTGGTGTTGCGGCCTGGTCACAAGAAAGCGAGTTGAAGAAAGGAGCTCAGGAGCACTGTAATTCACAAACATGCAGAGTTATAAATGACAGCTATCGTCCAAAAATATACTGAAGTAAGGCTGCCAAGAGGACTTGAAAGCGGGGCAGAATTGCAAGAAACCGATTTCAGGAGGTAGACTGGAATTGCATTGAAAGCATAGGAAAAGAGGCAGAACGTCCACAATGATGCACTTGGCCAAAAAGGGCGTATGCGTTTTTTCCTGAATATATTCAGGAAAAAACGCATACGCCCTTTTTGGCCAACCAAGGAAGCTTGCAAAGGAAATCTGCACTACAATGAAGTCTCACTTCCCCCCGGTCCAAAGGGCCATCTGAAAAAAGTGTAAAATCCAGAAAGGCAGGACAGGCCATGGAGAACTGGGAGCCTTGTTATGCTGATGGGAGGGATGTAAATTGCCAACAGACACTCGGGAGAAGTGTATGGTGCTTCCTGAAACATCTAAAAAACAAAGCAACAGAGCCTAGGGCACTTCCACTTATGGTCCTATAGCTTAGGGAAATTAAAATCAAAAAGACACAGCCACCCCAAAGTTTGGGACTGCTCTGTTTACAAGAACCTCGTTTACAGTACAAGTTCAACATCACAGAAAGTGAAAAATGGATAAAGAAGTTGTGGTATTTACTTACAAAGCAATATCACTCAGCAATGAAATCTATGTCATCAGGCCCTTAGCAGCACAATGAGTGGATTCAGGTACGATGATTCTAACTGAAATAAGTCACACAGAAAAAGAAACATCATAAGATATCAGTAATACACGGAATGTAAACTTGGCTACACAGGAACTGAATTACAGAACAGAACAGGGTCTCAAATTTAGAAAACCAACTTATGCTTGCTTAAGGGGAAAGGTGAGTTGGGGTGCTGCATAAAACCAGAGATTGAAATGAGCACAGATAAAGTTCCTTAAGCCAAATATGGAATAGACAAGAGCTACTCCTTGCTCAATGAAATGTACTCAACACCCCATATTAAACGCCTAAGAATGTACCTGACTAGTAAGTATCTTAGAACCTATGGATTGCTATGTCTCCAAAAGAGAATCAAGCGTGTGTACAGGGGCATAAACGCAGCAGTGATAGGATTGGAGAGGTTCGGTGAGCAAATGAAGACCCTTTGAAGTCATATTGCATGGTACCCATTCCACGGGTCTCAACTCTCCAGGTTTAAGGTATTCTTCCTTCAGCTAAAACATGCATGTGGAACCCAGAGTATGATCAACCGTGTGAACGGGAGACGTGTTCAAATATGTCTCAGTTTTCCTCCCCTGGTACTCGGGTGCAACATTCCAGACGCTTTACTAACACTCTCCCCACTTGGAGAGTCAGCGCCTTTAACCTCCTGTTTGGCCCAGTTTGCAATTTCTGCGGAAGATGAACAGGAATAGGGAGAACCAATGAGAGACTAGCTGGAGGTGTCTGGACGGGCAAATTTAACTCTCATTTCCCACCAGGAAGAGGAAATAACCAAAGGCTCAGCGTGCCGTGCCGGAACCAGATTAGGGCCTGAAGCCATCCTGCAGTGTTGCGGCCAGCTCTAAAGAAAGCGAGTTGAAGAAAGGCGCTCAGGGGCACTGTAATTCACAAACCTGCAGAGTTATAAATGACAGCTATCGTCCAAAAATATACTGAAGTAAGGCTGCCAAGAGGACTTGAAAGCGGGGCAGAATTGCAGGAAACCGATTTCAGGAGGTAGACTGGAATTGCATTGAAAGCATAGGAAAAGAGGCAGAACGTCCACAATGATGCACTTGGCCAAAAAGTGCGTATGCGTTTTTTCCTGAATATATTCAGGAAAAAACGCATACGCCCTTTTTGGCCAACCAAGCAAGCTTGCAAAGGAAATCTGCACTACAATGAAGTCTCACTTCCCCCCGGTCAAAAGGGCCATCTGAAAAAAGTGTAAAATCCAGAAAGTCAGGACAGGCCATGGAGAACTGGGAGCCTTGTTATGCTTATGGGCGGGATGTAAATTGCCAACAGACACTCGGGAGAAGTGTATGGTGTTTCCTGAAATATCTAAAAAACAAAGCAACAGAGCCTAGGGCACTTCCACTTATGGTCCTATAGCTTAGGGAAATTAAAATCAAAAAGACACAGCCACACCAAAGTATGGGACGCCTCTGTTTACAAGAACCTCGTTTACCGTACAAGTTCAATATCACAGAAAGTGAAAAATGGATAAAGAACTTGTGGTACTTACGTACAATGCAGTATCACTCAGCAATGAAATCTATGTCATCAGGCCCGTAGCAGCATAATGAGTGGATTCAGGTACGATGATTCTACCTGAAATAAGTCACACAGAAAAAGAAACATCATAAGATATCACTAATACACGGAATGTAAACTTGGCTACACAGGAACTGAATTCCAAAACAGAACAGGGTCTCAAATTTAGAAAACCAACTTATGCTTGCTTAAGGGGAAAGGTGAGTTGGGGTGCTGCATAAAACCAGAGATTGAAATGAGCACAGATAAAGTTCCTTAAGCCAAATATGGAATAGACAAGAGCTACTCCTTGCTCAACGAAATGGACTCAACACCCCATATTAAACGCCTAAGAATGTACCTGACTAGTAAGTATCTTAAAACCTATGGATTGCTATGTCTCCGAAAGCGAATCAAGCATGTGTACAGGGGCATAAACGCAGCAGTGATAGGATTGGAGAGGTTCGGTGAGCAAATGAAGACCCTTTGAAGTCATATTGCATGGTACCCATTCCACGGGTTTCAACTACCCAGGTTTAAGGTATTCTTCCTTTAGCTAAAACATGCATGTGGAACCTAGAGTATGATCAACCGTGTGATCGGGAGACGTGTTCAAATATGTCTCAGTTTTCGTACCCTGGTACTCGGGTGCAACATTCCAGATGCTTTACTAACACTCTCCCGACTTGGAGAGTCAGTCCCTTTAACCTCCTGTTTGGCCCAGTTTGCAATTTCTGCGGAAGATGAACAGGAATAGCGAGAACCAATGAGAGACTAGCTGGAGGTGTCTGGACGGGCAAATTTAACTCTCATTTCCCACCAGGAAGAGGAATTAACCAAAGGCTCAGCGTGCCGTGCCGGAACCAGATTAGGGCCTGAAGCCATCCTGTGGTGTTGCGGCCTGGTCACAAGAAAGCGAGTTGAAGAAAGGAGCTCAGGAGCACTGTAATTCACAAACCTGCAGAGTTATAAATGACAGCTATCGTCCAAAAATATACTGAAGTAAGGCTGCCAAGAAGACTTGAAAGCAGGGCAGAATTGCAGGAAACCGATTTCAGGAGGTAGACTGGAATTGCATTGAAAGCATAGGAAAAGAGGCAGAACGTCCACAATGATGCACTTGGCCAAAAAGGGCGTATGCGTTTTTTCCTGAATATATTCAGGAAAAAACGCATACGCCCTTTTTGGCCAACCAAGCAAGCTTGCAAAGGAAATCTACACTACAATGAAGTCTCACTTCCCCCCGGTCCAAAGGGCCATCTGAAAAAAGTGTAAAATCCAGAAAGGCAGGACAGGCCATGGAGAACTGGGAGCCTTGTTATGCTGATGGGAGGGATGTAAATTGCCAACAGACACTCGGGAGAAGTGTATGGTGCTTCCTGAAACATCTAAAAAACAAAGCAACAGAGCCTAGGGCACTTCCACTTATGGTCCTATAGCTTAGGGAAATTAAAATCAAAAAGACACAGCCACCCCAAAGTTTGGGACTGCTCTGTTTACAAGAACCTCGTTTACAGTACAAGTTCAACATCACAGAAAGTGAAAAATGGATAAAGAAGTTGTGGTATTTACTTATAAAGCAATATCACTCAGCAATGAAATCTATGTCATCAGGCCCTTAGCAGCACAATGAGTGGATTCAGGTATGATGATTCTAACTGAAATAAGTCACACAGAAAAAGAAACATCATAAGATATCAGTAATACACGGAATGTAAACTTGGCTACACAGGAACTGAATTACAGAACAGAACAGGGTCTCAAATTTAGAAAACCAACTTATGCTTGCTTAAGGGGAAAGGTGAGTTGGGGTGCTGCATAAAACCAGA
The DNA here is from genome assembly GCF_039906515.1 of Pseudorca crassidens. Taxonomy (NCBI): domain Eukaryota; kingdom Metazoa; phylum Chordata; class Mammalia; order Artiodactyla; family Delphinidae; genus Pseudorca; species Pseudorca crassidens. Next base: position 285,472 of record NW_027136348.1, read on the forward strand.
GATTGAAATGAGCACAGATAAAGTTCCTTAAGCCAAATATGGAATAGACAAGAGCTACTCCTTGCTCAACGAAATGGACTCAACACCCCATATTAAACGCCTAAGAATGTACCTGACTAGTAAGTATCTTAAAACCTATGGATTGCTATGTCTCCAAAAGAGAATCAAGCATGTGTACAGGGGCATAAACGCAGCAGTGATAGGATTGGAGAGGTTCGGTGAGCAAATGAAGACCCTTTGAAGTCATATTGCATGGTACCCATTCCACGGGTCTCAACTCTCCAGGTTTAAGGTATTCTTCCTTCAGCTAAAACATGCATGTGGAACCCAGAGTATGATCAACCGTGTGAACGGGAGACGTGTTCAAATATGTCTCAGTTTTCCTCCCCTGGTACTCGGGTGCAACATTCCAGACGCTTTACTAACACTCTCCCCACTTGGAGAGTCAGCGCCTTTAACCTCCTGTTTGGCCCAGTTTGCAATTTCTGCGGAAGATGAACAGGAATAGGGAGAACCAATGAGAGACTAGCTGGAGGTGTCTGAACGGGCAAATTTAACTCTCATTTCCCACCAGGAAGAGGAAATAACCAAAGGCTCAGCGTGCCGTGCCGGAACCAGATTAGGGCCTGAAGCCATCCTGCAGTGTTGCGGCCAGCTCAAAAGAAAGCGAGTTGAAGAAAGGCGCTCAGGGGCACTGTAATTCACAAACCTGCAGAGTTATAAATGACAGCTATCGTCCAAAAATATACTGAAGTAAGGCTGCCAAGAGGACTTGAAAGCGGGGCAGAATTGCAGGAAACCGATTTCAGGAGGTAGACTGGAATTGCATTGAAAGCATAGGAAAAGAGGCAGAACGTCCACAATGATGCACTTGGCCAAAAAGGGCGTATGCGTTTTTTCCTGAATATATTCAGGAAAAAACGCATACGCCCTTTTTGGCCAACCAAGCAAGCTTGCAAAGGAAATCTGCACTACAATGAAGTCTCACTTCCCCCCGGTCAAAAGGGCCATCTGAAAAAAGTGTAAAATCCAGAAAGTCAGGACAGGCCATGGAGAACTGGGAGCCTTGTTATGCTTATGGGCGGGATGTAAATTGCCAACAGACACTCGGGAGAAGTGTATGGTGTTTCCTGAAATATCTAAAAAACAAAGCAACAGAGCCTAGGGCACTTCCACTTATGGTCCTATAGCTTAGGGAAATTAAAATCAAAAAGACACAGCCACCCCAAAGTTTGGGACGCCTCTGTTTACAAGAACCTCGTTTACCGTACAAGTTCAATATCACAGAAAGTGAAAAATGGATAAAGAACTTGTGGTACTTACGTACAATGCAGTATCACTCAGCAATGAAATCTATGTCATCAGGCCCGTAGCAGCATAATGAGTGGATTCAGGTACGATGATTCTACCTGAAATAAGTCACACAGAAAAAGAAACATCATAAGATATCACTAATACACGGAATGTAAACTTGGCTACACAGGAACTGAATTCCAAAACAGAACAGGGTCTCAAATTTAGAAAACCAACTTATGCTTGCTTAAGGGGAAAGGTGAGTTGGGGTGCTGCATAAAACCAGAGATTGAAATGAGCACAGATAAAGTTCCTTAAGCCAAATATGGAATAGACAAGAGCTACTCCTTGCTCAACGAAATGGACTCAACACCCCATATTAAACGCCTAAGAATGTACCTGACTAGTAAGTATCTTAAAACCTATGGATTGCTATGTCTCCGAAAGAGAATCAAGCATGTGTACAGGGGCATAAACGCAGCAGTGATAGGATTGGAGAGGTTCGGTGAGCAAATGAAGACCCTTTGAAGTCATATTGCATGGTACCCATTCCACGGGTTTCAACTACCCAGGTTTAAGGTATTCTTCCTTCAGCTAAAACATGCATGTGGAACCTAGAGTATGATCAACCATGTGATCGGGAGACGTGTTCAAATATGTCTCAGTTTTCGTACCCTGGTACTCGGGTGCAACATTCCAGATGCTTTACTAACACTCTCCCGACTTGGAGAGTCAGTCCCTTTAACCTCCTGTTTGGCCCAGTTTGCAATTTCTGCGGAAGATGAACAGGAATAGCGAGAACCAATGAGAGACTAGCTGGAGGTGTCTGGACGGGCAAATTTAACTCTCATTTCCCACCAGGAAGAGGAATTAACCAAAGGCTCAGCGTGCCGTGCCGGAACCAGATTAGGGCCTGAAGCCATCCTGTGGTGTTGCGGCCTGGTCACAAGAAAGCGAGTTGAAGAAAGGAGCTCAGGAGCACTGTAATTCACAAACCTGCAGAGTTATAAATGACAGCTATCGTCCAAAAATATACTGAAGTAAGGCTGCCAAGAGGACTTGAAAGCAGGGCAGAATTGCAGGAAACCGATTTCAGGAGGTAGACTGGAATTGCATTGAAAGCATAGGAAAAGAGGCAGAACGTCCACAATGATGCACTTGGCCAAAAAGGGCGTATGCGTTTTTTCCTGAATATATTCAGGAAAAAACGCATACGCCCTTTTTGGCCAACCAAGCAAGCTTGCAAAGGAAATCTACACTACAATGAAGTCTCACTTCCCCCCGGTCCAAAGGGCCATCTGAAAAAAGTGTAAAATCCAGAAAGGCAGGACAGGCCATGGAGAACTGGGAGCCTTGTTATGCTGATGGGAGGGATGTAAATTGCCAACAGACACTCGGGAGAAGTGTATGGTGCTTCCTGAAACATCTAAAAAACAAAGCAACAGAGCCTAGGGCACTTCCACTTATGGTCCTATAGCTTAGGGAAATTAAAATCAAAAAGACACAGCCACCCCAAAGTTTGGGACTGCTCTGTTTACAAGAACCTCGTTTACAGTACAAGTTCAACATCACAGAAAGTGAAAAATGGATAAAGAAGTTGTGGTATTTACTTATAAAGCAATATCACTCAGCAATGAAATCTATGTCATCAGGCCCTTAGCAGCACAATGAGTGGATTCAGGTATGATGATTCTAACTGAAATAAGTCACACAGAAAAAGAAACATCATAAGATATCAGTAATACACGGAATTTAAACTTGGCTACACAGGAACTGAATTACAGAACAGAACAGGGTCTCAAATTTAGAAAACCAACTTATGCTTGCTTAAGGGGAAAGGTGAGTTGGGGTGCTGCATAAAACCAGAGATTGAAATGAGCACAGATAAAGTTCCTTAAGCCAAATATGGAATAGACAAGAGCTACTCCTTGCTCAACGAAATGGACTCAACACCCCATATTAAACGCCTAAGAATGTACCTGACTAGTAAGTATCTTAAAACCTATGGATTGCTATGTCTCCAAAAGAGAATCAAGCATGTGTACAGGGGCATAAACGCAGCAGTGATAGGATTGGAGAGGTTCGGTGAGCAAATGAAGACCCTTTGAAGTCATATTGCATGGTACCCATTCCACGGGTCTCAACTCTCCAGGTTTAAGGTATTCTTCCTTCAGCTAAAACATGCATGTGGAACCCAGAGTATGATCAACCGTGTGAACGGGAGACGTGTTCAAATATGTCTCAGTTTTCCTCCCCTGGTACTCGGGTGCAACATTCCAGACGCTTTACTAACACTCTCCCCACTTGGAGAGTCAGCGCCTTTAACCTCCTGTTTGGCCCAGTTTGCAATTTCTGCGGAAGATGAACAGGAATAGGGAGAACCAATGAGAGACTAGCTGGAGGTGTCTGGACGGGCAAATTTAACTCTCATTTCCCACCAGGAAGAGGAAATAACCAAAGGCTCAGCGTGCCGTGCCGGAACCAGATTAGGGCCTGAAGCCATCCTGCAGTGTTGCGGCCAGCTCTAAAGAAAGCGAGTTGAAGAAAGGCGCTCAGGGGCACTGTAATTCACAAACCTGCAGAGTTATAAATGACAGCTATCGTCCAAAAATATACTGAAGTAAGGCTGCCAAGAGGACTTGAAAGCGGGGCAGAATTGCAGGAAACCGATTTCAGGAGGTAGACTGGAATTGCATTGAAAGCATAGGAAAAGAGGCAGAACGTCCACAATGATGCACTTGGCCAAAAAGGGCGTATGCGTTTTTTCCTGAATATATTCAGGAAAAAACGCATACGCCCTTTTTGGCCAACCAAGCAAGCTTGCAAAGGAAATCTGCACTACAATGAAGTCTCACTTCCCCCCGGTCAAAAGGGCCATCTGAAAAAAGTGTAAAATCCAGAAAGTCAGGACAGGCCATGGAGAACTGGGAGCCTTGTTATGCTTATGGGCGGGATGTAAATTGCCAACAGACACTCGGGAGAAGTGTATGGTGTTTCCTGAAATATCTAAAAAACAAAGCAACAGAGCCTAGGGCACTTCCACTTATGGTCCTATAGCTTAGGGAAATTAAAATCAAAAAGACACAGCCACCCCAATGTTTGGGACGCCTCTGTTTACAAGAATCTCGTTTACCGTACAAGTTCAATATCACAGAAAGTGAAAAATGGATAAAGAACTTGTGGTACTTACGTACAATGCAGTATCACTCAGCAATGAAATCTATGTCATCAGGCCCGTAGCAGCATAATGAGTGGATTCAGGTACGATGATTCTACCTGAAATAAGTCACACAGAAAAAGAAATATCATAAGATATCACTAATACACGGAATGTAAACTTGGCTACACAGGAACTGAATTCCAAAACAGAACAGGGTCTCAAATTTAGAAAACCAACTTATGCTTGCTTAAGGGGAAAGGTGAGTTGGGGTGCTGCATAAAACCAGAGATTGAAATGAGCACAGATAAAGTTCCTTAAGCCAAATATGGAATAGACAAGAGCTACTCCTTGCTCAACGAAATGGACTCAACACCCCATATTAAACGCCTAAGAATGTACCTGACTAGTAAGTATCTTAAAACCTATGGATTGCTATGTCTCCGAAAGCGAATCAAGCATGTGTACAGGGGCATAAACGCAGCAGTGATAGGATTGGAGAGGTTCGGTGAGCAAATGAAGACCCTTTGAAGTCATATTGCATGGTACCCATTCCACGGGTTTCAACTACCCAGGTTTAAGGTATTCTTCCTTCAGCTAAAACATGCATGTGGAACCTAGAGTATGATCAACCGTGTGATCGGGAGACGTGTTCAAATATGTCTCAGTTTTCGTACCCTGGTACTCGGGTGCAACATTCCAGATGCTTTACTAACACTCTCCCGACTTGGAGAGTCAGTCCCTTTAACCTCCTGTTTGGCCCAGTTTGCAATTTCTGCGGAAGATGAACAGGAATAGCGAGAACCAATGAGAGACTAGCTGGAGGTGTCTGGACGGGCAAATTTAACTCTCATTTCCCACCAGGAAGAGGAATTAACCAAAGGCTCAGCGTGCCGTGCCGGAACCAGATTAGGGCCTGAAGCCATCCTGTGGTGTTGCGGCCTGGTCACAAGAAAGCGAGTTGAAGAAAGGAGCTCAGGAGCACTGTAATTCACAAACCTGCAGAGTTATAAATGACAGCTATCGTCCAAAAATATACTGAAGTAAGGCTGCCAAGAGGACTTGAAAGCAGGGCAGAATTGCAGGAAACCGATTTCAGGAGGTAGACTGGAATTGCATTGAAAGCATAGGAAAAGAGGCAGAACGTCCACAATGATGCACTTGGCCAAAAAGGGCGTATGCGTTTTTTCCTGAATATATTCAGGAAAAAACGCATACGCCCTTTTTGGCCAACCAAGCAAGCTTGCAAAGGAAATCTGCACTACAATGAAGTCTCACTTCCCCCCGGTCCAAAGGGCCATCTGAAAAAAGTGTAAAATCCAGAAAGGCAGGACAGGCCATGGAGAACTGGGAGCCTTGTTATGCTGATGGGAGGGATGTAAATTGCCAACAGACACTCGGGAGAAGTGTATGGTGCTTCCTGAAACATCTAAAAAACAAAGCAACAGAGCCTAGGGCACTTCCACTTATGGTCCTATAGCTTAGGGAAATTAAAATCAAAAAGACACAGCCACCCCAAAGTTTGGGACTGCTCTGTTTACAAGAACCTCGTTTACAGTACAAGTTCAACATCACAGAAAGTGAAAAATGGATAAAGAAGTTGTGGTATTTACTTATAAAGCAATATCACTCAGCAATGAAATCTATGTCATCAGGCCCTTAGCAGCACAATGAGTGGATTCAGGTATGATGATTCTAACTGAAATAAGTCACACAGAAAAAGAAACATCATAAGATATCAGTAATACACGGAATTTAAACTTGGCTACACAGGAACTGAATTACAGAACAGAACAGGGTCTCAAATTTAGAAAACCAACTTATGCTTGCTTAAGGGGAAAGGTGAGTTGGGGTGCTGCATAAAACCAGAGATTGAAATGAGCACAGATAAAGTTCCTTAAGCCAAATATGGAATAGACAAGAGCTACTCCTTGCTCAACAAAATGGACTCAACACCCCATATTAAACGCCTAAGAATGTACCTGACTAGTAAGTATCTTAAAACCTATGGATTGCTATGTCTCCAAAAGAGAATCAAGCATGTGTACAGGGGCATAAACGCAGCAGTGATAGGATTGGAGAGGTTCGGTGAGCAAATGAAGACCCTTTGAAGTCATATTGCATGGTACCCATTCCACGGGTCTCAACTCTCCAGGTTTAAGGTATTCTTCCTTCAGCTAAAACATGCATGTGGAACCCAGAGTATGATCAACCGTGTGAACGGGAGACGTGTTCAAATATGTCTCAGTTTTCCTCCCCTGGTACTCGGGTGCAACATTCCAGACGCTTTACTAACACTCTCCCCACTTGGAGAGTCAGCGCCTTTAACCTCCTGTTTGGCCCAGTTTGCAATTTCTGCGGAAGATGAACAGGAATAGGGAGAACCAATGAGAGACTAGCTGGAGGTGTCTGGACGGGCAAATTTAACTCTCATTTCCCACCAGGAAGAGGAAATAACCAAAGGCTCAGCGTGCCGTGCCGGAACCAGATTAGGGCCTGAAGCCATCCTGCAGTGTTGCGGCCAGCTCTAAAGAAAGCGAGTTGAAGAAAGGCGCTCAGGGGCACTGTAATTCACAAACCTGCAGAGTTATAAATGACAGCTATCGTCCAAAAATATACTGAAGTAAGGCTGCCAAGAGGACTTGAAAGCGGGGCAGAATTGCAGGAAACCGATTTCAGGAGGTAGACTGGAATTGCATTGAAAGCATAGGAAAAGAGGCAGAACGTCCACAATGATGCACTTGGCCAAAAAGGGCGTATGCGTTTTTTCCTGAATATATTCAGGAAAAAACGCATACGCCCTTTTTGGCCAACCAAGCAAGCTTGCAAAGGAAATCTGCACTACAATGAAGTCTCACTTCCCCCCGGTCAAAAGGGCCATCTGAAAAAAGTGTAAAATCCAGAAAGTCAGGACAGGCCATGGAGAACTGGGAGCCTTGTTATGCTTATGGGCGGGATGTAAATTGCCAACAGACACTCGGGAGAAGTGTATGGTGTTTCCTGAAATATCTAAAAAACAAAGCAACAGAGCCTAGGGCACTTCCACTTATGGTCCTATAGCTTAGGGAAATTAAAATCAAAAAGACACAGCCACCCCAAAGTTTGGGACGCCTCTGTTTACAAGAACCTCGTTTACCGTACAAGTTCAATATCACAGAAAGTGAAAAATGGATAAAGAACTTGTGGTACTTACGTACAATGCAGTATCACTCAGCAATGAAATCTATGTCATCAGGCCCGTAGCAGCATAATGAGTGGATTCAGGTACGATGATTCTACCTGAAATAAGTCACACAGAAAAAGAAACATCATAAGATATCACTAATACACGGAATGTAAACTTGGCTACACAGGAACTGAATTCCAAAACAGAACAGGGTCTCAAATTTAGAAAACCAACTTATGCTTGCTTAAGGGGAAAGGTGAGTTGGGGTGCTGCATAAAACCAGAGATTGAAATGAGCACAGATAAAGTTCCTTAAGCCAAATATGGAATAGACAAGAGCTACTCCTTGCTCAACGAAATGGACTCAACACCCCATATTAAACGCCTAAGAATGTACCTGACTAGTAAGTATCTTAAAACCTATGGATTGCTATGTCTCCGAAAGCGAATCAAGCATGTGTACAGGGGCATAAACGCAGCAGTGATAGGATTGGAGAGGTTCGGTGAGCAAATGAAGACCCTTTGAAGTCATATTGCATGGTACCCATTCCACGGGTTTCAACTACCCAGGTTTAAGGTATTCTTCCTTTAGCTAAAACATGCATGTGGAACCTAGAGTATGATCAACCGTGTGATCGGGAGACGTGTTCAAATATGTCTCAGTTTTCGTACCCTGGTACTCGGGTGCAACATTCCAGATGCTTTACTAACACTCTCCCGACTTGGAGAGTCAGTCCCTTTAACCTCCTGTTTGGCCCAGTTTGCAATTTCTGCGGAAGATGAACAGGAATAGCGAGAACCAATGAGAGACTAGCTGGAGGTGTCTGGACGGGCAAATTTAACTCTCATTTCCCACCAGGAAGAGGAATTAACCAAAGGCTCAGCGTGCCGTGCCGGAACCAGATTAGGGCCTGAAGCCATCCTGTGGTGTTGCGGCCTGGTCACAAGAAAGCGAGTTGAAGAAAGGAGCTCAGGAGCACTGTAATTCACAAACCTGCAGAGTTATAAATGACAGCTATCGTCCAAAAATATACTGAAGTAAGGCTGCCAAGAGGACTTGAAAGCAGGGCAGAATTGCAGGAAACCGATTTCAGGAGGTAGACTGGAATTGCATTGAAAGCATAGGAAAAGAGGCAGAACGTCCACAATGATGCACTTGGCCAAAAAGGGCGTATGCGTTTTTTCCTGAATATATTCAGGAAAAAACGCATACGCCCTTTTTGGCCAACCAAGCAAGCTTGCAAAGGAAATCTACACTACAATGAAGTCTCACTTCCCCCCGGTCCAAAGGGCCATCTGAAAAAAGTGTAAAATCCAGAAAGGCAGGACAGGCCATGGAGAACTGGGAGCCTTGTTATGCTGATGGGAGGGATGTAAATTGCCAACAGACACTCGGGAGAAGTGTATGGTGCTTCCTGAAACATCTAAAAAACAAAGCAACAGAGCCTAGGGCACTTCCACTTATGGTCCTATAGCTTAGGGAAATTAAAATCAAAAAGACACAGCCACCCCAAAGTTTGGGACTGCTCTGTTTACAAGAACCTCGTTTACAGTACAAGTTCAACATCACAGAAAGTGAAAAATGGATAAAGAAGTTGTGGTATTTACTTATAAAGCAATATCACTCAGCAATGAAATCTATGTCATCAGGCCCTTAGCAGCACAATGAGTGGATTCAGGTATGATGATTCTAACTGAAATAAGTCACACAGAAAAAGAAACATCATAAGATATCAGTAATACACGGAATGTAAACTTGGCTACACAGGAACTGAATTACAGAACAGAACAGGGTCTCAAATTTAGAAAACCAACTTATGCTTGCTTAAGGGGAAAGGTGAGTTGGGGTGCTGCATAAAACCAGAGATTGAAATGAGCACAGATAAAGTTCCTTAAGCCAAATATGGAATAGACAAGAGCTACTCCTTGCTCAACGAAATGGACTCAACACCCCATATTAAACGCCTAAGAATGTACCTGACTAGTAAGTATCTTAAAACCTATGGATTGCTATGTCTCCAAAAGAGAATCAAGCATGTGTACAGGGGCATAAACGCAGCAGTGATAGGATTGGAGAGGTTCGGTGAGCAAATGAAGACCCTTTGAAGTCATATTGCATGGTACCCATTCCACGGGTCTCAACTCTCCAGGTTTAAGGTATTCTTCCTTCAGCTAAAACATGCATGTGGAACCCAGAGTATGATCAACCGTGTGAACGGGAGACGTGTTCAAATATGTCTCAGTTTTCCTCCCCTGGTACTCGGGTGCAACATTCCAGACGCTTTACTAACACTCTCCCCACTTGGAGAGTCAGCGCCTTTAACCTCCTGTTTGGCCCAGTTTGCAATTTCTGCGGAAGATGAACAGGAATAGGGAGAACCAATGAGAGACTAGCTGGAGGTGTCTGAACGGGCAAATTTAACTCTCATTTCCCACCAGGAAGAGGAAATAACCAAAGGCTCAGCGTGCCGTGCCGGAACCAGATTAGGGCCTGAAGCCATCCTGCAGTGTTGCGGCCAGCTCAAAAGAAAGCGAGTTGAAGAAAGGCGCTCAGGGGCACTGTAATTCACAAACCTGCAGAGTTATAAATGACAGCTATCGTCCAAAAATATACTGAAGTAAGGCTGCCAAGAGGACTTGAAAGCGGGGCAGAATTGCAGGAAACCGATTTCAGGAGGTAGACTGGAATTGCATTGAAAGCATAGGAAAAGAGGCAGAACGTCCACAATGATGCACTTGGCCAAAAAGGGCGTATGCGTTTTTTCCTGAATATATTCAGGAAAAAACGCATACGCCCTTTTTGGCCAACCAAGCAAGCTTGCAAAGGAAATCTGCACTACAATGAAGTCTCACTTCCCCCCGGTCAAAAGGGCCATCTGAAAAAAGTGTAAAATCCAGAAAGTCAGGACAGGCCATGGAGAACTGGGAGCCTTGTTATGCTTATGGGCGGGATGTAAATTGCCAACAGACACTCGGGAGAAGTGTATGGTGTTTCCTGAAATATCTAAAAAACAAAGCAACAGAGCCTAGGGCACTTCCACTTATGGTCCTATAGCTTAGGGAAATTAAAATCAAAAAGACACAGCCACCCCAAAGTTTGGGACGCCTCTGTTTACAAGAACCTCGTTTACCGTACAAGTTCAATATCACAGAAAGTGAAAAATGGATAAAGAACTTGTGGTACTTACGTACAATGCAGTATCACTCAGCAATGAAATCTATGTCATCAGGCCCGTAGCAGCATAATGAGTGGATTCAGGTACGATGATTCTACCTGAAATAAGTCACACAGAAAAAGAAACATCATAAGATATCACTAATACACGGAATGTAAACTTGGCTACACAGGAACTGAATTCCAAAACAGAACAGGGTCTCAAATTTAGAAAACCAACTTATGCTTGCTTAAGGGGAAAGGTGAGTTGGGGTGCTGCATAAAACCAGAGATTGAAATGAGCACAGATAAAGTTCCTTAAGCCAAATATGGAATAGACAAGAGCTACTCCTTGCTCAACGAAATGGACTCAACACCCCATATTAAACGCCTAAGAATGTACCTGACTAGTAAGTATCTTAAAACCTATGGATTGCTATGTCTCCGAAAGCGAATCAAGCATGTGTACAGGGGCATAAACGCAGCAGTGATAGGATTGGAGAGGTTCGGTGAGCAAATGAAGACCCTTTGAAGTCATATTGCATGGTACCCATTCCACGGGTTTCAACTACCCAGGTTTAAGGTATTCTTCCTTCAGCTAAAACATGCATGTGGAACCTAGAGTATGATCAACCATGTGATCGGGAGACGTGTTCAAATATGTCTCAGTTTTCGTACCCTGGTACTCGGGTGCAACATTCCAGATGCTTTACTAACACTCTCCCGACTTGGAGAGTCAGTCCCTTTAACCTCCTGTTTGGCCCAGTTTGCAATTTCTGCGGAAGATGAACAGGAATAGCGAGAACCAATGAGAGACTAGCTGGAGGTGTCTGGACGGGCAAATTTAACTCTCATTTCCCACCAGGAAGAGGAATTAACCAAAGGCTCAGCGTGCCGTGCCGGAACCAGATTAGGGCCTGAAGCCATCCTGTGGTGTTGCGGCCTGGTCACAAGAAAGCGAGTTGAAGAAAGGAGCTCAGGAGCACTGTAATTCACAAACCTGCAGAGTTATAAATGACAGCTATCGTCCAAAAATATACTGAAGTAAGGCTGCCAAGAGGACTTGAAAGCAGGGCAGAATTGCAGGAAACCGATTTCAGGAGGTAGACTGGAATTGCATTGAAAGCATAGGAAAAGAGGCAGAACGTCCACAATGATGCACTTGGCCAAAAAGGGCGTATGCGTTTTTTCCTGAATATATTCAGGAAAAAACGCATACGCCCTTTTTGGCCAACCAAGCAAGCTTGCAAAGGAAATCTACACTACAATGAAGTCTCACTTCCCCCCGGTCCAAAGGGCCATCTGAAAAAAGTGTAAAATCCAGAAAGGCAGGACAGGCCATGGAGAACTGGGAGCCTTGTTATGCTGATGGGAGGGATGTAAATTGCCAACAGACACTCGGGAGAAGTGTATGGTGCTTCCTGAAACATCTAAAAAACAAAGCAACAGAGCCTAGGGCACTTCCACTTATGGTCCTATAGCTTAGGGAAATTAAAATCAAAAAGACACAGCCACCCCAAAGTTTGGGACTGCTCTGTTTACAAGAACCTCGTTTACAGTACAAGTTCAACATCACAGAAAGTGAAAAATGGATAAAGAAGTTGTGGTATTTACTTATAAAGCAATATCACTCAGCAATGAAATCTATGTCATCAGGCCCTTAGCAGCACAATGAGTGGATTCAGGTATGATGATTCTAACTGAAATAAGTCACACAGAAAAAGAAACATCATAAGATATCAGTAATACACGGAATTTAAACTTGGCTACACAGGAACTGAATTACAGAACAGAACAGGGTCTCAAATTTAGAAAACCAACTTATGCTTGCTTAAGGGGAAAGGTGAGTTGGGGTGCTGCATAAAACCAGAGATTGAAATGAGCACAGATAAAGTTCCTTAAGCCAAATATGGAATAGACAAGAGCTACTCCTTGCTCAACGAAATGGACTCAACACCCCATATTAAACGCCTAAGAATGTACCTGACTAGTAAGTATCTTAAAACCTATGGATTGCTATGTCTCCAAAAGAGAATCAAGCATGTGTACAGGGGCATAAACGCAGCAGTGATAGGATTGGAGAGGTTCGGTGAGCAAATGAAGACCCTTTGAAGTCATATTGCATGGTACCCATTCCACGGGTCTCAACTCTCCAGGTTTAAGGTATTCTTCCTTCAGCTAAAACATGCATGTGGAACCCAGAGTATGATCAACCGTGTGAACGGGAGACGTGTTCAAATATGTCTCAGTTTTCCTCCCCTGGTACTCGGGTGCAACATTCCAGACGCTTTACTAACACTCTCCCCACTTGGAGAGTCAGCGCCTTTAACCTCCTGTTTGGCCCAGTTTGCAATTTCTGCGGAAGATGAACAGGAATAGGGATAACCAATGAGAGACTAGCTGGAGGTGTCTGGACGGGCAAATTTAACTCTCATTTCCCACCAGGAAGAGGAAATAACCAAAGGCTCAGCGTGCCGTGCCGGAACCAGATTAGGGCCTGAAGCCATCCTGCAGTGTTGCGGCCAGCTCAAAAGAAAGCGAGTTGAAGAAAGGCGCTCAGGGGCACTGTAATTCACAAACCTGCAGAGTTATAAATGACAGCTATCGTCCAAAAATATACTGAAGTAAGGCTGCCAAGAGGACTTGAAAGCGGGGCAGAATTGCAGGAAACCGATTTCAGGAGGTAGACTGGAATTGCATTGAAAGCATAGGAAAAGAGGCAGAACGTCCACAATGATGCACTTGGCCAAAAAGGGCGTATGCGTTTTTTCCTGAATATATTCAGGAAAAAACGCATACGCCCTTTTTGGCCAACCAAGCAAGCTTGCAAAGGAAATCTGCACTACAATGAAGTCTCACTTCCCCCCGGTCAAAAGGGCCATCTGAAAAAAGTGTAAAATCCAGAAAGTCAGGACAGGCCATGGAGAACTGGGAGCCTTGTTATGCTTATGGGCGGGATGTAAATTGCCAACAGACACTCGGGAGAAGTGTATGGTGTTTCCTGAAATATCTAAAAAACAAAGCAACAGAGCCTAGGGCACTTCCACTTATGGTCCTATAGCTTAGGGAAATTAAAATCAAAAAGACACAGCCACCCCAAAGTTTGGGACGCCTCTGTTTACAAGAACCTCGTTTACCGTACAAGTTCAATATCACAGAAAGTGAAAAATGGATAAAGAACTTGTGGTACTTACGTACAATGCAGTATCACTCAGCAATGAAATCTATGTCATCAGGCCCTTAGCAGCACAATGAGTGGATTCAGGTATGATGATTCTAACTGAAATAAGTCACACAGAAAAAGAAACATCATAAGATATCAGTAATACACGGAATTTAAACTTGGCTACACAGGAACTGAATTACAGAACAGAACAGGGTCTCAAATTTAGAAAACCAACTTATGCTTGCTTAAGGGTAAAGGTGAGTTGGGGTGCTGCATAAAACCAGAGATTGAAATGAGCACAGATAAAGTTCCTTAAGCCACATATGGAATAGACAAGAGCTACTCCTTGCTCAACGAAATGGACTCAACACCCCATATTAAACGCCTAAGAATGTACCTGACTAGTAAGTATCTTAAAACCTATGGATTGCTATGTCTCCAAAAGAGAATCAAGCGTGTGTACAGGGGCATAAACGCAGCAGTGATAGGATTGGAGAGGTTCGGTGAGCAAATGAAGACCCTTTGAAGTCATATTGCATGGTACCCATTCCACGGGTCTCAACTCTCCAGGTTTAAGGTATTCTTCCTTCAGCTAAAACATGCATGTGGAACCCAGAGTATGATCAACCGTGTGAACGGGAGACGTGCTCAAATATGTCTCAGTTTTCCTCCCCTGGTACTCGGGTGCAACATTCCAGACGCTTTACTAACACTCTCCCCACTTGGAGAGTCAGCGCCTTTAACCTCCTGTTTGGCCCAGTTTGCAATTTCTGCGGAAGATGAACAGGAATAGGGAGAACCAATGAGAGACTAGCTGGAGGTGTCTGGACGGGCAAATTTAACTCTCATTTCCCACCAGGAAGAGGAAATAACCAAAGGCTCAGCGTGCCGTGCCGGAACCAGATTAGGGCCTGAAGCCATCCTGCAGTGTTGCGGCCAGCTCTAAAGAAAGCGAGTTGAAGAAAGGCGCTCAGGGGCACTGTAATTCACAAACCTGCAGAGTTATAAATGACAGCTATCGTCCAAAAATATACTGAAGTAAGGCTGCCAAGAGGACTTGAAAGCGGGGCAGAATTGCAGGAAACCGATTTCAGGAGGTAGACTGGAATTGCATTGAAAGCATAGGAAAAGAGGCAGAACGTCCACAATGATGCACTTGGCCAAAAAGGGCGTATGCGTTTTTTCCTGAATATATTCAGGAAAAAACGCATACGCACTTTTTGGCCAACCAAGCAAGCTTGCAAAGGAAATCTGCACTACAATGAAGTCTCACTTCCCCCCGGTCAAAAGGGCCATCTGAAAAAAGTGTAAAATCCAGAAAGTCAGGACAGGCCATGGAGAACTGGGAGCCTTGTTATGCTTATGGGCGGGATGTAAATTGCCAACAGACAC
Organism: Pseudorca crassidens; assembly: GCF_039906515.1. Taxonomy (NCBI): domain Eukaryota; kingdom Metazoa; phylum Chordata; class Mammalia; order Artiodactyla; family Delphinidae; genus Pseudorca; species Pseudorca crassidens. The sequence goes on from NW_027136348.1 coordinate 300,799, forward strand.
TCGGGAGAAGTGTATGGTGTTTCCTGAAATATCTAAAAAACAAAGCAACAGAGCCTAGGGCACTTCCACTTATGGTCCTATAGCTTAGGGAAATTAAAATCAAAAAGACACAGCCACCCCAAAGTTTGGGACGCCTCTGTTTACAAGAACCTCGTTTACCGTACAAGTTCAATATCACAGAAAGTGAAAAATGGATAAAGAACTTGTGGTACTTACGTACAATGCAGTATCACTCAGCAATGAAATCTATGTCATCAGGCCCGTAGCAGCATAATGAGTGGATTCAGGTACGATGATTCTACCTGAAATAAGTCACACAGAAAAAGAAACATCATAAGATATCACTAATACACGGAATGTAAACTTGGCTACACAGGAACTGAATTCCAAAACAGAACAGAGTCTCAAATTTAGAAAACCAACTTATGCTTGCTTAAGGGGAAAGGTGAGTTGGGGTGGTGCATAAAACCAGAGATTGAAATGAGCACAGATAAAGTTCCTTAAGCCAAATATGGAATAGACAAGAGCTACTCCTTGCTCAACGAAATGGACTCAAAACCCCATATTAAACGCCTAAGAATGTACCTGACTAGTAAGTATCTTAAAACCTATGGATTGCTATGTCTCCGAAAGAGAATCAAGCATGTGTACAGGGGCATAAACGCAGCAGTGATAGGATTGGAGAGGTTCGGTGAGCAAATGAAGACCCTTTGAAGTCATATTGCATGGTACCCATTCCACGGGTTTCAACTACCCAGGTTTAAGGTATTCTTCCTTCAGCTAAAACATGCATGTGGAACCTAGAGTATGATCAACCATGTGATCGGGAGACGTGTTCAAATATGTCTCAGTTTTCGTACCCTGGTACTCGGGTGCAACATTCCAGACGGTTTACTAACACTCTCCCCACTTGGAGAGTCAGCGCCTTAAACCTCCTGTTTGGCCCAGTTTGCAATTTCTGCGGAAGATGAACAGGAATAGCGAGAACCAATGAGAGACTAGCTGGAGGTGTCTGGACGGGCAAATTTAACTCTCATTTCCCACCAGGAAGAGGAATTAACCAAAGGCTCAGCGTGCAGTGCCGGAACCAGATTAGGGCCTGAAGCCATCCTGTGGTGTTGCGGCCTGGTCACAAGAAAGCGAGTTGAAGAAAGGAGCTCAGGAGCACTGTAATTCACAAACCTGCAGAGTTATAAATGACAGCTATCGTCCAAAAATATACTGAAGTAAGGCTGCCAAGAGGACTTGAAAGCAGGGCAGAATTGCAAGAAACCGATTTCAGGAGGTAGACTGGAATTGCATTGAAAGCATAGGAAAAGAGGCAGAACGTCCACAATGATGCACTTGGCCAAAAAGGGCGTATGCGTTTTTTCCTGAATATATTCAGGAAAAAACGCATACGCCCTTTTTGGCCAACCAAGCAAGCTTGCAAAGGAAATCTGCACTACGATGAAGTCTCACTTCCCCCCGGTCAAAAGGGCCATCTGAAAAAAGTGTAAAATCCAGAAAGGCAGGACAGGCCATGGAGAACTGGGAGCCTTGTTATGCTGATGGGCGGGATGTAAATTGCCAACAGACACTTGGGAGAAGTTTATGGTGTTTCCTGAAACATCTAAAAAACAAAGCAACAGAGCCTAGGGCACTTCCACTTATGGTCCTATAGCTTAGGGAAATTAAAATCAAAAAGACACAGCCACCCCATAGTTTGGGACGGCTCGCTTTACAAGAACCTCGTTTACAGTACCAGTTCAACATCACAGAAAGTGAAAAATGGATAAAGAAGTTGTGGTATTTACTTACAAAGCAATATCACTCAGCAATGAAATCTATGTCATCAGGCCCTTAGCAGCACAATGAGTGGATTCAGGTACGATGATTCTAACTGAAATAAGTCACACAGAAAAAGAAACATCATAAGATATCAGTAATACACGGAATGTAAACTTGGCTACACAGGAACTGAATTACAGAACAGAACAGTGTCTCAAATTTAGAAAACCAACTTATGCTTGCTTAAGGGTAAAGGTGAGTTGGGGTGCTGCATAAAACCAGAGATTGAAATGAGCACAGATAAAGTTCCTTAAGCCAAATATGGAATAGACAAGAGCTACTCCTTGCTCAACGAAATGGACTCAACACCCCATATTAAACGCCTAAGAATGTACCTGACTAGTAAGTATCTTAAAACCTATGGATTGCTATGTCTCCAAAAGAGAATCAAGCGTGTGTACAGGGGCATAAACGCAGCAGTGATAGGATTGGAGAGGTTCGGTGAGCAAATGAAGACCCTTTGAAGTCATATTGCATGGTACCCATTCCACGGGTCTCAACTCTCCAGGTTTAAGGTATTCTTCCTTCAGCTAAAACATGCATGTGGAACCCAGAGTATGATCAACCGTGTGAACGGGAGACGTGTTCAAATATGTCTCAGTTTTCCTCCCCTGGTACTCGGGTGCAACATTCCAGACGCTTTACTAACACTCTCCCCACTTGGAGAGTCAGCGCCTTTAACCTCCTGTTTGGCCCAGTTTGCAATTTCTGCGGAAGATGAACAGGAATAGGGAGAACCAATGAGAGACTAGCTGGAGGTGTCTGGACGGGCAAATTTAACTCTCATTTCCCACCAGGAAGAGGAAATAACCAAAGGCTCAGCGTGCCGTGCCGGAACCAGATTAGGGCCTGAAGCCATCCTGCAGTGTTGCGGCCAGCTCTAAAGAAAGCGAGTTGAAGAAAGGCGCTCAGGGGCACTGTAATTCACAAACCTGCAGAGTTATAAATGACAGCTATCGTCCAAAAATATACTGAAGTAAGGCTGCCAAGAGGACTTGAAAGCGGGGCAGAATTGCAGGAAACCGATTTCAGGAGGTAGACTGGAATTGCATTGAAAGCATAGGAAAAGAGGCAGAACGTCCACAATGATGCACTTGGCCAAAAAGGGCGTATGCGTTTTTTCCTGAATATATTCAGGAAAAAACGCATACGCCCTTTTTGGCCAACCAAGCAAGCTTGCAAAGGAAATCTGCACTACAATGAAGTCTCACTTCCCCCCGGTCAAAAGGGCCATCTGAAAAAAGTGTAAAATCCAGAAAGTCAGGACAGGCCATGGAGAACTGGGAGCCTTGTTATGCTTATGGGCGGGATGTAAATTGCCAACAGACACTCGGGAGAAGTGTATGGTGTTTCCTGAAATATCTAAAAAACAAAGCAACAGAGCCTAGGGCACTTCCACTTATGGTCCTATAGCTTAGGGAAATTAAAATCAAAAAGACACAGCCACCCCAAAGTTTGGGACGCCTCTGTTTACAAGAACCTCGTTTACCGTACAAGTTCAATATCACAGAAAGTGAAAAATGGATAAAGAACTTGTGGTACTTACGTACAATGCAGTATCACTCAGCAATGAAATCTATGTCATCAGGCCCGTAGCAGCATAATGAGTGGATTCAGGTACGATGATTCTACCTGAAATAAGTCACACAGAAAAAGAAACATCATAAGATATCACTAATACACGGAATGTAAACTTGGCTACACAGGAACTGAATTCCAAAACAGAACAGGGTCTCAAATTTAGAAAACCAACTTATGCTTGCTTAAGGGGAAAGGTGAGTTGGGGTGCTGCATAAAACCAGAGATTGAAATGAGCACAGATAAAGTTCCTTAAGCCAAATATGGAATAGACAAGAGCTACTCCTTGCTCAACGAAATGGACTCAACACCCCATATTAAACGCCTAAGAATGTACCTGACTAGTAAGTATCTTAAAACCTATGGATTGCTATGTCTCCGAAAGAGAATCAAGCATGTGTACAGGGGCATAAACGCAGCAGTGATAGGATTGGAGAGGTTCGGTGAGCAAATGAAGACCCTTTGAAGTCATATTGCATGGTACCCATTCCACGGGTTTCAACTACCCAGGTTTAAGGTATTCTTCCTTCAGCTAAAACATGCATGTGGAACCTAGAGTATGATCAACCATGTGATCGGGAGACGTGTTAAAATATGTCTCAGTTTTCGTACCCTGGTACTCGGGTGCAACATTCCAGATGCTTTACTAACACTCTCCCGACTTGGAGAGTCAGTCCCTTTAACCTCCTGTTTGGCCCAGTTTGCAATTTCTGCGGAAGATGAACAGGAATAGCGAGAACCAATGAGAGACTAGCTGGAGGTGTCTGGACGGGCAAATTTAACTCTCATTTCCCACCAGGAAGAGGAATTAACCAAAGGCTCAGCGTGCCGTGCCGGAACCAGATTAGGGCCTGAAGCCATCCTGTGGTGTTGCGGCCTGGTCACAAGAAAGCGAGTTGAAGAAAGGAGCTCAGGAGCACTGTAATTCACAAACCTGCAGAGTTATAAATGACAGCTATCGTCCAAAAATATACTGAAGTAAGGCTGCCAAGAGGACTTGAAAGCAGGGCAGAATTGCAGGAAACCGATTTCAGGAGGTAGACTGGAATTGCATTGAAAGCATAGGAAAAGAGGCAGAACGTCCACAATGATGCACTTGGCCAAAAAGGGCGTATGCGTTTTTTCCTGAATATATTCAGGAAAAAACGCATACGCCCTTTTTGGCCAACCAAGCAAGCTTGCAAAGGAAATCTACACTACAATGAAGTCTCACTTCCCCCTGGTCCAAAGGGCCATCTGAAAAAAGTGTAAAATCCAGAAAGGCAGGACAGGCCATGGAGAACTGGGAGCCTTGTTATGCTGATGGGAGGGATGTAAATTGCCAACAGACACTCGGGAGAAGTGTATGGTGCTTCCTGAAACATCTAAAAAACAAAGCAACAGAGCCTAGGGCACTTCCACTTATGGTCCTATAGCTTAGGGAAATTAAAATCAAAAAGACACAGCCACCCCAAAGTTTGGGACTGCTCTGTTTACAAGAACCTCGTTTACAGTACAAGTTCAACATCACAGAAAGTGAAAAATGGATAAAGAAGTTGTGGTATTTACTTATAAAGCAATATCACTCAGCAATGAAATCTATGTCATCAGGCCCTTAGCAGCACAATGAGTGGATTCAGGTATGATGATTCTAACTGAAATAAGTCACACAGAAAAAGAAACATCATAAGATATCAGTAATACACGGAATTTAAACTTGGCTACACAGGAACTGAATTACAGAACAGAACAGGGTCTCAAATTTAGAAAACCAACTTATGCTTGCTTAAGGGGAAAGGTGAGTTGGGGTGCTGCATAAAACCAGAGATTGAAATGAGCACAGATAAAGTTCCTTAAGCCAAATATGGAATAGACAAGAGCTACTCCTTGCTCAACGAAATGGACTCAACACCCCATATTAAACGCCTAAGAATGTACCTGACTAGTAAGTATCTTAAAACCTATGGATTGCTATGTCTCCAAAAGAGAATCAAGCATGTGTACAGGGGCATAAACGCAGCAGTGATAGGATTGGAGAGGTTCGGTGAGCAAATGAAGACCCTTTGAAGTCATATTGCATGGTACCCATTCCACGGGTCTCAACTCTCCAGGTTTAAGGTATTCTTCCTTCAGCTAAAACATGCATGTGGAACCCAGAGTATGATCAACCGTGTGAACGGGAGACGTGTTCAAATATGTCTCAGTTTTCCTCCCCTGGTACTCGGGTGCAACATTCCAGACGCTTTACTAACACTCTCCCCACTTGGAGAGTCAGCGCCTTTAACCTCCTGTTTGGCCCAGTTTGCAATTTCTGCGGAAGATGAACAGGAATAGGGATAACCAATGAGAGACTAGCTGGAGGTGTCTGGACGGGCAAATTTAACTCTCATTTCCCACCAGGAAGAGGAAATAACCAAAGGCTCAGCGTGCCGTGCCGGAACCAGATTAGGGCCTGAAGCCATCCTGCAGTGTTGCGGCCAGCTCAAAAGAAAGCGAGTTGAAGAAAGGCGCTCAGGGGCACTGTAATTCACAAACCTGCAGAGTTATAAATGACAGCTATCGTCCAAAAATATACTGAAGTAAGGCTGCCAAGAGGACTTGAAAGCGGGGCAGAATTGCAGGAAACCGATTTCAGGAGGTAGACTGGAATTGCATTGAAAGCATAGGAAAAGAGGCAGAACGTCCACAATGATGCACTTGGCCAAAAAGGGCGTATGCGTTTTTTCCTGAATATATTCAGGAAAAAACGCATACGCCCTTTTTGGCCAACCAAGCAAGCTTGCAAAGGAAATCTGCACTACAATGAAGTCTCACTTCCCCCCGGTCAAAAGGGCCATCTGAAAAAAGTGTAAAATCCAGAAAGTCAGGACAGGCCATGGAGAACTGGGAGCCTTGTTATGCTTATGGGCGGGATGTAAATTGCCAACAGACACTCGGGAGAAGTGTATGGTGTTTCCTGAAATATCTAAAAAACAAAGCAACAGAGCCTAGGGCACTTCCACTTATGGTCCTATAGCTTAGGGAAATTAAAATCAAAAAGACACAGCCACCCCAAAGTTTGGGACGCCTCTGTTTACAAGAACCTCGTTTACCGTACAAGTTCAATATCACAGAAAGTGAAAAATGGATAAAGAACTTGTGGTACTTACGTACAATGCAGTATCACTCAGCAATGAAATCTATGTCATCAGGCCCTTAGCAGCACAATGAGTGGATTCAGGTATGATGATTCTAACTGAAATAAGTCACACAGAAAAAGAAACATCATAAGATATCAGTAATACACGGAATTTAAACTTGGCTACACAGGAACTGAATTACAGAACAGAACAGGGTCTCAAATTTAGAAAACCAACTTATGCTTGCTTAAGGGTAAAGGTGAGTTGGGGTGCTGCATAAAACCAGAGATTGAAATGAGCACAGATAAATTTCCTTAAGCCAAATATGGAATAGACAAGAGCTACTCCTTGCTCAACGAAATGGACTCAACACCCCATATTAAACGCCTAAGAATGTACCTGACTAGTAAGTATCTTAAAACCTATGGATTGCTATGTCTCCAAAAGAGAATCAAGCGTGTGTACAGGGGCATAAACGCAGCAGTGATAGGATTGGAGAGGTTCGGTGAGCAAATGAAGACCCTTTGAAGTCATATTGCATGGTACCCATTCCACGGGTCTCAACTCTCCAGGTTTAAGGTATTCTTCCTTCAGCTAAAACATGCATGTGGAACCCAGAGTATGATCAACCGTGTGAACGGGAGACGTGCTCAAATATGTCTCAGTTTTCCTCCCCTGGTACTCGGGTGCAACATTCCAGACGCTTTACTAACACTCTCCCCACTTGGAGAGTCAGCGCCTTTAACCTCCTGTTTGGCCCAGTTTGCAATTTCTGCGGAAGATGAACAGGAATAGGGAGAACCAATGAGAGACTAGCTGGAGGTGTCTGGACGGGCAAATTTAACTCTCATTTCCCACCAGGAAGAGGAAATAACCAAAGGCTCAGCATGCCGTGCCGGAACCAGATTAGGGCCTGAAGCCATCCTGCAGTGTTGCGGCCAGCTCTAAAGAAAGCGAGTTGAAGAAAGGCGCTCAGGGGCACTGTAATTCACAAACCTGCAGAGTTATAAATGACAGCTATCGTCCAAAAATATACTGAAGTAAGGCTGCCAAGAGGACTTGAAAGCGGGGCAGAATTGCAGGAAACCGATTTCAGGAGGTAGACTGGAATTGCATTGAAAGCATAGGAAAAGAGGCAGAACGTCCACAATGATGCACTTGGCCAAAAAGGGCATATGCGTTTTTTCCTGAATATATTCAGGAAAAAACGCATACGCCCTTTTTGGCCAACCAAGCAAGCTTGCAAAGGAAATCTGCACTACAATGAAGTCTCACTTCCCCCCGGTCAAAAGGGCCATCTGAAAAAAGTGTAAAATCCAGAAAGTCAGGACAGGCCATGGAGAACTGGGAGCCTTGTTATGCTTATGGGCGGGATGTAAATTGCCAACAGACACTCGGGAGAAGTGTATGGTGTTTCCTGAAATATCTAAAAAACAAAGCAACAGAGCCTAGGGCACTTCCACTTATGGTCCTATAGCTTAGGGAAATTAAAATCAAAAAGACACAGCCACCCCAAAGTTTGGGACGCCTCTGTTTACAAGAACCTCGTTTACCGTACAAGTTCAATATCACAGAAAGTGAAAAATGGATAAAGAACTTGTGGTACTTACGTACAATGCAGTATCACTCAGCAATGAAATCTATGTCATCAGGCCCGTAGCAGCATAATGAGTGGATTCAGGTACGATGATTCTACCTGAAATAAGTCACACAGAAAAAGAAACATCATAAGATATCACTAATACACGGAATGTAAACTTGGCTACACAGGAACTGAATTCCAAAACAGAACAGAGTCTCAAATTTAGAAAACCAACTTATGCTTGCTTAAGGGGAAAGGTGAGTTGGGGTGGTGCATAAAACCAGAGATTGAAATGAGCACAGATAAAGTTCCTTAAGCCAAATATGGAATAGACAAGAGCTACTCCTTGCTCAACGAAATGGACTCAACACCCCATATTAAACGCCTAAGAATGTACCTGACTAGTAAGTATCTTAAAACCTATGGATTGCTATGTCTCCGAAAGAGAATCAAGCATGTGTACAGGGGCATAAACGCAGCAGTGATAGGATTGGAGAGGTTCGGTGAGCAAATGAAGACCCTTTGAAGTCATATTGCATGGTACCCATTCCACGGGTTTCAACTACCCAGGTTTAAGGTATTCTTCCTTCAGCTAAAACATGCATGTGGAACCTAGAGTATGATCAACCATGTGATCGGGAGACGTGTTCAAATATGTCTCAGTTTTCGTACCCTGGTACTCGGGTGCAACATTCCAGACGGTTTACTAACACTCTCCCCACTTGGAGAGTCAGCGCCTTAAACCTCCTGTTTGGCCCAGTTTGCAATTTCTGCGGAAGATGAACAGGAATAGCGAGAACCAATGAGAGACTAGCTGGAGGTGTCTGGACGGGCAAATTTAACTCTCATTTCCCACCAGGAAGAGGAATTAACCAAAGGCTCAGCGTGCAGTGCCGGAACCAGATTAGGGCCTGAAGCCATCCTGTGGTGTTGCGGCCTGGTCACAAGAAAGCGAGTTGAAGAAAGGAGCTCAGGAGCACTGTAATTCACAAACCTGCAGAGTTATAAATGACAGCTATCGTCCAAAAATATACTGAAGTAAGGCTGCCAAGAGGACTTGAAAGCAGGGCAGAATTGCAAGAAACCGATTTCAGGAGGTAGACTGGAATTGCATTGAAAGCATAGGAAAAGAGGCAGAACGTCCACAATGATGCACTTGGCCAAAAAGGGCGTATGCGTTTTTTCCTGAATATATTCAGGAAAAAACGCATACGCCCTTTTTGGCCAACCAAGCAAGCTTGCAAAGGAAATCTGCACTACGATGAAGTCTCACTTCCCCCCGGTCAAAAGGGCCATCTGAAAAAAGTGTAAAATCCAGAAAGGCAGGACAGGCCATGGAGAACTGGGAGCCTTGTTATGCTGATGGGCGGGATGTAAATTGCCAACAGACACTTGGGAGAAGTTTATGGTGTTTCCTGAAACATCTAAAAAACAAAGCAACAGAGCCTAAGGCACTTCCACTTATGGTCCTATAGCTTAGGGAAATTAAAATCAAAAAGACACAGCCACCCCATAGTTTGGGATGGCTCGCTTCACAAGAACCTCGTTTACAGTACAAGTTCAACATCGCAGAAAGTGAAAAATGGATAAAGAAGTTGTGGTATTTACTTACAAAGCAATATCACTCAGCAATGAAATCTATGTCATCAGGCCCTTAGCAGCACAATGAGTGGATTCAGGTATGATGATTCTAACTGAAATAAGTCACACAGAAAAAGAAACATCATAAGATATCAGTAATACACGGAATGTAAACTTGGCTACACAGGAACTGAATTACAGAACAGAACAGGGTCTCAAATTTAGAAAACCAACTTATGCTTGCTTAAGGGGAAAGGTGAGTTGGGGTGCTGCATAAAACCAGAGATTGAAATGAGCACAGATAAAGTTCCTTAAGCCAAATATGGAATAGACAAGAGCTACTCCTTGCTCAACGAAATGGACTCAACACCCCATATTAAACGCCTAAGAATGTACCTGACTAGTAAGTATCTTAAAACCTATGGATTGCTATGTCTCCAAAAGAGAATCAAGCGTGTGTACAGGGGCATAAACGCAGCAGTGATAGGATTGGAGAGGTTCGGTGAGCAAATGAAGACCCTTTGAAGTCATATTGCATGGTACCCATTCCACGGGTCTCAACTCTCCAGGTTTAAGGTATTCTTCCTTCAGCTAAAACATGCATGTGGAACCCAGAGTATGATCAACCGTGTGAACGGGAGACGTGTTCAAATATGTCTCAGTTTTCCTCCCCTGGTACTCGGGTGCAACATTCCAGACGCTTTACTAACACTCTCCCCACTTGGAGAGTCAGCGCCTTTAACCTCCTGTTTGGTCCAGTTTGCAATTTCTGCGGAAGATGAACAGGAATAGGGAGAACCAATGAGAGACTAGCTGGAGGTGTCTGGACGGGCAAATTTAACTCTCATTTCCCACCAGGAAGAGGAAATAACCAAAGGCTCAGCGTGCCGTGCCGGAACCAGATTAGGGCCTGAAGCCATCCTGCAGTGTTGCGGCCAGCTCTAAAGAAAGCGAGTTGAAGAAAGGCGCTCAGGGGCACTGTAATTCACAAACCTGCAGAGTTATAAATGACAGCTATCGTCCAAAAATATACTGAAGTAAGGCTGCCAAGAGGACTTGAAAGCGGGGCAGAATTGCAGGAAACCGATTTCAGGAGGTAGACTGGAATTGCATTGAAAGCATAGGAAAAGAGGCAGAACGTCCACAATGATGCACTTGGCCAAAAAGGGCGTATGCGTTTTTTCCTGAATATATTCAGGAAAAAACGCATACGCCCTTTTTGGCCAACCAAGCAAGCTTGCAAAGGAAATCTGCACTACAATGAAGTGTCACTTCCCCCCGGTCAAAAGGGCCATCTGAAAAAAGTGTAAAATCCAGAAAGGCAGGACAGGCCATGGAGAACTGGGAGCCTTGTTATGCTGATGGGCGGGATGTAAATTGCCAACAGACACTCGGGAGAAGTGTATGGTGTTTCCTGAAACATCTAAAAAACAAAGCAACAGAGCCTAGGGCACTTCCACTTATGGTCCTATAGCTTAGGGAAATTAAAATCAAAAAGACACAGCCACCCCAAAGTTTGGGACGCCTCTGTTTACAAGAACCTCGTTTACCGTACAAGTTCAATATCACAGAAAGTGAAAAATGGATAAAGAACTTGTGGTACTTACGTACAATGCAGTATCACTCAGCAATGAAATCTATGTCATCAGGCCCGTAGCAGCATAATGAGTGGATTCAGGTACGATGATTCTACCTGAAATAAGTCACACAGAAAAAGAAACATCATAAGATATCACTAATACACGGAATGTAAACTTGGCTACACAGGAACTGAATTCCAAAACAGAACAGGGTCTCAAATTTAGAAAACCAACTTATGCTTGCTTAAGGGGAAAGGTGAGTTGGGGTGCTGCATAAAACCAGAGATTGAAATGAGCACAGATAAAGTTCCTTAAGCCAAATATGGAATAGACAAGAGCTACTCCTTGCTCAACGAAATGGACTCAACACCCCATATTAAACGCCTAAGAATGTACCTGACTAGTAAGTATCTTAAAACCTATGGATTGCTATGTCTCCAAAAGAGAATCAAGCATGTGTACAGGGGCATAAACGCAGCAGTGATAGGATTGGAGAGGTTCGGTGAGCAAATGAAGACCCTTTGAAGTCATATTGCATGGTACCCATTCCACGGGTTTCAACTACCCAGGTTTAAGGTATTCTTCCTTCAGCTAAAACATGCATGTGGAACCTAGAGTATGATCAACCATGTGATCGGGAGACGTGTTCAAATATGTCTCAGTTTTCGTACCCTGGTTCTCGGGTGCAACATTCCAGACACTTTACTAACACTCTCCCGACTTGGAGAGTCAGTCCCTTTAACCTCCTGTTTGGCCCAGTTTGCAATTTCTGCGGAAGGTGAACAGGAATAGCGAGAACCAATGAGAGACTAGCTGGAGGTGTCTGGACGGGCAAATTTAACTCTCATTTCCCACCAGGAAGAGGAATTAACCAAAGCCTCAGCGTGCCGTGCCGGAACCACATTAGGGCCTGAAGCCATCCTGCGGTGTTGCGGCCAGGTCACAAGAAAGCGAGTTGAAGAAAGGAGCTCAGGGGCACTGTAATGCACAAACCTGCAGAGTTATAAATGACAGCTATCGTCCAAAAATATACTGAAGTAAGGCTGCCAAGAGGACTTGAAAGCGGGGCAGAATTGCAGGAAACCGATTTCAGGAGGTAAACTGGAATTGCATTGAAAGCATAGGAAAAGAGGCAGAGCGTCCACAATGATGCACTTGGCCAAAAAGTGCGTATGCATTTTTTCCTGAATATATTCAGGAAAAAACGCATACGCACTTTTTGGCCAACCAAGCAAGCTTGCAAAGCAAATCTGCACTACAATGAAGTCTCACTTCCCCCCGGTCAAAAGGGCCATCTGAAAAAAGTGTAAAATCCAGAAAGGCAGGACAGGCCATAGAGAACTGGGAGCCTTGTTATGCTGAAGGGCGGGATGTAATTTGCCAACAGTCACTAGGGAGAAGTGTATGGTGTTTCCTGAAACATCTAAAAAACAAAGCAACAGAGCCTAGGGCACTTCCACTTATGGTCCTATAGCTTAGGGAAATTAAAATCAAAAAGACACAGCCACCCCAAAGTTTGGGACGCCTCTGTTTACAAGAACCTCATTTACTGTACAAGTTCAATATCACAGAAAGTGAAAAATGGATAAAGAACTTGTGGTACTTACGTACAATGCAGTATCACTCAGCAATGAAATCTATGTCATCAGGCCCGTAGCAGCATAATGAGTGGATTCAGGTACGATGATTCTAACTGAAATAAGTCACACAGAAAAAGAAACATCATAAGATATCACTAATACACGGAATGTAAACTTGGCTACACAGGAACTGAATTACAGAACAGAACAGGGTCTCAAATTTAGAAAACCAACTTATGCTTGCTTAAGGGGAAAGGTGAGTTGGGGTGCTGCATAAAACCAGAGATTGAAATGAGCACAGATACAGTTCCTTAAGCTAAATATGGAATAGACAAGAGCTACTCCTTACTCAACGAAATTGGACTCAACACCGCATATTAAAAGCCTAAGAATGTACCTGACTAGTAAGTATCTTAAAACCTATGGATTGCTATGTCTCCGAAAGAGAATCAAGCATGTGTACAGGGGCATAAACGCAGCAGTGATAGGATTGGAGAGGTTCGGTGAGCAAATGAAGACCCTTTGAAGTCATATTGCATGGTGCCCATTCCAAGGGTTTCAACTACCCAGGTTTAAGGTATTCTTCCTTCAGCTAAAACATGCATGTGGAACCTAGAGTATGATCAACCATGTGATCGGGAGACGTGTTCAAATATGTCTCAGTTTTCGTACCCTGGTACTCGGGTGCAACATTCCAGACGCTTTACTAACACTCTCCCGACTTGGAGAGTTAATCCCTTTAACCTCCTGTTTGGCCCAGTTTGCAATTTCTGCGGAAGATGAACAGGAATAAGGAGAACCAATGAGAGACTAGCTGGAGGTGTCTGGACGGGCAAATTTAACTCTCATTTCCCACCAGGAAGAGGAAATAACCAAAGGTTCAGCGTGCCGTGCCGGAACCAGATTAGGGCCTGAAGCCATCGAGCGGTGTTGCGGCCAGCTCACAAGAAAGCGAGTTGAAGAAAGGAGCTCAGGGGCACTGTAATTCACAAACCTGCAGAGTTATAAATGACAGCTATCGTCCAAAAATATACTGAAGTAAGGCTGCCAAGAGGACTTGAAAGCGGGGCAGAATTGCAGGAAACCGATTTCAGGAGGTAGACTGGAATTGCATTGAAAGCATAGGAAAAGAGGCAGAACGTCCACAATGATGCACTTGGCCAAAAAGGGCGTATGCGTTTTTTCCTGAATATATTCAGGAAAAAACGCATACGCCCTTTTTGGCCAACCAAGCAAGTTTGCAAAGGAAATCTGCACTACAATGAAGTCTCACTTCCCCCCGGTCAAAAGGGCCATCTGAAAAAAGTGTAAAATCCAGAAAGGCAGGACAGGCCATGGAGAACTGGGAGCCTTGTTATGCTGATGGGCGGGATGTAAATTGCCAACAGACACTCCGGAGAAGTGTATGGTGTTTGCTGAAATATCTAAAAAACAAAGCAACAGAGCCTAGGGCACTTCCACTTATGGTCCTATAGCTTAGGGAAATTAAAATCAAAAAGGCACAGCCTCCCCAAAGTTTGGGTTGCCTCTGTTGACAAGAATCTCGTTTACAGTACAAGTTCAACATCGCAGAAAGTGAAAAATGGATAAAGAAGTTGTGGTATTTAATTACAAAGCAATATCACTCAGCAATGAAATCTATGTCATCAGGCCCTAAGCAGCAAAATGAGTGGTTTCAGGTATGATGATTCTAACTGAAATAAGTCACACAGAAAAAGAAACATCATAAGATATCAGTAATACACGGAATGTAAACTTGGCTACACAGGAACTGAATTACAGAACAGAACAGGGTCTCAAGTTTAGAAAACCAACTTATGCTTGCTTAAGGGGAAAGGTGAGTTGGGGTGCTGCATAAAACCAGAGATTGAAATGAGCACAGATAAAGTTCCTTAAGCCAAATATGGAATAGACAAGAGCTACACCTTGCTCAACGAAATGGACTCAAAACCCCATATTAAACGCCTAAGAATGTACCTGACTAGTAAGTATCTTAAAACCTATGGATTGCTATGTCTCCGAAAGAGAATCAAGCATGTGTACAGGGGCATAAACGCAGCAGTGATAGGATTGGAGAGGTTCGGTGAGCAAATGAAGACCCTTTGAAGTCATATTGCATGGTACCCATTCCACGGGTTTCAACTACCCAGGTTTAAGGTATTCTTCCTTCAGCTACAACATGCATGTGGAACCTAGAGTATGATCAACCGTGTGAACGGGAGACGTGTTCAAATATGTCTCAGTTTTCGTACCCTGGTACTCGGGTGCAACATTCCAGACGCTTTACTAACACTCTCCCGACTTGGAGAGTCAGCGCCTTTAACCTCCTGTTTGGCCCAGTTTGCAATTTCTGCGGAAGATGAACAGGAATAGCGAGAACCAATGAGAGACTAGCTGGAGGTGTCTGGACGGGCAAATTTAACTCTCATTTCCCACCAGGAAGAGGAAATAACCAAAGGCTCAGCGTGCCGTGCCGGAACCAGATTAGGGCCTGAAGCCATGCTGCGGTGTTGCGGCCAGGTCACAAGAAAGCGAGTTGAAGAAAGGAGCTCAGGGGCACTGTAATTCACAAACCTGCAGAGTTATAAATGACAGCTATCGTCCAAAAATATACCGAAGTAAGGCTGCCAAGAGGACTTGAAAGCGGGGCAGAATTGCAGGAAACCGATTTCAGGAGGTAGACTGGAATTGCATTGAAAGCATAGGAAAAGAGACAGAACGTCCACAATGATGCACTTGGCCAAAAAGGGCGTATGCGGTTTTTCCTGAATATATTCAGGAAAAAACGCATACGCCCTTTTTGGCCAACCAAGCAAGCTTGCAAAGGAAATCTGCACTACAATGAAGTCTCACTTCCCCCCGGTCAAAAGGGCCATCTGAAAAAAGTGTAAAATCCAGAAAGGCAGGACAGGCCATGGAGAACTGGGAGCCTTGTTATGCTGATGGGCGGTATGTAAATTGCCAACAGACACTCGGGAGAAGTGTATGGTGTTTCCTGAAACATGTAAAAAACAAAGCAACAGAGCCTAGGGCACTTCCACTTATGGTCCTATAGCTTAGGGAAATTAAAATCAAAAAGACACAGCCACCCCAAAGTTTGGGACGCCTCTGTTTACAAGAACCTCGTTTACCGTACAAGTTCAACATCACAGAAAGTGAAAAATGGATAAAGAACTTGTGGTACTTACGTACAATGCAGTATCACTCAGCAATGAAATCTATGTCATCAGCCTCGTAGCAGAATAATGAGTGGATTCAGGTATGATGATTCTAACTGAAATAAGTCACACAGAAAAAGAAACATCATAACATATCACTAATACAGGGAATGTAAACTTGGCTACACAGGAACTGAATTCCAAAACAAAACAGGGTCTCAAATTTAGAAAACCTACTTATGCTTGCTTAAGGGGAAAGGTGAGTTGGGGTGCTGCATAAAACCAGAGATTGAAATGAGCACAGATAAAGTTCCTTAAGCCAAATATGGAATAGACAAGAGCTACTCCTTGCTCAACGAAATGGACTCAACACCCCATATTAAACGCCTAAGAATGTACCTGACTAGTAAGTATCTTAAAACCTATGGATTGCTATGTCTCCAAAAGAGAATCAAGCGTGTGTACAGGGGCATAAACGCAGCAGTGATAGGATTGGAGAGGTTCGGTGAGCAAATGAAGACCCTTTGAAGTCATATTGCATGGTACCCATTCCACGGGTTTCAACTACCCAGGTTTAAGGTATTCTTCCTTCAGCTAAAACATGCATGTGGAACCTAGAGTATGATCAACCGTGTGATCGGGAGACGTGTTCAAATATGTCTCAGTTTAAGTACCCTGGTACTCGGGTGCAACATTCCAGATGCTTTACTAACACTCTCCCGACTTGGAGAGTCAGTCCCTTTAACCTCCTGTTTGGCCCAGTTTGCAATTTCTGCGGAAGATGAACAGGAATAGCGAGAACCAATGAGAGACTAGCTGGAGGTGTCTGGACGGGCAAATTTAACTCTCATTTCCCACCAGGAAGAGGAATTAACCAAAGGCTCAGCGTGCCGTGCCGGAACCAGATTAGGGCCTGAAGCCATCCTGTGGTGTTGCGGCCTGGTCACAAGAAAGCGAGTTGAAGAAAGGAGCTCAGGAGCACTGTAATTCACAAACCTGCAGAGATATAAATGACAGCTATCGTCCAAAAATATACTGAAGTAAGGCTGCCAAGAGGACTTGAAAGCAGGGCAGAATTGCAGGAAACCGATTTCAGGAGGTAGACTGGAATTGCATTGAAAGCATAGGAAAAGAGGCAGAACGTCCACAATGATGCACTTGGCCAAAAAGGGCGTATGCGTTTTTTCCTGAATATATTCAGGAAAAAACGCATACGCCCTTTTTGGCCAACCAAGCAAGCTTGCAAAGGAAATCTACACTACAATGAAGTCTCACTTCCCCCCGGTCCAAAGGGCCATCTGAAAAAAGTGTAAAATCCAGAAAGGCAGGACAGGCCATGGAGAACTGGGAGCCTTGTTATGCTGATGGGAGGGATGTAAATTGCCAACAGACACTCGGGAGAAGTGTATGGTGCTTCCTGAAACATCTAAAAAACAAAGCAACAGAGCCTAGGGCACTTCCACTTATGGTCCTATAGCTTAGGGAAATTAAAATCAAAAAGACACAGCCACCCCAAAGTTTGGGACTGCTCTGTTTACAAGAACCTCGTTTACAGTACAAGTTCAACATCACAGAAAGTGAAAAATGGATAAAGAAGTTGTGGTATTTACTTATAAAGCAATATCACTCAGCAATGAAATCTATGTCATCAGGCCCTTAGCAGCACAATGAGTGGATTCAGGTATGATGATTCTAACTGAAATAAGTCACACAGAAAAAGAAACATCATAAGATATCAGTAATACACGGAATGTAAACTTGGCTACACAGGAACTGAATTCCAAAACAGAACAGGGTCCCAAATTTAGAAAACCAACTTATACTTGCTTAAGGGGAAAGGTGAGTTGGGGTGCTGCATAAAACCAGAGATTGAAATGAGCACAGATAAAGTTCCTTAAGCCAAATATGGAATAGACAAGAGCTACTCCTTGCTCAACGAAATGGACTCAACACCCCATATTAAACGCCTAAGAATGTACCTGACTAGTAAGTATCTTAAAACCTATGGATTGCTATGTCTCCAAAAGAGAATCAAGCATGTGTACAGGGGCATAAACGCAGCAGTGATAGGATTGGAGAGGTTCGGTGAGCAAATGAAGACCCTTTGAAGTCATATTGCATGGTACCCATTCCACGGGTCTCAACTCTCCAGGTTTAAGGTATTCTTCCTTCAGCTAAAACATGCATGTGGAACCCAGAGTATGATCAACCGTGTGAACGGGAGACGTGTTCAAATATGTCTCAGTTTTCCTCCCCTGGTACTCGGGTGCAACATTCCAGACGCTTTACTAACACTCTCCCCACTTGGAGAGTCAGCGCCTTTAACCTCCTGTTTGGCCCAGTTTGCAATTTCTGCGGAAGATGAACAGGAATAGGGAGAACCAATGAGAGACTAGCTGGAGGTGTCTGGACGGGCAAATTTAACTCTCATTTCCCACCAGGAAGAGGAAATAACCAAAGGCTCAGCGTGCCGTGCCGGAACCAGATTAGGGCCTGAAGCCATCCTGCAGTGTTGCGGCCAGCTCAAAAGAAAGCGAGTTGAAGAAAGGCGCTCAGGGGCACTGTAATTCACAAACCTGCAGAGTTATAAATGACAGCTATCGTCCAAAAATATACTGAAGTAAGGCTGCCAAGAGGACTTGAAAGCGGGGCAGAATTGCAGGAAACCGATTTCAGGAGGTAGACTGGAATTGCATTGAAAGCATAGGAAAAGAGGCAGAACGTCCACAATGATGCACTTGGCCAAAAAGGGCGTATGCGTTTTTTCCTGAATATATTCAGGAAAAAACGCATACGCCCTTTTTGGCCAACCAAGCAAGCTTGCAAAGGAAATCTGCACTACAATGAAGTCTCACTTCCCCCCGGTCAAAAGTGCCATCTGAAAAAAGTGTAAAATCCAGAAAGTCAGGACAGGCCATGGAGAACTGGGAGCCTTGTTATGCTTATGGGCGGGATGTAAATTGCCAACAGACACTCGGGAGAAGTGTATGGTGTTTCCTGAAACATCTAAAAAACAAAGCAACAGAGCCTAGGGCACTTCCACTTATGGTCCTATAGCTTAGGGAAATTAAAATCAAAAAGACACAGCCACCCCAAAGTTTGGGATGGCTCTGTTTACAAGAACTTCGTTTATCGTACAAGTTCAACATCACAGAAAGTGAAAAATGGATAAAGAAGTTGTGGTATTTACTTACAAAGCAATATCACTCAGCAATGAAATCTATGTCATCAGGCCCTTAGCAGCACAATGAGTGGATTCAGGTATGATGATTCTAACTGAAATAAGTCACACAGAAAAAGAAACATCATAAGATATCAGTAATACACGGAATGTAAACTTGGCTACACAGGAACTGAATTACAGAACAGAACAGGGTCTCAAATTTAGAAAACCAACTTATGCTTGCTTAAGGGGAAAGGTGAGTTGGGGTGCTGCATAAAACCAGAGATTGAAATGAGCACAGATAAAGTTCCTTAAGCCAAATATGGAATAGACAAGAGCTACTCCTTGCTCAACGAAATGGACTCAACACCGCATATTAAACACCTAAGAATGTACCTGACTAGTAAGTATCTTAAAACCTATGGATTGCTATGTCGCCAAAAGAGAATCAAGCATGTGTACAGGGGCATAAACGCAGCAGTGATAGGATTGGAGAGGTTCGGTGAGCAAATGAAGACCCTTTGAAGTCATATTGCATGGTACCCATTCCACGGGTTTCAACTACCCAGGTTTAAGGTATTCTTCCTTCAGCTAAAACATGCATGTGGAACCTAGAGTATGATCAACCATGTGATCGGGAGACGTGTTCAAATATGTCTCAGTTTTCGTACCCTGGTTCTCGGGTGCAACATTCCAGACACTTTACTAACACTCTCCCGACTTGGAGAGTCAGTCCCTTTAACCTCCTGTTTGGCCCAGTTTGCAATTTCTGCGGAAGGTGAACAAGAATAGCGAGAACCAATGAGAGACTAGCTGGAGGTGTCTGGACGGGCAAATTTAACTCTCATTTCCCACCAGGAAGAGGAATTAACCAAAGCCTCAGCGTGCCGTGCCGGAACCACATTAGGGCCTGAAGCCATCCTGTGGTGTTGCGGCCAAGTCACAAGAAAGCGAGTTGAAGAAAGAAGCTCAGGGGCACTGTAATGCACAAACCTGCAGAGTTATAAATGACAGCTATCGTCCAAAAATATACTGAAGTAAGGCTGTCAAGAGGACTTGAAAGCGGGGCAGAATTGCAGGAAACCGATTTCAGGAGGTAAACTGGAATTGCATTGAAAGCATAGGAAAAGAGGCAGAGCGTCCACAATGATGCACTTGGCCAAAAAGTGCGTATGCATTTTTTCCTGAATATATTCAGGAAAAAACGCATACGCACTTTTTGGCCAACCAAGCAAGCTTGCAAAGCAAATCTGCACTACAATGAAGTCTCACTTCCCCCCGGTCAAAAGGGCCATCTGAAAAAAGTGTAAAATCCAGAAAGGCAGGACAGGCCATAGAGAACTGGGAGCCTTGTTATGCTGAAGGGCGGGATGTAAATTGCCAACAGTCACTAGGGAGAAGTGTATGGTGTTTCCTGAAACATCTAAAAAACAAAGCAACAGAGCCTAGGGCACTTCCACTTATGGTCCTATAGCTTAGGGAAATTAAAATCAAAAAGACACAGCCACCCCAAAGGTTGGAATGGCTCTGTTTACAAGAACCTCATTTACTGTACAAGTTCAGTATCACAGAAAGTGAAAAATGGATAAAGAACTTGTGGTACTTACGTACAATGCAGTATCACTCAGCAATGAAATCTATGTCATCAGGCCCGTAGCAGCATAATGAGTGGATTCAGGTACGATGATTCTAACTGAAATAAGTCACACAGAAAAAGAAACATCATAAGATATCACTAATACACGGAATGTAAACTTGGCTACACAGGAACTGAATTACAGAACAGAACAGGGTCTCAAATTTAGAAAACCAACTTATGCTTGCTTAAGGGGAAAGGTGAGTTGGGGTGCTGCATAAAACCAGAGATTGAAATGAGCACAGATAAAGTTCCTTAAGCTAAATATGGAATAGACAAGAGCTACTCCTTACTCAACGAAATTGGACTCAACACCGCATATTAAAAGCCTAAGAATGTACCTGACTAGTAAGTATCTTAAAACCTATGGATTGCTATGTCTCCGAAAGAGAATCAAGCATGTGTACAGGGGCATAAACGCAGCAGTGATAGGATTGGAGAGGTTCGGTGAGCAAATGAAGACCCTTTGAAGTCATATTGCATGGTACCCTTTCCAAGGGTTTCAACTACCCAGGTTTAAGGTATTCTTCCTTCAGCTAAAACATGCATGTGGAACCTAGAGTATGATCAACCATGTGATCGGGAGACGTGTTCAAATATGTCTCAGTTTTCGTACCCTGGTACTCGGGTGCAACATTCCAGACGCTTTACTAACACTCTCCCGACTTGGAGAGTCAGTCCCTTTAACCTCCTGTTTGGCCCAGTTTGCAATTTCTGCGGAAGATGAACAGGAATAAGGAGAACCAATGAGAGACTAGCTGGAGGTGTCTGGACGGGCAAATTTAACTCTCATTTCCCCCCAGGAAGAGGAAATAACCAAAGGCTCAGCGTGCCGTGCCGGAACCAGATTAGGGCCTGAAGCCATCCAGCGGTGTTGCGGCCAGCTCACAAGAAAGCGAGTTGAAGAAAGGAGCTCAGGGGCACTGTAATTCACAAACCTGCAGAGTTATAAATGACAGCTATCGTCCAAAAATATACTGAAGTAAGGCTGCCAAGAGGACTTGAAAGCGGGGCAGAATTGCAGGAAACCGATTTCAGGAGGTAGACTGGAATTGCATTGAAAGCATAGGAAAAGAGGCAGAACGTCCACAATGATGCACTTGGCCAAAAAGGGCGTATGTGTTTTTTTCTGAATATATTCAGGAAAAAACGCATACGCACTTTTTGGCCAACCAAGCAAGCTTGCAAAGGAAATCTGCACTACAATGAAGTCTCACTTCCCCCCGGTCAAAAGGGCCATCTGAAAAAGTGTAAAATGCAGAAAGGCAGGACAGGCCATGGAGAACTGGGAGCCTTGTTATGCTGATGGGCGGGATGTAAATTGCCAACAGACACTCGGGAGAAGTGTATGGTGTTTCCTGAAACATCTAAAAAACAAAGCAACAGAGCCTAGGGCACTTCCACTTATGGTCCTATAGCTTAGGGAAATTAAAATCAAAAAGGCACAGCCACCCCAAAGTTTGGGTTGCCTCTGTTGACAAGAACCTCGTTTACAGTACAAGTTCAACATCGCAGAAAGTGAAAAATAGATAAAGAAGTTGTGGTATTTACTTACAAAGCAATATCACTCAGCAATGAAATCTATGTCATCAGGCCCTAAGCAGCAAAATGAGTGGTTTCAGGTATGATGATTCTAACTGAAATAAGTCACACAGAAAAAGAAACATCATAAGATATCAGTAATACACGGAATGTAAACTTGGCTACACAGGAACTGAATTACAGAACAGAACAGGGTCTCAAATTTAGAAAACCAACTTATGCTTGCTTAAGGGGAAAGGTGAGTTGGGGTGCTGCATAAAACCAGAGATTGAAATGAGCACAGATAAAGTTCCTTAAGCCAAATATGGAATAGACAAGAGCTACACCTTGCTCAACGAAATGGACTCAACACCGCATATTAAACGCCTAAGAATGTACCTGACTAGTAAGTATCTTAAAACCTATGGATTGCTATGTCTCCGAAAGAGAATCAAGCATGTGTACAGGGGCATAAACGCAGCAGTGATAGGATTGGAGAGGTTCGGTGAGCAAATGAAGCCCCTTTGAAGTCATATTGCATGGTACCCATTCCACGGGTTTCAACTACCCAGGTTTAAGGTATTCTTCCTTCAGCTAAAACATGCATGTGGAACCTAGAGTATGATCAACCGTGTGAACGGGAGACGTGTTCAAATATGTCTCAGTTTTCGTACCCTGGTACTCGGGTGCAACATTCCAGACGCTTTACTAACACTCTCCCGACTTGGAGAGTCAGCGCCTTTAACCTCCTGTTTGGCCCAGTTTGCAATTTCTGCGGAAGATGAACAGGAATAGCGAGAACCAATGAGAGACTAGCTGGAGGTGTCTGGACGGGCAAATTTAACTCTCATTTCCCACCAGGAAGAGGAAATAACCAAAGGCTCAGCGTGCCGTGCCGGAACCAGATTAGGGCCTGAAGCCATCCTGCAGTGTTGCGGCCAGCTCAAAAGAAAGCGAGTTGAAGAAAGGCGCTCAGGGGCACTGTAATTCACAAACCTGCAGAGTTATAAATGACAGCTATCGTCCAAAAATATACTGAAGTAAGGCTGCCAAGAGGACTTGAAAGCGGGGCAGAATTGCAGGAAACCGATTTCAGGAGGTAGACTGGAATTGCATTTAAAGCATAGGAAAAGAGGCAGAACGTCCACAATGATGCACTTGGCCAAAAAGGGCGTATGCGTTTTTTCCTGAATATATTCAGGAAAAAACGCATACGCCCTTTTTGGCCAACCAAGCAAGCTTGCAAAGGAAATCTGCACTACAATGAAGTCTCACTTCCCCCCGGTCAAAAGGGCCATCTGAAAAAAGTGTAAAATCCAGAAAGTCAGGACAGGCCATGGAGAACTGGGAGCCTTGTTATGCTGATGGGCGGGATGTAAATTGCCAACAGACACTCGGGAGAAGTGTATGGTGTTTCCTGAAATATCTAAAAAACAAAGCAACAGAGCCTAGGGCACTTCCACTTATGGTCCTATAGCTTAGGGAAATTAAAATCAAAAAGACACAGCCACCCCAAAGTTTGGGACGCCTCTGTTTACAAGAACCTCGTTTACCGTACAAGTTCAATATCACAGAAAGTGAAAAATGGATAAAGAACTTGTGGTACTTACGTACAATGCAGTATCACTCAGCAATGAAATCTATGTCATCAGGCCCGTAGCAGCATAATGAGTGGATTCAGGTACGATGATTCTAACTGAAATAAGTCACACAGAAAAAGAAACATCATAAGATATCACTAATACACGGAATGTAAACTTGGCTACACAGGAACTGAATTACAGAACAGAACAGGGTCTCAAATTTAGAAAACCAACTTATGCTTGCTTAAGGGGAAAGGTGAGTTGGGGTGCTGCATAAAACCAGAGATTGAAATGAGCACAGATAAAGTTCCTTAAGCTAAATATGGAATAGACAAGAGCTACTCCTTACTCAACGAAATTGGACTCAACACCGCATATTAAAAGCCTAAGAATGTACCTGACTAGTAAGTATCTTAAAACCTATGGATTGCTATGTCTCCGAAAGAGAATCAAGCATGTGTACAGGGGCATAAACGCAGCAGTGATAGGATTGGAGAGGTTCGGTGAGCAAATGAAGACCCTTTGAAGTCATATTGCATGGTACCCTTTCCAAGGGTTTCAACTACCCAGGTTTAAGGTATTCTTCCTTCAGCTAAAACATGCATGTGGAACCTAGAGTATGATCAACCATGTGATCGGGAGACGTGTTCAAATATGTCTCAGTTTTCGTACCCTGGTACTCGGGTGCAACATTCCAGACGCTTTACTAACACTCTCCCGACTTGGAGAGTCAGTCCCTTTAACCTCCTGTTTGGCCCAGTTTGCAATTTCTGCGGAAGATGAACAGGAATAAGGAGAACCAATGAGAGACTAGCTGGAGGTGTCTGGACGGGCAAATTTAACTCTCATTTCCCCCCAGGAAGAGGAAATAACCAAAGGCTCAGCGTGCCGTGCCGGAACCAGATTAGGGCCTGAAGCCATCCAGCGGTGTTGCGGCCAGCTCACAAGAAAGCGAGTTGAAGAAAGGAGCTCAGGGGCACTGTAATTCACAAACCTGCAGAGTTATAAATGACAGCTATCGTCCAAAAATATACTGAAGTAAGGCTGCCAAGAGGACTTGAAAGCGGGGCAGAATTGCAGGAAACCGATTTCAGGAGGTAGACTGGAATTGCATTGAAAGCATAGGAAAAGAGGCAGAACGTCCACAATGATGCACTTGGCCAAAAAGGGCGTATGTGTTTTTTTCTGAATATATTCAGGAAAAAACGCATACGCACTTTTTGGCCAACCAAGCAAGCTTGCAAAGGAAATCTGCACTACAATGAAGTCTCACTTCCCCCCGGTCAAAAGGGCCATCTGAAAAAGTGTAAAATGCAGAAAGGCAGGACAGGCCATGGAGAACTGGGAGCCTTGTTATGCTGATGGGCGGGATGTAAATTGCCAACAGACACTCGGGAGAAGTGTATGGTGTTTCCTGAAACATCTAAAAAACAAAGCAACAGAGCCTAGGGCACTTCCACTTATGGTCCTATAGCTTAGGGAAATTAAAATCAAAAAGGCACAGCCACCCCAAAGTTTGGGTTGCCTCTGTTGACAAGAACCTCGTTTACAGTACAAGTTCAACATCGCAGAAAGTGAAAAATAGATAAAGAAGTTGTGGTATTTACTTACAAAGCAATATCACTCAGCAATGAAATCTATGTCATCAGGCCCTAAGCAGCAAAATGAGTGGTTTCAGGTATGATGATTCTAACTGAAATAAGTCACACAGAAAAAGAAACATCATAAGATATCAGTAATACACGGAATGTAAACTTGGCTACACAGGAACTGAATTACAGAACAGAACAGGGTCTCAAATTTAGAAAACCAACTTATGCTTGCTTAAGGGGAAAGGTGAGTTGGGGTGCTGCATAAAACCAGAGATTGAAATGAGCACAGATAAAGTTCCTTAAGCCAAATATGGAATAGACAAGAGCTACACCTTGCTCAACGAAATGGACTCAACACCGCATATTAAACGCCTAAGAATGTACCTGACTAGTAAGTATCTTAAAACCTATGGATTGCTATGTCTCCGAAAGAGAATCAAGCATGTGTACAGGGGCATAAACGCAGCAGTGATAGGATTGGAGAGGTTCGGTGAGCAAATGAAGCCCCTTTGAAGTCATATTGCATGGTACCCATTCCACGGGTTTCAACTACCCAGGTTTAAGGTATTCTTCCTTCAGCTAAAACATGCATGTGGAACCTAGAGTATGATCAACCGTGTGAACGGGAGACGTGTTCAAATATGTCTCAGTTTTCGTACCCTGGTACTCGGGTGCAACATTCCAGACGCTTTACTAACACTCTCCCGACTTGGAGAGTCAGCGCCTTTAACCTCCTGTTTGGCCCAGTTTGCAATTTCTGCGGAAGATGAACAGGAATAGCGAGAACCAATGAGAGACTAGCTGGAGGTGTCTGGACGGGCAAATTTAACTCTCATTTCCCACCAGGAAGAGGAAATAACCAAAGGCTCAGCGTGCCGTGCCGGAACCAGATTAGGGCCTGAAGCCATCCTGCAGTGTTGCGGCCAGCTCAAAAGAAAGCGAGTTGAAGAAAGGCGCTCAGGGGCACTGTAATTCACAAACCTGCAGAGTTATAAATGACAGCTATCGTCCAAAAATATACTGAAGTAAGGCTGCCAAGAGGACTTGAAAGCGGGGCAGAATTGCAGGAAACCGATTTCAGGAGGTAGACTGGAATTGCATTTAAAGCATAGGAAAAGAGGCAGAACGTCCACAATGATGCACTTGGCCAAAAAGGGCGTATGCGTTTTTTCCTGAATATATTCAGGAAAAAACGCATACGCCCTTTTTGGCCAACCAAGCAAGCTTGCAAAGGAAATCTGCACTACAATGAAGTCTCACTTCCCCCCGGTCAAAAGGGCCATCTGAAAAAAGTGTAAAATCCAGAAAGTCAGGACAGGCCATGGAGAACTGGGAGCCTTGTTATGCTGATGGGCGGGATGTAAATTGCCAACAGACACTCGGGAGAAGTGTATGGTGTTTCCTGAAATATCTAAAAAACAAAGCAACAGAGCCTAGGGCACTTCCACTTATGGTCCTATAGCTTAGGGAAATTAAAATCAAAAAGACACAGCCACCCCAAAGTTTGGGACGCCTCTGTTTACAAGAACCTCGTTTACCGTACAAGTTCAATATCACAGAAAGTGAAAAATGGATAAAGAACTTGTGGTACTTACGTACAATGCAGTATCACTCAGCAATGAAATCTATGTCATCAGGCCCGTAGCAGCATAATGAGTGGATTCAGGTACGATGATTCTACCTGAAATAAGTCACACAGAAAAAGAAACATCATAAGATATCACTAATACACGGAATGTAAACTTGGCTACACAGGAACTGAATTCCAAAACAGAACAGGGTCTCAAATTTAGAAAACCAACTTATGCTTGCTTAAGGGGAAAGGTGAGTTGGGGTGCTGCATAAAACCAGAGATTGAAATGAGCACAGATAAAGTTCCTTAAGCCAAATATGGAATAGACAAGAGCTACTCCTTGCTCAACGAAATGGACTCAACACCCCATATTAAACGCCTAAGAATGTACCTGACTAGTAAGTATCTTAAAACCTATGGATTGCTATGTCTCCGAAAGCGAATCAAGCATGTGTACAGGGGCATAAACGCAGCAGTGATAGGATTGGAGAGGTTCGGTGAGCAAATGAAGACCCTTTGAAGTCATATTGCATGGTACCCATTCCACGGGTTTCAACTACCCAGGTTTAAGGTATTCTTCCTTCAGCTAAAACATGCATGTGGAACCTAGAGTATGATCAACCGTGTGATCGGGAGACGTGTTCAAATATGTCTCAGTTTAAGTACCCTGGTACTCGGGTGCAACATTCCAGATGCTTTACTAACACTCTCCCGACTTGGAGAGTCAGTCCCTTTAACCTCCTGTTTGGCCCAGTTTGCAATTTCTGCGGAAGATGAACAGGAATAGCGAGAACCAATGAGAGACTAGCTGGAGGTGTCTGGACGGGCAAATTTAACTCTCATTTCCCACCAGGAAGAGGAATTAACCAAAGGCTCAGCGTGCCGTGCCGGAACCAGATTAGGGCCTGAAGCCATCCTGTGGTGTTGCGGCCTGGTCACAAGAAAGCGAGTTGAAGAAAGGAGCTCAGGAGCACTGTAATTCACAAACCTGCAGAGTTATAAATGACAGCTATCGTCCAAAAATATACTGAAGTAAGGCTGCCAAGAGGACTTGAAAGCAGGGCAGAATTGCAAGAAACCGATTTCAGGAGGTAGACTGGAATTGCATTGAAAGCATAGGAAAAGAGGCAGAACGTCCACAATGATGCACTTGGCGAAAAAGGGCGTATGCGTTTTTTCCTGAATATATTCAGGAAAAAACGCATACGCCCTTTTTGGCCAACCAAGGAAGCTTGCAAAGGAAATCTGCACTACAATGAAGTCTCACTTCCCCCCGGTCCAAAGGGCCATCTGAAAAAAGTGTAAAATCCAGAAAGGCAGGACAGGCCATGGAGAACTGGGAGCCTTGTTATGCTGATGGGAGGGATGTAAATTGCCAACAGACACTCGGGCGAAGTGTATGGTGCTTCCTGAAACATCTAAAAAACAAAGCAACAGAGCCTAGGGCACTTCCACTTATGGTCCTATAGCTTAGGGAAATTAAAATCAAAAAGACACAGCCACCCCAAAGTTTGGGACTGCTCTGTTTACAAGAACCTCGTTTACAGTACAAGTTCAACATCACAGAAAGTGAAAAATGGATAAAGAAGTTGTGGTATTTACTTACAAAGCAATATCACTCAGCAATGAAATCTATGTCATCAGGCCCTTAGCAGCACAATGAGTGGATTCAGGTACGATGATTCTAACTGAAATAAGTCACACAGAAAAAGAAACATCATAAGATATCAGTAATACACGGAATGTAAACTTGGCTACACAGGAACTGAATTACAGAACAGAACAGGGTCTCAAATTTAGAAAACCAACTTATGCTTGCTTAAGGGGAAAGGTGAGTTGGGGTGCTGCATAAAACCAGAGATTGAAATGAGCACAGATAAAGTTCCTTAAGCCAAATATGGAATAGACAAGAGCTACTCCTTGCTCAACGAAATGGACTCAACACCCCATATTAAACGCCTAAGAATGTACCTGACTAGTAAGTATCTTAAAACCTATGGATTGCTATGTCTCCAAAAGAGAATCAAGCATGTGTACAGGGGCATAAACGCAGCAGTGATAGGATTGGAGAGGTTCGGTGAGCAAATGAAGACCCTTTGAAGTCATATTGCATGGTACCCATTCCACGGGTCTCAACTCTCCAGGTTTAAGGTATTCTTCCTTCAGCTAAAACATGCATGTGGAACCCAGAGTATGATCAACCGTGTGAACGGGAGACGTGTTCAAATATGTCTCAGTTTTCCTCCCCTGGTACTCGGGTGCAACATTCCAGACGCTTTACTAACACTCTCCCCACTTGGAGAGTCAGCGCCTTTAACCTCCTGTTTGGCCCAGTTTGCAATTTCTGCGGAAGATGAACAGGAATAGCGAGAACCAATGAGAGACTAGCTGGAGGTGTCTGGACGGGCAAATTTAACTCTCATTTCCCACCAGGAAGAGGAAATAACCAAAGGCTCAGCGTGCCGTGCCGGAACCAGATTAGGGCCTGAAGCCATCCTGCAGTGTTGCGGCCAGCTCAAAAGAAAGCGAGTTGAAGAAAGGCGCTCAGGGGCACTGTAATTCACAAACCTGCAGAGTTATAAATGACAGCTATCGTCCAAAAATATACTGAAGTAAGGCTGCCAAGAGGACTTGAAAGCGGGGCAGAATTGCAGGAAACCGATTTCAGGAGGTAGACTGGAATTGCATTGAAAGCATAGGAAAAGAGGCAGAACGTCCACAATGATGCACTTGGCCAAAAAGGGCGTATGCGTTTTTTCCTGAATATATTCAGGAAAAAACGCATACGCCCTTTTTGGCCAACCAAGCAAGCTTGCAAAGGAAATCTGCACTACAATGAAGTCTCACTTCCCCCCGGTCAAAAGGGCCATCTGAAAAAAGTGTAAAATCCAGAAAGTCAGGACAGGCCATGGAGAACTGGGAGCCTTGTTATGCTGATGGGCGGGATGTAAATTGCCAACAGACACTCGGGAGAAGTGTATGGTGTTTCCTGAAATATCTAAAAAACAAAGCAACAGAGCCTAGGGCACTTCCACTTATGGTCCTATAGCTTAGGGAAATTAAAATCAAAAAGACACAGCCACCCCAAAGTTTGGGACGCCTCTGTTTACAAGAACCTCGTTTACCGTACAAGTTCAATATCACAGAAAGTGAAAAATGGATAAAGAACTTGTGGTACTTACGTACAATGCAGTATCACTCAGCAATGAAATCTATGTCATCAGGCCCGTAGCAGCATAATGAGTGGATTCAGGTACGATGATTCTACCTGAAATAAGTCACACAGAAAAAGAAACATCATAAGATATCACTAATACACGGAATGTAAACTTGGCTACACAGGAACTGAATTCCAAAACAGAACAGGGTCTCAAATTTAGAAAACCAACTTATGCTTGCTTAAGGGGAAAGGTGAGTTGGGGTGCTGCATAAAACCAGAGATTGAAATGAGCACAGATAAAGTTCCTTAAGCCAAATATGGAATAGACAAGAGCTACTCCTTGCTCAACGAAATGGACTCAACACCCCATATTAAACGCCTAAGAATGTACCTGACTAGTAAGTATCTTAAAACCTATGGATTGCTATGTCTCCGAAAGCGAATCAAGCATGTGTACAGGGGCATAAACGCAGCAGTGATAGGATTGGAGAGGTTCGGTGAGCAAATGAAGACCCTTTGAAGTCATATTGCATGGTACCCATTCCACGGGTTTCAACTACCCAGGTTTAAGGTATTCTTCCTTCAGCTAAAACATGCATGTGGAACCTAGAGTATGATCAACCGTGTGATCGGGAGACGTGTTCAAATATGTCTCAGTTTAAGTACCCTGGTACTCGGGTGCAACATTCCAGATGCTTTACTAACACTCTCCCGACTTGGAGAGTCAGTCCCTTTAACCTCCTGTTTGGCCCAGTTTGCAATTTCTGCGGAAGATGAACAGGAATAGCGAGAACCAATGAGAGACTAGCTGGAGGTGTCTGGACGGGCAAATTTAACTCTCATTTCCCACCAGGAAGAGGAATTAACCAAAGGCTCAGCGTGCCGTGCCGGAACCAGATTAGGGCCTGAAGCCATCCTGTGGTGTTGCGGCCTGGTCACAAGAAAGCGAGTTGAAGAAAGGAGCTCAGGAGCACTGTAATTCACAAACCTGCAGAGTTATAAATGACAGCTATCGTCCAAAAATATACTGAAGTAAGGCTGCCAAGAGGACTTGAAAGCAGGGCAGAATTGCAAGAAACCGATTTCAGGAGGTAGACTGGAATTGCATTGAAAGCATAGGAAAAGAGGCAGAACGTCCACAATGATGCACTTGGCGAAAAAGGGCGTATGCGTTTTTTCCTGAATATATTCAGGAAAAAACGCATACGCCCTTTTTGGCCAACCAAGGAAGCTTGCAAAGGAAATCTGCACTACAATGAAGTCTCACTTCCCCCCGGTCCAAAGGGCCATCTGAAAAAAGTGTAAAATCCAGAAAGGCAGGACAGGCCATGGAGAACTGGGAGCCTTGTTATGCTGATGGGAGGGATGTAAATTGCCAACAGACACTCGGGCGAAGTGTATGGTGCTTCCTGAAACATCTAAAAAACAAAGCAACAGAGCCTAGGGCACTTCCACTTATGGTCCTATAGCTTAGGGAAATTAAAATCAAAAAGACACAGCCACCCCAAAGTTTGGGACTGCTCTGTTTACAAGAACCTCGTTTACAGTACAAGTTCAACATCACAGAAAGTGAAAAATGGATAAAGAAGTTGTGGTATTTACTTACAAAGCAATATCACTCAGCAATGAAATCTATGTCATCAGGCCCTTAGCAGCACAATGAGTGGATTCAGGTACGATGATTCTAACTGAAATAAGTCACACAGAAAAAGAAACATCATAAGATATCAGTAATACACGGAATGTAAACTTGGCTACACAGGAACTGAATTACAGAACAGAACAGGGTCTCAAATTTAGAAAACCAACTTATGCTTGCTTAAGGGGAAAGGTGAGTTGGGGTGCTGCATAAAACCAGAGATTGAAATGAGCACAGATAAAGTTCCTTAAGCCAAATATGGAATAGACAAGAGCTACTCCTTGCTCAACGAAATGGACTCAACACCCCATATTAAACGCCTAAGAATGTACCTGACTAGTAAGTATCTTAAAACCTATGGATTGCTATGTCTCCAAAAGAGAATCAAGCATGTGTACAGGGGCATAAACGCAGCAGTGATAGGATTGGAGAGGTTCGGTGAGCAAATGAAGACCCTTTGAAGTCATATTGCATGGTACCCATTCCACGGGTCTCAACTCTCCAGGTTTAAGGTATTCTTCCTTCAGCTAAAACATGCATGTGGAACCCAGAGTATGATCAACCGTGTGAACGGGAGACGTGTTCAAATATGTCTCAGTTTTCCTCCCCTGGTACTCGGGTGCAACATTCCAGACGCTTTACTAACACTCTCCCCACTTGGAGAGTCAGCGCCTTTAACCTCCTGTTTGGCCCAGTTTGCAATTTCTGCGGAAGATGAACAGGAATAGCGAGAACCAATGAGAGACTAGCTGGAGGTGTCTGGACGGGCAAATTTAACTCTCATTTCCCACCAGGAAGAGGAAATAACCAAAGGCTCAGCGTGCCGTGCCGGAACCAGATTAGGGCCTGAAGCCATCCTGCAGTGTTGCGGCCAGCTCAAAAGAAAGCGAGTTGAAGAAAGGCGCTCAGGGGCACTGTAATTCACAAACCTGCAGAGTTATAAATGACAGCTATCGTCCAAAAATATACTGAAGTAAGGCTGCCAAGAGGACTTGAAAGCGGGGCAGAATTGCAGGAAACCGATTTCAGGAGGTAGACTGGAATTGCATTGAAAGCATAGGAAAAGAGGCAGAACGTCCACAATGATGCACTTGGCCAAAAAGGGCGTATGCGTTTTTTCCTGAATATATTCAGGAAAAAACGCATACGCCCTTTTTGGCCAACCAAGCAAGCTTGCAAAGGAAATCTGCACTACAATGAAGTCTCACTTCCCCCCGGTCAAAAGGGCCATCTGAAAAAAGTGTAAAATCCAGAAAGTCAGGACAGGCCATGGAGAACTGGGAGCCTTGTTATGCTGATGGGCGGGATGTAAATTGCCAACAGACACTCGGGAGAAGTGTATGGTGTTTCCTGAAATATCTAAAAAACAAAGCAACAGAGCCTAGGGCACTTCCACTTATGGTCCTATAGCTTAGGGAAATTAAAATCAAAAAGACACAGCCACCCCAAAGTTTGGGACGCCTCTGTTTACAAGAACCTCGTTTACCGTACAAGTTCAATATCACAGAAAGTGAAAAATGGATAAAGAACTTGTGGTACTTACGTACAATGCAGTATCACTCAGCAATGAAATCTATGTCATCAGGCCCGTAGCAGCATAATGAGTGGATTCAGGTACGATGATTCTACCTGAAATAAGTCACACAGAAAAAGAAACATCATAAGATATCACTAATACACGGAATGTAAACTTGGCTACACAGGAACTGAATTCCAAAACAGAACAGGGTCTCAAATTTAGAAAACCAACTTATGCTTGCTTAAGGGGAAAGGTGAGTTGGGGTGCTGCATAAAACCAGAGATTGAAATGAGCACAGATAAAGTTCCTTAAGCCAAATATGGAATAGACAAGAGCTACTCCTTGCTCAACGAAATGGACTCAACACCCCATATTAAACGCCTAAGAATGTACCTGACTAGTAAGTATCTTAAAACCTATGGATTGCTATGTCTCCGAAAGCGAATCAAGCATGTGTACAGGGGCATAAACGCAGCAGTGATAGGATTGGAGAGGTTCGGTGAGCAAATGAAGACCCTTTGAAGTCATATTGCATGGTACCCATTCCACGGGTTTCAACTACCCAGGTTTAAGGTATTCTTCCTTCAGCTACAACATGCATGTGGAACCTAGAGTATGATCAACCGTGTGATCGGGAGACGTGTTCAAATATGTCTCAGTTTAAGTACCCTGGTACTCGGGTGCAACATTCCAGATGCTTTACTAACACTCTCCCGACTTGGAGAGTCAGTCCCTTTAACCTCCTGTTTGGCCCAGTTTGCAATTTCTGCGGAAGATGAACAGGAATAGCGAGAACCAATGAGAGACTAGCTGGAGGTGTCTGGACGGGCAAATTTAACTCTCATTTCCCACCAGGAAGAGGAATTAACCAAAGGCTCAGCGTGCCGTGCCGGAACCAGATTAGGGCCTGAAGCCATCCTGTGGTGTTGCGGCCTGGTCACAAGAAAGCGAGTTGAAGAAAGGAGCTCAGGAGCACTGTAATTCACAAACCTGCAGAGTTATAAATGACAGCTATCGTCCAAAAATATACTGAAGTAAGGCTGCCAAGAGGACTTGAAAGCAGGGCAGAATTGCAAGAAACCGATTTCAGGAGGTAGACTGGAATTGCATTGAAAGCATAGGAAAAGAGGCAGAACGTCCACAATGATGCACTTGGCCAAAAAGGGCGTATGCGTTTTTTCCTGAATATATTCAGGAAAAAACGCATACGCCCTTTTTGGCCAACCAAGCAAGCTTGCAAAGGAAATCTACACTACAATGAAGTCTCACTTCCCCCCGGTCCAAAGGGCCATCTGAAAAAAGTGTAAAATCCAGAAAGGCAGGACAGGCCATGGAGAACTCGGAGCCTTGTTATGCTGATGGGAGGGATGTAAATTGCCAACAGACACTCGGGAGAAGTGTATGGTGCTTCCTGAAACATCTAAAAAACAAAGCAACAGAGCCTAGGGCACTTCCACTTATGGTCCTATAGCTTAGGGAAATTAAAATCAAAAAGACACAGCCACCCCAAAGTTTGGGACTGCTCTGTTTACAAGAGCCTCGTTTACAGTACAAGTTCAACATCACAGAAAGTGAAAAATGGATAAAGAAGTTGTGGTATTTACTTATAAAGCAATATCACTCAGCAATGAAATCTATGTCATCAGGCCCTTAGCAGCACAATGAGTGGATTCAGGTATGATGATTCTAACTGAAATAAGTCACACAGAAAAATAAACATCATAAGATATCAGTAATACACGGAATGTAAACTTGGCTACACAGGAACTGAATTACAGAACAGAACAGGGTCTCAAATTTAGAAAACCAACTTATGCTTGCTTAAGGGGAAAGGTGAGTTGGGGTGCTGCATAAAACCAGAGAGTGAAATGAGCACAGATAAAGTTCCTTAAGCCAAATATGGAATAGACAAGAGCTACTTCTTGCTCAACGAAATGGACTCAACACCCCATATTAAACGCCTAAGAATGTACCTGACTAGTAAGTATCTTAAAACCTATGGATTGCTATGTCTCCAAAAGAGAATCAAGCATGTGTACAGGGGCATAAACGCAGCAGTGATAGGATTGGAGAGGTTCGGTGAGCAAATGAAGACCCTTTGAAGTCATATTGCATGGTACCCATTCCACGGGTCTCAACTCTCCAGGTTTAAGGTATTCTTCCTTCAGCTAAAACATGCATGTGGAACCCAGAGTATGATCAACCGTGTGAACGGGAGACGTGTTCAAATATGTCTCAGTTTTCCTCCCCTGGTACTCGGGTGCAACATTCCAGACGCTTTACTAACACTCTCCCCACTTGGAGAGTCAGCGCCTTTAACCTCCTGTTTGGCCCAGTTTGCAATTTCTGCGGAAGATGAACAGGAATAGGGAGAACCAATGAGAGACTAGCTGGAGGTGTCTGGACGGGCAAATTTAACTCTCATTTCCCACCAGGAAGAGGAAATAACCAAAGGCTCAGCGTGCCGTGCCGGAACCAGATTAGGGCCTGAAGCCATCCTGCAGTGTTGCGGCCAGATCAAAAGAAAGCGAGTTGAAGAAAGGCGCTCAGGGGCACTGTAATTCACAAACCTGCAGAGTTATAAATGACAGCTATCGTCCAAAAATATACTGAAGTAAGGCTGCCAAGAGGACTTGAAAGCGGGGCAGAATTGCAGGAAACCGATTTCAGGAGGTAGACTGGAATTGCATTGAAAGCATAGGAAAAGAGGCAGAACGTCCACAATGATGCACTTGGCCAAAAAGGGCGTATGCGTTTTTTCCTGAATATATTCAGGAAAAAACGCATACGCCCTTTTTGGCCAACCAAGCAAGCTTGCAAAGGAAATCTGCACTACAATGAAGTCTCACTTCCCCCCGGTCAAAAGGGCCATCTGAAAAAAGTGTAAAATCCAGAAAGTCAGGACAGGCCATGGAGAACTGGGAGCCTTGTTATGCTTATGGGCGGGATGTAAATTGCCAACAGACACTCGGGAGAAGTGTATGGTGTTTCCTGAAATATCTAAAAAACAAAGCAACAGAGCCTAGGGCACTTCCACTTATGGTCCTATAGCTTAGGGAAATTAAAATCAAAAAGACACAGCCACCCCAAAGTTTGGGACGCCTCTGTTTACAAGAACCTCGTTTACCGTACAAGTTCAATATCACAGAAAGTGAAAAATGGATAAAGAACTTGTGGTACTTACGTACAATGCAGTATCACTCAGCAATGAAATCTATGTCATCAGGCCCGTAGCAGCATAATGAGTGGATTCAGGTACGATGATTCTACCTGAAATAAGTCACACAGAAAAAGAAACATCATAAGATATCACTAATACACGGAATGTAAACTTGGCTACACAGGAACTGAATTCCAAAACAGAATAGGGTCTCAAATTTAGAAAACCAACTTATGCTTGCTTAAGGGGAAAGGTGACTTGGGGTGCTGCATAAAACCAGAGATTGAAATGAGCACAGATAAAGTTCCTTAAGCGAAATATGGAATAGACAAGAGCTACTCCTTGCTCAACGAAATGGACTCAACACCCCATATTAAACGCCTAAGAATGTACCTGACTAGTAAGTATCTTAAAACCTATGGATTGCTATGTCTCCGAAAGCGAATCAAGCATGTGTACAGGGGCATAAACGCAGCAGTGATAGGATTGGAGAGGTTCGGTGAGCAAATGAAGACCCTTTGAAGTCATATTGCATGGTACCCATTCCACGGGTTTCAACTACCCAGGTTTAAGGTATTCTTCCTTCAGCTAAAACATGCATGTGGAACCTAGAGTATGATCAACCATGTGATCGGGAGACGTGTTCAAATATGTCTCAGTTTTCGTACCCTGGTACTCGGGTGCAACATTCCAGACGGTTTACTAACACTCTCCCCACTTGGAGAGTCAGCGCCTTTAACCTCCTGTTTGGCCCAGTTTGCAATTTCTGCGGAAGATGAACAGGAATAGGGAGAACCAATGAGAGACTAGCTGGAGGTGTCTGGACGGGCAAATTTAACTCTCATTTCCCACCAGGAAGAGGAAATAACCAAAGGCTCAGCGTGCCGTGCCGGAACCAGATTAGGGCCTGAAGCCATCCTGCAGTGTTGCGGCCAGCTCTAAAGAAAGCGAGTTGAAGAAAGGCGCTCAGGGGCACTGTAATTCACAAACCTGCAGAGTTATAAATGACAGCTATCGTCCAAAAATATACTGAAGTAAGGCTGCCAAGAGGACTTGAAAGCGGGGCAGAATTGCAGGAAACCGATTTCAGGAGGTAGACTGGAATTGCATTGAAAGCATAGGAAAAGAGGCAGAACGTCCACAATGATGCACTTGGCCAAAAAGGGCGTATGCGTTTTTTCCTGAATATATTCAGGAAAAAACGCATACGCCCTTTTTGGCCAACCAAGCAAGCTTGCAAAGGAAATCTGCACTACAATGAAGTCTCACTTCCCCCCGGTCAAAAGGGCCATCTGAAAAAAGTGTAAAATCCAGAAAGGCAGGACAGGCCATGGAGAACTGGGAGCCTTGTTATGCTTATGGGCGGGATGTAAATTGCCAACAGACACTCGGGAGAAGTGTATGGTGTTTCCTGAAATATCTAAAAAACAAAGCAACAGAGCCTAGGGCACTTCCACTTATGGTCCTATAGCTTAGGGAAATTAAAATCAAAAAGACACAGCCACCCCAAAGTTTGGGACGCCTCTGTTTACAAGAACCTCGTTTACCGTACAAGTTCAATATCACAGAAAGTGAAAAATGGATAAAGAACTTGTGGTACTTACGTACAATGCAGTATCACTCAGCAATGAAATCTATGTCATCAGGCCCGTAGCAGCATAATGAGTGGATTCAGGTACGATGATTCTACCTGAAATAAGTCACACAGAAAAAGAAACATCATAAGATATCACTAATACACGGAATGTAAACTTGGCTACACAGGAACTGAATTCCAAAACAGAACAGGGTCTCAAATTTAGAAAACCAACTTATGCTTGCTTAAGGGGAAAGGTGAGTTGGGGTGCTGCATAAAACCAGAGATTGAAATGAGCACAGATAAAGTTCCTTAAGCCAAATATGGAATAGACAAGAGCTACTCCTTGCTCAACGAAATGGACTCAACACCCCATATTAAACGCCTAAGAATGTACCTGACTAGTAAGTATCTTAAAACCTATGGATTGCTATGTCTCCGAAAGAGAATCAAGCATGGGTACAGGGGCATAAACGCAGCAGTGATAGGATTGGAGAGGTTCGGTGAGCAAATGAAGACCCTTTGAAGTCATATTGCATGGTACCCATTCCACGGGTTTCAACTACCCAGGTTTAAGGTATTCTTCCTTCAGCTAAAACATGCATGTGGAACCTAGAGTATGATCAACCATGTGATCGGGAGATGTGTTCAAATATGTC
The DNA here is from genome assembly GCF_039906515.1 of Pseudorca crassidens. Classification (NCBI taxonomy): domain Eukaryota; kingdom Metazoa; phylum Chordata; class Mammalia; order Artiodactyla; family Delphinidae; genus Pseudorca; species Pseudorca crassidens. The sequence goes on from NW_027136348.1 coordinate 339,567, forward strand.
TCAGTTTTCGTACCCTGGTACTCGGGTGCAACATTCCAGATGCTTTACTAACACTCTCCCGACTTGGAGAGTCAGTCCCTTTAACCTCCTGTTTGGCCCAGTTTGCAATTTCTGCGGAAGATGAACAGGAATAGCGAGAACCAATGAGAGACTAGCTGGAGGTGTCTGGACGGGCAAATTTAACTCTCATTTCCCACCAGGAAGAGGAATTAACCAAAGGCTCAGCGTGCCGTGCCGGAACCAGATTAGGGCCTGAAGCCATCCTGTGGTGTTGCGGCCTGGTCACAAGAAAGCGAGTTGAAGAAAGGAGCTCAGGAGCACTGTAATTCACAAACCTGCAGAGTTATAAATGACAGCTATCGTCCAAAAATATACTGAAGTAAGGCTGCCAAGAGGACTTGAAAGCAGGGCAGAATTGCAGGAAACCGATTTCAGGAGGTAGAGTGGAATTGCATTGAAAGCATAGGAAAAGAGGCAGAACGTCCACAATGATGCACTTGGCCAAAAAGGGCGTATGCGTTTTTTCCTGAATATATTCAGGAAAAAACGCATACGCCCTTTTTGGCCAACCAAGCAAGCTTGCAAAGGAAATCTACACTACAATGAAGTCTCACTTCCCCCCGGTCCAAAGGGCCATCTGAAAAAAGTGTAAAATCCAGAAAGGCAGGACAGGCCATGGAGAACTGGGAGCCTTGTTATGCTGATGGGCGGGATGTAAATTGCCAACAGACACTCGGGAGAAGTGTATGGTGCTTCCTGAAACATCTAAAAAACAAAGCAACAGAGCCTAGGGCACTTCCACTTATGGTCCTATAGCTTAGGGAAATTAAAATCAAAAAGACACAGCCACCCCAAAGTTTGGGACTGCTCTGTTTACAAGAACCTCGTTTACAGTACAAGTTCAACATCACAGAAAGTGAAAAATGGATAAAGAAGTTGTGGTATTTACTTATAAAGCAATATCACTCAGCAATGAAATCTATGTCATCAGGCCCTTAGCAGCACAATGAGTGGATTCAGGTATGATGATTCTAACTGAAATAAGTCACACAGAAAAAGAAACATCATAAGATATCAGTAATACACGGAATGTAAACTTGGCTACACAGGAACTGAATTACAGAACAGAACAGGGTCTCAAATTTAGAAAACCAACTTATGCTTGCTTAAGGGGAAAGGTGAGTTGGGGTGCTGCATAAAACCAGAGATTGAAATGAGCACAGATAAAGTTCCTTAAGCCAAATATGGAATAGACAAGAGCTACTCCTTGCTCAACGAAATGGACTCAACACCCCATATTAAACGCCTAAGAATGTACCTGACTAGTAAGTATCTTAAAACCTATGGATTGCTATGTCTCCAAAAGAGAATCAAGCATGTGTACAGGGGCATAAACGCAGCAGTGATAGGATTGGAGAGGTTCGGTGAGCAAATGAAGACCCTTTGAAGTCATATTGCATGGTACCCATTCCACGGGTCTCAACTCTCCAGGTTTAAGGTATTCTTCCTTCAGCTAAAACATGCATGTGGAACCCAGAGTATGATCAACCGTGTGAACGGGAGACGTGTTCAAATATGTCTCAGTTTTCCTCCCCTGGTACTCGGGTGCAACATTCCAGACGCTTTACTAACACTCTCCCCACTTGGAGAGTCAGCGCCTTTAACCTCCTGTTTGGCCCAGTTTGCAATTTCTGCGGAAGATGAACAGGAATAGGGATAACCAATGAGAGACTAGCTGGAGGTGTCTGGACGGGCAAATTTAACTCTCATTTCCCACCAGGAAGAGGAAATAACCAAAGGCTCAGCGTGCCGTGCCGGAACCAGATTAGGGCCTGAAGCCATCCTGCAGTGTTGCGGCCAGCTCAAAAGAAAGCGAGTTGAAGAAAGGCGCTCACGGGCACTGTAATTCACAAACCTGCAGAGTTATAAATGACAGCTATTGTCCAAAAATATACTGAAGTAAGGCTGCCAAGAGGACTTGAAAGCGGGGCAGAATTGCAGGAATCCGATTTCAGGAGGTAGACTGGAATTGCATTGAAAGCATAGGAAAAGAGGCAGAACGTCCACAATGATGCACTTGGCCAAAAAGGGCGTATGCGTTTTTTCCTGAATATATTCAGGAAAAAACGCATACGCCCTTTTTGGCCAACCAAGCAAGCTTGCAAAGGAAATCTGCACTACAATGAAGTCTCACTTCCCCCCGGTCAAAAGGGCCATCTGAAAAAAGTGTAAAATCCAGAAAGTCAGGACAGGCCATGGAGAACTGGGAGCCTTGTTATGCTTATGGGCGGGATGTAAATTGCCAACAGACACTCGGGAGAAGTGTATGGTGTTTCCTGAAATATCTAAAAAACAAAGCAACAGAGCCTAGGGCACTTCCACTTATGGTCCTATAGCTTAGGGAAATTAAAATCAAAAAGACACAGCCACCCCAAAGTTTGGGACGCCTCTGTTTACAAGAACCTCGTTTACCGTACAAGTTCAATATCACAGAAAGTGAAAAATGGATAAAGAACTTGTGGTACTTACGTACAATGCAGTATCACTCAGCAATGAAATCTATGTCATCAGGCCCTTAGCAGCATAATGAGTGGATTCAGGTACGATGATTCTACCTGAAATAAGTCACACAGAAAAAGAAACATCATAAGATATCACTAATACACGGAATGTAAACTTGGCTACACAGGAACTGAATTCCAAAACAGAACAGGGTCTCAAATTTAGAAAACCAACTTATGCTTGCTTAAGGGGAAAGGTGAGTTGGGGTGCTGCATAAAACCAGAGATTGAAATGAGCACAGATAAAGTTCCTTAAGCCAAATATGGAATAGACAAGAGCTACTCCTTGCTCAACGAAATGGACTCAACACCCCATATTAAACGCCTAAGAATGTACCTGACTAGTAAGTATCTTAAAACCTATGGATTGCTATGTCTCCGAAAGCGAATCAAGCATGCGTACAGGGGCATAAACGCAGCAGTGATAGGATTGGAGAGGTTCGGTGAGCAAATGAAGACCCTTTGAAGTCATATTGCATGGTACCCATTCCACGGGTTTCAACTACCCAGGTTTAAGGTATTCTTCCTTCAGCTAAAACATGCATGTGGAACCTAGAGTATGATCAACCATGTGATCGGGAGACGTGTTCAAATATGTCTCAGTTTTCGTACCCTGGTACTCGGGTGCAACATTCCAGACGGTTTACTAACACTCTCCCCACTTGGAGAGTCAGCGCCTTTAACCTCCTGTTTGGCCCAGTTTGCAATTTCTGCGGAAGATGAACAGGAATAGCGAGAACCAATGAGAGACTAGCTGGAGGTGTCTGGACGGGCAAATTTAACTCTCATTTCCCACCAGGAAGAGGAATTAACCAAAGGCTCAGCGTGCCGTGCCGGAACCAGATTAGGGCCTGAAGCCATCCTGTGGTGTTGCGGCCTGGTCACAAGAAAGCGAGTTGAAGAAAGGAGCTCAGGAGCACTGTAATTCACAAACCTGCAGAGTTATAAATGACAGCTATCGTCCAAAAATATACTGAAGTAAGGCTGCCAAGAGGACTTGAAAGCAGGGCAGAATTGCAAGAAACCGATTTCAGGAGGTAGACTGGAATTGCATTGAAAGCATAGGAAAAGAGGCAGAACGTCCACAATGATGCACTTGGCCAAAAAGGGCGTATGCGTTTTTTCCTGAATATATTCAGGAAAAAACGCATACGCCCTTTTTGGCCAACCAAGGAAGCTTGCAAAGGAAATCTGCACTACAATGAAGTGTCACTTCCCCCCGGTCCAAAGGGCCATCTGAAAAAAGTGTAAAATCCAGAAAGGCAGGACAGGCCATGGAGAACTGGGAGCCTTGTTATGCTGATGGGAGGGATGTAAATTGCCAACAGACACTCGGGAGAAGTGTATGGTGCTTCCTGAAACATCTAAAAAACAAAGCAACAGAGCCTAGGGCACTTCCACTTATGGTCCTATAGCTTAGGGAAATTAAAATCAAAAAGACACAGCCACCCCAAAGTTTGGGACTGCTCTGTTTACAAGAACCTCGTTTACAGTACAAGTTCAACATCACAGAAAGTGAAAAATGGATAAAGAAGTTGTGGTATTTACTTACAAAGCAATATCACTCAGCAATGAAATCTATGTCATCAGGCCCTTAGCAGCACAATGAGTGGATTCAGGTACGATGATTCTAACTGAAATAAGTCACACAGAAAAAGAAACATCATAAGATATCAGTAATACACGGAATGTAAACTTGGCTACACAGGAACTGAATTACAGAACAGAACAGGGTTTCAAATTTAGAAAACCAACTTATGCTTGCTTAAGGGGAAAGGTGAGTTGGGGTGCTGCATAAAACCAGAGATTGAAATGAGCACAGATAAAGTTCCTTAAGCCAAATATGGAATAGACAAGAGCTACTCCTTGCTCAACGAAATGGACTCAACACCCCATATTAAACGCCTAAGAATGTACCTGACTAGTAAGTATCTTAAAACCTATGGATTGCTATGTATCCAAAAGAGAATCAAGCGTGTGTACAGTGGCATAAACGCAGCAGTGATAGGATTGGAGAGGTTCGGTGAGCAAATGAAGACCCTTTGAAGTCATATTGCATGGTACCCATTCCGTGGGTCTCAACTCTCCATGTTTAAGGTATTCTTCCTTCAGCTAAAACATGCATGTGGAACCCAGAGTATGATCAACCGTGGGAACGGGAGACGTGTTCAAATATGTCTCAGTTTTCCTCCCCTGGTACTCGGGTGCAACATTCCAGACGCTTTACTAACACTCTCCCCACTTGGAGAGTCAGCGCCTTTAACCTCCTGTTTGGCCCAGTTTGCAATTTCTGCGGAAGATGAACAGGAATAGGGAGAACCAATGAGAGACTAGCTGGACGTGTCTGAACGGGCAAATTTAACTCACATTTCCCACCAGGAAGAGGAATTAACCAAAGGCTCAGCATGCCGTGCCGGAACCAGATTAGGGCCTGAAGCCATCCTGCGGTGTTGCGGCCAGCTCACAAGAAAGTGAGTTGAAGAAAGGAGCTCAGGGGCACTGTAATTCACAAACCTGCAGAGTTATAAATGACAGCTATCGTCCAAAAATATACTGAAGTAAGGCTGCCAAGAGGACTTGAAAGAGGGGCAGAATTGCAGGAAACCGATTTCAGGAGGTAGACTGGAATTGCATTGAAAGCATAGGAAAAGAGGCAGAACGTCCACAATGATGCACTTGGCCAAAAAGGGCGTATGCGTTTTTTCCTGAATATATTCAGGAAAAAACGCATACGCCCTTTTTGGCCAACCAAGCAAGCTTGCAAAGGAAATCTGCACTACAATGAAGTCTCACTTCCCCCCGGTCAAAAGGGCCATCTGAAAAAAGTGTAAAATCCAGAAAGGCAGGACAGGCCATGGAGAACTGGGAGCCTTGTTATGCTGATGGGCGGGATGTAAATTGCCAACAGACACTCGGGAGAAGTGTATGGTGTTTCCTGAAACATCTAAAAAACACAGCAACAGAGCCTAGGGCACTTCCACTTATGGTCCTATAGCTTAGGAAAATTAAAATCAAAAAGACACAGCCACCCCAAAGTTTGGGACGCCTCTGTTTACAAGAACCTCGTTTACCGTACAAGTTCAACATCACAGAAAGTGAAAAATGGATAAAGAACTTGTGGTACTTACGTACAATGCAGTATCACTCAGCAATGAAATCTATGTCATCAGGCCCGTAGCAGCATAATGAGTGGATTCAGGTACGATGATTCTAACTGAAATAAGTCACACAGAAAAAGAAACATCATAAGATATCACTAATACACGGAATGTAAACTTGGCTACACAGGAACTGAATTCCAAAACAGAACAGGGTCTCAAATTTAGAAAACCAACTTATGCTTGCTTAAGGGGAAAGGTGAGTTGGGGTGCTGCATAAAACCAGAGATTGAAATGAGCACAGATAAAGTTCCTTAAGCCAAATATGGAATAGACAAGAGCTACTCCTTGCTCAACGAAATGGACTCAAAACCCCATATTAAACGCCTAAGAATGTACCTCACTAGTAAGTATCTTAAAACCTATGGATTGCTATGTCTCCGAAAGAGAATCAAGCGTGTGTACAGGGGCATAAACGCAGCAGTGATAGGATTGGAGAGGTTCGGTGAGCAAATGAAGACCCTTTGAAGTCATATTGCATGGTACCCATTACACGGGTCTGAACTCTCCACGTTTACGGTATTCTTCCTTCAGCTAAAACATGCATGTGGAACCCAGAGTATGATCAACCGTGTGAACGGGAGACGTGTTCAAATATGTCTCAGTTTTCCTCCCCTGGTACTCGGGTGCAACATTCCAGACGCTTTACTAACACTCTCCCCACTTGGAGAGTCAGCGCCTTTAACCTCCTGTTTGGCCCAGTTTGCAATTTCTGCGGAAGATGAACAGGAATAGGGAGAACCAATGAGAGACTAGCTGGAGGTGTCTGGACGGGCAAATTTAACTCTCATTTCCCACCAGGAAGAGGAAATAACCAAAGGCTCAGCGTGCCGTGCCGGAACCAGATTAGGGCCTGAAGCCATCCTGCGGTGTTGCGGCCAGCTCACAAGAAAGCGAGTTGAAGAAAGGAGCTCAGGGGCACTGTAATTCACAAACCTGCAGAGTTATAAATGACAGCGATCGTCCAAAAATATACTGAAGTATGGCTGCCAAGAGGACTTGAAAGCGGGGCAGAATTGCAGGAAACCGATTTCAGGAGGTAGAGTGGAATTGCATTGAAAGCATAGGAAAAGAGGCGGAACGTCCACAATGATGCACTTGGCCAAAAAGTGCGTATGCGTTTTTTCCTGAATATATTCAGGAAAAAACGCATACGCCCTTTTTGGCCAACCAAGCAAGCTTGCAAAGGAAATCTGCACTACAATGAAGTCTCACTTCCTTCCGGTCAAAAGGGCCATCTGAAAAAAGTGTAAAATCCAGAAAGGCAGGACAGGCCATGGAGAACTGGGAGCCTTGTTATGCTGATGGGCGGGATGTAAATTGCCAACAGACACTCGGGGGAAGTGTATGGTGTTTCCTGAAACATCTAAAAAACACAGCAACAGAGCCTAGGGCACTTCCACTTATGGTCCTATAGCTTAGGAAAATTAAAATCAAAAAGACACAGCCACCCCAAAGTTTGGGATGGCTCTGTTTACAAGAACATCGTTTACAGTACAAGTTCAACATCGCAGAAAGCGAAAAATGGATAAAGAAGCTGTGGTATTTACTTACAAAGCAATATCACTCAGCAATGAAATCTATGTCATCAGGCCCTTAGCAGCACAATGAGTGGATTCAGGTATGATGATTCTAACTGAAATAAGTCACACAGAAAAAGAAACATCATAAGATATCACTAATACACGGAATGTAAACTTGGCTACACAGGAACTGAATTCCAAAACAGAACAGGGTCTCAAATTTAGAAAACCAACTTATGCTTGCTTAAGGGGAAAGGTGAGTTGGGGTGCTGCATAAAACCAGAGATTGAAATGAGCACAGATAAAGTTCCTTAAGCCAAATATGGAATAGACAAGAGCTACTCCTTGCTCAACAAAATGGACTCAACACCCCATATTAAACGCCTAAGAATGTACCTGACTAGTAAGTATCTTAAAACCTATGGATTGCTATGTCTCCGAAAGAGAATCAAGCGTGTGTACAGGGGCATAAACGCAGCAGTGATAGGATTGGAGAGGTTCGGTGAGCAAATGAAGACCCTTTGAAGTCATATTGCATGGTACCCATTCCACGTGTTTCAACTCTCCAGGTTTAAGGTATTCTTCCTTCAGCTAAAACATGCATGTGGAACCTAGAGTATGATCAACCGTGTGATCGGCAGACGTGTTCAAATATGTCTCAGTTTTCCTCCCCTGGTACTCGGGTGCAACATTCCAGACGCTTTACTAACACTCTCCCCACTTGGAGAGTCAGCGCCTTTAACCTCCAGTTGGGCCCAGTTTGCAATTTCTGCGGAAGATGAACAGGAATAGCGAGAACCAATGAGAGATTAGCTGGAGGTGTCTGGACGGGCAAATTTAACTCTCATTTCCCACCAGGAAGAGGAATTAACCAAAGGCTCAGCGTGCCGTGCCGGAACCAGATTAGGGCCTGAAGCCATGCTGCGGTGTTGCGGCCAGCTCACAAGAAAGCGAGTTGAAGAAAGGAGCTCAGGGGCACTGTAATTCACAAACCTGCAGAGTTATAAATGACAGCTATCGTCCAAAAATACACTGAAGTAAGGCTGCCAGGAGGACTTGAAAATGGGGCAGAATTGCAGGAAACCGATTTTAGGAGGTAGACTGGAATTGCATTGAAAGCATAGGAAAAGAGGCAGAACGTCCACAATGATGCACTTGGCCAAAAAGGGCGTATGCGTTTTTTCCTGAATATATTCAGGAAAAAACGCATACGCCCTTTTTGGCCAACCAAGCAAGCTTGCAAAGGAAATCTGCACTACAATGAAGTCTCACTTCCCCCTGGTCAAAAGGGCCATCTGAAAAAAGTGTAAATTCCAGAAAGGCAGGACAGGCCATGGAGAACTGGGAGCCTTGTTATGCTGATGGGCGGGATGTAAATTGCCAACAGACACTGGGGAGAAGTGTATGGTGTTTCCTGAAACATCTAAAAAACAAAGAAACAAAGCCTAGGGCACTTCCACTTATGGTCCTATAGCTTAGGGAAATTAAAATCAAAAAGACACAGCCACCCCAAAGTTTGGGACGCCTCTGTTTACAAGAACCTCGTTTACCGTACAAGTTCAGTATCACAGAAAGTGAAAAATGGATAAAGAACTTGTGGTACTTATTTACAATGCAGTATCACTCAGCAATGAAATCTATGTCATCAGGCCCATAGCAGCATAATGAGTGGATTCAGGTACGATGATTCTAACTGAAATAAGTCACACAGAAAAAGAAACATCATAAGATATCACTAATACATGGAATGTAAACTTGGCTACACAGGAACTGAATTCCAAAACAGAACAGGGTCTCAAATTTAGAAAACCAACTTATGCTTGCTTAAGGGGAAAGGTGAGTTGGGGTGCTGCATAAAACCAGAGATTGAAATGAGCACAGATAAATTTCCTTAAGCCAAATATGGAATAGTCAAGAGCTACTCCTTGCTCAACGAAATGGACTCAACACCCCATATTAAACGCCTAAGAATGTACCTGACTAGTAAGTATCTTAAAACCTATGGATTGCTATGTCTCCAAAAGAGAATCAAGCGTGTGTACAGGGGCATAAACGCAGCAGTGATAGGATTGGAGAGGTTCGGTGAGCAAATGAAGACCCTTTGAAGTCATATTGCATGGTACCCATTCCACGGGTCTCAACTCTCCAGGTTTAAGGTATTCTTCCTTCAGCAAAAACATGCATGTGGAACCCAGAGTATGATCAACCGTGTGAACGGGAGACGTGTTCAAATATGTCTCAGTTTTCCTTCCCTGGTACTCGGGTGCAACATTCCAGACGCTTTACTAACACTCTCCCCACTTGGAGAGTCAGCGCCTTTAACCTCCTGTTTGGCCCAGTTTGCAATTTCTGCGGAAGATGAACAGGAATAGGGAGAACCAATGAGAGACTAGCTGGATGTGTCTGGACGGGCAAATTTAACTCTCATTTCCCACCAGGAAGAGGAAATAACCAAAGGCTCAGCGTGCCGTGCCGGAACCAGATTAGGGCCTGAAGCCATCCTGCGGTGTTGCGGCCAGCTCACAAGAAAGCGAGTTGAAGAAAGGAGCTCAGGGGCAGTGTAATTCACAAACCTGCAGAGATATAAATGACAGCTATCGTCCAAAAATATACTGAAGTAAGGCTGCCAAGAGGACTTGAAAGCGGGGCAGAATTGCAGGAAACCGATTTCAGGAGGTAGACTGGAATTGCATTGAAAGCATAGGAAAAGAGGCAGAACGTCCACAATGATGCACTTGGCCAAAAAGGGCGTATGCGTTTTTTCCTGAATATATTCAGGAAAACACGCATACGCCCTTTTTGGCCAACCAAGCAAGCTTGCAAAGGAAATCTGCACTACAATGAAGTCTCACTTCCCCCCGGTCAAAAGGGCCATCTGAAAAAAGTGTAAAATCCAGAAAGGCAGTACAGGCCATGGAGAACTGGAAGCCTTGTTATGCTGATGGGCGGGATGTAAATTGCCAACAGACACTCGGGGGAAGTGTATGGTGTTTCCTGAAACATCTGAAAAACAAAGCAACAGAGCCTAGGGCACTTCCACTTATGGTCCTATAGCTTAGGGAAATTAAAATCAAAAAGACACAGCACCCCAAAGTTTGGGACGCCTCTGTTTACAAGAACCTCGTTTACAGTACAAGTTCAACATCGCAGAAAGTGAAAAATGGATAAAGAACTTGTGGTACTTACGTACAATGCAGTATCACTCAGCAATGAAATCTATGTCATCAGGCCCGTAGCAGCATAATGAGTGGATTCAGGTACGATGATTCTAACTGAAATAAGTCACACAGAAAAAGAAACATCATAAGATATCAGTAATACACGGAATGTAAACTTGGCTACACAGGAACTGAATTACAGAACAGAACAGGGTCTCAAATTTAGAAAACCAACTTATGCTTGCTTAAGGGGAAAGGTGAGTTGGGGTGCTGCATAAAACCAGAGATTGAAATGAGCACAGATAAAGTTCCTTAAGCCAAATATGGAATAGACAAGAGCTACTCCTTGCTCAACGAAATGGACTCAACACCCCATATTAAACGCCTAAGAATGTACCTGACTAGTAAGCATCTTAAAACCTATGGATTGCTATGTCTCCGAAAGAGAATCAAGCATGTGTACAGGGGCATAAACGCAGCAGTGATAGGATTGGAGAGATTTGGTGAGCAAATGAAGACCCTTTGAAGTCATATTTTATGGTACCCATTCCACGGGTTTCAACTACCCAGGTTTAAGGTATTCTTCCTTCAGGTAAAACATGCATGTGGAACCTAGAGTATGATCAACCATGTGATTGGGAGACGTGTTCAAATATGTCTCAGTTTTCGTACCCTGGTACTTGGGTGCAACATTCCAGACGCTTTACTAACACTCTCCCGACTTGGAGAGTCAGTCCCTTTAACCTCCTGTTTGGCCCAGTTTGCAATTTCTGCGGAAGATGAACAGGAATAGGGAGAACCAATGAGAGACTAGCTGGACGTGTCTGAACGGGCAAATTTAACTCTCATTTCCCACCAGGAAGAGGAATTAACCAAAGGCTCCGTGTGCCGTGCCGGAACCAGATTAGGGCCTGAAGCCATCCTGCGGTGTTGCGGCCAGCTCAAAAGAAAGCGAGTTGAAGAAAGGAGCTCAGGGGCACTGTAATTCACAAACCTGCATAGTTATAAATGACAGCTATCGTCCAAAAATATACTGAAGTAAGGCTGCCAAGAGGACTTGAAAGCGGGGCAGAATTGCAGGAAACCGATTTCAGGAGGTAGACTGGAATTGCATTGAAAGCATAGGAAAAGAGGCAGAACGTCCACAATGATGCACTTGGCCAAAAAGTGCATATGCATTTTTTCCTGAATATATTCAGGAAAAAACGCATACGCACTTTTTGGCAAACCAAGCAAGCTTGCAAAGGAAATCTGCACTACAATGAAGTCTCACTTCCCCCCGGTCAAAAGGGCCATCTGAAAAAAGTGTAAAATCCAGAAAGGCAGGACAGGCCATGGAGAACTGGGAGCCTTGTTATGCTGATGGGCGGGATGTAAATTGCCAACAGACACTCGGGAGAAGTGTATGGTGTTTCCTGAAACATCTAAAAAACAAAGCAACAGAGCCTAGGGCACTTCCACTTATGGTCCTATGGCTTAGGGAAATTAAAATGAAAAAGACACAGGCACCCCAAAGGTTGGAATGGCTCTGTTTACAAGAACCTCGTTTACAGTACAAGTTCAACATCGCAGAAAGTGAAAAATGGAGAAAGAAGTTGTGGTATTTACTTACAAAGCAATATCACTCAGCAATGAAATCTATGTCATCAGGCCCATAGCAGCACAATGAGTGGATTCAGGTATGATGATTCTAACTGAAATAAGTCACACAGAAAAAGAAACATCATAAGATATCAGTAATACATGGAATGTAAACTTGGCTACACAGGAACTGAATTACAGAACAGAACAGGGTCTCAAATTTAGAAAACCAACTTATGCTTGCTTAAGGGGAAAGGTGAGTTGGGGTGCTGCATAAAACCAGAGATTGAAATGAACACAGATAAAGTTCCTTAAGCCAAATATGGAATAGACAAGAGCTACTCCTTGCTCAACGAAATGGACTCAAGACCCCATATTAAACGCCTAAGTATGTACCTGACTAGTAAGTATCTTAAAACTTATGGATTGCTATGTCTCCGAAAGAGAATCAAGCATATGTACAGGGGCATAAACGCAGCAGTGATAGGATTGGAGAGGTTCGGTGAGCAAATGAAGACCCTTTGAAGTCATATTGCATGGTACCCATTACACGGGTCTGAACTCTCCACGTTTACGGTATTCTTCCTTCAGCTAAAACATGCATGTGGAACCCAGAGTATGATCAACCGTGTGAACGGGAGACGTGTTCAAATATGTCTCAGTTTTCCTCCCCTGGTACTCGGGTGCAACATTCCAGACGCTTTACTAACACTCTCCCCACTTGGAGAGTCAGCGCCTTTAACCTCCTGTTTGGCCCAGTTTGCAATTTCTGCGGAAGATGAACAGGAATAGCGAGAACCAATGAGAGACTAGCTGGAGGTGTCTGGACGGGCAAATTTAACTCTCATTTCCCACCAGGAAGAGGAAATAACCAAAGGCTCAGCGTGCCATGCCGGAACCAGATTAAGGCCTGAAGCCATCCTGCGGTGTTGCGGCCAGCTCACAAGAAAGTGAGTTGAAGAAAGGCGCTCAGGGGCACTGTAATTCACAAACCTGCAGAGTTATAAATGACAGCTATCATCCAAAAATATACTGAAGTAAGGCTGCCAAGAGGACTTGAAAGCGGGGCAGAATTGCAGGAAACCGATTTCAGGAGGTAGACTGGAATTGCATTGAAAGCATAGGAAAAGAGGCAGAACGTCCACAATGATGCACTTGGCCAAAAAGGGCGTATGCATTTTTTCCTGAATATATTCAGGAAAACACGCATACGCCCTTTTTGGCCAACCAAGCAAGCTTGCAAAGGAAATCTGCACTACAATGAAGTCTCACTTCCCCCCAGTCAAAAGGGCCATCTGAAAAGAGTGTAAAATCCAGAAAGGCAGGACAGGCCATGGAGAACTGGGAGCCTTGTTATGCTGATGGGCGGGATGTAAATTGCCAACAGACACTCGGGAGAAGTGTATGGTGTTTCCTGAAACATCTGAAAAACAAAGCAACACAGCCTAGGGCACTTCCACTTATGGTCCTATAGCTTAGGGAAATTAAAATCAAAAAGACACAGCACCCCAAAGTTTGGGACGCCTCTGTTTACAAGAACCTCGTTTACCGTACAAGTTCAATATCACAGAAACTGAAAAATGGATAAAGAACTTGTGGTACTTACGTACAATGCAGTATCACTCAGCAATGAAATCTATGTCATCAGGCCCGTAGCAGCATAATGAGTGGATTCAGGTACGATGATTCTAACTGAAATAAGTCACACAGAAAAAGAAACATCATAAGATATCACTAATACACGGAATGTAAACTTGGCTACACAGGAACTGAATTCCAAAACAAAACAGGGTCTCAAATTTAGAAAACCAACTTATGCTTGCTTAAGGGGAAAGGTGAGTTGGGGTGCTGCATAAAACCAGAGATTGAAATGAGCACAGATAAAGTTCCTTAAGCCAAATATGGAATAGACAAGAGCTACTCCTTGCTCAACGAAATGGACTCAACACCCCATATTAAACGCCTAAGAATGTACCTGACTAGTAAGTATCTTAAAACCTATGGATTGCTATGTCTCCGAAAGAGAATCAAGCATGTGTACAGGGGCATAAACGCAGCAGTGATAGGATTGGAGAGGTTCGGTGAGCAAATGAAGACCCTTTGAAGTCATATTGCATGGTACCCATTCCACGGGTCTCAACTCTCCAGGTTTAAGGTATTCTTCCTTCAGCTAAAACATGCATGTGGAACCCAGAGTATGATCAACTGTGTGATTGGGAGACGTGTTCAAATATGTCTCAGTTCTCCTCCCCTGTTACTCGGGTGCAACATTCCAAACGCTTTACTAACACTCTCCCCACTTGGAGAGTCAGCGCCTTTAACCTCCTGTTTGGCCCAGTTTGCAATTTCTGCGGAAGATGAACAGGAATAGGGAGAACCAATGAGAGACTAGCTGGAGGTGTCTGGACGGGCAAATTTAACTCTCATTTCCCACCAGGAAGAGGAAATAACCAAAGGCTCAGCATGCCATGCCAGAACCAGATTAGGGCCTGAAGCCATCTTGCGGTGTTGCGGCCAGCTCACAAGAAAGCGAGTTGAAGAAAGGAGCTCAGGGGCACTGTAATTCACAAAACTGCAGAGTTATAAATGACAGCTATCGTCCAAAAATATACTGAAGTAAGGCTGCCAAGAGGACTTGAAAGCGGGGCAGAATTGCAGGAAACCGATTTCAGGAGGTAGACTGGAATTGCATTGAAAGCATAGGAAAAGAGTCAGAAAGTCCACAATGATGCACTTGTCCAAAAAGGGCGTATGCGTTTTTTCCTGAGTATATTCAGGAAAAAATGCATACGCCCTTTTTGGCCAACCAAGCAAGCTTGCAAAGGAAATCTGCACTACAATGAAGTCTCACTTCCCCCTGGTCAAACGGGCCATCTGAAAAAAGTGTAAAATCCAGAAAGGCAGGACAGGCCATGCAGAACTGGGAGCCTTGTTATGCTGATGGGTGGGATGTAAATTGCCAACAGACACTCGGGAGAAGTGTATGGTGTTTCCTGAAACATCTAAAAAACAAAGCAACAGAGCCTAGGGCACTTCCACTTATGGTCCTATAGCTTAGGGAAATTAAAATCAAAAAGACACAGCCAACCCAAAGTTTGGGACACCTCTGTTTACAAGAACCTCGTTTACAGTACAAGTTCAACATCACAGAAAGTGAAAAATGGATAAAGAAGTTGTGGTATTTACTTACAAAGCAATATCACTCAGCAATGAAATCTATGTCATCAGGCCCTTAGCAGCACAATGAGTGGATTCAGGTATGATGATTCTAACTGAAATAAGTCACACAGAAAAAGAAACATCATAAGATATCAGTAATACACGGAATGTAAACTTGGCTACACAGGAACTGAATTACAGAACAGAACAGGGTCTCAAATTTAGAAAACCAACTTATGCTTGCTTAAGGGGAAAGGTGAGTTGGGGTGCTGCATAAAACCAGAGATTGAAATGAGCACAGATAAAGTTCCTTAAGCCAAATATGGAATAGACAAGAGCTACTCCTTGCTCAACGAAATGGACTCAACACCGCATATTAAACGCCTAAGAATGTACCTGACTAGTAAGTATCTTAAAACCTATGGATTGCTACGTCTCCAAAAGAGAATCAAGCGTGTGTACAGGGGCATAAACGCAGCAGTGATAGGATTGGAGAGGTTCGGTGAGCAAATGAAGACCCTTTGAAGTCATATTGCATGGTACCCATTCCACGGGTCTCAACTCTCCAGGTTTAAGGTATTCTTCCTTCAGCTAAAACATGCATGTGGAACCCAGAGTATGATCAACCGTGTGAACGGGAGACGTGTTCAAATATGTCTCAGGTTTCCTTCCCTGGTACTCGGGTGCAACATTCCAGACGCTTTACTAACACTCTCCCCACTAGGAGAGTCAGCGCCTTTAACCTCCTGTTTGGCCCAGTTTGCCATTTCTGCGGAAGATGAACAGGAATAGGGAGAACCAATGAGAGACTAGCTGGAGGTGTCTGGACGGGCAAATTTATCTCTCATTTCCCACCAGGAAGAGGAAATAACCAAAGGCTCAGCGTGCCGTGCCGGAACCAGATTAGGGCCTGAAGCCATCCTGCGGTGTTGCGGCCAGCTCACAAGAAAGCGAGTTGAAGAAAGGAGCTCAGGGGCAGTGTAATTCACAAACCTGCAGAGATATAAATGACAGCTATCGTCCAAAAATATACTGAAGTAAGGCTGCCAAGAGGACTTGAAAGCGGGGCAGAATTGCAGGAAACCGATTTCAGGAGGTAGACTGGAATTGCATTGAAAGCATAGGAAAAGAGGCAGAACGTCCACAATGATGAACTTGGCCAAAAAGAGCGTATGCGTTTTTTCCTGAATATATTCAGGAAAAAACGCATACGCCCCTTTTGGCCAACCAAGCAAGCTTGCAAAGGAAATCTGCACTACAATGAAGTCTCACTTCCCCCCGGTAAAAAGGGCCATCTGAAAAAAGTGTAAAATCCAGAAAGGCAGGACAGTCCATAGAGAACTGGGAGCCTTGTTATGCTGATGGGCGGGACGTAAATTGCCAACAGACACTCGGGAGAAGTGTATGGTGTTTCCTGAAACATCTGAAAAACAAAGCAACACAGCCTAGGGCACTTCCACTTATGGTCCTATAGCTTAGGGAAATTAAAATCAAAAAGACACAGCACCCCAAAGTTTGGGACGCCTCTGTTTACAAGAACCTCGTTTACCGTACAAGTTCAATATCACAGAAACTGAAAAATGGATAAAGAACTTGTGGTACTTACGTACAATGCAGTATCACTCAGCAATGAAATCTATGTCATCAGGCCCGTAGCAGCATAATGAGTGGATTCAGGTACGATGATTCTAACTGAAATAAGTCACACAGAAAAAGAAACATCATAAGATATCAGTAATACACGGAATGTAAACTTGGCTACACAGGAACTGAATTACAGAACAGAACAGGGTCTCAAATTTAGAAAACCAACTTATGCTTGCTTAAGGGGAAAGGTGAGTTGGGGTGCTGCATAAAACCAGAGATTGAAATGAGCACAGATAAAGTTCCTTAAGCCAAATATGGAATAGACAAGAGCTACTCCTTGCTCAACGAAATGGACTCAACACCGCATATTAAACGCCTAAGAATGTACCTGACTAGTAAGTATCTTAAAACCTATGGATTGCTATGTCTCCGAAAGAGAATCAAGCATGTGTACAGGGGCATAAACGCAGCAGTGATAGGATTGGAGAGGTTCGGTGAGCAAATGAAGACCCTTTGAAGTCATATTTTATGGTACCCATTCCACGGGTTTCAACTACCCAGGTTTAAGGTATTCTTCCTTCAGCTAAAACATGCATGTGGAACCTAAAGTATGATCAACCATGTGATTGGGAGACGTGTTCAAATATGTCTCAGTTTTCGTACCCTGGTACTCGGGTGCCACATTCCAGACGCTTTACTAACACTCTCCAGACTTGGAGAGTCAGTGCCTTTAACCTCCTGTTTGGCCCAGTTTGCAATTACTGCGGAAGATGAACAGGAATAGGGAGAACCAATGAGAGACTAGCTGGACGTGTCTGAACGGCCAAATTTAACTCTCATTTCCCACCAGGAAGAGGAATTAACCAAAGGCTCAGCGTGCCGTGCCGGAACCAGATTACGGCCTGAAGCCATGCTGCGGTGTTGCGGCCAGCTCACAAGAAAGCGAGATGAAGAAAGGAGCTCAGGGGCACTGTAATTCACAAACCTGCAGAGTTATAAATGACAGCTATCGTCCAAAAATACACTGAAGTAAGGCTGCCAAGAGGACTTGAAAGCGGGGCAGAATTGCAGGAAACCGATTTCAGGACGTAGACTGGAATTGCATTGAAAGCATAGGAAAAGAGGCAGAACGTCCACAATGATGCACTTGGCCAAAAAGGGCGTATGCATTTTTTCCTGAATATATTCAGGAAAAAACGCATACGCCCTTTTTGGCCAACCAAGCAAGCTTGCAAAGGAAATCTACACTACAATGAAGTCTCACTTCCCCCCGGTCAAAAGGGCCATCTGAAAAAAGTGTAAAATCCAGAAAGGCAGGACAGGCCATGGAGAACTGGGAGCCTTGTTATGCTGATGGGCGGGATGTAAATTGCCAACAGACACTCGGGAGATGTGTTTGGTGTTTCCTGAAACATCTAACAAACACAGCAACAGAGCCTAGGGCACTTCCACTTATGGTCCTATAGCTTAGGGAAATTAAAATCAAAAAGACACAGCCACCCCAAAGTTTGGGACGCCTCTGTTTACAAGAACCTCGTTTACAGTACAAGTTCAACATCGCAGAAAGTGAAAAATGGATAAAGAAGTTGTGGTATTACTTACAAAAGAATATCACTCAGCAATGAAATCTATGTCATCAGGCCCTTAGCAGCACAATGAGTGGATTCAGGTATGATGATTCTAACTGAAATAAGTCACACAGAAAAAGAAACATCATAAGATATCAGTAATACACGGAATGTAAACTTGGCTACACAGGAACTGAATTACAGAACAGAACAGGGTCTCAAATTTAGAAAACCAACTTATGCTTGCTTAAGGGGAAAGGTGAGTTGGGGTGCTGCATAAAACCAGAGATTGAAATGAGCACAGATAAAGTTCCTTAAGCCAAATATGGAATAGACAAGAGCTACTCCTTGCTCAACGAAATGGACTCAACACCGCATATTAAACGCCTAAGAATGTACCTGACTAGTAAGTATATTAAAACCTATGGATTGCTATGTCTCCGAAAGAGAATCAAGCATGTGTACAGGGGCATAAACGCAGCAGTGATAGGATTGGAGAGGTTCGGTGAGCAAATGAAGACCCTTTGAAGTCATATTTTATGGTACCCATTCCACGGGTTTCAACTACCCAGGTTTAAGGTATTCTTCCTTCAGCTAAAACATGCATGTGGAACCTAAAGTATGATCAACCATGTGATTGGGAGACGTGTTCAAATATGTCTCAGTTTTCGTACCCTGGTACTCGGGTGCAACATTCCAGACGCTTTACTAATACTCTCCCGACTTGGAGAGTCAGTGCCTTTAACCTCCTGTTTGGCCCAGTTTGCAATTACTGCGGAAGATGAACAGGAATAGGGAGAACCAATGAGAGACTAGCTGGACGTGTCTGAACGGGCAAATTTAACTCTCATTTCCCACCAGGAAGAGGAATTAACCAAAGGCTCAGCGTGCCGTGCCGGAACCAGATTACGGCCTGAAGCCATCCTGCGGTGTTGCTGCCAGCTCACAAGAAAGCGAGTTGAAGAAAGGAGCTCAGGGGCACTGTAATTCACAAACCTGCAGAGTTATAAATGACAGCTATCGTCCAAAAATATACTGAAGTAAGGCTGCCAAGAGGACTTGAAAGCGGGGCAGAATTGCAGGAAACCGATTTCAGGAGGTAGACTGGAATTGCATTGAAAGCATAGGAAAAGAGGCAGAACGTCCACAATGATGCACTTGGCCAAAAAGGGCGTATGTGTTTTTTCCTGAATATATTCAGGAAAAAACGCATACGCCCTTTTTGGCCAACCAAGCAAGCTTGCAAAGGAAATCTGCACTACAATGAAGTCTCACTTCCCCCCGGTCAAAAGGGCCATCTGAAAAAAGTGTAAAATCCAGAAAGGCAGGACAGGCCATGGAGAACTGGGAGCCTTGTTATGCTGATGGGCGGGATGTAAATTGCCAACAGACACTCGGGAGAAGTGTATGGTGTTTCCTGAAACATCTAAAAAACACAGCAACAGAGCCTAGGGCACTTCCACTTATGGTCCTATAGCTTAGGGAAATTAAAATCAAAAAGACACAGCCACCCCAAAGTTTGGGACACCTCTGTTTACAAGAACCTCGTTTACCGTACAAGTTCAACATCACAGAAAGTGAAAAATGGATAAAGAACTTGTGGAACTTACGTACAATGCAGTATCACTCAGCAATGAAATCTATGTCACCAGGCCTGTAGCAGCATAATGAGTGGATTCAGGTACGATGATTCTAACTGAAATAAGTCACACAGAAAAAGAAACATCATAAGATATCACTAATACACGGAATGTAAACTTGGCTACACAGGAACTGAATTCCAAAACAGAACAGGGTCTCAAATTTAGAAAACCAACTTATGCTTGCTTAAGGGGAAAGGTGAGTTGGGGTGCTGCATAAAACCAGAGATTGAAATGAGCACAGATAAAGTTCCTTAAGCCAAATATGGAATAGACAAGAGCTACTCCTTGCTCAACAAAATGGACTCAACACCCCATATTAAACGCCTAAGAATGTACCTGACTAGTAAGTATTTTAAAACCTATGGATTGCTATCTCTCCGAAAGAGAATCAAGCGTGTGTGCAGGGGCATAAACGCAGCAGTGATAGGATTGGAGAGGTTCGGTGAGCAAATGAAGACCCTTTGAAGTCATATTGCATGGTACCCATTCCACGGGTCTCAACTCTCCAGGTTTAAGGTATTCTTCCTTCAGCTAAAACATGCATGTGGAACCCAGAGTATGATCAACCGTGTGATCGGGAGACGTGTTCAAATATGTCTCAGTTTTCCTCCCCTGGTACTCAGGTGCAACATTCCAGACGCTTTACTAACACTCTCCCGACTTGCAGAGTCAGTCCCTTTAACCTCCTGTTTGGCCCAGTTTGCAATTTCTGCGGATGATGAACAGGAATAGCGAGAACCAATGAGAGATTAGCTGGAGGTGTCTGGACGGGCAAATTTAACTCTCATTTCCCACCAGGAAGAGGAATTAACCAAAGGCTCAGTGTGCCGTGCCGGAACCAGATTAGGGCCTGAAGCCATGCTGCGGTGTTGCGGCCAGCTCACAAGAAAGCGAGTTGAAGAAAGGAGCTCAGGGGCACTGTAATTCACAAACCTGCAGAGTTATAAATGACAGCTATCGTCCAAAAATACACTGAAGTAAGGCTGCCAGGAGGACTTGAAAGTGGGGCAGAATTGCAGGAAACCGATTTCAGGAGGTAGACTGGAATTGCATTGAAAGCATAGGAAAAGAGGCAGAACGTCCACAATGATGCACTTGGCCAAAAAGGGCGTATGCGTTTTTTCCTGAATATATTCAGGAAAAAACGCATACGCCCTTTTTGGACAACCAAGTAAACTTGCAAAGGAAATCTGCACTACAATGAAGTGTCACTTCCCCCCGGTCAAAAGGGCCATCTGAAAAAAGTGTAAATTCCAGAAAGGCAGGACAGGCCATGGAGAACTGGGAGCCTTGTTATGCTGATGGGCGGGATGTAAATTGCCAACAGACACTCGGGGGAAGTGTATGGTGTTTCCTGAAACATCCAAAAAACAAAGCAACAGAGCCTAGGGCACTTCCACTTATGGTCCTATAGCTTAGGGAAATTAAAATCAAAAAGACACAGCCACCCCAAAGTTTGGGACGCCTCTGTTTACAAGAACCTCGTTTACAGTACAAGTTCAACATCGCAGAAAGTGAAAAATGGATAAAGAAGTTGTGGTATTTACTTACAAAGCAATATCACTCAGCAATGAAATCTATGTCATCAGGCCCTTAGCAGCACAATGAGTGGATTCAGGTACGATGATTCTAACTGAAATAAGTCACACAGAAAAAGAAACATCATAAGATATCAGTAATACACGGAATGTAAACTTGGCTACACAGGAACTGAATTACAGAACAGAACAGGGTCTCAAATTTAGAAAACCAACTTATGCTTGCTTAAGGGGAAAGGTGAGTTGGGGTGCTGCATAAAACCAGAGATTGAAATGAGCACAGATAAAGTTCCTTAAGCCAAATATGGAATAGTCAAGAGCTACTCCTTGCTCAACGAAATGGACTCAACACCCCATATTAAACGCCTAAGAATGTACCTGACTAGTAAGTATCTTAAAACCTATGGATTGCTATGTCTCCAAAAGAGAATCAATCGTATGTACAGGGGCATAAACGCAGCAGTGATAGGATTGGAGAGGTTCGGTGAGCAAATGAAGACCCTTTGAAGTCATATTGCATGGTACCCATTCCACGGGTCTCAACTCTCCAGATTTAAGGTATTCTTCCTTGAGCTAAATCATGCATGTAGAACCCAGAGTATGATCAACTGTGTGAACGGGAGACGTGTTCAAATATGTCTCAGTTTTCCTCCCCTGGTACTCGGGTGCAACATTCCAGACGCTTTACTAACACTCTCCCCACTTGGAGAGTCAGCGCCTTTAACCTCCTGTTTGGCCCAGTTTGCAATTTCTGCGGAAGATGAACAGGAATAGGGAGAACCAATGAGAGACTAGCTGGAGGTGTCTGGACGGGCAAATTTAACTCTCATTTCCCACCAGGAAGAGGAAATAACCAAAGGCTCAGCGTGCCGTGCCGGAACCAGATTAGGGACTGAAGCCATCCTGCGGTGTTGCGTCCAGGTCACAAGAAAGCGAGTTGAAGAAAATAGCTAAGGGGCACTGTAATTCACAAACCTGCAGAGTTATAAATGACAGCGATCGTCCAAAAATATACTGAAGTATGGCTGCCAAGAGGACTTGAAAGCGGGGCAGAATTGCAGGAAACCGATTTCAGGAGGTAGAGTGGAATTGCATTGAAAGCATAGGAAAAGAGGCAGAACGTCCACAATGATGCACTTGGCCAAAAAGTGCGTATGCGTTTTTTCCTGAATATATTCAGGAAAAAACGCATACGCCCTTTTTGGCCAACCAAGCAAGCTTGCAAAGGAAATCTGCACTACAATGAAGTCTCACTTCCTTCCGGTCAAAAGGGCCATCTGAAAAAAGTGTAAAATCCAGAAAGGCAGGACAGGCCATGGAGAACTGGGAGCCTTGTTATGCTGATGGGCGGGATGTAAATTGCCAACAGACACTCGGGGGAAGTGTATGGTGTTTCCTGAAACATCTAAAAAACAAAGCAACAGAGCCTAGGGCACTTCCACTTATGGTCCTATAGCTTAGGGAAATTAAAATCAAAAAGACACAGCCACCCCAAAGTTTGGGATGGCTCTGTTTACAAGAACATCGTTTACAGTACAAGTTCAACATCGCAGAAAGCGAAAAATGGATAAAGAAGCTGTGGTATTTACTTACAAAGCAATATCACTCAGCAATGAAATCTATGTCATCAGGCCCTTAGCAGCACAATGAGTGGATTCAGGTATGATGATTCTAACTGAAATAAGTCACACAGAAAAAGAAACATCATAAGATATCAGTAATACATGGAATGTAAACTTGGCTACACAGGAACTGAATTACAGAACAGAACAGGGTCTCAAATTTAGAAAACCAACTTATGCTTGCTTAAGGGGAAAGGTGAGTTGGGGTGCTGCATAAAACTAGAGATTGAAATGAGCACAGATAAAGTTCCTTAAGCCAAATATGGAATAGACAACAGCTACTCCTTGCTCAACGAAATGGACTCAACACCCCATATTAAACGCCTAAGAATGTACCTGAATAGTAAGTATCTTAAAACCTAGGGATTGCTATGTCTCCAAAAGACAATCAAGCGTGTGTACAGGGGCATAAACGCAGCAGTGATAGGATTGGAGAGGTTCGGTGAGCAAATGAAGACCCTTTGAAGTCATATTGCATGGTACCCATTCCACGGGTTTCAACTACCCAGGTTTAAGGTATTCTTCCTTCAGCTAAAACATGCATGTGGAACCTAGAGTATGATCAACCATGTGATCGGGAGACGTGTTCAAATATGTCTCAGTTTTCGTACCCTGGTACTCGGGTGCAACATTCCAGACGCTTTACTAACACTCTCCCGACTTGGAGAGTCAGTCCCTTTAACCTCCTGTTTGGCCCAGTTTGCAATTTCTGCGGAAGATGAACAGGAATAGCGAGAACCAATGAGAGACTAGCTGGAGGTGTCTGGAGGGGCAAATTTAACTCTCATTTCCCACCAGGAAGAGGAATTAACCAAAGGCTCAGCGTGCCGTGCCGGAACCAGATTAGGGCCTGAAGCCATGCTGCGGTGTTGGGGCCAGCTCACAAGAAAGCGAGTTGAAGAAAGGAGCTCAGGGGCACTGTAATTCACAAACCTGCAGAGTTATAAATGACAGCTATCGTCCAAAAATACACTGAAGTAAGGCTGCCAGGAGGACTTGAAAATGGGGCAGAATTGCAGGAAACCGATTTTAGGAGGTAGACTGGAATTGCATTGAAAGCATAGGAAAAGAGGCAGAACGTCCACAATGATGCACTTGGCCAAAAAGGGCGTATGCGTTTTTTCCTGAATATATTCAGGAAAAAACGCATACGCCCTTTTTGGCCAACCAAGCAAGCTTGCAAAGGAAATCTGCACTACAATGAAGTCTCACTTCCCCCTGGTCAAAAGGGCCATCTGAAAAAAGTGTAAAATCCAGAAAGGCAGGACAGGCCATGGAGAACTGGGAGCCTTGTTATGCTGATGGGCGGGATGTAAATTGCCAACAGACACTCGGGAGAAGTGTATGGTGTTTCCTGAAACATCTAAAAAACAAAGAAACAAAGCCTAGGGCACTTCCACTTATGGTCCTATAGCTTAGGGAAATTAAAATCAAAAAGACACAGCCACCCCAAAGTTTGGGACGCCTCTGTTTACAAGAACCTCGTTTACCGTACAAGTTCAGTATCACAGAAAGTGAAAAATGGATAAAGAACTTGTGGTACTTATTTACAATGCAGTATCACTCAGCAATGAAATCTATGTCACCAGGCCTGTAGCAGCATAATGAGTGGATTCAGGTACGATGATTCTAACTGAAATAAGTCACACAGAAAAAGAAACATCATAAGATATCACTAATACACGGAATGTAAACTTGGCTACACAGGAACTGAATTCCAAAACAGAACAGGGTCTCAAATTTAGAAAACCAACTTATGCTTGCTTAAGGGGAAAGGTGAGTTGGGGTGCTGCATAAAACCAGAGATTGAAATGAGCACAGATAAAGTTCCTTAAGCCAAATATGGAATAGACAAGAGCTACTCCTTGCTCAACAAAATGGACTCAACACCCCATATTAAACGCCTAAGAATGTACCTGACTAGTAAGTATTTTAAAACCTATGGATTGCTATCTCTCCGAAAGAGAATCAAGCGTGTGTGCAGGGGCATAAACGCAGCAGTGATAGGATTGGAGAGGTTCGGTGAGCAAATGAAGACCCTTTGAAGTCATATTGCATGGTACCCATTCCACGGGTCTCAACTCTCCAGGTTTAAGGTATTCTTCCTTCAGCTAAAACATGCATGTGGAACCCAGAGTATGATCAACCGTGTGATCGGGAGACGTGTTCAAATATGTCTCAGTTTTCCTCCCCTGGTACTCAGGTGCAACATTCCAGACGCTTTACTAACACTCTCCCGACTTGCAGAGTCAGTCCCTTTAACCTCCTGTTTGGCCCAGTTTGCAATTTCTGCGGATGATGAACAGGAATAGCGAGAACCAATGAGAGATTAGCTGGAGGTGTCTGGACGGGCAAATTTAACTCTCATTTCCCACCAGGAAGAGGAATTAACCAAAGGCTCAGTGTGCCGTGCCGGAACCAGATTAGGGCCTGAAGCCATGCTGCGGTGTTGCGGCCAGCTCACAAGAAAGCGAGTTGAAGAAAGGAGCTCAGGGGCACTGTAATTCACAAACCTGCAGAGTTATAAATGACAGCTATCGTCCAAAAATACACTGAAGTAAGGCTGCCAGGAGGACTTGAAAGTGGGGCAGAATTGCAGGAAACCGATTTCAGGAGGTAGACTGGAATTGCATTGAAAGCATAGGAAAAGAGGCAGAACGTCCACAATGATGCACTTGGCCAAAAAGGGCGTATGCGTTTTTTCCTGAATATATTCAGGAAAAAACGCATACGCCCTTTTTGGACAACCAAGTAAACTTGCAAAGGAAATCTGCACTACAATGAAGTGTCACTTCCCCCAGGTCAAAAGGGCCATCTGAAAAAAGTGTAAATTCCAGAAAGGCAGGACAGGCCATGGAGAACTGGGAGCCTTGTTATGCTGATGGGCGGGATGTAAATTGCCAACAGACACTCGGGGGAAGTGTATGGTGTTTCCTGAAACATCCAAAAAACAAAGCAACAGAGCCTAGGGCACTTCCACTTATGGTCCTATAGCTTAGGGAAATTAAAATCAAAAAGACACAGCCACCCCAAAGTTTGGGACGCCTCTGTTTACAAGAACCTCGTTTACAGTACAAGTTCAACATCGCAGAAAGTGAAAAATGGATAAAGAAGTTGTGGTATTTACTTACAAAGCAATATCACTCAGCAATGAAATCTATGTCATCAGGCAAGTAGCAGCACAATGAGTGGATTCAGGTACGATGATTCTAACTGAAATAAGTCACACAGAAAAAGAAACATCATAAGATATCAGTAATACACGGAATGTAAACTTGGCTACACAGGAACTGAATTACAGAACAGAACAGGGTCTCAAATTTAGAAAACCAACTTATGCTTGCTTAAGGGGAAAGGTGAGTTGGGGTGCTGCATAAAACCAGAGATTGAAATGAGCACAGA
The DNA here is from genome assembly GCF_039906515.1 of Pseudorca crassidens. Taxonomy (NCBI): domain Eukaryota; kingdom Metazoa; phylum Chordata; class Mammalia; order Artiodactyla; family Delphinidae; genus Pseudorca; species Pseudorca crassidens. The sequence continues at coordinate 366,067 of NW_027136348.1, forward strand.
TAAAGTTCCTTAAGCCAAATATGGAATAGTCAAGAGCTACTCCTTGCTCAACGAAATGGACTCAACACCCCATATTAAACGCCTAAGAATGTACCTGACTAGTAAGTATCTTAAAACCTATGGATTGCTATGTCTCCAAAAGAGAATCAATCGTATGTACAGGGGCATAAACGCAGCAGTGATAGGATTGGAGAGGTTCGGTGAGCAAATGAAGACCCTTTGAAGTCATATTGCATGGTACCCATTCCACGGGTCTCAACTCTCCAGATTTAAGGTATTCTTCCTTGAGCTAAATCATGCATGTAGAACCCAGAGTATGATCAACTGTGTGAACGGGAGACGTGTTCAAATATGTCTCAGTTTTCCTCCCCTGGTACTCGGGTGCAACATTCCAGACGCTTTACTAACACTCTCCCCACTTGGAGAGTCAGCGCCTTTAACCTCCTGTTTGGCCCAGTTTGCAATTTCTGCGGAAGATGAACAGGAATAGGGAGAACCAATGAGAGACTAGCTGGAGGTGTCTGGACGGGCAAATTTAACTCTCATTTCCCACCAGGAAGAGGAAATAACCAAAGGCTCAGCGTGCCGTGCCGGAACCAGATTAGGGACTGAAGCCATCCTGCGGTGTTGCGTCCAGGTCACAAGAAAGCGAGTTGAAGAAAATAGCTAAGGGGCACTGTAATTCACAAACCTGCAGAGTTATAAATGACAGCGATCGTCCAAAAATATACTGAAGTATGGCTGCCAAGAGGACTTGAAAGCGGGGCAGAATTGCAGGAAACCGATTTCAGGAGGTAGAGTGGAATTGCATTGAAAGCATAGGAAAAGAGGCAGAACGTCCACAATGATGCACTTGGCCAAAAAGTGCGTATGCGTTTTTTCCTGAATATATTCAGGAAAAAACGCATACGCCCTTTTTGGCCAACCAAGCAAGCTTGCAAAGGAAATCTGCACTACAATGAAGTCTCACTTCCTTCCGGTCAAAAGGGCCATCTGAAAAAAGTGTAAAATCCAGAAAGGCAGGACAGGCCATGGAGAACTGGGAGCCTTGTTATGCTGATGGGCGGGATGTAAATTGCCAACAGACACTCGGGGGAAGTGTATGGTGTTTCCTGAAACATCTAAAAAACAAAGCAACAGAGCCTAGGGCACTTCCACTTATGGTCCTATAGCTTAGGGAAATTAAAATCAAAAAGACACAGCCACCCCAAAGTTTGGGATGGCTCTGTTTACAAGAACATCGTTTACAGTACAAGTTCAACATCGCAGAAAGCGAAAAATGGATAAAGAAGCTGTGGTATTTACTTACAAAGCAATATCACTCAGCAATGAAATCTATGTCATCAGGCCCTTAGCAGCACAATGAGTGGATTCAGGTATGATGATTCTAACTGAAATAAGTCACACAGAAAAAGAAACATCATAAGATATCAGTAATACATGGAATGTAAACTTGGCTACACAGGAACTGAATTACAGAACAGAACAGGGTCTCAAATTTAGAAAACCAACTTATGCTTGCTTAAGGGGAAAGGTGAGTTGGGGTGCTGCATAAAACTAGAGATTGAAATGAGCACAGATAAAGTTCCTTAAGCCAAATATGGAATAGACAAGAGCTACTCCTTGCTCAACGAAATGGACTCAACACCCCATATTAAACGCCTAAGAATGTACCTGAATAGTAAGTATCTTAAAACCTAGGGATTGCTATGTCTCCAAAAGACAATCAAGCGTGTGTACAGGGGCATAAACGCAGCAGTGATAGGATTGGAGAGGTTCGGTGAGCAAATGAAGACCCTTTGAAGTCATATTGCATGGTACCCATTCCACGGGTTTCAACTACCCAGGTTTAAGGTATTCTTCCTTCAGCTAAAACATGCATGTGGAACCTAGAGTATGATCAACCATGTGATCGGGAGACGTGTTCAAATATGTCTCAGTTTTCGTACCCTGGTACTCGGGTGCAACATTCCAGACGCTTTACTAACACTCTCCCGACTTGGAGAGTCAGTCCCTTTAACCTCCTGTTTGGCCCAGTTTGCAATTTCTGCGGAAGATGAACAGGAATAGCGAGAACCAATGAGAGACTAGCTGGAGGTGTCTGGAGGGGCAAATTTAACTCTCATTTCCCACCAGGAAGAGGAATTAACCAAAGGCTCAGCGTGCCGTGCCGGAACCAGATTAGGGCCTGAAGCCATGCTGCGGTGTTGGGGCCAGCTCACAAGAAAGCGAGTTGAAGAAAGGAGCTCAGGGGCACTGTAATTCACAAACCTGCAGAGTTATAAATGACAGCTATCGTCCAAAAATACACTGAAGTAAGGCTGCCAGGAGGACTTGAAAATGGGGCAGAATTGCAGGAAACCGATTTTAGGAGGTAGACTGGAATTGCATTGAAAGCATAGGAAAAGAGGCAGAACGTCCACAATGATGCACTTGGCCAAAAAGGGCGTATGCGTTTTTTCCTGAATATATTCAGGAAAAAACGCATACGCCCTTTTTGGCCAACCAAGCAAGCTTGCAAAGGAAATCTGCACTACAATGAAGTCTCACTTCCCCCTGGTCAAAAGGGCCATCTGAAAAAAGTGTAAAATCCAGAAAGGCAGGACAGGCCATGGAGAACTGGGAGCCTTGTTATGCTGATGGGCGGGATGTAAATTGCCAACAGACACTCGGGAGAAGTGTATGGTGTTTCCTGAAACATCTAAAAAACAAAGAAACAAAGCCTAGGGCACTTCCACTTATGGTCCTATAGCTTAGGGAAATTAAAATCAAAAAGACACAGCCACCCCAAAGTTTGGGACGCCTCTGTTTACAAGAACCTCGTTTACCGTACAAGTTCAGTATCACAGAAAGTGAAAAATGGATAAAGAACTTGTGGTACTTATTTACAATGCAGTATCACTCAGCAATGAAATCTATGTCATCAGGCCCATAGCAGCATAATGAGTGGATTCAGGTACGATGATTCTAACTGAAATAAGTCACACAGAAAAAGAAACATCATAAGATATCACTAATACATGGAATGTAAACTTGGCTACACAGGAACTGAATTCCAAAACAGAACAGGGTCTCAAATTTAGAAAACCAACTTATGCTTGCTTAAGGGGAAAGGTGAGTTGGGGTGCTGCATAAAACCAGAGATTGAAATGAGCACAGATAAATTTCCTTAAGCCAAATATGGAATAGACAAGAGCTACTCCTTGCTCAACGAAATGGACTCAAGACCCCATATTAAACGCCTAAGAATGTACCTGACTAGTAAGTATCTTAAAACCTATGGATTGCTATGTCTCCAAAAGAGAATCAAGCGTGTGTACAGGGGCATAAACGCAGCAGTGATAGGATTGGAGAGGTTCGGTGAGCAAATGAAGACCCTTTGAAGTCATATTGCATGGTACCCATTCCACGGGTCTCAACTCTCCAGGTTTAAGGTATTCTTCCTTCAGCAAAAACATGCATGTGGAACCCAGAGTATGATCAACCGTGTGAACGGGAGACGTGTTCAAATATGTCTCAGTTTTCCTTCCCTGGTACTCGGGTGCAACATTCCAGACGCTTTACTAACACTCTCCCCACTTGGAGAGTCAGCGCCTTTAACCTCCTGTTTGGCCCAGTTTGCAATTTCTGCGGAAGATGAACAGGAATAGGGAGAACCAATGAGAGACTAGCTGGAGGTGTCTGGACGGGCAAATTTAACTCTCATTTCCCACCAGGAAGAGGAAATAACCAAAGGCTCAGCGTGCCGTGCCGGAACCAGATTAGGGCCTGAAGCCATCCTGCGGTGTTGCGGCCAGCTCACAAGAAAGCGAGTTGAAGAAAGGAGCTCAGGGGCAGTGTAATTCACAAACCTGCAGAGATATAAATGACAGCTATCGTCCAAAAATATACTGAAGTAAGGCTGCCAAGAGGACTTGAAAGCGGGGCAGAATTGCAGGAAACCGATTTCAGGAGGTAGACTGGAATTGCATTGAAAGCATAGGAAAAGAGGCAGAACGTCCACAATGATGCACTTGGCCAAAAAGGGCGTATGCGTTTTTTCCTGAATATATTCAGGAAAACACGCATACGCCCTTTTTGGCCAACCAAGCAAGCTTGCAAAGGAAATCTGCACTACAATGAAGTCTCACTTCCCCCCGGTCAAAAGGGCCATCTGATAAAAGTGTAAAATCCAGAAAGGCAGGACAGGCCATGGAGAACTGGAAGCCTTGTTATGCTGATGGGCGGGATGTAAATTGCCAACAGACACTCGGGGGAAGTGTATGGTGTTTCCTGAAACATCTGAAAAACAAAGCAACAGAGCCTAGGGCACTTCCACTTATGGTCCTATAGCTTAGGGAAATTAAAATCAAAAAGACACAGCACCCCAAAGTTTGGGACGCCTCTGTTTACAAGAACCTCGTTTACAGTACAAGTTCAACATCGCAGAAAGTGAAAAATGGATAAAGAACTTGTGGTACTTACGTACAATGCAGTATCACTCAGCAATGAAATCTATGTCATCAGGCCCGTAGCAGCATAATGAGTGGATTCAGGTACGATGATTCTAACTGAAATAAGTCACACAGAAAAAGAAACATCATAAGATATCAGTAATACACGGAATGTAAACTTGGCTACACAGGAACTGAATTACAGAACAGAACAGGGTCTCAAATTTAGAAAACCAACTTATGCTTGCTTAAGGGGAAAGGTGAGTTGGGGTGCTGCATAAAACCAGAGATTGAAATGAGCACAGATAAAGTTCCTTAAGCCAAATATGGAATAGACAAGAGCTACTCCTTGCTCAACGAAATGGACTCAACACCCCATATTAAACGCCTAAGAATGTACCTGACTAGTAAGCATCTTAAAACCTATGGATTGCTATGTCTCCGAAAGAGAATCAAGCATGTGTACAGGGGCATAAACGCAGCAGTGATAGGATTGGAGAGATTTGGTGAGCAAATGAAGCCCTTTGAAGTCATATTTTATGGTACCCATTCCACGGGTTTCAACTACCCAGGTTTAAGGTATTCTTCCTTCAGCTAAAACATGCATGTGGAACCTAGAGTATGATCAACCATGTGATTGGGAGACGTGTTCAAATATGTCTCAGTTTTCGTACCCTGGTACTTGGGTGCAACATTCCAGACGCTTTACTAACACTCTCCCGACTTGGAGAGTCAGTCCCTTTAACCTCCTGTTTGGCCCAGTTTGCAATTTCTGCGGAAGATGAACAGGAATAGGGAGAACCAATGAGAGACTAGCTGGACGTGTCTGAACGGGCAAATTTAACTCTCATTTCCCACCAGGAAGAGGAATTAACCAAAGGCTCCGTGTGCCGTGCCGGAACCAGATTAGGGCCTGAAGCCATCCTGCGGTGTTGCGGCCAGCTCAAAAGAAAGCGAGTTGAAGAAAGGAGCTCAGGGGCACTGTAATTCACAAACCTGCATAGTTATAAATGACAGCTATCGTCCAAAAATATACTGAAGTAAGGCTGCCAAGAGGACTTGAAAGCGGGGCAGAATTGCAGGAAACCGATTTCAGGAGGTAGACTGGAATTGCATTGAAAGCATAGGAAAAGAGGCAGAACGTCCACAATGATGCACTTGGCCAAAAAGTGCATATGCATTTTTTCCTGAATATATTCAGGAAAAAACGCATACGCACTTTTTGGCAAACCAAGCAAGCTTGCAAAGGAAATCTGCACTACAATGAAGTCTCACTTCCCCCCGGTCAAAAGGGCCATCTGAAAAAAGTGTAAAATCCAGAAAGGCAGGACAGGCCATGGAGAACTGGAAGCCCTGTTATGCTGATGGGCGGGATGTAAATTGCCAACAGACACTCGGGAGAAGTGTATGGTGTTTCCTGAAACATCTAAAAAACAAAGCAACAGAGCCTAGGGCACTTCCACTTATGGTCCTATGGCTTAGGGAAATTAAAATGAAAAAGACACAGGCACCCCAAAGGTTGGAATGGCTCTGTTTACAAGAACCTCGTTTACAGTACAAGTTCAACATCGCAGAAAGTGAAAAATGGAGAAAGAAGTTGTGGTATTTACTTAGAAAGCAATATCACTCAGCAATGAAATCTATGTCTTCAGGCCCATAGCAGCACAATGAGTGGATTCAGGTATGATGATTCTAACTGAAATAAGTCACACAGAAAAAGAAACATCATAAGATATCAGTAATACATGGAATGTAAACTTGGCTACACAGGAACTGAATTACAGAACAGAACAGGGTCTCAAATTTAGAAAACCAACTTATGCTTGCTTAAGGGGAAAGGTGAGTTGGGGTGCTGCATAAAACCAGAGATTGAAATGAACACAGATAAAGTTCCTTAAGCCAAATATGGAATAGACAAGAGCTACTCCTTGCTCAACGAAATGGACTCAAGACCCCATATTAAACGCCTAAGTATGTACCTGACTAGTAAGTATCTTAAAACTTATGGATTGCTATGTCTCCGAAAGAGAATCAAGCATATGTACAGGGGCATAAACGCAGCAGTGATAGGATTGGAGAGGTTCGGTGAGCAAATGAAGACCCTTTGAAGTCATATTGCATGGTACCCATTACACGGGTCTGAACTCTCCACGTTTAAGGTATTCTTCCTTCAGCTAAAACATGCATGTGGAACCCAGAGTATGATCAACCGTGTGAACGGGAGACGTGTTCAAATATGTCTCAGTTTTCCTCCCCTGGTACTCGGGTGCAACATTCCAGACACTTTACTAACACTCTCCCCACTTGGAGAGTCAGCGCCTTTAACCTTCTGTTTGGCCCAGTTTGCAATTTCTGCGGAAGATGAACAGGAATAGCGAGAACCAATGAGAGACTAGCTGGAGGTGTCTGGACGGGCAAATTTAACTCTCATTTCCCACCAGGAAGAGGAAATAACCAAAGGCTCAGCGTGCCATGCCGGAACCAGATTAAGGCCTGAAGCCATCCTGCGGTGTTGCGGCCAGCTCACAAGAAACTGAGTTGAAGAAAGGCGCTCAGGGGCACTGTAATTCACAAACCTGCAGAGTTATAAATGACAGCTATCGTCCAAAAATATACTGAAGTAAGGCTGCCAAGAGGACTTGAAAGCGGGGCAGAATTGCAGGAAACCGATTTTAGGAGGTAGACTGGAATTGCATTGAAAGCATAGGAAAAGAGGCAGAACGTCCACAATGATGCACTTGGCCAAAAAGGGCGTATGCGTTTTTTCCTGAATATATTCAGGAAAACACGCATACGCCCTTTTTGGCCAACCAAGCAAGCTTGCAAAGGAAATCTGCACTACAATGAAGTCTCACTTCCCCCCGGTCAAAAGGGCCATCTGAAAAAAGTGTAAAATCCAGAAAGGCAGGACAGGCCATGGAGAACTGGGAGCCTTGTTATGCTGATGGGCGGGATGTAAATTGCCAACAGACACTCGGGAGAAGTGTATGGTGTTTCCTGAAACATCTAAAAAACAAAGCAACAGAGCCTAGGGCACTTCCACTTATGGTCCTATAGCTTAGGGAAATTAAAATCAAAAAGACACAGCCACCCCAAAGTTTGGGACGCCTCTGTTTACAAGAACCTCGTTTACAGTACAAGTTCAACATCGCAGAAAGTGAAAAATGGATAAAGAAGTTGTGGTATTTACTTACAAAGCAATATCACTCAGCAATGAAATCTATGTCATCAGGCCCTTAGCAGCACAATGAGTGGATTCAGGTATGATGATTCTAACTGAAATAAGTCACACAGAAAAAGAAACATCATAAGATATCAGTAATACACGGAATGTAAACTTGGCTACACAGGAACTGAATTACAGAACAGAACAGGGTCTCAAATTTAGAAAACCAACTTATGCTTGCTTAAGGGGAAAGGTGAGTTGGGGTGTTGCATAAAACCACAGATTGAAATGAGCACAGATAAAGTTCCTTAAGCCAAATATGGAATAGACAAGAGCTACTCCTTGCTCAACGAAATGGACTCAACACCACATATTAAACGCCTAAGAATGTACCTGACTAGTAAGTATCTTAAAACCTATGGATTGCTATGTCTCCGAAAGAGAATCAAGCATGTGTACAGGGGCATAAACGCAGCAGTGATAGGATTGGAGAGGTTCGGTGAGCAAATGAAGACACTTTGAAGTCATATTTTATGGTACCCATTCCACGGGTTTCAACTACCCAGGTTTAAGGTATTCTTCCTTCAGCTAAAACATGTATGTGGAACCTAAAGTGTGATCAACCATGTGATTGGGAGACGTGTTCAAATATGTCTCAGTTTTCGTACCCTGGTACTCGGGTGCAACATTCCAGACGCTTTACTAACACTCTCCCGACTTGGAGAGTCAGTGCCTTTAACCTCCTGTTTGGCCCAGTTTGCAATTACTGCGGAAGATGAACAGGAATAGGGAGAACCAATGAGAGACTAGCTGGACGTGTCTGAACGGGCAAATTTAACTCTCATTTCCCACCAGGAAGAGGAATTAACCAAAGGCTCAGCGTGCCGTGCCGGAACCAGATTACGGCCTGAAGCCATCCTGCGGTGTTGCGGCCAGCTCACAAGAAAGCGAGTTGAAGAAAGGAGCTCAGGGGCACTGTAATTCACAAACCTGCATAGTTATAAATGACAGCTATCGTCCAAAAATATACTGAAGTAAGGCTGCCAAGAGGACTTGAAAGCGGGGCAGAATTGCAGGAAACCGATTTCAGGAGGTAGACTGGAATTGCATTGAAAGCATAGGAAGAGAGGCAGAACGTCCACAATGATGCACTTGGCCAAAAAGGGCGTATGCGTTTTTTCCTGAATATATTCAGGAAAAAACGCATACGCCCTTTTTGGCCAACCAAGCAAGCTTGCAAAGGAAATCTGCACTACAATGAAGTCTCACTTCCCCCCGGTCAAAAGGGCCATCTGAAAAATGTGTAAAATCCAGAAAGGCAGGACAGGCCATGGAGAACTGGGAGCCTTGTTATGCTGATGGGTGGGATGTAAATTGCCAACAGACACTCGGGAGAAGTGTATGGTGTTGCCTGAAACATCTAAAAAACAAAGCAACAGAGCCTAGGGCACTTCCACTTATGGTCCTATAGCTTAGGGAAATTAAAATCAAAAAGACACAGCCACCCCAAAGGTTGGAACGGCTCTGTTTACAAGAACCTCGTTTACAGTACAAGTTCAACATCGCAGAAAGTGAAAAATGGATAAAGAAGTTGTGGTATTTACGTACAATGCAGTATCACTCAGCAATGAAATCTATGTCATCAGGCCCTTAGCAGCACAATGAGTGGATTCAGGTATGATGATTCTAACTGAAATAAGTCACACAGAAAAAGAAACATCATAAGATATCAGTAATACATGGAATGTAAACTTGGCTACACAGGAACTGAATTACAGAACAGAACAGGGTCTCAAATTTAGAAAACCAACTTATGCTTGCTTAAGGGGAAAGGTGAGTTGGGGTGCTGCATAAAACCAGAGATTGAAATGAGCACAGATAAAGTTCCTTAAGCCAAATATGGAATAGACAAGAGCTACTCCTTGCTCAACGAAATGGACTCAACACCGCATATTAAACGCCTAAGAATGTACCTGACTAGTAAGTATCTTAAAACCTATGGATTGCTATGTCTCCGAAAGAGAATCAAGCATGTGTACAGGGGCATAAACGCAGCAGTGATAGGATTGGAGAGGTTCGGTGAGCAAATGAAGACCCTTTGAAGTCATATTGCATGGTACCCATTCCACGGGTCTCAACTCTCCAGGTTTAAGGTATTCTTCCTTCAGCTAAAACATGCATGTGGAACCCAGAGTATGATCAACCGTGTGATCGGGAGACGTGTTCAAATATGTCTCAGTTTTCCTCCCCTGGTACTCGGGTGCAACATTCCAGACGCTTTACTAACACTCTCCCCACTTGGAGAGTCAGCGCCTTTAACCTCCTGTTTGGCCCAGTTTGCAATTTCTGCAGAAGATGAACAGGAATAGGGAGAACCAATGAGAGACTAGCTGGAGGTGTCTGGACGGGCAAATTTAACTCTCATTTCCCACCAGGAAGAGGAAATAACCAAAGGCTCAGCGTGCCATGCCGGAACCAGATTAGGGCCTGAAGCCATCCTGCGGTGTTGCAGCCAGCTCACAAGAAAGCGAGTTGAAGAAAGGAGCTCAGGGGCACTGTAATTCACAAACCTGCAGAGTTATAAATGACAGCTATCGTCCAAAAATATACTGAAGTAAGGCTGCCAAGAGGACTTGAAAGCGGGGCAGAATTGCAGGAAACCGATTTCAGGAGGTAGACTGGAATTGCATTGAAAGCATAGGAAAAGAGGCAGAACGTCCACAATGATGCACTTGGCCAAAAAGGGCATATGCATTTTTTCCTGAATATATTCAGGAAAACACGCATACGCCCTTTTTGGCCAACCAAGCAAGCTTGCAAAGGAAATCTGCACTACAATGAAGTCTCACTTCCCCCCAGTCAAAAGGGCCATCTGAAAAAAGTGTAAAATCCAGAAAGGCAGGACAGGCCATGGAGAACTGGGAGCCTTGTTATGCTGATGGGCGGGATGTAAATTGCCAACAGACACTCGGGAGAAGTGTATGGTGTTTCCTGAAACATCTGAAAAACAAAGCAACACAGCCTAGGGCACTTCCACTTATGGTCCTATAACTTAGGGAAATTAAAATCAAAAAGACACAGCACCCCAAAGTTTGGGACGCCTCTGTTTACAAGAACCTCGTTTACCGTACAAGTTCAATATCACAGAAACTGAAAAATGGATAAAGAACTTGTGGTACTTACGTACAATGCAGTATCACTCAGCAATGAAATCTATGTCATCAGGCCCGTAGCAGCATAATGAGTGGATTCAGGTACGATGATTCTAACTGAAATAAGTCACACAGAAAAAGAAACATCATAAGATATCACTAATACACGGAATGTAAACTTGGCTACACAGGAACTGAATTCCAAAACAAAACAGGGTCTCAAATTTAGAAAACCAACTTATGCTTGCTTAAGGGGAAAGGTGAGTTGGGGTGCTGCATAAAACCAGAGATTGAAATGAGCACAGATAAAGTTCCTTAAGCCAAATATGGAATAGACAAGAGCTACTCCTTGCTCAACGAAATGGACTCAACACCCCATATTAAACGCCTAAGAATGTACCTGACTAGTAAGTATCTTAAAACCTATGGATTGCTATGTCTCCGAAAGAGAATCAAGCATGTGTACAGGGGCATAAACGCAGCAGTGATAGGATTGGAGAGGTTCGGTGAGCAAATGAAGACCCTTTGAAGTCATATTGCATGGTACCCATTCCACGGGTCTCAACTCTCCAGGTTTAAGGTATTCTTCCTTCAGCTAAAACATGCATGTGGAACCCAGAGTATGATCAACTGTGTGATTGGGAGACGTGTTCAAATATGTCTCAGTTCTCCTCCCCTGTTACTCGGGTGCAACATTCCAAACGCTTTACTAACACTCTCTCCACTTGGAGAGTCAGCGCCTTTAACCTCCTGTTTGGCCCAGTTTGCAATTTCTGCGGAAGATGAACAGGAATAGGGAGAACCAATGAGAGACTAGCTGGAGGTGTCTGGACGGGCAAATTTAACTCTCATTTCCCACCAGGAAGAGGAAATAACCAAAGGCTCAGCATGCCATGCCAGAACCAGATTAGGGCCTGAAGCCATCTTGCGGTGTTGCGGCCAGCTCACAAGAAAGCGAGTTGAAGAAAGGAGCTCAGGGGCACTGTAATTCACAAAACTGCAGAGTTATAAATGACAGCTATCGTCCAAAAATATACTGAAGTAAGGCTGCCAAGAGGACTTGAAAGCGGGGCAGAATTGCAGGAAACCGATTTCAGGAGGTAGACTGGAATTGCATTGAAAGCATAGGAAAAGAGTCAGAAAGTCCACAATGATGCACTTGTCCAAAAAGGGCGTATGCGTTTTTTCCTGAGTATATTCAGGAAAAAACGCATACGCCCTTTTTGGCCAACCAAGCAAGCTTGCAAAGGAAATCTGCACTACAATGAAGTCTCACTTCCCCCCGGTCAAACGGGCCATCTGAAAAAAGTGTAAAATCCAGAAAGGCAGGACAGGCCATGCAGAACTGGGAGCCTTGTTATGCTGATGGGTGGGATGTAAATTGCCAACAGACACTCGGGAGAAGTGTATGGTGTTTCCTGAAACATCTAAAAAACAAAGCAACAGAGCCTAGGGCACTTCCACTTATGGTCCTATAGCTTAGGGAAATTAAAATCAAAAAGACACAGCCAACCCAAAGTTTGGGAGACCTCTGTTTACAAGAACCTCGTTTACAGTACAAGTTCAACATCACAGAAAGTGAAAAATGGATAAAGAAGTTGTGGTATTTACTTACAAAGCAATATCACTCAGCAATGAAATCTATGTCATCAGGCCCTTAGCAGCACAATGAGTGGATTCAGGTATGATGATTCTAACTGAAATAAGTCACACAGAAAAAGAAACATCATAAGATATCAGTAATACACGGAATGTAAACTTGGCTACACAGGAACTGAATTACAGAACAGAACAGGGTCTCAAATTTAGAAAACCAACTTATGCTTGCTTAAGGGGAAAGGTGAGTTGGGGTGCTGCATAAAACCAGAGATTGAAATGAGCACAGATAAAATTCCTTAAGCCAAATATGGAATAGACAAGAGCTACTCCTTGCTCAACGAAATGGACTCAACACCGCATATTAAACGCCTAAGAATGTACCTGACTAGTAAGTATCTTAAAACCTATGGATTGCTACGTCTCCAAAAGAGAATCAAGCGTGTGTACAGGGGCATAAACGCAGCAGTGATAGGATTGGAGAGGTTCGGTGAGCAAATGAAGACCCTTTGAAGTCATATTGCATGGTACCCATTCCACGGGTCTCAACTCTCCAGGTTTAAGGTATTCTTCCTTCAGCTAAAACATGCATGTGGAACCCAGAGTATGATCAACCGTGTGAACGGGAGACGTGTTCAAATATGTCTCAGTTTTCCTTCCCTGGTACTCGGGTGCAACATTCCAGACGCTTTACTAACACTCTCCCCACTAGGAGAGTCAGCGCCTTTAACCTCCTGTTTGGCCCAGTTTGCCATTTCTGCGGAAGATGAACAGGAATAGGGAGAACCAATGAGACACTAGCTGGAGGTGTCTGGACGGGCAAATTTATCTCTCATTTCCCACCAGGAAGAGGAAATAACCAAAGGCTCAGCGTGCCGTGCCGGAACCAGATTAGGGCCTGAAGCCATCCTGCGGTGTTGCGGCCAGCTCACAAGAAAGCGAGTTGAAGAAAGGAGCTCAGGGGCAGTGTAATTCACAAACCTGCAGAGATATAAATGACAGCTATCGTCCAAAAATATACTGAAGTAAGGCTGCCAAGAGGACTTGAAAGCGGGGCAGAATTGCAGGAAACCGATTTCAGGAGGTAGACTGGAATTGCATTGAAAGCATAGGAAAAGAGGCAGAACGTCCACAATGATGAACTTGGCCAAAAAGAGCGTATGCGTTTTTTCCTGAATATATTCAGGAAAAAACGCATACGCCCCTTTTGGCCAACCAAGCAAGCTTGCAAAGGAAATCTGCACTACAATGAAGTCTCACTTCCCCCCGGTAAAAAGGGCCATCTGAAAAAAGTGTAAAATCCAGAAAGGCAGGACAGTCCATAGAGAACTGGGAGCCTTGTTATGCTGATGGGCGGGACGTAAATTGCCAACAGACACTCGGGAGAAGTGTATGGTGTTTCCTGAAACATCTGAAAAACAAAGCAACACAGCCTAGGGCACTTCCACTTATGGTCCTATAGCTTAGGGAAATTAAAATCAAAAAGACACAGCACCCCAAAGTTTGGGACGCCTCTGTTTACAAGAACCTCGTTTACCGTACAAGTTCAATATCACAGAAACTGAAAAATGGATAAAGAACTTGTGGTACTTACGTACAATGCAGTATCACTCAGCAATGAAATCTATGTCATCAGGCCCGTAGCAGCATAATGAGTGGATTCAGGTACGATGATTCTAACTGAAATAAGTCACACAGAAAAAGAAACATCATAAGATATCACTAATACACGGAATGTAAACTTGGCTACACAGGAACTGAATTCCAAAACAAAACAGGGTCTCAAATTTAGAAAACCAACTTATGCTTGCTTAAGGGGAAAGGTGAGTTGGGATGCTGCATAAAACCAGAGATTGAAATGAGCACAGATAAAGTTCCTTAAGCCAAATATGGAATAGACAAGAGCTACTCCTTGCTCAACGAAATGGACTCAACACCCCATATTAAACGCCTAAGAATGTACCTGACTAGTAAGTATCTTAAAACCTATGGATTGCTATGTCTCCAAAAGAGAATCAAGCATGTGTACAGGGGCATAAACGCAGCAGTGATAGGATTGGAGAGGTTCGGTGAGCAAATGAAGACCCTTTGAAGTCATATTGCATGGTACCCATTCCACGGGTCTCAACTCTCCAGGTTTAAGGTATTCTTCCTTCAGCTAAAACATGCATGTGGAACCCAGAGTATGATCAACTGTGTGATTGGGAGACGTGTTCAAATATGTCTCAGTTCTCCTCCCCTGTTACTCGGGTGCAACATTCCAAACGCTTTACTAACACTCTCCCCACTTGGAGAGTCAGCGCCTTTAACCTCCTGTTTGGCCCAGTTTGCAATTTCTGCGGAAGATGAACAGGAATAGGGAGAACCAATGAGAGACTAGCTGGAGGTGTCTGGACGGGCAAATTTAACTCTCATTTCCCACCAGGAAGAGGAATTAACCAAAGGCTCAGCGTGCCGTGCCGGAACCAGATTACGGCCTGAAGCCATGCTGCGGTGTTGCGGCCAGCTCACAAGAAAGCGAGATGAAGAAAGGAGCTCAGGGGCACTGTAATTCACAAACCTGCATAGTTATAAATGACAGCTATCGTCCAAAAATACACTGAAGTAAGGCTGCCAAGAGGACTTGAAAGCGGGGCAGAATTGCAGGAAACCGATTTCAGGACGTAGACTGGAATTGCATTGAAAGCATAGGAAAAGAGGCAGAACGTCCACAATGATGCACTTGGCCAAAAAGGGCGTATGCGTTTTTTCCTGAATATATTCAGGAAAAAACGCATACGCCCTTTTTGGCCAACCAAGCAAGCTTGCAAAGGAAATCTGCACTACAATGAAGTCTCACTTCCCCCCGGTCAAAAGGGCCATCTGAAAAAAGTGTAAAATCCAGAAAGGCAGGACAGGCCATGGAGAACTGGGAGCCTTGTTATGCTGATGGGCGGGATGTAAATTGCCAACAGACACTCGGGAGATGTGTTTGGTGTTTCCTGAAACATCTAACAAACACAGCAACAGAGCCTAGGGCACTTCCACTTATGGTCCTATAGCTTAGGGAAATTAAAATCAAAAAGACACAGCCACCCCAAAGTTTGGGACGCCTCTGTTTACAAGAACCTCGTTTACAGTACAAGTTCAACATCGCAGAAAGTGAAAAATGGATAAAGAAGTTGTGGTATTACTTACAAAAGAATATCACTCAGCAATGAAATCTATGTCATCAGGCCCTTAGCAGCACAATGAGTGGATTCAGGTATGATGATTCTAACTGAAATAAGTCACACAGAAAAAGAAACATCATAAGATATCAGTAATACACGGAATGTAAACTTGGCTACACAGGAACTGAATTACAGAACAGAACAGGGTCTCAAATTTAGAAAACCAACTTATGCTTGCTTAAGGGGAAAGGTGAGTTGGGGTGCTGCATAAAACCAGAGATTGAAATGAGCACAGATAAAGTTCCTTAAGCCAAATATGGAATAGACAAGAGCTACTCCTTGCTCAACGAAATGGACTCAACACCGCATATTAAACGCCTAAGAATGTACCTGACTAGTAAGTATATTAAAACCTATGGATTGCTATGTCTCCGAAAGAGAATCAAGCATGTGTACAGGGGCATAAACGCAGCAGTGATAGGATTGGAGAGGTTCGGTGAGCAAATGAAGACCCTTTGAAGTCATATTTTATGGTACCCATTCCACGGGTTTCAACTACCCAGGTTTAAGGTATTCTTCCTTCAGCTAAAACATGCATGTGGAACCTAAAGTATGATCAACCATGTGATTGGGAGACGTGTTCAAATATGTCTCAGTTTTCGTACCCTGGTACTCGGGTGCAACATTCCAGACGCTTTACTAACACTCTCCAGACTTGGAGAGTCAGTGCCTTTAACCTCCTGTTTGGCCCAGTTTGCAATTACTGCGGAAGATGAACAGGAATAGGGAGAACCAATGAGAGACTAGCTGGACGTGTCTGAACGGGCAAATTTAACTCTCATTTCCCACCAGGAAGAGGAATTAACCAAAGGCTCAGCGTGCCGTGCCGGAACCAGATTACGGCCTGAAGCCATCCTGCGGTGTTGCGGCCAGCTCACAAGAAAGCGAGTTGAAGAAAGGAGCTCAGGGGCACTGTAATTCACAAACCTGCAGAGTTATAAATGACAGCTATCGTCCAAAAATATACTGAAGTAAGGCTGCCAAGAGGACTTGAAAGCGGGGCAGAATTGCAGGAAACCGATTTCAGGAGGTAGACTGGAATTGCATTGAAAGCATAGGAAAAGAGGCAGAACGTCCACAATGATGCACTTGGCCAAAAAGGGCGTATGCGTTTTTTCCTGAATATATTCAGGAAAAAACGCATACGCCCTTTTTGGCCAACCAAGCAAGCTTGCAAAGGAAATCTGCACTACAATGAAGTCTCACTTCCCCCCGGTCAAAAGGGCCATCTGAAAAAAGTGTAAAATCCAGAAAGGCAGGACAGGCCATGGAGAACTGGGAGCCTTGTTATGCTGATGGGCGGGATGTAAATTGCCAACAGACACTCGGGAGAAGTGTATGGTGTTTCCTGAAACATCTAAAAAACACAGCAACAGAGCCTAGGGCACTTCCACTTATGGTCCTATAGCTTAGGGAAATTAAAATCAAAAAGACACAGCCACCCCAAAGTTTGGGACACCTCTGTTTACAAGAACCTCGTTTACCGTACAAGTTCAACATCACAGAAAGTGAAAAATGGATAAAGAACTTGTGGAACTTACGTACAATGCAGTATCACTCAGCAATGAAATCTATGTCACCAGGCCTGTAGCAGCATAATGAGTGGATTCAGGTACGATGATTCTAACTGAAATAAGTCACACAGAAAAAGAAACATCATAAGATATCACTAATACACGGAATGTAAACTTGGCTACACAGGAACTGAATTCCAAAACAGAACAGGGTCTCAAATTTAGAAAACCAACTTATGCTTGCTTAAGGGGAAAGGTGAGTTGGGGTGCTGCATAAAACCAGAGATTGAAATGAGCACAGATAAAGTTCCTTAAGCCAAATATGGAATAGACAAGAGCTACTCCTTGCTCAACAAAATGGACTCAACACCCCATATTAAACGCCTAAGAATGTACCTGACTAGTAAGTATTTTAAAACCTATGGATTGCTATCTCTCCGAAAGAGAATCAAGCGTGTGTACAGGGGCATAAACGCAGCAGTGATAGGATTGGAGAGGTTCGGTGAGCAAATGAAGACCCTTTGAAGTCATATTGCATGGTACCCATTCCACGGGTCTCAACTCTCCAGGTTTAAGGTATTCTTCCTTCAGCTAAAACATGCATGTGGAACCCAGAGTATGATCAACCGTGTGATCGGGAGACGTGTTCAAATATGTCTCAGTTTTCCTCCCCTGGTACTCAGGTGCAACATTCCAGACACTTTACTAACACTCTCCCGACTTGCAGAGTCAGTCCCTTTAACCTCCTGTTTGGCCCAGTTTGCAATTTCTGCGGATGATGAACAGGAATAGCGAGAACCAATGAGAGATTAGCTGGAGGTGTCTGGACGGGCAAATTTAACTCTCATTTCCCACCAGGAAGAGGAATTAACCAAAGGCTCAGCGTGCCGTGCCGGAACCAGATTAGGGCCTGAAGCCATGCTGCGGTGTTGCGGCCAGCTCACAAGAAAGCGAGTTGAAGAAAGGAGCTCAGGGGCACTGTAATTCACAAACCTGCAGAGTTATAAATGACAGCTATCGTCCAAAAATACACTGAAGTAAGGCTGCCAGGAGGACTTGAAAGTGGGGCAGAATTGCAGGAAACCGATTTCAGGAGGTAGACTGGAATTGCATTGAAAGCATAGGAAAAGAGGCAGAACGTCCACAATGATGCACTTGGCCAAAAAGGGCGTATGCGTTTTTTCCTGAATATATTCAGGAAAAAACGCATACGCCCTTTTTGGACAACCAAGTAAACTTGCAAAGGAAATCTGCACTACAATGAAGTGTCACTTCCCCCCGGTCAAAAGGGCCATCTGAAAAAAGTGTAAATTCCAGAAAGGCAGGACAGGCCATGGAGAACTGGGAGCCTTGTTATGCTGATGGGCGGGATGTAAATTGCCAACAGACACTCGGGGGAAGTGTATGGTGTTTCCTGAAACATCTAAAAAACAAAGCAACAGAGCCTAGGGCACTTCCACTTATGGTCCTATAGCTTAGGGAAATTAAAATCAAAAAGACACAGCCACCCCAAAGTTTGGGACGCCTCTGTTTACAAGAACCTCGTTTACAGTACAAGTTCAACATCGCAGAAAGTGAAAAATGGATAAAGAAGTTGTGGTATTTACTTACAAAGCAATATCACTCAGCAATGAAATCTATGTCATCAGGCAAGTAGCAGCACAATGAGTGGATTCAGGTACGATGATTCTAACTGAAATAAGTCACACAGAAAAAGAAACATCATAAGATATCAGTAATACACGGAATGTAAACTTGGCTACACAGGAACTGAATTACAGAACAGAACAGGGTCTCAAATTTAGAAAACCAACTTATGCTTGCTTAAGGGGAAAGGTGAGTTGGGGTGCTGCATAAAACCAGAGATTGAAATGAGCACAGATAAAGTTCCTTAAGCCAAATATGGAATAGTCAAGAGCTACTCCTTGCTCAACGAAATGGACTCAACACCCCATATTAAACGCCTAAGAATGTACCTGACTAGTAAGTATCTTAAAACCTATGGATTGCTATGTCTCCAAAAGAGAATCAATCGTATGTACAGGGGCATAAACGCAGCAGTGATAGGATTGGAGAGGTTCGGTGAGCAAATGAAGACCCTTTGAAGTCATATTGCATGGTACCCATTCCACGGGTCTCAACTCTCCAGATTTAAGGTATTCTTCCTTGAGCTAAATCATGCATGTAGAACCCAGAGTATGATCAACTGTGTGAACGGGAGACGTGTTCAAATATGTCTCAGTTTTCCTCCCCTGGTACTCGGGTGCAACATTCCAGACGCTTTACTAACACTCTCCCCACTTGGAGAGTCAGCGCCTTTAACCTCCTGTTTGGCCCAGTTTGCAATTTCTGCGGAAGATGAACAGGAATAGGGAGAACCAATGAGAGACTAGCTGGAGGTGTCTGGACGGGCAAATTTAACTCTCATTTCCCACCAGGAAGAGTTAATAACCAAAGGCTCAGCGTGCCGTGCCGGAACCAGATTAGGGACTGAAGCCATCCTGCGGTGTTGCGTCCAGGTCACAAGAAAGCGAGTTGAAGAAAATAGCTAAGGGGCACTGTAATTCACAAACCTGCAGAGTTATAAATGACAGCGATCGTCCAAAAATATACTGAAGTATGGCTGCCAAGAGGACTTGAAAGCGGGGCAGAATTGCAGGAAACCGATTTCAGGAGGTAGAGTGGAATTGCATTGAAAGCATAGGAAAAGAGGCAGAACGTCCACAATGATGCACTTGGCCAAAAAGTGCGTATGCGTTTTTTCCTGAATATATTCAGGAAAAAACGCATACGCCCTTTTTGGCCAACCAAGCAAGCTTGCAAAGGAAATCTGCACTACAATGAAGTCTCACTTCCTTCCGGTCAAAAGGGCCATCTGAAAAAAGTGTAAAATCCAGAAAGGCAGGACAGGCCATGGAGAACTGGGAGCCTTGTTATGCTGATGGGCGGGATGTAAATTGCCAACAGACACTCGGGGGAAGTGTATGGTGTTTCCTGAAACATCTAAAAAACAAAGCAACAGAGCCTAGGGCACTTCCACTTATGGTCCTATAGCTTAGGGAAATTAAAATCAAAAAGACACAGCCACCCCAAAGTTTGGGATGGCTCTGTTTACAAGAACATCGTTTACAGTACAAGTTCAACATCGCAGAAAGCGAAAAATGGATAAAGAAGCTGTGGTATTTACTTACAAAGCAATATCACTCAGCAATGAAATCTATGTCATCAGGCCCTTAGCAGCACAATGAGTGGATTCAGGTATGATGATTCTAACTGAAATAAGTCACACAGAAAAAGAAACATCATAAGATATCAGTAATACATGGAATGTAAACTTGGCTACACAGGAACTGAATTACAGAACAGAACAGGGTCTCAAATTTAGAAAACCAACTTATGCTTGCTTAAGGGGAAAGGTGAGTTGGGGTGCTGCATAAAACTAGAGATTGAAATGAGCACAGATAAAGTTCCTTAAGCCAAATATGGAATAGACAAGAGCTACTCCTTGCTCAACGAAATGGACTCAACACCCCATATTAAACGCCTAAGAATGTACCTGACTAGTAAGTATCTTAAAACCTAGGGATTGCTATGTCTCCAAAAGACAATCAAGCGTGTGTACAGGGGCATAAACGCAGCAGTGATAGGATTGGAGAGGTTCGGTGAGCAAATGAAGACCCTTTGAAGTCATATTGCATGGTACCCATTCCAAGGGTTTCAACTACCCAGGTTTAAGGTATTCTTCCTTCAGCTAAAACATGCATGTGGAACCTAGAGTATGATCAACCATGTGATCGGGAGACGTGTTCAAATATGTCTCAGTTTTCGTACCCTGGTACTCGGGTGCAACATTCCAGACGCTTTACTAACACTCTCCCGACTTGGAGAGTCAGTCCCTTTAACCTCCTGTTTGGCCCAGTTTGCAATTTCTGCGGAAGATGAACAGGAATAGCGAGAACCAATGAGAGACTAGCTGGAGGTGTCTGGAGGGGCAAATTTAACTCTCATTTCCCACCAGGAAGAGGAATTAACCAAAGGCTCAGCGTGCCGTGCCGGAACGAGATTAGGGCCTGAAGCCATGCTGCGGTGTTGCGGCCAGCTCACAAGAAAGCGAGTTGAAGAAAGTAGCTCAGGGGCACTGTAATGCACAAACCTGCAGAGTTATAAATGACAGCTATCGTCCAAAAATATACTGAAGTAAGGCTGCCAAGAGGACTTGAAAGCGGGGCAGAATTGCAGGAAACCAATTTCAGGAGGTAGACTGGAATTGCATTGAAAGCATAGGAAAAGAGACGGAACGTCCACAGTGATGCACTTGGCCAAAAAGGGCGTATGCGTTTTTTCCTGAATATATTCAGGAAAAAACGCATACGCCCTTTTTGGCCAACCAAGCAAGCTTGCAAAGGAAATCTGCACTACAATGAAGTCTCACTTCCCCCCGGTCAAAAGGGCCATCTGAAAAAAGTGTAAAATCCAGAAAGGCAGGACAGGCCATGGAGAACTGGGAGCCTTGTTATGCTGATGGGCGGGATGTAAATTGCCAACAGACACTGGGGAGAAGTGTATGGTGTTTCCTGAAACATCTAAAAAACAAAGAAACAAAGCCTAGGGCACTTCCACTTATGGTCCTATAGCTTAGGGAAATTAAAATCAAAAAGACACAGCCACCCCAAAGTTTGGGACGCCTCTGTTTACAAGAACCTCGTTTACCGTACAAGTTCAGTATCACAGAAAGTGAAAAATGGATAAAGAACTTGTGGTACTTATTTACAATGCAGTATCACTCAGCAATGAAATCTATGTCATCAGGCCCATAGCAGCATAATGAGTGGATTCAGGTACGATGATTCTAACTGAAATAAGTCACACAGAAAAAGAAACATCATAAGATATCACTAATACATGGAATGTAAACTTGGCTACACAGGAACTGAATTCCAAAACAGAACAGGGTCTCAAATTTAGAAAACCAACTTATGCTTGCTTAAGGGGAAAGGTGAGTTGGGGTGCTGCATAAAACCAGAGATTGAAATGAGCACAGATAAATTTCCTTAAGCCAAATATGGAATAGACAAGAGCTACTCCTTGCTCAACGAAATGGACTCAAGACCCCATATTAAACGCCTAAGAATGTACCTGACTAGTAAGTATCTTAAAACCTATGGATTGCTATGTCTCCAAAAGAGAATCAAGCGTGTGTACAGGGGCATAAACGCAGCAGTGATAGGATTGGAGAGGTTCGGTGAGCAAATGAAGACCCTTTGAAGTCATATTGCATGGTACCCATTCCACGGGTCTCAACTCTCCAGGTTTAAGGTATTCTTCCTTCAGCAAAAACATGCATGTGGAACCCAGAGTATGATCAACCGTGTGAACGGGAGACGTGTTCAAATATGTCTCAGTTTTCCTTCCCTGGTACTCGGGTGCAACATTCCAGACGCTTTACTAACACTCTCCCCACTTGGAGAGTCAGCGCCTTTAACCTCCTGTTTGGCCCAGTTTGCAATTTCTGCGGAAGATGAACAGGAATAGGGAGAACCAATGAGAGACTAGCTGGATGTGTCTGGACGGGCAAATTTAACTCTCATTTCCCACCAGGAAGAGGAAATAACCAAAGGCTCAGCGTGCCGTGCCGGAACCAGATTAGGGCCTGAAGCCATCCTGCGGTGTTGCGGCCAGCTCACAAGAAAGCGAGTTGAAGAAAGGAGCTCAGGGGCAGTGTAATTCACAAACCTGCAGAGATATAAATGACAGCTATCGTCCAAAAATATACTGAAGTAAGGCTGCCAAGAGGACTTGAAAGCGGGGCAGAATTGCAGGAAACTGATTTCAGGAGGTAGACTGGAATTGCATTGAAAGCATAGGAAAAGAGGCAGAACGTCCACAATGATGCACTTGGCCAAAAAGGGCGTATGCGTTTTTTCCTGAATATATTCAGGAAAACACGCATACGCCCTTTTTGGCCAACCAAGCAAGCTTGCAAAGGAAATCTGCACTACAATGAAGTCTCACTTCCCCCCGGTCAAAAGGGCTATCTGAAAAAAGTGTAAAATCCAGAAAGGCAGGACAGGCCATGGAGAACTGGAAGCCTTGTTATGCTGATGGGCGGGATGTAAATTGCCAACAGACACTCGGGGGAAGTGTATGGTGTTTCCTGAAACATCTGAAAAACAAAGCAACAGAGCCTAGGGCACTTCCACTTATGGTCCTATAGCTTAGGGAAATTAAAATCAAAAAGACACAGCACCCCAAAGTTTGGGACGCCTCTGTTTACAAGAACCTCATTTACAGTACAAGTTCAACATCGCAGAAAGTGAAAAATGGATAAAGAACTTGTGGTACTTACGTACAATGCAGTATCACTCAGCAATGAAATCTATGTCATCAGGCCCGTAGCAGCATAATGAGTGGATTCAGGTACGATGATTCTAACTGAAATAAGTCACACAGAAAAAGAAACATCATAAGATATCAGTAATACACGGAATGTAAACTTGGCTACACAGGAACTGAATTACAGAACAGAACAGGGTCTCAAATTTAGAAAACCAACTTATGCTTGCTTAAGGGGAAAGGTGAGTTGGGGTGCTGCATAAAACCAGAGATTGAAATGAGCACAGATAAAGTTCCTTAAGCCAAATATGGAATAGACAAGAGCTACTCCTTGCTCAACGAAATGGACTCAACACCCCATATTAAACGCCTAAGAATGTACCTGACTAGTAAGCATCTTAAAACCTATGGATTGCTATGTCTCCGAAAGAGAATCAAGCATGTGTACAGGGGCATAAACGCAGCAGTGATAGGATTGGAGAGATTTGGTGAGCAAATGAAGACCCTTTGAAGTCATATTTTATGGTACCCATTCCACGGGTTTTAACTACCCAGGTTTAAGGTATTCTTCCTTCAGCTAAAACATGCATGTGGAACCTAGAGTATGATCAACCATGTGATTGGGAGACGTGTTCAAATATGTCTCAGTTTTCGTACCCTGGTACTTGGGTGCAACATTCCAGACGCTTTACTAACACTCTCCCGACTTGGAGAGTCAGTCCCTTTAACCTCCTGTTTGGCCCAGTTTGCAATTTCTGCGGAAGATGAACAGGAATAGGGAGAACCAATGAGAGACTAGCTGGACGTGTCTGAACGGGCAAATTTAACTCTCATTTCCCACCAGGAAGAGGAATTAACCAAAGGCTCCGTGTGCCGTGCCGGAACCAGATTAGGGCCTGAAGCCATCCTGCGGTGTTGCGGCCAGCTCAAAAGAAAGCGAGTTGAAGAAAGGAGCTCAGGGGCACTGTAATTCACAAACCTGCATAGTTATAAATGACAGCTATCGTCCAAAAATATACTGAAGTAAGGCTGCCAAGAGGACTTGAAAGCGGGGCAGAATTGCAGGAAACCGATTTCAGGAGGTAGACTGGAATTGCATTGAAAGCATAGGAAAAGAGGCAGAACGTCCACAATGATGCACTTGGCCAAAAAGTGCATATGCATTTTTTCCTGAATATATTCAGGAAAAAACGCATACGCACTTTTTGGCAAACCAAGCAAGCTTGCAAAGGAAATCTGCACTACAATGAAGTCTCACTTCCCCCCGGTCAAAAGGGCCATCTGAAAAAAGTGTAAAATCCAGAAAGGCAGGACAGGCCATGGAGAACTGGAAGCCTTGTTATGCTGATGGGCGGGATGTAAATTGCCAACAGACACTCGGGAGAAGTGTATGGTGTTTCCTGAAACATCTAAAAAACAAAGCAACAGAGCCTAGGGCACTTCCACTTATGGTCCTATGGCTTAGGGAAATTAAAATGAAAAAGACACAGGCACCCCAAAGGTTGGAATGGCTCTGTTTACAAGAACCTCGTTTACAGTACAAGTTCAACATCGCAGAAAGTGAAAAATGGAGAAAGAAGTTGTGGTATTTACTTAGAAAGCAATATCACTCAGCAATGAAATCTATGTCTTCAGGCCCATAGCAGCACAATGAGTGGATTCAGGTATGATGATTCTAACTGAAATAAGTCACACAGAAAAAGAAACATCATAAGATATCACTAATACACGGAATGTAAACTTGGCTACACAGGAACTGAATTACAGAACAGAACAGGGTCTCAAATTTAGAAAACCAACTTATGCTTGCTTAAGGGGAAAGGTGAGTTGGGGTGCTGCATAAAACCAGAGATTGAAATGAACACAGATAAAGTTCCTTAAGCCAAATATGGAATAGACAAGAGCTACTCCTTGCTCAACGAAATGGACTCAAGACCCCATATTAAACGCCTAAGTATGTACCTGACTAGTAAGTATCTTAAAACTTATGGATTGCTATGTCTCCGAAAGAGAATCAAGCATATGTACAGGGGCATAAACGCAGCAGTGATAGGATTGGAGAGGTTCGGTGAGCAAATGAAGACCCTTTGAAGTCATATTGCATGGTACCCATTACACGGGTCTGAACTCTCCACGTTTAAGGTATTCTTCCTTCAGCTAAAACATGCATGTGGAACCCAGAGTATGATCAACCGTGTGAACGGGAGACGTGTTCAAATATGTCTCAGTTTTCCTCCCCTGGTACTCGGGTGCAACATTCCAGACGCTTTACTAACACTCTCCCCACTTGGAGAGTCAGCGCCTTTAACCTCCTGTTTGGCCCAGTTTGCAATTTCTGCGGAAGATGAACAGGAATAGCGAGAACCAATGAGAGACTAGCTGGAGGTGTCTGGACGGGCAAATTTAACTCTCATTTCCCACCAGGAAGAGGAAATAACCAAAGGCTCAGCGTGCCATGCCGGAACCAGATTAAGGCCTGAAGCCATCCTGCGGTGTTGCGGCCAGCTCACAAGAAAGTGAGTTCAAGAAAGGCGCTCAGGGGCACTGTAATTCACAAACCTGCAGAGTTATAAATGACAGCTATCGTCCAAAAATATACTGAAGTAAGGCTGCCAAGAGGACTTGAAAGCGGGGCAGAATTGCAGGAA
Organism: Pseudorca crassidens; assembly: GCF_039906515.1. NCBI lineage: Eukaryota > Metazoa > Chordata > Mammalia > Artiodactyla > Delphinidae > Pseudorca > Pseudorca crassidens. The sequence continues at coordinate 392,121 of NW_027136348.1, forward strand.
ACCGATTTTAGGAGGTAGACTGGAATTGCATTGAAAGCATAGGAAAAGAGGCAGAACGTCCACAATGATGCACTTGGCCAAAAAGGGTGTATGCGTTTTTTCCTGAATATATTCAGGAAAACACGCATACGCCCTTTTTGGCCAACCAAGCAAGCTTGCAAAGGAAATCTGCACTACAATGAAGTCTCACTTCCCCCCGGTCAAAAGGGCCATCTGAAAAAAGTGTAAAATCCAGAAAGGCAGGACAGGCCATGGAGAACTGGGAGCCTTGTTATGCTGATGGGCGGGATGTAAATTGCCAACAGACACTCGGGAGAAGTGTATGGTGTTTCCTGAAACATCTAAAAAACAAAGCAACAGAGCCTAGGGCACTTCCACTTATGGTCCTATAGCTTAGGGAAATTAAAATCAAAAAGACACAGCCACCCCAAAGTTTGGGACGCCTCTGTTTACAAGAACCTCGTTTACAGTACAAGTTCAACATCGCAGAAAGTGAAAAATGGATAAAGAAGTTGTGGTATTTACTTACAAAGCAATATCACTCAGCAATGAAATCTATGTCATCAGGCCCTTAGCAGCACAATGAGTGGATTCAGGTATGATGATTCTAACTGAAATAAGTCACACAGAAAAAGAAACATCATAAGATATCAGTAATACACGGAATGTAAACTTGGCTACACAGGAACTGAATTACAGAACAGAACAGGGTCTCAAATTTAGAAAACCAACTTATGCTTGCTTAAGGGGAAAGGTGAGTTGGGGTGCTGCATAAAACCAGAGATTGAAATGAGCACAGATAAAGTTCCTTAAGCCAAATATGGAATAGACAAGAGCTACTCCTTGCTCAACGAAATGGACTCAACACCACATATTAAACGCCTAAGAATGTACCTGACTAGTAAGTATCTTAAAACCTATGGATTGCTATGTCTCCGAAAGAGAATCAAGCATGTGTACAGGGGCATAAACGCAGCAGTGATAGGATTGGAGAGGTTCGGTGAGCAAATGAAGACACTTTGAAGTCATATTTTATGGTACCCATTCCACGGGTTTCAACTACCCAGGTTTAAGGTATTCTTCCTTCAGCTAAAACATGCATGTGGAACCTAAAGTGTGATCAACCATGTGATTGGGAGACGTGTCCAAATATGTCTCAGTTTTCGTACCCTGGTACTCGGGTGCAACATTCCAGACGCTTTACTAACACTCTCCCGACTTGGAGAGTCAGTGCCTTTAACCTCCTGTTTGGCCCAGTTTGCAATTACTGCGGAAGATGAACAGGAATAGGGAGAACCAATGAGAGACTAGCTGGACGTGTCTGAACGGGCAAATTTAACTCTCATTTCCCACCAGGAAGAGGAATTAACCAAAGGCTCAGCGTGCCGTGCCGGAACCAGATTACGGCCTGAAGCCATCCTGCGGTGTTGCGGCCAGCTCACAAGAAAGCGAGTTGAAGAAAGGAGCTCAGGGGCACTGTAATTCACAAACCTGCAGAGTTATAAATGACAGCTATCATCCAAAAATATACTGAAGTAAGGCTGCCAAGAAGACTTGAAAGCGGGGCAGAATTGCAGGAAACCGATTTCAGGAGGTAGACTGGAATTGCATTGAAAGCATAGGAAGAGAGGCAGAACGTCCACAATGATGCACTTGGCCAAAAAGGGCGTATGCGTTTTTTCCTGAATATATTCAGGAAAAAACGCATACGCCCTTTTTGGCCAACCAAGCAAGCTTGCAAAGGAAATCTGCACTACAATGAAGTCTCACTTCCCCCCGGTCAAAAGGGCCATCTGAAAAATGTGTAAAATCCAGAAAGGCAGGACAGGCCATGGAGAACTGGGAGCCTTGTTATGCTGATGGGCGGGATGTAAATTGCCAACAGACACTCGGGGGAAGTGTATGGTGTTTCCTGAAACATCTAAAAAACAAAGCAACAGAGCCTAGGGCACTTCCACTTATGGTCCTATAGCTTAGGGAAATTAAAATCAAAAAGACACAGCCACCCCAAAGGTTGGAACGGCTCTGTTTACAAGAACCTCGTTTACAGTACAAGTTCAACATCGCAGAAAGTGAAAAATGGATAAAGAAGTTGTGGTATTTACGTACAATGCAGTATCACTCAGCAATGAAATCTATGTCATCAGGCCCTTAGCAGCACAATGAGTGGATTCAGGTATGATGATTCTAACTGAAATAAGTCACACAGAAAAAGAAACATCATAAGATATCAGTAATACATGGAATGTAAACTTGGCTACACAGGAACTGAATTACAGAACAGAACAGGGTCTCAAATTTAGAAAACCAACTTATGCTTGCTTAAGGGGAAAGGTGAGTTGGGGTGCTGCATAAAACCAGAGATTGAAATGAGCACAGATAAAGTTCCTTAAGCCAAATATGGAATAGACAAGAGCTACTCCTTGCTCAACGAAATGGACTCAACACCGCATATTAAACGCCTAAGAATGTACCTGACTAGTAAGTATCTTAAAACCTATGGATTGCTATGTCTCCGAAAGAGAATCAAGCATGTGTACAGGGGCATAAACGCAGCAGTGATAGGATTGGAGAGGTTCGGTGAGCAAATGAAGACCCTTTGAAGTCATATTGCATGGTACCCATTCCACGGGTCTCAACTCTCCAGGTTTAAGGTATTCTTCCTTCAGCTAAAACATGCATGTGGAACCCAGAGTATGATCAACCGTGTGATCGGGAGACGTGTTCAAATATGTCTCAGTTTTCCTCCCCTGGTACTCGGGTGCAACATTCCAGACGCTTTACTAACACTCTCCCCACTTGGAGAGTCAGCGCCTTTAACCTCCTGTTTGGACCAGTTTGCAATTTCTGCGGAAGATGAACAGGAATAGGGAGAACCAATGAGAGACTAGCTGGAGGTGTCTGGACGGGCAAATTTAACTCTCATTTCCCACCAGGAAGAGGAAATAACCAAAGGCTCAGCGTGCCATGCCGGAACCAGATTAGGGCCTGAAGCCATCCTGCGGTGTTGCAGCCAGCTCACAAGAAAGCGAGTTGAAGAAAGGAGCTCAGGGGCACTGTAATTCACAAACCTGCAGAGTTATAAATGACAGCTATCGTCCAAAAATATACTGAAGTAAGGCTGCCAAGAGGACTTGAAAGCGGGGCAGAATTGCAGGAAACCGATTTCAGGAGGTAGACTGGAATTGCATTGAAAGCATAGGAAAAGAGGCAGAACGTCCACAATGATGCACTTGGCCAAAAAGGGCATATGCATTTTTTCCTGAATGTATTCAGGAAAACACGCATACGCCCTTTTTGGCCAACCAAGCAAGCTTGCAAAGGAAATCTGCACTACAATGAAGTCTCACTTCCCCCCAGTCAAAAGGGCCATCTGAAAAAAGTGTAAAATCCAGAAAGGCAGGACAGGCCATGGAGAACTGGGAGCCTTGTTATGCTGATGGGCGGGATGTAAATTGCCAACAGACACTCGGGAGAAGTGTATGGTGTTTCCTGAAACATCTGAAAAACAAAGCAACACAGCCTAGGGCACTTCCACTTATGGTCCTATAGCTTAGGGAAATTAAAATCAAAAAGACACAGCACCCCAAAGTTTGGGACGCCTCTGTTTACAAGAACCTCGTTTACCGTACAAGTTCAATATCACAGAAACTGAAAAATGGATAAAGAACTTGTGGTACTTACGTACAATGCAGTATCACTCAGCAATGAAATCTATGTCATCAGGCCCGTAGCAGCATAATGAGTGGATTCAGGTACGATGATTCTAACTGAAATAAGTCACACAGAAAAAGAAACATCATAAGATATCACTAATACACGGAATGTAAACTTGGCTACACAGGAACTGAATTCCAAAACAAAACAGGGTCTCAAATTTAGAAAACCAACTTATGCTTGCTTAAGGGGAAAGGTGAGTTGGGGTGCTGCATAAAACCAGAGATTGAAATGAGCACAGATAAAGTTCCTTAAGCCAAATATGGAATAGACAAGAGCTACTCCTTGCTCAACGAAATGGACTCAACACCCCATATTAAACGCCTAAGAATGTACCTGACTAGTAAGTATCTTAAAACCTATGGATTGCTATGTCTCCGAAAGAGAATCAAGCATGTGTACAGGGGCATAAACGCAGCAGTGATAGGATTGGAGAGGTTCGGTGAGCAAATGAAGACCCTTTGAAGTCATATTGCATGGTACCCATTCCACGGGTCTCAACTCTCCAGGTTTAAGGTATTCTTCCTTCAGCTAAAACATGCATGTGGAACCCAGAGTATGATTAACTGTGTGATTGGGAGACGTGTTCAAATATGTCTCAGTTCTCCTCCCCTGTTACTCGGGTGCAACATTCCAAACGCTTTACTAACACTCTCCCCACTTGGAGAGTCAGCGCCTTTAACCTCCTGTTTGGCCCAGTTTGCAATTTCTGCGGAAGATGAACAGGAATAGGGAGAACCAATGAGAGACTAGCTGGAGGTGTCTGGACGGGCAAATTTAACTCTCATTTCCCACCAGGAAGAGGAAATAACCAAAGGCTCAGCATGCCATGCCAGAACCAGATTAGGGCCTGAAGCCATCTTGCGGTGTTGCGGCCAGCTCACAAGAAAGCGAGTTGAAGAAAGGAGCTCAGGGGCACTGTAATTCACAAAACTGCAGAGTTATAAATGACAGCTATCGTCCAAAAATATACTGAAGTAAGGCTGCCAAGAGGACTTGAAAGCGGGGCAGAATTGCAGGAAACCGATTTCAGGAGGTAGACTGGAATTGCATTGAAAGCATAGGAAAAGAGTCAGAAAGTCCACAATGATGCACTTGTCCAAAACGGGCGTATGCGTTTTTTCCTGAGTATATTCAGGAAAAAACGCATACGCCCTTTTTGGCCAACCAAGCAAGCTTGCAAAGGAAATCTGCACTACAATGAAGTCTCACTTCCCCCTAGTCAAAAGGGCCATCTGAAAAAAGTGTAAAATCCAGAAAGGCAGGACAGGCCATGCAGAACTGGGAGCCTTGTTATGCTGATGGGTGGGATGTAAATTGCCAACAGACACTCGGGAGAAGTGTATGGTGTTTCCTGAAACATCTAAAAAACAAAGCAACAGAGCCTAGGGCACTTCCACTTATGGTCCTATAGCTTAGGGAAATTAAAATCAAAAAGACACAGCCAACCCAATGTTTGGGACACCTCTGTTTACAAGAACCTCGTTTACAGTACAAGTTCAACATCACAGAAAGTGAAAAATGGATAAAGAAGTTGTGGTATTTACTTACAAAGCAATATCACTCAGCAATGAAATCTATGTCATCAGGCCCTTAGCAGCACAATGAGTGGATTCAGGTATGATGATTCTAACTGAAATAAGTCACACAGAAAAAGAAACATCATAAGATATCAGTAATACACGGAATGTAAACTTGGCTACACAGGAACTGAATTACAGAACAGAACAGGGTCTCAAATTTAGAAAACCAACTTATGCTTGCTTAAGGGGAAAGGTGAGTTGGGGTGCTGCATAAAACCAGAGATTGAAATGAGCACAGATAAAGTTCCTTAAGCCAAATATGGAATAGACAAGAGCTACTCCTTGCTCAACGAAATGGACTCAACACCGCATATTAAACGCCTAAGAATGTACCTGACTAGTAAGTATCTTAAAACCTATGGATTGCTACGTCTCCAAAAGAGAATCAAGCGTGTGTACAGGGGCATAAACGCAGCAGCGATAGGATTGGAGAGGTTCGGTGAGCAAATGAAGACCCTTTGAAGTCATATTGCATGGTACCCATTCCACGGGTCTCAACTCTCCAGGTTTAAGGTATTCTTCCTTCAGCTAAAACATGCATGTGGAACCCAGAGTATGATCAACCGTGTGAACGGGAGACGTGTTCAAATATGTCTCAGTTTTCCTTCCCTGGTACTCGGGTGCAACATTCCAGACGCTTTACTAACACTCTCCCCACTAGGAGAGTCAGCGCCTTTAACCTCCTGTTTGGCCCAGTTTGCCATTTCTGCGGAAGATGAACAGGAATAGGGAGAACCAATGAGACACTAGCTGGAGGTGTCTGGACGGGCAAATTTATCTCTCATTTCCCACCAGGAAGAGGAAATAACCAAAGGCTCAGCGTGCCGTGCCGGAACCAGATTAGGGCCTGAAGCCATCCTGCGGTGTTGCGGCCAGCTCACAAGAAAGCGAGTTGAAGAAAGGAGCTCAGGGGCAGTGTAATTCACAAACCTGCAGAGATATAAATGACAGCTATCGTCCAAAAATATACTGAAGTAAGTCTGCCAAGAGGACTTGAAAGCGGGGCAGAATTGCAGGAAACCGATTTCAGGAGGTAGACTGGAATTGCATTGAAAGCATAGGAAAAGAGGCAGAACGTCCACAATGATGAACTTGGCCAAAAAGAGCGTATGCGTTTTTTCCTGAATATATTCAGGAAAAAACGCATACGCCCCTTTTGGCCAACCAAGCAAGCTTGCAAAGGAAATCTGCACTACAATGAAGTCTCACTTCCCCCCGGTCAAAAGGGCCATCTGAAAAAAGTGTAAAATCCAGAAAGGCAGGACAGTCCATAGAGAACTGGGAGCCTTGTTATGCTTATGGGCGGGATGTAAATTGCCAACAGACACTCGGGAGAAGTGTATGGTGTTTCCTGAAACATCTGAAAAACAAAGCAACACAGCCTAGGGCACTTCCACTTATGGTCCTATAGCTTAGGGAAATTAAAATCAAAAAGACACAGCACCCCAAAGTTTGGGACGCCTCTGTTTACAAGAACCTCGTTTACCGTACAAGTTCAATATCACAGAAACTGAAAAATGGATAAAGAACTTGTGGTACTTACGTACAATGCAGTATCACTCAGCAATGAAATCTATGTCATCAGGCCCGTAGCAGCATAATGAGTGGATTCAGGTACGATGATTCTAACTGAAATAAGTCACACAGAAAAAGAAACATCATAAGATATCACTAATACACGGAATGTAAACTTGGCTACACAGGAACTGAATTCCAAAACAAAACAGGGTCTCAAATTTAGAAAACCAACTTATGCTTGCTTAAGGGGAAAGGTGAGTTGGGGTGCTGCATAAAACCAGAGATTGAAATGAGCACAGATAAAGTTCCTTAAGCCAAATATGGAATAGACAAGAGCTACTCCTTGCTCAACGAAATGGACTCAACACCCCATATTAAACGCCTAAGAATGTACCTGACTAGTAAGTATCTTAAAACCTATGGATTGCTATGTCTCCAAAAGAGAATCAAGCATGTGTACAGGGGCATAAACGCAGCAGTGATAGGATTGGAGAGGTTCGGTGAGCAAATGAAGACCCTTTGAAGTCATATTGCATGGTACCCATTCCACGGGTCTCAACTCTCCAGGTTTAAGGTATTCTTCCTTCAGCTAAAACATGCATGTGGAACCCAGAGTATGATCAACTGTGTGATTGGGAGACGTGTTCAAATATGTCTCAGTTCTCCTCCCCTGTTACTCGGGTGCAACATTCCAAACGCTTTACTAACACTCTCCCCACTTGGAGAGTCAGCGCCTTTAACCTCCTGTTTGGCCCAGTTTGCAATTTCTGCGGAAGATGAACAGGAATAGGGAGAACCAATGAGAGACTAGCTGGAGGTGTCTGGACGGGCAAATTTAACTCTCATTTCCCACCAGGAAGAGGAAATAACCAAAGGATCAGCATGCCATGCCAGAACCAGATTAGGGCCTGAAGCCATCTTGCGGTGTTGCGGCCAGCTCACAAGAAAGCGAGTTGAAGAAAGGAGCTCAGGGGCACTGTAATTCACAAAACTGCAGAGTTATAAATGACAGCTATCGTCCAAAAATATACTGAAGTAAGGCTGCCAAGAGGACTTGAAAGCGGGGCAGAATTGCAGGAAACCGATTTCAGGAGGTAGACTGGAATTGCATTGAAAGCATAGGAAAAGAGTCAGAAAGTCCACAATGATGCACTTGTCCAAAAAGGGCGTATGCGTTTTTTCCTGAGTATATTCAAGAAAAAACGCATACGCCCTTTTTGGCCAACCAAGCAAGCTTGCAAAGGAAATCTGCACTACAATGAAGTCTCACTTCCCCCCGGTCAAACGGGCCATCTGAAAAAAGTGTAAAATCCAGAAAGGCAGGACAGGCCATGCAGAACTGGGAGCCTTGTTATGCTGATGGGTGGGATGTAAATTGCCAACAGACACTCGGGAGAAGTGTATGGTGTTTCCTGAAACATCTAAAAAACAAAGCAACAGAGCCTAGGGCACTTCCACTTATGGTCCTATAGCTTAGGGAAATTAAAATCAAAAAGACACAGCCAACCCAAAGTTTGGGACACCTCTGTTTACAAGAACCTCGTTTACAGTACAAGTTCAACATCACAGAAAGTGAAAAATGGATAAAGAAGTTGTGGTATTTACTTACAAAGCAATATCACTCAGCAATGAAATCTATGTCATCAGGCCCTTAGCAGCACAATGAGTGGATTCAGGTATGATGATTCTAACTGAAATAAGTCACACAGAAAAAGAAACATCATAAGATATCAGTAATACACGGAATGTAAACTTGGCTACACAGGAACTGAATTACAGAACAGAACAGGGTCTCAAATTTAGAAAACCAACTTATGCTTGCTTAAGGGGAAAGGTGAGTTGGGGTGCTGCATAAAACCAGAGATTGAAATGAGCACAGATAAAGTTCCTTAAGCCAAATATGGAATAGACAAGAGCTACTCCTTGCTCAACGAAATGGACTCAACACCGCATATTAAACGCCTAAGAATGTACCTGACTAGTAAGTATCTTAAAACCTATGGATTGCTACGTCTCCAAAAGAGAATCAAGCGTGAGTACAGGGGCATAAACGCAGCAGTGATAGGATTGGAGAGGTTCGGTGAGCAAATGAAGACCCTTTGAAGTCATATTGCATGGTACCCATTCCACGGGTCTCAACTCTCCAGGTTTAAGGTATTCTTCCTTCAGCTAAAACATGCATGTGGAACCCAGAGTATGATCAACCGTGTGATCGGGAGAAGTGTTCAAATATGTCACAGTTTTTGTCGCCTGGTACTCGGGTGCAACATTCCAGACGCTTTACTAACACTCTCCCCACTTGGAGAGTCAGTGCCTTTAACCTCCTGTTTGGTACAGTTTGCAAATTCTGCGGAAGATGAACAGGAATAGGGAGAACCAATGAGAGACTAGCTGGAGGTGTCTGGACGGGCAAAGTTAACTCTCATTTCCCACCAGGAAGAGGAATTAACCAAAGGCTCAGAGTGCCGTGCCGGAACCAGATTAGGGCCTGAAGCAATCCTGCGGTGTTGCGGCCAGCTCACAAAAAAGCGAGTTAAAGGAAGGAGCTCAGGGGCACTGTAATTCACAAACCTGCAGAGTTATAAATGAAAGCTATCGTCCAAAAATATACTGAAGTAAGGCTGCCAAGAGGACTTGAAAGCGGGGCAGAATTGCAGGAAACCGATTTCAGGAGGTAGACTGGAATTGCATTTAAAGCATAGGAAAAGAGGCAGAACGTCCACAATGATGCACTTGGCCAAAAAGGGCGTATGCGTTTTTTCCTGAATATATTCAGGAAAAAACGCATACGCCCTTTTTGGCCAACCAAGCAAGCTTGCAAAGGAAATCTGCACTACAATGAAGTCTCACTTCCCCCCGGTCAAAAGGGCCATCTGAAAAAAGTGTAAAATCCAGAAAGGCAGGACAGGCCAGGGAGAACTGGGAGCCTTGTTATGCTGATGGGCGGGATGTAAATTGCCAACAGTCACTAGGGAGAAGTGTATGGTGTTTCCTGAAACATCTAAAAAACAAAGCAACAGAGCCTAGGGCACTTCCACTTATGGTCCTATAGCTTAGGGAAATTAAAATCGAAAAGACACAGCCACCCCAATGTTTGGGACAGCTCTGTTTACAAGAATCTCATTTACGGTACAAGTTCAATATCGCAGAAAGTGAAAAATGGATAAAGAAGTTGTGGTACATACGTACAATGCAATATCACTCAGCAATGAAATCTATGTAATCAGGCCCATAGCTTCATAATGAGTGGATTCAGGTATGATGATTCTAACTGAAATAAGTCACACAGAAAAATAAACATCATAAGATATCACTAATACACGGAATGTAAACTCGGTTACACAGGAACTGAATTACAAAACAGAACAGGGTCTCAAATTTAGAAAACCAACTTATGCTTGCTTAAGGGGAAAGGTGAGTTGGGGTGCTACATAAATCCAGAGACTGAAATGAGCACAGATAAAGTTCCTTAAGCCAAATATGGAATAGACAAGAGCTACTCCTTGCTCAACGTAATGGACTCAACACCCCATATTAAACGCCTAAGAATGTACCTGACTAGTAAGTATCTTAAAACCTATGGATGGCTATCTCTCTGAAAGAGAATCAGGCATGTGTACCGGGGCATAAACGCAGCAGTGGTAACATTGGAGAGGTTCGGTGAGCAAATTAAGACCCTTTGAAGTCATATTGCATGGTACCCATTCCACGGGTCTCAACTCTCCAGGTTTAAGGTATTCTTCCTTCAGCTAAAACATGCATGTGGAACCTAGAGTATGATGAACCGTGTGATTGGGAGACGTGTTCAAATACGTCTCAGTTTTCGTCCCCTGGTACTCGGGAGCAACATTCCAGACGCTTTACTAACCCTCTCCCGACTTGGAGAGTCAGTGCCTTTAACCTACTGTTTGGCCCAGTTTGCAATTTCTGTGGAAGATGAACAGGAATAGGGAGAACAAATGAGGGACTATCTGGAGGTGTCTAGATGGGCAATTTAACTCTCATTTCCCACCAGGAACAGGAATTAACCAAAGGCTCAGCATGCCGTGATGGAACCAGATTAGGGCCTGAAGCAATCCTGCGGTGTTGCGGCCAGCTCACAAGAAAGCGAGTTGAAGAAAGGAGCTCAGGGGATCTGTAATTCACAAACCTGCAGAGTTATAAATGACAGCTATCGTCCAAAAATATACTGAAGTAAGGCTGCCAAGAGGACTTGAAAGCGGGGCAGAATTGCAGGAAACCGATTTCAGGAGGTAGACTGGAATTGCATTTAAAGTTAGGAAAATAGGCAGAACGTCCACAATGATGCACTTGGCCAAAAAGTGCGTATGTGTTTTTTCCTGAATATATTCAGGAAAAAACGAATACGCCCTTTTTGTCCAACCAAGCAAGCTTGCAAAGAAACCTGCACTACAATGAAGTCTCACTTCCCCCCGGTCAAAAGGGCCATCTGAAAAAAGTGTAAAATCCAGAAAGGCAGGACAGGCCATGGAGAACTGAGAGCCTTGTTATGCTGATGGGTGGATGTAAATTGCCAACAGCCACTTGGGAGAAGTGTATGGTGTTTCCTGAAACATCTAAAAAACAAAGCAACAGTGCCTATGGCACTTCCACTTATGGTCCTATAGCTTAGGGAAATTAAAATCAAAAAGACACAGCCACCCCAAAGTTTGGGACGGCTCTGTTTACAAGAACCTCGTTTACGGTACAAGTTCAATATTGCAGAAAGTGAAAAATGGATAAAGAAGTTGTGGTACTTACGTACAATGCAATATCACTCAGCAATGAAATCTATGTCATCAGGCCCATAGCAGCATAATGAGTGGATTCAGGTATGATGATTCTAACTGAAATAAGTCACACAGAAAATGAAACAGCATGAGATATCACTAATACACGGAATGTAAACTTGGCTACACAGAAACTGAATTACAAAATAGAACAGGGACTCAAATTTAGAAAACCATCTTATGCTTGCTTAAGGGGAAAGGTGAGTTGGGGTGCTGCATAAAAGCAGAGTTTGAAATTAGCACAGATACTGTTCCATAAGCCAAATATGGAATAGACAAGACCTACCCCTTGCTCAACGTAATTGGTTCAGCAATGAGGTATCACCTCACACCTGGTAGAATAGGCATCATAGAAAATCTACAAACAAAAAATGCTGGAAAGGGTGTGGAGAAAAGGAACCCTCTTCCACTATTGTTGGGAATATAAATTGATACAGTCATTATGGAGAACAATATGGAATTTCTTAAGAAACTAACAATAGAATTCCCATATGATACAGCAATCCCAGTACTGGACATATACCCAGACAAATCCATAAATCAAAAAGAGACATTCACCGCAATGTTCATTGCATCACTATTTACAATATCGAGGTAATGGAAGCAACCTAAATGCCCACAGACAGACGAATGCATAAAGCCGTGGTACATATATAAAATGGAATATTACTAAGCCATGAAAAGGAATGAAATTGGGTCATTTGTAGAGACGTCGATGGATCCAGAGACTGTCATACAGAGTGAAGTAAGTCAGAAAGAGAAAAACAAATCTTGTATATTCATGCATATATGTGGAACCTAGAAAAACTGTACAGATTAACCATTTTGCAAGGCATAAATAGAGCAACAGATGTAGACAACAAACGTATGGACAACAAGGGGGGAAAGCTGTTGGGGGGGTGGTGGTGGGAGGAGTTGAGAGACTGGGATTGGCATGTATACATTTATATGTATAAAATAGATAACCAATAAGAACCTGCTGTATAAAAATATAAAATAAAATTCAAAATTAAAAAGAAATAAAATTTAAAAAATAAAACAGAAAAAACAATTATTCCCTGCACATACATGTATTTATATGAATAATTTATTTCCATGCTTATATCTGTAAATACAAAAAAGAGGAATAAAATCTACCTTGAACCAAAAACGAAAAAGAGAAAAAAAACACAGAACCCACCAGTTACACAGAGGAAAACCGTATCAGGGCACTTGCTCCAGTTGTAAACAATTCTGAAGTTGGTCAGTGGTGGGGAATCGTCTCCCATTCAGCCAGCAGCCCCCACGCAACAAGCGTCCTCATTGCAAAGCTGGGGCACCGTGCCAGGGCATCTGTGAGTAAACGTGAGCTGAGCCCCAGGCCAGTTGCTGCTGAACTATTCCCACCTGTCCCAGGTAAAACACCTGAATATATACAAGGACTTGAAAGCCTAGAGGAAGGGCCATGGAGCCACACGAGTGACAGCATGCCGGCCGACTTGGTGCCTGCAGGCCAGCCAGGATGGTCCTGGCCCTGGGTGCTCTTCTGGAAGATTTCCATTTCCCTGCCTGAGATACCCGTCCTGTCCCTGCCCCCACTGCTTTTTTCCTTCCTCACCTCTGCCCAGGGAGAAATTCCAGCAGCAGGTATGGGTGACACATCCTCTTCTTTAGCAGGTGGCAGCCTGGCAACTGCTGCAGAAAGTCCAGCAGAGCCCCACTCACACTGGGCCACCCACAAAGCCGTGGCCTCTCCCTCCCTCCCACCAGCCCAGCCCCGAGACTGCTGACAGGGCAGAGAAAATGGCGTCAGGCACGGCTGCAGGGGCTCTTGCTGCCTGGAGTGGTATTTATATTGATCTCAACCCAGGCACACCTGGGGAGGGCTGGCCGGCACGGTAAGTCTGCCCAGGTCAGCCAATCATCACCCCTCAGGGGCTCACAGTTGCAGAAAATGGAACTTGCTGAAGCGGCTAGGTCCAAGGAACAGGTGTGGGCTCCCGAGAGTCAGGATAGACAAGGGGCTGCAGCTTTGGCTTGTTTTCTAATCATTTTATCTGGCCCATGAGTGGGAGACAACTTCAAGAAAACCCTCTCCTAATGAGAGGAACCCAGGAGTCAAGGAGAGGAGGGGTGGGTGGTGGTTGGAGACAGAGGCCTGGTGCCCCGGGTGCAGTGGAAGTCTCTGGAAGACCAGGTGGAGGGAGGCCGCACGGAGTGATGCCCAGGGTCACAGACCTGTCACAGCTGCTGTTTGTTAGTTCAAGTCCTGCTCTGAGGTGCTCTGTGTCAGCTCTGAGCGACAGGTGAGCTGGGGGTGCTCTGCAATGAGGGCTATGTGCACGGTTCCTGTGTGCCCAGCCCTGCCACAGTATCTGCAAGGGTAGCTCTGTATCCTGGGAGGGGCCTGACCACGAGAGCCCCGTGGGCTGGGCTGGGGGTGGGGTACCTGCCCAGGTGAGCTCCATATTCTGGGATTGGTCTGACCACGAGAGTCCCATGGGCTGCTGGGGACCTGGTAAAGGATGTCAGGACAGTCAGTGAAGCCACCGAGGATATACCTCCAGTTGCTCCTAATTCCTACACCCTGCTGGTCATTCTACCAACCACCAGGACATGGTATTCTGTATTAGTCTTCAATGATGCCTTCTTTTGTATTCCATTAGTCCCAGAGTCACAAGAAATTTTGGCTTGTGAGTGGCAGGACTCAACATACAACTAAAACAATACTTCCGGGCCGTTCGGCCCCAAGGGTGCAAAAATTCCCACACCATCTTTGGGGAAAGCTTAGCTAAAGACCTAAAAGTTCTACCTCTGGAAAAGGAAACCCTCCTTCAATATGCAGGCGACATTCTGATCGCTAGCCCTACTAAGGAGGCCTCTGAACTACCAAGCCAATAAAGGATAGAAGTTGTCCAAGAAAAAGCTCAAATATCACAGACTGCAGTGACCTGCCTGGGCTTCGTTCTCACAGAAGGTCGGAGAAGCCCATCCCAGGAAAGGGAAGAAACCATTTTCAGCCTTACCCCTTTCTAAAACTAGAAGACAGCTTAGGGGTTCCTGGGGAGGCCAGGGTTTGCTGCTTCTGGATCCCTAACTACAGTCTACTAGCTGGGCCTCTATATGAAACACTGAAAGGAAAAGATGATGATCCTTTTGAATAGAATCCAGAAGTGGCCTTTCAAGAATGGAAAGAGCAGTCAATTCAGACCCTTGCCCTGGAACTCCCTAATTTAGCTAAACCCTTTGACCTTTACATTCCCGGTGAAAGGTGAATCGCCATTGGAGAATTAGTGCAAAAACTGGGACCACTTGAAATGGAACAATGCAAGAATGCCATCCAGGTAGGATAAACTACGGTCACTAAGGGGCTTGGCCCACTGCCACATCTGGCCAAGATACTGGCGGTATCTAAAAACCTGGAAATCAGCAGCCCAAAAGGCCACCTCCCTCCTAAGGGAAAAGGACCCCACGTGGTGATCCTAACCACCAACCATGCCCTGAAGTTGCAGGGTTCGCTCCGTGGGCACACCGACCTCGAGTGAGGAGGCCCTCCAACTCCAACATCCAGAGAGATAACCGGGGGCAACAGGGCACCATGACGACTCGTGTGAACATCACTTGACCTGGAGTTTCTCTCATAAAACAACAAGAGTGTGTCCCAAAAGAGTAGACTACTGCTTGCAGGACTTACTGCACCCAGAGGGGAGCTAATAATCTTGGCGGGGGAACAGTATACCACACTGTCACCATAGAAAAGCCTACAGACACCGTGATGATGGTGGCCAATAAGACCGGCTGGACTCCTGTTTACTTCAAAAGGCTGTTGACTCAGTGGCCATCATGGTCCTTGATCACCACTGACCCTGGACTGTCTGGGAGTTGAGCGGGCAGGGCTCTGACACCTGGTGCTGTTTGTACGTTAATTCAGGGGCCTAATTGAAGAAAGCGCAGACTACTGGTCAGAGCATCTAGGCTGGCAGAAACGGTCAGCCTAAGGTGGCCAAACAAATGTGGGGCGGGGTGAAACCGGCCCCCACAGCGTCTCTGCACATCTCTTTCCTGGACCCTTAAAGGTCATTAGAATCTATAACACTTCCAATGCTGGTGCTCAGGTGGACGAGCAGGGAGGCAGGGGTCCTGGGGACAATCAACGTCACCGGGAGGCTGCTGGGGAGAAGCTCTGACCCTCGCCCCAGGGTATGAGGGCTCCCAACTCAGCACTCAGCAGTTACAGAAGAAGGGTCTGCACCCTCAGCACTCCAAGAATGAGGAACGGGACAAAAAGCAGAGGAGGGGTTTGTCCCCAGCAAAGCCCATTAAAAATCCCTGGGAGATAAAAATAGAATCTGGGCAATAAAGTCAAGTCTAACCTTTTTTATCCTTTGTGCTTTGTCTAATTTCACGTGCTCCTAGGGTCCCGCATGCAGAGGTTCCACACCCGGCACTTCAGACCAGATTTCCTAGTGCAGAATGGCTGGGTCGACACCTCAGCTCCTGGGGCCCAGTGCAGACTCCACGATATAGAGCCTGAGCTACAGCCAACCCGGCCCTCGAGAGCTCCGCCCCCTCCCTCCCTCCCACTGACTCTGACAGGATCTCTACACAGCAGCCCAGCCCACAGCCCACGGGGTAGTGCATGCTCTCACCTCTCCATTCTCTGATCAAAATATAAAGTTTCCTTTGCTTGTGAACCAAACTCAGTCTCGATCTGTTGGCCCCAATGACACTGGGCAGGGGGACACTTGTTGGGGTCCACTCTGGAGGATCAGTAACAGAAATTGAGACTATTGTAACCTCAATGAACAGATGTGTGAGCCAAACTGTAGTTAACATAGAACAGTGTATAAGGCTCGGGTAAAATAAGATGTTTTTAACACTTCCATTTGATATTTCCATCACTTTTTATAAGCAAGTTCAGTGAAAAGGTTTGTCTTATTTGTCAGGTCAATATTAGAGAAACGAAGTGATTTCTTTCCAAGGATGTACATCTAATAATCTTGGTTAAACCTTCAATCCTGTTTTAAATGCTTTTCCATTGAAAATGATACCTCTCTTTCAGCTCCCCCATTTCTGAGAAGTATAAAATCTTATAATTTATTATTACCAAAGGGGAAAGGTGGGAGGAGGGATAAATTAACAGTTTGGAATTAACACATACACACTGCTATGTATAAAATAGATCATCAACAAGGAACTACTGTATAGCACAGGGAACTACACTCAACATTTTGCAATAACCTATAAGGGGAAATAATCTGAAAAAGAATAGATATTTTTATTGACATCATCTATCAATGACAGTTAAAGTGTAGCCTAAGGGAAGCTGGTGGTGAGTGCTTCTGACCCTGAAGACTTCAATTATCTAAAGTTTGGACTCTGCCTACTTCCCAAGGCCCTTAATGAACATATGTGTAGCCGTAGCTTAAAAACTTCCCCAGTTTGGGTTTCGGGGAGACACTGATTTTGAAAAAGCCCTGGTGTTCTCCTTACATGAATGGGACTCTTCCTACTGCTAAAACATGTCTGTCACACCCAGAGGATGGTATACCGTCTGATCGGGAAGAGTTTGGAAAAGGCATCTCATCTCCTCATCTCCTGGTGCTCGGGTTCACCCCTCCAGCGTCTTTACTAACAGTCTCCCCACTTGGAGATGTCAGCACTGTCAACATCCTGTTGTGTACAGTTTGGAATTTGTCCAGAGGATGAAGCGGAAGGATGAGGAACAATGAGAGACAAGTCCTAGGTGTTCAGACAGGCACATGTCACTCTAATTTCCAATCAGGAAGACGAATTGACCAAAGGCTAGGGTTGCCCATGGAAACAGTATAGGGCTTGAGGAAATCCCGCTGCTTTGTGGCCAGTTCCCATAAACACAAGTTGAACAATGGAACTCAGGGGCAGTAAAATTCACAAAACTGCAGAGTTGAAAATATCCATCACTGAAAAATGTCTTGAGGAAAGTCAAAGAAAAGGACTTGTAAGCAAGGGAGAATGGCAGGAAAGGGATTTGAGGAGGTAGAAAGGACTCGCCATTAAGCACAAGAAAAGGAGCTGAACATTGCAGTTGGCCAAAAAGGGTGTATGCGTTTTTTTCTGTATATATTCAAGAAAAGGGCATACACTTTTTTAGCCAACCAAACAGGTGGGCACTGGAAGTCAATACTACAAAAGATATCACTTCGCATCAGTCAGAAGAGCCATCCTCATAAAACGTAAACAACAGAAATGCAGGACAGGGCAACGAGAAGAGGGAGCCCTGTGAGACTTATAGTGGAAATGTATATTGCCAACGGCCATTCTGGAGAAGTGTATTGTGTTTACTAAAGCATCTAAAAAATGAGCTACAGAGCATAGGGCACTTGCACTCATGGGCGTATATCTTGGGAAAAACAAAAATCGAGAGGACACAGGCACCCCAATGTTTACCCCCTCTCTGTTTAAAAGATCCTCGACTAGGATATAACTTAAATGTCTCTGGAGGGAAAAAATGGATAGAGATGTGGTACTTAGGTAGAGTGGAATATTATTCAGCCTGGAAATCAATGAAATATGGCCAGTTGTAACAACTCCCGAGGAGTTACGTATGATCATTCTAAGTGACAGAATTCAAAAAGAAAAAGACACATATCATAAGCTATCACTTAAAGGTGGAATCCAAAATGGCTACACATGAAATAAATTACAAAACAAAAACATAGTCAAATATGTAGAAAACACGCATAAGGCTGCTAAACGGGAAAGGTGGGGAGGGGTGAGGCATCATCCAGGAGGTTGAAATTAGCAAAGATACCATTCCAAATACCAAACTGATAATCAACAAGGCCTACACGGTAGCTAAAAGAACTGCACTCAGCACACTCAAGTCACCGGAAAAGAATATATACGACTGGTAAGAATCTGAAAAAGAATTTATTGATGTCTCTCTGTACGTGAATCAAGTGGATGTACAGCAGCAAGAAACAGAGCTTTGAAAATCAGCTGTAACCAATATAGTAATAAATTGAAAAAAATAAACGACAGAGAGACAGAGAAAACCTCTTACAACTTTTCCTCAGGGACGGTGATGCAACATGGATTGAACACATCTAGACCCACAGCAGGATGAGACATAAGGCTGGAAACTGTTTGCGCTAAGAGAAATGTGAGGTTGGGTGAGGAAATGCACACCCTTTAAAGTAATACTACCTGGTACCCATTCAATGGGTCCCAAATCTGCAGGTTCAAGGGATCTTCCTACAGCTAAAACATGCATGGAAAACCCAGAGGACTGTACACCATGTGATCGGGAGATGTGTCTAAAATGCACCTCATTTATCCTCTCCTGGTGCTCCTGTTCACCATTCCAGCCACGCTACTTAGAATCTCCCCACTTGGAGAATCAGCACATTTAAACTTCTGTTTCACACATTTTGCAAATTGTGAGGAGGATGAACGGGAAGAGGGGGAACCAATGAGAGAATAGTTGTAGGGGTTTGGACGGGCACATATCACTCTAATTTCCCATTAAGAATAAGAATTAAAGAAAGGCTCAGCCTGCCTCGCCGGAGCCAAAATAGGGCCTGAAGCAATCCTGCGGGTTTGAGGCCAGCTCACAAAAGAGCAACTTAAAAAATGGAGCTCAGGGTCACTGCAATTCACAAACCTGCAGAGTTATAAATGAAAACTAACGTCCAAAAATATGTTGAGGTAAGGCAAAGAAGAGGATCTGAATGCAAGACAGAATTGCAAGAAACAGATTTCAAGAGATAGATTGGACTCGTCTTTAACGCACATGAAAAGCGGCAGAATTTCGACAATGATGCAGTTGGCCCAAAAGGGCGTATGCGTTTTTTCCTGATTATATCCAGGAAAAAAACGCATACGCACTTTATGGGCAACGAAGCAAGCAAGCAATGCAAATGTGCACAACAAAGAAGTCTCATTTCCCACCAGTCAAAAGGGCCATCCTAAAAAATTGTAAAAACCAGAAATGCAGGACAGGCCATGGAGAACAGGGAGCCTTTATACGCTGATGGGCAGTGTGTGAACTGCCGAGAGCCACTCTGGAGAAGTGTATGGTGGTTCCTAAATCATCTAAAAAACAGAGCTACAGAGCATAGGACACTTCCAATCATGGGAGTATATCTAGGGAAGTCTAAAATCAACAAGACACAAGCACACCACAGTTTAGGGCTACTCTGTTTACAAGAACCTCAACTTCAGTACACCTTAAATATCCCAGGAAAGAGAACAATGGATAAAGAAGATGTGGTACTTATGTACAATGGAATATCTCTTCACCATGAAATCAATGTAATAAGGCTAGTAGAAGGATAAAGAGTGGATTTAGGTCCGATAATACTACTTGAAATAAGTCAAACAGAAAAAGAAACATATCATAAGATATCACTTATAGAGGGAGGGTAAATATGGCTGCACAAGAAATGAATTACAGAACAGAACAGTGTCTCACATTTAGAAAACACACTTATGTCAGCTTAAGGGGAAAGGAGAGGTGGGGTGATGCATAAAACCAGAGTTTGAAATTAGCACAGATACCGTTCAATAAACCAAATAGGTATTAGACAAGATCTACACCTTGTTCAATGAACTGGCCTCAACACACCCTATACACCGCAGAGAAATATATCTGAGTAATAAGAATCTTAAAACCCATGTATTGATATATCTCCATAAGGGAATCAAGTGTGTGCAGAGCGGCACAAACACAGCAGTGAAAATGAGCTAAACCCCATTATAGAAATAAATTTTAAAAACAAAACGCTGAAACAATGAAAGAGAGAAAAATTCTTACAAAATTCGCTCAGGGGCTGTGATGCAACCTGGATTGACCACATATAAACCCACAGCTGGATAAGACATAAGGCTGGACACTTGGGGCTGAGAGGATTGGTGAGCTTTGGTGAGCAACTGCCGAAAGTTTAATGCAATACTTCATGCTACTCATTCCAAGGGTCCCAACACTCCAGGTTGAAGGGAATCTTCCTACAGCTAAACCATGCTTGGGAAACCCAGTGACTGGTATACCATATGATCGGGAAAGGTTTCTAAAACGCACCTCATTTTTCCTCTCCTGGGGCTCCGGATCGACATTCCAGCCACTTTACTAACAACATCCCCACATGGAGAGTCAATGCCTTTAAGTTCTGGTATTGCACAGTCTGCAGTTAGTGCGGAGGATGAATGGGAATAGGGGGAACCAGTGAGAAACTAGCTGTAGCGGTTTCAATGGGCACATGTCACTCTAATGTCACATCAGTAAGAAGAATTAACCAAAGGCACAGCAAGGTGCCCCAGAAGAAAAATAGGGCTTCAAGGAATCCTGTGGTTATGGGGCAAGACCACAAAAATAAGAGCTGAAAAATGGAGCTAAGGGCCACTGCAATTCAAAAACCTGCAGAGTTATAAAGGCCAACTATTTTCAAAAAATATATTGAGGTAAGGCTATGAAGAGGCATTGAAAGCAAGGCAGAATTGCAGGAAACCGATTACAGTAGGTAGACTGGAATTGCATTGAAAACATATGAAGAGAGTCAGAACCTCGACAATGATGCACTTGGCCAAAAAGGGCGTATGCGTTTTTTCCTGAATATATTCAGGAAAAAACGCATACGCCCTTTTTGGCCAACCAAGTAAGCTTGCAAAGGAAATCTGCACTACAATGAACTCTCACTTCCACCGGGTCAAAAGGGCCATCTGAAAAAAGTGTAAAATCCATAAAGGCACCACAGGCCATGGAGAACTGGGAGCCTTCTTATGCTGATGGGCGGGATGTAAATTGCCAACAGACACTCGGGAGAAGGGTATGGTGTTTCCTGAAACATCTAAAATACAAAGCAACAGAGCCTAGGGCACTTCCACTTATGGTCCTATAGCTTAGGGAAATTAAAATCAAAAAGACACAGCCACCCCAAAGTTTGGGACGCCTCTGTTTACAAGAACCTCGTTTACAGTACAAGTTCAACATCGCAGAAATTGAAAAATGGATAAAGAAGTTGTGGTATTACTTACAAAAGAATATCACTCAGCAATGAAATCTATGTCATCAGGCCCTTAGCAGCACAATGAGTGGATTCAGGTATGATGATTCTAACTGAAATAAGTCACACAGAAAAAGAAACATCATAAGATATCAGTAATGCACGGAATGTAAACTTGGCTACACAGGAACTGAATTACAGAACAGAACAGGGTCTCAAATTTAGAAAAGCAACTTATGCTTGCTTAAGGGGAAAGGTGAGTTGGGGTGCTGCATAAAACCAGAGATTGAAATGAGCACAGATAAAGTTCCTTAAGCCAAATATGGAATAGACAAGAGCTACTCCTTGCTCAACGAAATGGACTCAACACCGCATATTAAACGCCTAAGAATGTACCTGACTAGTAAGTATCTTAAAACCTATGGATTGCTATGTCTCCGAAAGAGAATCAAGCATGTGTACAGGGGCATAAACGCAGCAGTGATAGGATTGGAGAGGTTCGGTGAGCAAATGAAGACCCTTTGAAGTCATATTTTATGGTACCCATTCCACGGGTTTCAACTACCCAGGTTTAAGGTATTCTTCCTTCAGCTAAAACATGCATGTGGAACCTAAAGTATGATCAACCATGTGATTGGGAGACGTGTTCAAATATGTCTCAGTTTTCGTACCCTGGTACTCGGGTGCAACATTCCAGACGCTTTACTAACACTCTCCCGACTTGGAGAGTCAGTCCCTTTAACCTCCTGTTTGGCCCAGTTTGCAATTATTGCGGAAGATGAACAGGAATAGGGAGAACCAATGAGAGACTAGCTGGACGTGTCTGAACGGGCAAATTTAACTCTCATTTCCCACCAGGAAGAGGAATTAACCAAAGGCTCAGCGTGCCGTGCCGGAACCAGATTACGGCGTGAAGCCATCCTGCGGTGTTGCGGCCAGCTCACAAGAAAGCGAGTTGAAGAAAGGAGCTCAGGGGCACTGTAATTCACAAACCTGCAGAGTTATAAATGACAGCTATCGTCCAAAAATATACTGAAGTAAGGCTGCCAAGAGGACTTGAAAGCGGGGCAGAATTGTAGGAAACCAATTTCAGGAGGTAGACTGGAATTGCATTGAAAGCATAGGAAAAGAGGCAGAACGTCCACAATGATGCACTTGGCCAAAAAGGGCGTATGCGTTTTTTCCTGAATATATTCAGGAAGAAACGCATACGCACTTTTTGGCCAACCAAGCAAGCTTGCAAAGGAAATCTGCACTACAATGAAGTCTCACTTCCCCCCGGTCAAAAGGGCCATCTGAAAAAAGTGTAAAATCCAGAAAGGCAGGACAGGCCATGGAGAACTGGGAGCCTTGTTATGCTGATGGGCGGGATGTAAATTGCCAACAGACACTCGGGAGAAGTGTATGGTGTTTCCTGAAACATCTAAAAAACACAGCAACAGAGCCTAGGGCACTTCCACTTATGGTCCTATAGCTTAGGGAAATTAAAATCAAAAAGACACAGCCACCCCAAAGTTTGGGACGCCTATGTTTACAAGAACCTCATTTACCGTACAAGTTCAACATCACAGAAAGTGAAAAATGGATAAAGAACTTCTGGAACTTACGTACAATGCAGTATCACTCAGCAATGAAATCTATGTCACCAGGCCCGTAGCAGCATAATGAGTGGATTCAGGTACGATGATTCTAACTGAAATAAGTCACACAGAAAAAGAAACATCATAAGATATCACTAATACACGGAATGTAAACTTGGCTACACAGGAACTGAATTCCAAAACAGAACAGGGTCTCAAATTTAGAAAACCAACTTATGCTTGCTTAAGGGGAAAGGTGAGTTGGGGTGCTGCATAAAACCAGAGATTGAAATGAGCACAGATAAAGTTCCTTAAGCCAAATATGGAATAGACAAGAGCTACTCCTTGCTCAACGAAATGGACTCAACACCGCATATTAAACGCCTAAGAATGTACCTGACTAGTAAGTATCTTAAAACCTATGGATTGCTATGTCTCCGAAAGAGAATCAAGCATGTGTACAGGGGCATAAACGCAGCAGTGATAGGATTGGAGAGGTTCAGTGAGCAAATGAAGACCCTTTGAAGTCATATTGCATGGTACCCATTCCACGGGTTTCAACTACCCAGGTTTAAGGTATTCTTCCTTCAGCTAAAACATGCATGTGGAACCTAGAGTATGATCAACCATGTGATCGGGAGACGTGTTCAAATATGTCTCAGTTTTCGTACCCTGGTACTCGGGTGCAACATTCCAGATGCTTTACTAACACTCTCCCGACTTGGAGAGTCAGTCCCTTTAACCTCCTGTTTGGCCCAGTTTGCAATTTCTGCGGAAGATGAACAGGAATAGCGAGAACCAATGAGAGACTAGCTGGAGGTGTCTGGACGGGCAAATTTAACTCTCATTTCCCACCAGGAAGAGGAATTAACCAAAGGCTCAGCGTGCCGTGCCGGAACCAGATTAGGGCCTGAAGCCATCCTGCGGTGTTGCGGCCAGCTCACAAGAAAGCGAGTTGAAGAAAGGAGCTCAGGGGCACTGTAATTCACAAACCTGCAGAGTTATAAATGACAGCTATCGTCCAAAAATATACCGACGTAAGGCTGCCAAGAGGACTTGAAAGCGGGGCAGAATTGCAGGAAACCGATTTCAGGAGGTAGACTGGAATTGCATTGAAAGCATAGGAAAAGAGGCAGAATGTCCACAATGATGCACTTGGCCAAAAAGTGCGTATGCGTTTTCTCCTGAATATATTCAGGAAAAAACGCATACGCCCGTTTTGGCCAACCAACCAAGCTTGCAAAGGAAATCTGCACTACAATGAAGTCTCACTTCCCCCCCGTCAAAAAGGCCATCTGAAAAAAGTGTAAAATCCAGAAAAGCAGGACAGGCCATGGAGAACTGGGAGCCTTGTTATGCTGATGGGCGGGATGTAAATTGCCAACAGACACTCGGGAGAAGTGTTTGGTGTTTCCTGAAACATCTAACAAACACAGCAACAGAGCCTAGGGCACTTCCACTTATGGTCCTATAGCTTAGGGAAATTAAAATCAAAAAGACACAGCCACCCCAAAGTTTGGGACGGCTCTGTTTACAAGAACCTCGTTTACACTACAAGTTCAACATCGCAGAAAGTGAAAAATGGATAAAGAAGTTGTGGTATTACTTACAAAGGAATATCACTCAGCAATGAAATCTATGTCATCAGGCCCTTAGCAACACAATGAGTGGATTCAGGTATGATGATTCTAACTGAAATAAGTCACACAGAAAAAGAAACATCATAAGATATCAGTAATACACGGAATGTAAACTTGACTACACAGGAACTGAATTACAGAACAGAACAGGGTCTCAAATTTAGAAAACCAACTTATGCTTGCTTAAGGGGAAAGGTGAGTTGGGGTGCTGCATAAAACCAGAGATTGAAATGAGCACAGATAAAGTTCCTTAAGCCAAATATGGAATAGACAAGAGCTACTCCTTGCTCAACGAAATGGACTCAACACCGCATATTAAACGCCTAAGAATGTACCTGACTAGTAAGTATCTTAAAACCTATGGATTGCTATGTCTCCGAAAGAGAATCAAGCATGTGTACAGGGGCATAAACGCAGCAGTGATAGGATTGGAGAGGTTCGGTGAGCAAATGAAGACCCTTTGAAGTCATATTTTATGGTACCCATTCCACGGGTTTCAACTACCCAGGTTTAAGGTATTCTTCCTTCAGCTAAAACATGCATGTGGAACCTAAAGTATGATCAACCATGTGATTGGGAGACGTGTTCAAATATGTCTCAGTTTTCGTACCCTGGTACTCGGGTGCAACATTCCAGACGCTTTACTAACACTCTCCCGACTTGGAGAGTCAGTGCCTTTAACCTCCTGTTTGGCCCAGTTTGCAATTACTGCGGAAGATGAACAGGAATAGGGAGAACCAATGAGAGACTAGCTGGAGGTGTCTGGACGGGCAAATTTAACTCTCATTTCCCACCAGGAAGAGGAATTAACCAAAGGCTCAGCGTGCCGTGCCGGAACCAGATTACGGCCTGAAGCCATCCTGCGGTGTTGCGGCCAGCTCACAAGAAAGCGAGTTGAAGAAAGGAGCTCAGGGGCACTGTAATTCACAAACCTGCAGAGTTATAAATGACAGCTATCGTCCAAAAATATACTGAAGTAAGGCTGCCAAGAGGACTTGAAAGCGGGGCAGAATTGTAGGAAACCGATTTCAGGAGGTAGACTGGAATTGCATTGAAAGCATAGGAAAAGAGGCAGAACGTCCACAATGATGCACTTGGCCAAAAAGGGCGTATGCGTTTTTTCCTGAATATATTCAGGAAGAAACGCATACGCACTTTTTGGCCAACCAAGCAAGCTTGCAAAGGAAATCTGCACTACAATGAAGTCTCACTTCCCCCCGGTCAAAAGGGCCATCTGAAAAAAGTGTAAAATCCAGAAAGGCAGGACAGGCCATGGAGAACTGGGAGCCTTGTTATGCTGATGGGCGGGATGTAAATTGCCAACAGACACTCGGGAGAAGTGTATGGTGTTTCCTGAAACATCTAAAAAACACAGCAACAGAGCCTAGGGCACTTCCACTTATGGTCCTATAGCTTAGGGAAATTAAAATCAAAAAGACACAGCCACCCCAAAGTTTGGGACGCCTATGTTTACAAGAACCTCATTTACCGTACAAGTTCAACATCACAGAAAGTGAAAAATGGATAAAGAACTTCTGGAACTTACGTACAATGCAGTATCACTCAGCAATGAAATCTATGTCACCAGGCCCGTAGCAGCATAATGAGTGGATTCAGGTACGATGATTCTAACTGAAATAAGTCACACAGAAAAAGAAACATCATAAGATATCACTAATACACGGAATGTAAACTTGGCTACACAGGAACTGAATTCCAAAACAGAACAGGGTCTCAAATTTAGAAAACCAACTTATGCTTGCTTAAGGGGAAAGGTGAGTTGGGGTGCTGCATAAAACCAGAGATTGAAATGAGCACAGATAAAGTTCCTTAAGCCAAATATGGAATAGACAAGAGCTACTCCTTGCTCAACGAAATGGACTCAACACCGCATATTAAACGCCTAAGAATGTACCTGACTAGTAAGTATCTTAAAACCTATGGATTGCTATGTCTCCGAAAGAGAATCAAGCATGTGTACAGGGGCATAAACGCAGCAGTGATAGGATTGGAGAGGTTCAGTGAGCAAATGAAGACCCTTTGAAGTCATATTGCATGGTACCCATTCCACGGGTTTCAACTACCCAGGTTTAAGGTATTCTTCCTTCAGCTAAAACATGCATGTGGAACCTAGAGTATGATCAACCATGTGATCGGGAGACGTGTTCAAATATGTCTCAGTTTTCGTACCCTGGTACTCGGGTGCAACATTCCAGATGCTTTACTAACACTCTCCCGACTTGGAGAGTCAGTCCCTTTAACCTCCTGTTTGGCCCAGTTTGCAATTTCTGCGGAAGATGAACAGGAATAGCGAGAACCAATGAGAGACTAGCTGGAGGTGTCTGGACGGGCAAATTTAACTCTCATTTCCCACCAGGAAGAGGAATTAACCAAAGGCTCAGCGTGCCGTGCCGGAACCAGATTAGGGCCTGAAGCCATCCTGCGGTGTTGCGGCCAGCTCACAAGAAAGCGAGTTGAAGAAAGGAGCTCAGGGGCACTGTAATTCACAAACCTGCAGAGTTATAAATGACAGCTATCGTCCAAAAATATACCGACGTAAGGCTGCCAAGAGGACTTGAAAGCGGGGCAGAATTGCAGGAAACCGATTTCAGGAGGTAGACTGGAATTGCATTGAAAGCATAGGAAAAGAGGCAGAATGTCCACAATGATGCACTTGGCCAAAAAGTGCGTATGCGTTTTCTCCTGAATATATTCAGGAAAAAACGCATACGCCCGTTTTGGCCAACCAACCAAGCTTGCAAAGGAAATCT
Source organism: Pseudorca crassidens (assembly GCF_039906515.1). NCBI lineage: Eukaryota > Metazoa > Chordata > Mammalia > Artiodactyla > Delphinidae > Pseudorca > Pseudorca crassidens. Next base: position 419,682 of record NW_027136348.1, read on the forward strand.
GCACTACAATGAAGTCTCACTTCCCCCCCGTCAAAAAGGCCATCTGAAAAAAGTGTAAAATCCAGAAAAGCAGGACAGGCCATGGAGAACAGGGAGCCTTGTTATGCTGATGGGCGGGATGTAAATTGCCAACAGACACTCGGGAGAAGTGTTTGGTGTTTCCTGAAACATCTAACAAACACAGCAACAGAGCCTAGGGCACTTCCACTTATGGTCCTATAGCTTAGGGAAATTAAAATCAAAAAGACACAGCCACCCCAAAGTTTGGGACGGCTCTGTTTACAAGAACCTCGTTTACACTACAAGTTCAACATCGCAGAAAGTGAAACATGGATAAAGAAGTTGTGGTATTACTTACAAAGGAATATCACTCAGCAATGAAATCTATGTCATCAGGCCCTTAGCAACACAATGAGTGGATTCAGGTATGATGATTCTAACTGAAATAAGTCACACAGAAAAAGAAACATCATAAGATATCAGTAATACACGGAATGTAAACTTGACTACACAGGAACTGAATTACAGAACAGAACAGGGTCTCAAATTTAGAAAACCAACTTATGCTTGCTTAAGGGGAAAGGTGAGTTGGGGTGCTGCATAAAACCAGAGATTGAAATGAGCACAGATAAAGTTCCTTAAGCCAAATATGGAATAGACAAGAGCTACTCCTTGCTCAACGAAATGGACTCAACACCCCATATTAAACGCCTAAGAATGTACCTGACTAGTAAGTATCTTAAAACCTATGGATTGCTATGTCTCCGAAAGAGAATCAAGCATGTGTACAGGGGCATAAACGCAGCAGTGATAGGATTGGAGAGGTTCGGTGAGCAAATGAAGACCCTTTGAAGTCATATTTTATGGTACCCATTCCACGGGTTTCAACTACCCAGGTTTAAGGTATTCTTCCTTCAGCTAAAACATGCATGTGGAACCTAAAGTATGATCAACCATGTGATTGGGAGACGTGTTCAAATATGTCTCAGTTTTCGTACCCTGGTACTCGGGTGCAACATTCCAGACGCTTTACTAACACTCTCCCGACTTGGAGAGTCAGTGCCTTTAACCTCCTGTTTGGCCCAGTTTGCAATTTCTGCGGAAGATGAACAGGAATAGGGAGAACCAATGAGAGACTAGCTGGACGTGTCTGAACGGGCAAATTTAACTCTCATTTCCCACCAGGAAGAGGAATTAACCAAAGGCTCAGCGTGCCGTGCCGGAACCAGATTACGGCCTGAAGCCATCCTGCGGTGTTGCGGCCAGCTCACAAGAAAGCGAGTTGAAGAAAGGAGCTCAGGGGCACTGTAATTCACAAACCTGCAGAGTTATAAATGACAGCTATCGTCCAAAAATATACTGAAGTAAGGCTGCCAAGAGGACTTGAAAGCGGGGCAGAATTGCAGGAAACCGATTTCAGGAGGTAGACTGGAATTGCATTGAAAGCATAGGAAAAGAGGCAGAACGTCCACAATGATGCACTTGGCCAAAAAGGGCGTATGCGTTTTTTCCTGAATATATTCAGGAAAAAACGCATACGCCCTTTTTGGCCAACCAAGCAAGCTTGCAAAGGAAATCTGCACTACAATGAAGTCTCACTTCCCCCCGGTCAAAAGGGCCATCTGAAAAAAGTGTAAAATCCAGAAAGGCAGGACAGGCCATGGAGAACTGGGAGCCTTGTTATGCTGATGGGCGGGATGTAAATTGCCAACAGACACTCGGGAGAAGTGTATGGTGTTTCCTGAAACATCTAAAAAACACAGCAACAGAGCCTAGGGCACTTCCACTTATGGTCCTATAGCTTAGGGAAATTAAAATCAAAAAGACACAGCCACCCCAAAGTTTGGGACGCCTCTGTTTACAAGAACCTCGTTTACCGTACAAGTTCAACATCACAGAAAGTGAAAAATGGATAAAGAACTTGTGGAACTTACGTACAATGCAGTATCACTCAGCAATGAAATCTATGTCACCAGGCCCGTAGCAGCATAATGAGTGGATTCAGGTACGATGATTCTAACTGAAATAAGTCACACAGAAAAAGAAACATCATAAGATATCACTAATACACGGAATGTAAACTTGGCTACACAGGAACTGAATTCCAAAACAGAACAGGGTCTCAAATTTAGAAAACCAACTTATGCTTGCTTAAGGGGAAAGGTGAGTTGGGGTGCTGCATAAAACCAGAGATTGAAATGAGCACAGATAAAGTTCCTTAAGCCAAATATGGAATAGACAAGAGCTACTCCTTGCTCAACGAAATGGACTCAACACCGCATATTAAACGCCTAAGAATGTACCTGACTAGTAAGTATCTTAAAACCTATGGATTGCTATGTCTCCGAAAGAGAATCAAGCATGTGTACAGGGGCATAAACGCAGCAGTGATAGGATTGGAGAGGTTCGGTGAGCAAATGAAGACCCTTTGAAGTCATATTGCATGGTACCCATTCCACGGGTTTCAACTACCCAGGTTTAAGGTATTCTTCCTTCAGCTAAAACATGCATGTGGAACCTAGAGTATGATCAACCATGTGATCGGGAGACGTGTTCAAATATGTCTCAGTTTTCGTACCCTGGTACTCGGGTGCAACATTCCAGACGCTTTACTAACACTCTCCCGACTTGGAGAGTCAGTCCCTTTAACCTCCTGTTTGGCCCAGTTTGTAATTTCTGCGGAAGATGAACAAGAATAGCGAGAACCAATGAGAGACTAGCTGGAGGTGTCTGGACGGGCAAATTTAACTCTCATTTCCCACCAGGAAGAGGAATTAACCAAAGGCTCAGCGTGCCGTGCCGGAACCAGATTAGGGACTGAAGCCATCCTGCGGTGTTGCGGCCAGCTCACAAGAAAGCGAGTTGAAGAAAGGAGCTCAGGGGCACTGTAATTCACAAACCTGCAGAGTTATAAATGACAGCTATCGTCCAAAAATATACCGAAGTAAGGCTGCCAAGAGGACTTGAAAGCGGGGCAGAATTGCAGGAAACCGATTTCAGGAGGTAGACTGGAATTGCATTGAAAGCATAGGAAAAGAGGCAGAACGTCCACAATGATGCACTTGGCCAAAAAGGGCGTATGCGTTTTCTCCTGAATATATTCAGGAAAAAACGCATACGCCCTTTTTGGCCAACCAACCAAGCTTGCAAAGGAAATCTGCACTACAATGAAGTCTCACTTCCCCCCGGTCAAAAAGGCCATCTGAAAAAAGTGTAAAATCCACAAAGGCAGGACAGGCCATGGAGAACAGGGAGACTTGTTATGCTGATGGGCGGGATGTAAATTGCCAACAGACACTCGGGAGAAGTGTTTGGTGTTTCCTGAAACATCTAACAAACACAGCAACAGAGCCTAGGGCACTTCCACTTATGGTCCTATAGCTTAGGGAAATTAAAATCAAAAAGACACAGCCACCCCAAAGTTTGGGTCGCCTCTGTTTACAAGAACCTCGTTTACAGTACAAGTTCAACATCGCAGAAAGTGAAAAATGGATAAAGAAGTTGTGGTATTACTTACAAAGGAATATCACTCAGCAATGAAATCTATGTCATCAGGCCCTTAGCAACACAATGAGTGGATTCAGGTATGATGATTCTAACTGAAATAAGTCACACAGAAAAAGAAACATCATAAGATATCAGTAATACACGGAATGTAAACTTGGCTACACAGGAACTGAATTCCAAAACAGAACAGGGTCTCAAATTTAGAAAACCAACTTATGCTTGCTTAAGGGGAATGGTGAGTTGGGGTGCTGCATAAAACCAGAGATTGAAATGAGCACAGATAAAGTTCCTTAAGCCAAATATGGAATAGACAAGAGCTACTCCTTGCTCAACGAAATGGACTCAACACCGCATATTAAACGCCTAAGAATGTACCTGACTAGTAAGTATCTTAAAACCTATGGATTGCTATGTCTCTGAAAGAGAATCAAGCATGTGTACAGGGGCATAAACGCAGCAGTGATAGGATTGGAGAGGTTCGGTGAGCAAATGAAGACCCTTTGAAGTCATATTTTATGGTACCCATTCCACGGGTTTCAACTACCCAGGTTTAAGGTATTCTTCCTTCAGCTAAAACATGCATGTGGAACCTAAAGTATGATCAACCATGTGATTGGGAGACGTGTTCAAATATGTCTCAGTTTTCGTACCCTGGTACTCGGGTGCAACATTCCAGACGCTTTACTAACACTCTCCCGACTTGGAGAGTCAGTGCCTTTAACCTCCTGTTTGGCCCAGTTTGCAATTACTGCGGAAGATGAACAGGAATAGGGAGAACCAATGAGAGACTAGCTGGACGTGTCTGAACGGGCAAATTTAACTCTCATTTCCCACCAGGAAGAGGAATTAACCAAAGGCTCAGCGTGCCGTGCCGGAACCAGATTAGGGCCTGAAGCCATCCTGCGGTGTTGCGGCCAGCTCACAAGAAAGCGAGTTGAAGAAAGGAGCTCAGGGGCACTGTAATTCACAAACCTGCAGAGTTATAAATGACAGCTATCGTCCAAAAATATACTGAAGTAAGGATGCCAAGAGGACTTGAAAGCGGGGCAGAATTGCAGAAAACCGATTTCAGGAGGTAAACTGGAATTGCATTGAAAGCATAGGAAAAGAGGCAGAACGTCCACAATGATGGACTTGGCCAAAAAGGGCGTATGCGTTTTTTCCTGAATATATTCAGGAAAAAACGTATACGCCCTTTTTGGCCAACCAAGCAAGCTTGCAAAGGAAATCTGCACTACAATGAAGTCTCACTTCCCCCCAGTCAAAAGGGCCATCTGAAAAAAGTGTAAAATCCACAAAGGCAGGACAGGCCATGGAGAACTGGGAGCCTTGTTATGCTGATGGGCGGGATGTAAACTGCCAACAGACACTGGGGAGAAGTGTATGGTGTTTCCTGAAACATCTAAAAAACAAAGCAACAGAGCCTAGGGCACTTCCACTTATTGTCCTATAGCTTAGGGAAATTAAAATCAAAAAGACACAGCCACCCCAAAGTTTGGGACGCCTCTGTTTACAAGAACCTCGTTTACCGTACAAGTTCAGTATCACAGAAAGTGAAAAATGGATAAAGAACTTGTGGTACTTATGTAGAATGCAGTATCACTCAGCAATGAAGTCTATGTCATCAGGCCCGTAGCAGCATAATGAGTGGATTCAGGTACGATGATTCTAACTGAAATAAGTCACACAGAAAAAGAAACATCATAAGATATCACTAATACACGGAATGTAAACTTGGCTACACAGGAACTGAATTCCAAAACAGAACAGGGTCTCAAATTTAGAAAACCAACTTATGCTTGCTTAAGGGGAAAGGTGAGTTGGGGTGCTGCATAAAACCAGAGATTGAAATGAGCACAGATAAAGTTCCTTAAGCCAAATATGGAATAGACAAGAGCTACTCCTTGCTCAACGAAATGGACTCAACACCCCATATTAAACCCCTAATAATGTACCTGACTAGTAAGTATCTTAAAACCTATGGATTGCTATGCCTCCAAAAGAGAATCAAGCGTGTGTACAGGGGCATAAACGCAGCAGTGATAGGATTGGAGAGGTTCGGTGAGCAAATGAAGACCCTTTGAAGTCATATTGCATGGTACCCATTCCACGGGTCTCAACTCTCCAGGTTTAAGGTATTCTTCCTTCAGCTAAAACATGCATGTGGAATCCAGAATATGATCAACCATGTGAACGGGAGACGTGTTCAAATATGTCTCAGTTTTCTTCCCCTGGTACTCGGGTGCAACATTCCAGACGCTTTACTAACACTCTCCCCACTTGGAGAGTCAGCGCCTTTAACCTCCTGTTTGGCCCAGTTTGCAATTTCTGCGGAAGATGAACAGGAATAGGGAGAACCAATGAGAGACTAGCTGGAGGTGTCTGGACGGGCAAATTTAACTCTCATTTCCCACCAGGAAGAGGAAATAACCAAAGGCTCAGCGAGCCGTGCCGGAACCAGATTAGGGCCTGAAGCCATCCTGCGGTGTTGCGGCCAGCTCACAAGAAAGCGAGTTGAAGAAAGGAGCTCAGGGGCACTGTAATTCACAAACCTGCAGAGTTATAAATGACAGCTATCGTCCAAAAATATACTGAAGTAAGGCTGCCAAGAGGACTTGAAAGCGGGGCAGAATTGCAGGAAACCGATTTCAGGAGGTAGACTGGAATTGCATTGAAAGCATAGGAAAAGAGGCAGAACGTCCACAATGATGCACTTGGCCAAAAAGGGCGTATGCGTTTTTTCCTGAATATATTCAGGAAAAAACGCATACGCCCTTTTTGGCCAACCAAGCAAGCTTGCAAAGGAAATCTGCACTACAATGAAGTCTCACTTCCCCCCTGTCAAAAGGGCCATCTGAAAAAAGTGTAAAATCCAGAAAGGCAGGACAGGCCATGGAGAACTGGGAGCCTTGTTATGCTGATGGGCGGGATGTAAATTGCCAACAGACACTTGGGAGAAGTGTATGGTGTTTCCTGAAACATCTAAAAAAGAAAGCAACAGAGCCTAGGGCACTTCCACTTATGGTCCTATAGCTTAGGGAAATTAAAATCAAAAAGACACAGCCACCCCAAAGTTTGGGACGCCTCTGTTTACAAGAACCTCGTTTACCATACAAGTTCAGTATCACAGAAAGTGAAAAATGGATAAAGAACTTGTGGTACTTATATACAATGCAGTATCCCTCAGCAATGAAATCTATGTCATCAGGCCCGTAGCAGCATAATGAGTGGATTCAGGTACGATGATTCTAAGTGACATAAGTCACACAGAAAAAGAAACATCATAAGATATCAGTAATACACAGAATGTAAACTTGGCTACACAGGAACTGAATTCCAAAACAGAACAGGGTCTCAAATTTAGAAAACCAACTTATGCTTGCTTAAGGGGAAAGGTGAGTTGGGGTGCTGCATAAAACCAGAGATTGAAATGAGCACAGATAAAGTTCCTTAAGCCAAATATGGAATAGACAAGAGCTACTCCTTGCTCAACGAAATGGACTCAACACCCCATATTAAACGCCTAAGAATGTACCTGACTAGTAAGTATCTTAAAACCTATGGATTGCTATGTCTCCAAAACAGAATCAAGCGTGTGTACAGGGGCATAAACTCAGCAGTGATAGGATTGGAGAGGTTCGGTGAGCAAATGAAGACCCTTTGAAGTCATATTGCATGGTACCCATTCCACGGGTTTCAACTACCCAGGTTTAAGGTATTCTTCCTTCAGCTAAAACATGCATGTGGAACCTAGACTATGATCAACCATGTGATCGGGAGACGTGTTTAAATATGTCTCAGTTTTCATACTCTGGTACTCGGGTGCAACATTCCAGACGCTTTACTAACACTCTCCCGACTTGGAGAGTCAGTCCCTTTAACCTCCTGTTTGGCCCAGTTTGCAATTTCTGCGGAAGATGAACAGGAATAGCGAGAACCAATGAGAGACTAGCTGGAGGTGTCTGGACGGGCAAATTTAACTCTCATTTCCCACCAGGAAGAGGAATTAACCAAAGGCTCAGCGTGCCGTGCCGGAACCAGATTAGGGCCTGAAGCCATCCTGCGGTTTTGCGGGCAGGTCACAAGAAAGCGAGTTGAAGAAAGGAGCTCAGGGGCACTGTAATGCACAAACCTGCAGAGTTATAAATGACAGCTATCATCCAAAAATATACTGAAGTAAGGCTGCCAAGAGGACTTGAAAGCGGGGCAGAATTGCAGATAACTGATTTCAAGAGGTAGACAGGAATTGCATTGAAAGCATAGGAAAAGAGGCAGAACGTCCACAATGATGCACTTGGCCAAAAAGGGCGTATGCGTTTTTTCCTGAATATATTCAGGAAAAAACGCATACGCCCTTTTTTGCCAACCAAGCAAGCTTGCAAAGGAAATCTGCACTACAATGAAGTCTCACTTCCCCCCGGTCAAAAGGGCCATCTGAAAAAAGTGTAAAATGCAGAATGGTAGGACAGGCCATGGAGAACTGGGAGCCTTGTTATGCTGATGGGCGGGATGTAAATTGCCAACAGACACTCGGGAAAAGTGTATGGTGTTTCCTGAAACATCTAAAAAACAAAGCAACAGAGCCTAGGGCACTTCCACTTATGGTCCTATAGCTTAGGGAAATTAAAATCAAAAAGACACAGCCACCCCAAAGTTTGGGACGCCTCTGTTTACAAGAACCTCGTTTACCGTACAAGTAAAATATCACAGAAAGTGAAAAATGGATAAAGAACTTGTGGTACTTACGTACAATGCAGTATCACTCAGCAATGAAATCTATGTCATCAGGCCCGTAGCAGCATAATGAGTGGATTCAGGTACGATGATTCTAACTGAAATAAGTCACACAGAAAAAGAAACATCATAAGATATCACTAATACACGGAATGTAAACTTGGCTACACAGGAACTGAATTACAGAACAGAACAGGGTCTCAAATTTAGAAAACCAACTTATGCTTGCTTAAGGGGAAAGGTGAGTTGGGGTGCTGCATAAAACCAGAGATTGAAATGAGCACAGATAAAGTTCCTTAAGCCAAATATGGAATAGACAAGAGCTACTCCTTGCTCAACGAAATGGACTCAACACCGCATATTAAACGCCTAAGAATGTACCTGACTAGTAAGTATCTTAAAACCTATGGATTGCTATGTCTCCGAAAGAGAATCAAGCATGTGTACAGGGGCATAAACGCAGCAGTGATAGGATTGGAGAGGTTCGGTGAGCAAATGAAGCCCCTTTGAAGTCATATTGCATGGTACCCATTCCACGGGTTTCAACTACCCAGGTTTAAGTTATTCTTCCTTCAGCTAAAACATGCATGTGGAACCTAGAGTATGATCAAGCATGTGATCAGGAGACGTGTTCAAATATGTCTCAGTTTTCGTACCCTGGTACTCGGGTGCAACATTCCAGACGCTTTACTAACACTCTCCCGACTTGGAGAGTCAGTCCCTTTAACCTCCTGTTTGGCCCAGTTTGCAATTTCTGCGGAAGATGAACAGGAATAGCGAGAACCAATGAGAGACTAGCTGGAGGTGTCTGGACGGGCAAATTTAACTCTCATTTCCCACCAGGAAGAGGAATTAACCAAAGGCTCAGTGTGCCGTGCCGGAACCAGATTAGGGCCTGAAGCCATCCTGCGGTGTTGCGGCCAGCTCACAAGAAAGTGAGTTGAAGAAAGGAGCTCAGGGGCACTGTAATTCACAAACCTGCAGAGTTATAAATGACAGCTATCGTCCAAAATTATACTGAAGTAAGGCTGCCAAGAGGACTTGAAAGCGGGGCAGAATTGCAGGAAACCGATTTCAGGAGGTAGACTGGAATTGCATTGAAAGCATAGGAAAAGAGGCAGAACGTCCACAATGATGCACTTGGCCAAAAAGGGCGTATGCGTTTTTTCCTGAATATATTCAGGAAAAAACGCATACGCCCTTTTTGGCCAACCAACCAAGCTTGCAAAGAAATCTTCACTACAATGAAGTCTCACTTCCCCCCGGTCAAAAGGGCCATCTGAAAAAAGTGTAAAATCCAGAAAGGCAGGACAGGCCATGGAGAACTGGGAGCCTTGTTATGCTGATGGGCGGGATGTAAATTGCCAAGAGAAACTCGGGAGAAGTGTATGGTGTTTCCTGAAACATCTAAAAAACAAAGCAACAAAGCCTAGGGCACTTCCACTTATGGTCCTATAGCTTAGGGAAATTAAAATCAAAAAGACACAGACACCCCAAACTTTGGGACGCCTCTGTTTACAAGAACCTCGTTTACCGTACAAGTAAAATATCACAGAAAGTGAAAAATGGATAAAGAAATTGTGGTACTTACGTACAACGCAGTATCACTCAGCAATGAAATCTATGTCATCAGGCCCGTAGCAGCATAATGAGTGGATTCAGGTACGATGATTCTAACTGAAATAAGTCATACAGAAAAAGAAACATCATAAGATATCACTAATACACGGAATGTAAACTTGGCTACACAGGAACTGAATTCCAAAACAGAACAGGGTCTCAAATTTAGAAAACCAACTTATGCTTGCTTAAGGGGAAAGGTGAGTTGGGGTGCTGCATAAAACCAGAGATTGAAATGAGCACAGATAAAGTTCCTTAAGCCAAATATGGAATAGACAAGAGCTACTCCTTGCTCAATGAAATGGACTCAACACCGCATATTAAACGCCTAAGAATGTACCTGACTAGTAAGTATCTTAAAACCTATGGATTGCTATGTCTCCAAAAGAGAATCAAGCATGTGTACAGGGGCATAAACGCAGCAGTGATAGGATTGGAGAGGTTCGGTGAGCAAATGAAGACCCTTTGAAGTCATATTGCATGGTACCCATTCCACAGGTTTCAACTACCCAGGTTTAAGGTATTCTTCCTTCAGCTAAAACATGCATGTGGAACCTAGAGTATGATCAACCATGTGATCGGGAGACGTGTTCAAATATGTCTCAGTTTTCATACCCTGGTACTCGGGTGCAACATTCCAGACGCTTTACTAACACTCTCCCGACTTGGAGAGTCAGTCCCTTTAACCTCCTGTTTGGCCCAGTTTGCAATTTCTGCGGAAGATGAACAGGAATAGCGAGAACCAATGAGAGACTAGCTGGAGGTGTCTGGACGGGCAAATTTAACTCTCATTTCCCACCAGGAAGAGGAATTAACCAAAGGCTCAGCGTGCCGTGCCGGAACCAGATTAGGGCCTGAAGCCATCCTGTGGTTTTGCGGGCAGGTCACAAGAAAGCGAGTTGAAGAAAGGAGCTCAGGGGCACTGTAATGCACAAACCTGCAGAGTTATAAATGACAGCTATCATCCAAAAATATACTGAAGTAAGGCTGCCAAGAGGACTTGAAAGCGGTGCAGAATTGCAGGAAACTGAATTCAGGAGGTAGACTGGAATTGCATTGAAAGCATAGGAAAAGAGGCAGAACGTCCACAATGATGCACTTGGCCAAAAAGGGCGTATGCATTTTTTCCTGAATATATTCAGGAAAAAACGCATACGCCCTTTTTGGCCAACCAAGCAAGCTTGCAAAGGAAATCTGCACTACAATGAAGTCTCACTTCCCCCCGGTCAAAAGGGCCATCTGAAAAAAGTGTAAAATGCAGAAAGGTAGGACAGGCCATGGAGAACTGGGAGCCTTGTTATGCTGATGGGCGGGATGTAAATTGCCAACAGACACTCGGGAAAAGTGTATGGTGTTTCCTGAAACATCTAAAAAACAAAGCAACAGAGCCTAGGGCACTTCCACTTATGGTCCTATAGCTTAGGGAAATTAAAATCAAAAAGACACAGCCACCCCAAAGTTTGGGACGCCTCTGTTTACAAGAACCTCGTTTACCGTACAAGTAAAATATCACAGAAAGTGAAAAATGGATAAAGAACTTGTGGTACTTACGTACAATGCAGTATCACTCAGCAATGAAATCTATGTCATCAGGCCCATAGCAGCATAATGAGTGGATTCAGGTACGATGATTCTAACTGAAATAAGTCACACAGAAAAAGAAACATCATAAGATATCACTAATACACGGAATGTAAACTTGGCTACACAGGAACTGAATTCCAAAACAGAACAGGGTCTCAAATTTAGAAAACCAACTTATGCTTGCTTAAGGGGAAAGGTGAGTTGGGGTGCTGCATAAAACCAGAGATTGAAATGAGCACAGATAAATTTCCTTAAGCCAAATATGGAATAGACAAGAGCTACTCCTTGCTCAACGAAATGAACTCAACTCCCCATATTAAACGCCTAAGAATGTACCTGACTAGTAAGTATCTTAAAACCTATGGATTGCTATGTCTCCGAAATAGAATCAAGCGTGTGTACAGGGGCATAAACGCAGCAGTGATAGGATTGGAGAGGTTCGGTGAACAAATGAAGACCCTTTGAAGTCATATTTTATGGTACCCATTCCCCGGGTCTCAACTACCCAGGTTTAAGGTATTCTTCCTTCAGCTAAAACATGCATGTGGAACCCAGAGTATGATCAACCGTGTGATCGGGAGACGTGTTCAAATATGTCTCAGTTTTCCTCCCCTGGTACTCGGGTGCAACATTCCAGATGCTTTACTTACACTCTCCCGACTTGGAGAGTCAGTCCCTTTCACGTACTGTTTGGCCCAGTTTGCAATTTCTGCGGAAGATGAACAGGAATAGCGAGAACCAATGAGAGACTAGCTGGAGGTGTCTGGACGGGCAAATTTAACTCTCATTTCCCACCAGGAAGAGGAAATAACCAAAGGCTCAGCGTGCCGTGCCGGAACCAGATTAGGGACTGAAGCCATCCTGCGGTGTTGCGTCCAGGGCACAAGAAAGCGAGTTGAAGAAAGTAGCTAAGGGGCACTGTAATTCACAAACCTGCAGAGTTATAAATGACAGCGATCGTCCAAAAATATACTGAAGTATGGCTGCCAAGAGGACTTGCAAGCGGGGCAGAATTGCAGGAAACCGATTTCAGGAGGTAGAGTGGAATTGCATTGAAAGCATAGGAAAAGAGGCAGAACGTCCACAATGATGCACTTGGCCAAAAAGTGCGTATGCGTTTTTTCCTGAATATATTCAGGAAAAAACGCATACGCCCTTTTTGGCCAACCAAGCAAGCTTGCAAAGGAAATCTGCACTACAATGAAGTCTCACTTCCTTCCGGTCAAAAGGGCCATCTGAAAAAAGTGTAAAATCCAGAAAGGCAGGACAGGCCATGGAGAACTGGGAGCCTTGTTATGCTGATGGGCGGGATGTAAATTGCCAACAGACACTCGGGAGAAGTGTATGGTGTTTCATGAAACATCTAAAAAACAAAGCAACAGAGCCTAGGGCACTTCCACTTATGGTCCTATAGCTTAGGGAAATTAAAATCAAAAAGACACAGCCACCCCTAAGGTTGGAACGGCTCTGTTTACAAGAACCTCGTTTACAGTACAAGTTCAACATCGCAGAAAGTGAAAAATGGATAAAGAAGTTGTGGTATTTACTTACAAAGCAATATCACTCAGCAATGAAATCTATGTCAGCAGGCCCTTAGCAGCACAATGAGTGGATTCAGGTATGATGCTTCTAACTGAAATAAGTCACACAGAAAAAGAAACATCATAAGATATCAGTAATACATGGAATGTAAACTTGGCTACACAGGAACTGAATTACAGAACAGAACAGGGTCTCAAATTTAGAAAACCAACTTATGCTTGCTTAAGGGGAAAGGTGAGTTGGGGTGCTGCATAAAACCAGAGATTGAAATGAGCACAGATAAAGTTCCTTAAGCCAAATATGGAATAGACAAGAGCTACTCCTTGCTCAACGAAATGGACTCAACACCGCATATTAAACGCCTAAGAATGTACCTGACTAGTAAGTATCTTAAAACCTATGGATTGCTATGTCTCCGAAAGAGAATCAAGCATGTGTACAGGGGCATAAACGCAGCAGTGATAGGATTGGAGAGGTTCGGTGAGCAAATGAAGACCCTTTGAAGTCATATTGCATGGTACCCATTCCACGGGTCTCAACTCTCCAGGTTTAAGGTATTCTTCCTTCAGATAAAACATGCATGTGGAACCCAGAGTATGATCAACCGTGTGAACGGGAGACGTGTTCAAATATGTCTCAGTTTTCCTCCCCTGGTACTCGGGTGCAACATTCCAGACGCTTTACTAACACTCTCCCCACTTGGAGAGTCAGCGCCTTTAACCTCCTGTTTGGCCCAGTTTGCAATTTCTGCGGAAGATGAACAGGAATAGGGAGAACCAATGAGAGACTAGCTGGAGGTGTCTGGACGGGCAAATTTAACTCTCATTTCCCACCAGGAAGAAGAAATAACCAAAGGCTCAGCATGCCATGCCGGAACCAGATTAGGGCCTGAAGCCATCCTGCGGTGTTGCAGCCAGCTCACAAGAAAGCGAGTTGAAGAAAGGAGCTCAGGGGCACTGTAATTCACAAACCTGCAGAGTTATAAATGACAGCTATCGTCCAAAAATATACTGAAGTAAGGCTGCCAAGAGGACTTGAAAGCGGGGCAGAATTGCAGGAAACCGATTTCAGGAGGTAGACTGGAATTGCATTGAAAGCATAGGAAAAGAGGCAGAACGTCCACAATGATGCACTTGGCCAAAAAGGGCGTATGCGTTTTTTCCTGAATATATTCAGGAAAAAACGCATACGCCCTTTTTGGCCAACCAAGCAAGCTTGCAAAGGAAATCTGCACTACAATGAAGTCTCACTTCCCCCCGGTCAAAAGGGCCATCTGAAAAAAGTGTAAAATCCAGAAAGGCAGGACAGGCCATGGAGAACTGGGAGCCTTGTTATGCTGATGGGCGGGATGTAAATTGCCAACAGACACTCGGGAGAAGTGTATGGTGTTTCCTGAAACATCTAAAAAACAAAGCAACAGAGCCTAGGGCACTTCCACTTATGGTCCTATAGCTTAGGGAAATTAAAATCAAAAAGACACAGCCACCCCAAAGTTTGGGACGCCTCTGTTTACAAGAACCTCGTTTACCGTACAAGTTCAACATCACAGAAAGTGAAAAATGGATAAAGAACTTGTGGTACTTATGTACAATGCAGTATCACTCAGCAATGAAATCTATGTCATCAGGCCCGTAGCAGCATAATGAGTGGATTCAGGTATGATGATTCTAACTGAAATAAGTCACACAGAAAAAGAAACATCATAAGATATCACTAATACACGGAATGTAATCTTGGCTACACAGGAACTGAATTCCAAAACAGAACAGGGTCTCAAATTTAGAAAACCAACTTATGCTTGCTTAAGGGGAAAGGTGAGTTGGGGTGCTGCATAAAACCAGAGATTGAAATGAGCACAGATAAAGTTCCTTAAGCCAAATATGGAATAGACAAGAGCTACTCCTTGCTCAACGAAATGGACTCAACACCCCATATTAAACGCCTAAGAATGTACCTGACTAGTAAGTATCTTAAAACCTATGGATTGCTAAGTCTCCAAAAGAGAATCAAGCGTGTGTACAGGGGCATAAACGCAGCAGTGATAGGATTGGAGAGGTTCGGTGAGCAAATGAAGACCCTTTGAAATCATATTTTATGGTACCCATTCCACGGGTTTCAACTACCCAGGTTTAAGGTATTCTTCCTTCAGCTAAAACATGCATGTGGAACCTAGAGTATGATCAACCATGTGATCGGGAGACGTGTTCAAATATG
This sequence comes from Pseudorca crassidens, assembly GCF_039906515.1. Taxonomy (NCBI): domain Eukaryota; kingdom Metazoa; phylum Chordata; class Mammalia; order Artiodactyla; family Delphinidae; genus Pseudorca; species Pseudorca crassidens. The sequence continues at coordinate 434,883 of NW_027136348.1, forward strand.
TCTCAGTTTTCGTACCCTGGTACTCGGGTGCAACATTCCAGACGCTTTACTAACACTCTCCCCACTTGGAGAGTCAGCGCCTTTAACCTCCTGTTTGGACCAGTTTGCAATTTCTGCGGAAGATGAACAGGAATAGGGAGAACCAATGAGAGACTAGCTGGAGGTGTCTGGACGGGCAAATTTAACTCTCATTTCCCACCAGGAAGAGGAATTAACCAAAGTCTCAGCGTGCCAAGCCGGAACCAGATTAGGTCCTGAAGCCATCCTGCGGTGTTGCGGCCAGGTCACAAGAAAGCGAGTTGAAGAAAGTAGCTCAGGGGCACTGTAATGCACAAACCTGCAGAGTTATAAATGACAGCTATCGTCCAAAAATATACTGAAGTAAGGCTGCCAAGAGGACTTGAAAGCGGGACAGAATTGCAGGAAACCGATTTCAGGAGGTAGACTGGAATTGCATTGAAAGCATAGGAAAAGAGGCAGAGCGTCCACAATGATGCACTTGGCCAAAAAGGGCGTATGCATTTTTTCTTGAATATATTCAGGAAAAAACGCATAAGCACTTGTTGGCCAACCAAGCAAACTTGCAAAGGAAATCTGCACTACAATGAAGTCTCACTTCCCCCCGGTCAAAAGGGCCATCTGAAAAAAGTGTAAAATCCAGAAAGGCAGGAAAGGTCATGGAGAACTGGGAGCCTTGTTATGCTGATGGGCGGGATGTAAATTGCCAACAGAAACTCGGGAGAAGTGTATGGTGTTTCCTGAAACATCTAAAAAACAAAGCAACAGAGCCTAGGGCACTTCCACTTATGGTCCTATAGCTTAGGGAAATTAAAATCAAAAAGACACAGCCACCCCAAAGGTTGGGACGCCTCTGTTTACAAGAACCTCGTTTACCGTACAAGTTCAGTATCACAGAAAGTGAAAAATGGATAAAGAACTTGTGGTACTTACGTACAATGCAGTATCACTCAGCAATGAAATCTATGTCATCAGGCCCGTAGCAGAATAATAAGTGGATTCTGGTTCGATGATTCTAACTGAAATAAGTCACACAGAAAAAGAAACATCATAAGATATCACTAATACACGGAATGTAAACTTGGCTACACAGGAACTGAATTCCAAAACAGAACAGGGTCTCAAATTTAGAAAACCAACTTATGCTTGCTTAAGAGGAAAGGTGAGTCGGGGTGCTGCATAAAACCAGAGATTGAAATGAGCACAGATAAAGTTCCTTAAGCCAAATATGTAATAGACAAGAGCTGCTCCTTGCTCAATGAAATGGACTCAACACCCCATATTAAACGCCTAAGAATGTACCTGACTAGTAAGTATCTTAAAACCTATGGATTGCTATGTCTCCAAAAGAGAATCAATCGTATGTACAGGGGCATAAACGCAGCAGTGATAGGATTGGAGAGGTTCGGTGAGCAAATGAAGACCCTTTGAAGTCATATTGCATGGTACCCATTCCACGGGTCTCAACTCTCCAGATTTAAGGTATTCTTCCTTGAGCTAAATCATGCATGTAGAACCCAGAGTATGATCAACTGTGTGAAAGGGAGACGTGTTCAAATATGTCTCAGTTTTCGTACCCTGGTACTCGGGTGCAACATTCCAGACGCTTTACTAACACTCTCCCCACTTGGAGAGTCAGTGCCTTTAACCTCCTGTTTGGCCCAGTTTGCAATTTCTGCGGAAGATGAACAGGAATAGGGAGAACCAATGAGAGACTAGCTGGAGGTGTCTGGACGGGCAAATTTAACTCTCATTTCCCACCAGGAAGAGGAAATAACCAAAGGCTCAGCTTGCCGTGCCGGAACCAGATTAGGGACTGAAGCCATCCTGCGGTGTTGCGTCCAGGTCACAAGAAAGCGAGTTGAAGAAAGTAGCTAAGGGGCACTGTAATTCACAAACCTGCAGAGTTATAAATGACAGCTATCGTCCAAAAATATACTGAAGTAAGGCTGCCAAGAGGACTTGAAAGCGGGGCAGAATTGCAGGAAACCGATTTCAGGAGGTAGACTGGAATTGCATTGAAAGCATAGGAAAAGAGGCAGAACGTCCACAATGATGCACTTGGCCAAAAAGGGCGTATGCGTTTTTTCCTGAATATATTCAGGAAAAAACGCATACGCCCTTTTTGGCCAACCAAGCAAGCTTGCAAAGGAAATCTGCACTACAATGAAGTCTCACTTCCTTCCGGTCAAAAGGGCCATCTGAAAAAAGTGTAAAATGCAGAAAGGCAGGACAGGCCATGGAGAACTGGGAGCCTTGTTATGCTGATGGGCGGGATGTAAATTGCCAACAGACACTCGGGAGAAGTGTATGGTGTTTCCTGAAACATCTAAAAAACAAAGCAACAGAGCCTAGGGCACTTCCACTTATGGTCCTATAGCTTAGGGAAATTAAAATCAAAAAGACACAGCCACCCCAAAGTTTGGGATGGCTCTGTTTACAAGAACATCGTTTACAGTACAAGTTCAACATCGCAGAAAGCGAAAAATGGATAAAGAAGCTGTGGTATTTACTTACAAAGCAATATCACTCAGCAATGAAATCTACGTCATCAGGCCCTTAGCAGCACAAGGAGTGGATTCAGGTATGATGATTCTAACTGAAATAAGTCACACAGAAAAAGAAACATCATAAGATATCAGTAATACATGGAATGTAAACTTGGCTACACAGGAACTGAATTACAGAACAGAACAGGGTCTCAAATTTAGAAAACCAACTTATGCTTGCTTAAGGGGAAAGGTGAGTTGGGGTGCTGCATAAAACTAGAGATTGAAATGAGCACAGATAAAGTTCCTTAAGCCAAATATGGAATAGACAAGAGCTACTCCTTGCTCAACGAAATGGACTCAACACCCCATATTAAACGCCTAAGAATGTACCTGACTAGTAAGCATCTTAAAACCTATGGATAGCTATGTCTCCGAAAGAGAATCAAGCGTGTGTACAGGGGCATAAACGCAGCAGTGATAGGATTGGAGAGGTTCGGTGAGCAAATGAAGACCCTTTGAAGTCATATTGCATGGTACCCATTCCACGGGTTTCAACTACCCAGGTTTAAGTTATTCTTCCTTCAGCTAAAACATGCATGTGGAACCTAGAGTATGATCAACCATGTGATCGGGAGACGTGTTCAAATATGTCTCAGTTTTCGTACCCTGGTACTCGGGTGCAACATTCCAGACGCTTTACTAACACTCTCCCGACTTGGAGAGTCAGTGCCTTTATCCTCCTGTTTGGCCCAGTTTGCAATTTCTGCGGAAGATGAACAGGAATAGGGAGAACCAATGAGAGACTAGCTGGAGGTGTCTGGACGGGTAAATTTAACTCTCATTTCCCACCAGGAAGAGGAATTAACCAAAGGTTCAGCGTGCCGTGCCGGAACCAGATTAGGGCCTGAAGCCATCCTGCGGTGTTGCGGCCAGCTCACAAGAAAGCGAGTTGAAGAAAGGAGCTCAGGGGCAATGTAATTCACAAACCTGCAGAGTTATAAATGACAGCTATCGTCCAAAAATATACTGAAGTAAGGCTGCCAAGAGGACTTGAAAGCGGGGCAGAATTGCAGGAAACCGATTTCAGGAGGTAGACTGGAATTGCATTGAAAGCATAGGAAAAGAGGCAGAACGTCCACAATGATGCACTTGGCCAAAAAGGGCGTATGCGTTTTTCCCTGAATATATTCAGGAAAAAACGCATATGCCCTTTTTGGCAAACCAAGCAAACTTGCAAAGGAAATCTGCACTACAATAAAGTCTCACTTCCCCCCGGTCAAAAGGGCCATCTGAAAAAAGTGTAAATTCCAGAAAGGCAGCACAGGCCAAGGAGAACTGGGAGCCTTGTTATGCTGATGGGCGGGATGTAAATTGCCAACAGACACTCGGGAGAAGTGTTTGGTGTTTCCTGAAACATCTAACAAACACAGCAACAGAGCCTAGGGCACTTCCACTTATGGTCCTATAGCTTAGGGAAATTAAAATCAAAAAGACACAGCCACCCCAAAGTTTGGGACGCCTCTGTTTACAAGAACCTCGTTTACCGTCCAAGTTCAGTATCACAGAAAGTGAAAAATGGATAAAGAAGTTGTGGTATTTACTTACAAAGCCATATCACTCAGTAATGAAATCTATGTCATCAGGCTCTTAGCAGCACAATGAGTGGATTCAGGTACGATGATTCTAACTGAAATAAGTCACACAGAAAAAGAAACATCATAAGATATCAGTAATACACGGAATGTAAACTTGGCTACACAGGAACTGAATTACAGAACAGAACAGGGTCTCAAATTTAGAAAACCAACTTATGCTTGCTTAAGGGGAAAGGTGAGTTGGGGTGCTGCATAAAACCAGAGATTGAAATGAGCACAGATAAAGTTCCTTAAGCCAAATATGGAATAGACAAGAGCTACTCCTTGCTCAACGAAATGGACTCAACACCGCATATTAAACGCCTAAGAATGTACCTGACTAGTAAGTATCTTAAAACCTATGGATTGCTATGTCTCCGAAAGAGAATCAAGCATGTGTACAGGGGCATAAACGCAGCAGTGATAGGATTGGAGAGGTTCGGTGAGCAAATGAATACCCTTTGAAGTCATATTGCATGGTACCCATTCCACGTGTTTCAACTACCCAGGTTTAAGGTATTCTTCCTTCAGCTAAAACATGCATGTGGAACCTAGGGTATGATCAACCATGTGATCGGGAGACGTGTTCAAATATGTCTCAGTTTTCGTACCCTGGTACTCGGGTGCAACATTCCAGACGCTTTACTAACACTCTCCCGACTTGGAGAGTCTGTGCCTTTAACCTCCTGTTTGGCCCAGTTTGCAATTTCTGCGGAAGATGAACAGGAATAGCGAGAACCAATGAGAGATTAGCTGGAGGTGTCTGGACGGGCAAATTTAACTCTCATTTCCCACCAGGAAGAGGAATTAACCAAAGGCTCAGCGTGCCGTGCCGGAACCAGATTAGGGCCTGAAGCCATGCTGCGGTGTTGCGGCCAGCTCACAAGAAAGCGAGTTGAAGAAAGGAGCTCAGGGGCAATGTAATTCACAAACCTGCAGAGTTATAAATGACAGCTAACGTCCAAAAATACACTGAAGTAAGGCTGCCAAGAGGACTTGAAAGCGGGGCAGAATTGCAGGAAACCGATTTCAGGAGGTAGACTGGAATTGCATTGAAAGCATAGGAAAAGAGGCAGAACGTCCACAATGATGCACTTGGCCAAAAAGGGCGTATGCGTTTTTTCCTGAATATATTCAGGAAAAAACGCATACGCCCTTTTTGGCCAACCAAGCAAGCTTGCAAAGGAAATCTGCACTACAATGAAGTCTCACTTCCCCCCGGTCAAAAGGGCCATCTGAAAAAAGTGTAAAATCCAGAAAGGCAGGACAGGCCATGGAGAACTGGGAGCCTTGTTATGCTGATGGGCGGGATGTAAATTGCCAACAGACACTCGGGAGAAGTGTTTGGTGTTTCCTGAAACATCTAAAAAACACTGCAACAGAGCCTAGGGCACTTCCACTTATGGTCCTATAGCTTAGGGAAATTAAAATCAAAAAGACACAGCCACCCCAAAGTTTGGGACGCCTCTGTTTACAAGAACCTCGTTTACCGTACAAGTTCAACATCACAGAAAGTGAAAAATGGATAAAGTACTTGTGGAACTTACGTACAATGCAGTATCACTCAGCAATGAAATCTATGTCACCAGGCCCATAGCAGCATAATGAGTGGATTCAGGTACGATGATTCTAACTGAAATAAGTCACACAGAAAAAGAAACATCATAAGATATCACTAATACACGGAATGTAAACTTGGCTACACAGGAACTGAATTCCAAAACAGAACAGGGTCTCAAATTTAGAAAACCAACTTATGCTTGCTTAAGGGGAAAGGTGAGTTGGGGTGCTGCATAAAACCAGAGATTGAAATGAGCACAGATAAAGTTCCTTAAGCCAAATATGGAATAGACAAGAGCTACTCCTTGCTCAACGAAATGGACTCAACACCGCATATTAAACGCCTAAGAATGTACCTGACTAGTAAGTATCTTAAAACCTATGGATTGCTATGTCTCCGAAAGAGAATCAAGCATGTGTACAGGGGCATAAACGCAGCAGTGATAGGATTGGAGAGGTTCGGTGAGCAAATGAAGACCCTTTGAAGTCATATTTTATGGTACCCATTCCACGGGTTTCAACTACCCAGGTTTAAGGTATTCTTCCTTCAGCTAAAACATGCATGTGGAACCTAAAATATGATCAACCATGTGATTGGGAGACGTGTTCAAATATGTCTAAGTTTTCGTACCCTGGTACTCGGGTGCAACATTCCAGACGCTTTACTAACACTCTCCCGACTTGGAGAGTCAGTGCCTTTAACCTCCTGTTTGGCCCAGTTTGCAATTTCTGCGGAAGATCAACAGGAATAGTGAGAACCAATGAGAGACTAGCTGGAGGTGTCTGGACGGGCAAATTTAACTCTCATTTCCCACCAGGAAGAGGAATTAACCAAAGGCTCAGCGTGCCGTGCCGGAAACAGATTAGGGCGTGAAGCCATCCTGCGGTGTTGCGGCCAGCTCACAAGAAAGCGAGTTGAAGAAAGGAGCTCAGGGGCAATGTAATTCACAAACCTGCAGAGTTATAAATGACAGCTATCGTCCAAAAATACACTGAAGTAAGGCTGCCAAGAGGACTTGAAAGCGGGGCAGAATTGCAGGAAACCGATTTCAGGAGGTAGACTGGAATTGCATTGAAAGCATAGGAAAAGAGGCAGAGCGTCCACAATGATGGACCTGGCCAAAAAGGGCGTATGCGTTTTTTCCTGAATATATTCAGGAAAAAACGCATACGCACTTTTTGGCCAACCAAGCAAGCTTGCAAAGGAAATCTGCACTACAATGAAGTCTCACTTCCCCCCGGTCAAAAGGGCCATCTGAAAAAGTGTAAAATCCAGAAAGGCAGGACAGGCCATGGAGAACTGGGAGCCTTGTTATGCTGATGGGAGGGATGTAAATTGCCAACAGACACTCGGGAGAAGTGTATGGTGTTTCCTGAAACATCTAAAACACAAAGCAACAGAGCCTAGGGCACTTCCACTTATGGTCCTATAGCTTAGGGAAATTAAAATCAAATAGACACAGCACCCCAAAGTTTGGGACGCCTCTGTTTACAAGAACCTCGTTTACCGTACAAGTTCAATATCACAGAAAGTGAAAAATGGATAAAGAACTTGTGGTACTTACGTACAATGCAGTATCACTCAGCAATGAAATCTATGTCATCAGGCCCGTAGCAGCATAATGAGTGGATTCAGGTACGATGATTCCAACTGAAATAAGTCACACAGAAAAAGAAACATCATAAGATATCACTAATACACGGAATGTAAACTTGGCTACACAGGAACTGAATTCCAAAACAGAACAGGGTCTCAAATTTAGAAAACCAACTTATGCTTGCTTAAGGGGAAAGGTGAGTTGGGGTGCTGCATAAAACCAGAGATTGAAATGAGCACAGATAAAGTTCCTTAAGCCAAATATGGAATAGACAAGAGCTACTCCTTGCTCAACGAAATGGACTCAACACCCCATATTAAACGCCTAAGAATGTACCTGACTAGTAAGTATCTTAAAACCTATGGATTGCTATGTCTCCAAAAGAGAATCAAGCGTGTGTACAGGGGCATAAACTCAGCAGTGATAGGATTGGAGAGGTTCGGTGAGCAAATGAAGACCCTTTGAAGTCATATTGCATGGTACCCATTCCACGTGTTTCAACTACCAAAGTTTAAGGTATTCTTCCTTCAGCTAAGACATGCATGTGGAACCCAGAGTATGATCAACCGTGTGAACGGGAGACGTGTTCAAATATGTCTCAGTTTTCCTCCCCTGGTACTCGGGTGCAACATTCCAGACGCTTTACTAACACTCTCCCCACTTGGAGAGTTAGCACCTTTTACTTCCTGTTTGGCCCAGTTTGCAATTTCTGCGGAAGATGAACAGGAATAGCGAGAACCAATGAGAGACTAGCTGGAGGTATCTGGACGGGCAAATTTAACTCTCATTTCCCACCAGGAAGAGGAAATAACCAAAGGCTCAGCGTGCTGTGCCGGAACAAGATTAGGGCCTGAAGCCATCCTGCAGTGTTGCGGCCAGCTCACAAGAAAGCGAGTTGAAGAAAGGAGCTCAGGGGCACTGTAATTCACAAACCTGCAGAGTTATAAATGACAGCTATCGTCCAAAAATATACTGAAGTAAGGCTGCCAAGAGGACTTGAAAGCGGGGCAGAATTGCAGGAAACCGATTTCAGGAGGTAGACTGGAATTGCATTGAAAGCATAGGAAAAGAGGCAGAGCGTCCACAATGATGCACCTGGCCAAAAAGGGCGTATGCATTTTTTCCTGAATATATTCAGGAAAAAACGCATACGCCCTTTTTGGCCAACCAAGCAAGCTTGCAAAGGAAATCTGCACTACAATGAAGTCTCACTTCCCCCCGGTCAAAAGTACAATCTGAAAAAAGTGTAAAATCCAGAAAGGCAGGACAGGCCATGGAGAACTGGGAGCCTTGTCATGCTGATGGGAGGGATGTAATTTGCCAACAGACACTCGGGAGAAGTGTATGGTGTTTCCTGAAACATCTAAAAAACAAAGCAACAGAGCCTAGGGCACTTCCACTTATGGTCCTATAGCTTAGGGAAATTAAAATCAAAAACACACAGCCACCCCAAAGTATGGTACGGCTCTGTTTACAAGAACCTCGTTTACAGTACAAGTTCAGTATCACAGAAAGTGAAAAATGGAAAAAGAACTTGTGGTATTTACTTACAAAGCAATATCACTCAGCAATGAAATCTATGTCATCAGGCCCTTAGCAGCACAATGAGTGGATTCAGGTATGATGATTCTAACTGAAATAAGTCACACAGAAAAAGAAACATCATAAGATATCAGTAATACACGGAATGTAAACTTGGCTACACAGGAACTGAATTACAGAACAGAACAGGGTCTCAAATTTAGAAAACCAACTTATGCTTGCTTAAGGGGAAAGGTGAGTTGGGGTGCTGCATAAAACCAGAGATTGAAATGAGCACAGATAAAGTTCCTTAAGTTAAATATGGAATAGACAAGAGCTACTCCTTGCTCAACGAAATGTACTCAACACCGCATATTAAACGCCTAAGAATGTACCTGACTTGTAATTATCTTAAAACCTATGGATTGCTATGTCTCCGAAAGAGAATCAAGCATGTGTACAGGGGCATAAACGCAGCAATGATAGGATTGGAGAGGTTCGGTGAGCAAATGAAGCCCCTTTGAAGTCATATTGCATGGTACTCATTCCACGGGTTTCACCTACCCAGGTTTAAGGTATTCTTCCTTCAGCTAAAACATGCATGTGGAACCTAGAGTATGATCAACCATGTGATTGGGAAACGTGTTCAAATATGTCTCGGTTTTTGTACCCTGGTAGTCGGGTGCAACATTCCAGACCCTTTACTAACACTCTCCCGACTTGGAGAGTCAGTCCCTTTAACCTCCTGTTTGGCCCAGTTTGAAATTTCTGCGGAAGATCAACAGGAATAGTGAGAACCAATGAGAGACTAGCTGGAGGTGTCTGGACGGGCAAATTTAACTCTCATTTCCCACCAGGAAGAGGAATTAACCAAAGGCTCAGCGTGCCGTGCCGGAAACAGATTAGGGCGTGAAGCCATCCTGCGGTGTTGCGGCCAGCTCACAAGAAAGCGAGTTGAAGAAAGGAGCTCAGGGGCAATGTAATTCACAAACCTGCAGAGTTATAAATGACAGCTATCGTCCAAAAATACACTGAAGTAAGGCTGCCAAGAGGACTTGAAAGCGGGGCAGAATTGCAGGAAACCGATTTCAGGAGGTAGACTGGAATTGCATTGAAAGCATAGGAAAAGAGGCAGAGCGTCCACAATGATGGACCTGGCCAAAAAGGGCGTATGCGTTTTTTCCTGAATATATTCAGGAAAAAACGCATACGCACTTTTTGGCCAACCAAGCAAGCTTGCAAAGGAAATCTGCACTACAATGAAGTCTCACTTCCCCGCGGTCAAAAGGGCCATCTGAAAAAAGTGTAAAATCCAGAAAGGCAGGACAGGCCATGGAGAACTGGGAGCCTTGTTATGCTGATGGGAGGGATGTAAATTGCCAACAGACACTCGGGAGAAGTGTATGGTGTTTCCTGAAACATCTAAAACACAAAGCAACAGAGCCTAGGGCACTTCCACTTATGGTCCTATAGCTTAGGGAAATTAAAATCAAATAGACACAGCACCCCAAAGTTTGGGACGCCTCTGTTTACAAGAACCTCGTTTACCGTACAAGTTCAATATCACAGAAAGTGAAAAATGGATAAAGAACTTGTGGTACTTACGTACAATGCAGTATCACTCAGCAATGAAATCTATGTCATCAGGCCCGTAGCAGCATAATGAGTGGATTCAGGTACGATGATTCCAACTGAAATAAGTCACACAGAAAAAGAAACATCATAAGATATCACTAATACACGGAATGTAAACTTGGCTACACAGGAACTGAATTCCAAAACAGAACAGGGTCTCAAATTTAGAAAACCAACTTATGCTTGCTTAAGGGGAAAGGTGAGTTGGGGTGCTGCATAAAACCAGAGATTGAAATGAGCACAGATAAAGTTCCTTAAGCCAAATATGGAATAGACAAGAGCTACTCCTTGCTCAACGAAATGGACTCAACACCCCATATTAAACGCCTAAGAATGTACCTGACTAGTAAGTATCTTAAAACCTATGGATTGCTATGTCTCCAAAAGAGAATCAAGCATGCATACAGGGGCATAAACGCAGCAGTGATAGGATTGGAGAGGTTCGGTGAGCAAATGAAGACCCTTTGAAGTCATATTGCATGGTACCCATTCCAAGGGTCTCAACTCTCCAGGTTTAAGGTATTCTTCCTTCAGCTAAAACATGCATGTGGAACCCAGAGTATGATCAACCGTGTGAACGGGAGACGTGTTCAAATATGTCTCAGTTTTCGTACCCTGGTACTCGGGTGCAACATTCCAGACGCTTTACTAACACTCTCCCGACTTGGAGAGTCAGTCCCTTTAACCTCCTGTTTGGCCCAGTTTGCAATTTCTGCGGAAGATCAACAGGAATAGTGAGAACCAATGAGAGACTAGCTGGAGGTGTCTGGACGGGCAAATTTAACTCTCATTTCCCACCAGGAAGAGGAATTAACCAAAGGCTCAGCGTGCCGTGCCGGAACCAGATTAGGGCCTGAAGCCATGCTGCGGTGTTGCGGCCAGCTCACAAGAAAGCGAGTTGAAGAAAGGAGCTCAGGGGCAATGTAATTCACAAACCTGCAGAGTTATAAATGACAGCTATCGTCCAAAAATATACTGAAGTAAGGCTGCCAAGAGGACTTGAAAGCGGGGCAGAATTGCAGGAAACCGATTTCAGGAGGTAGACTGGAATTGCATTGAAAGCATAGGAAAAGAGGCAGAACGTCCACAATGATGCACTTGGCCAAAAAGGGCATATGCGTTTTTTCCTGAATATATTCAGGAAAAAACGCATATGCCCTTTTTGGCCAACCAAGCAAGCTTGCAAAGGAAATCTGCACTACAATGAAGTCTCACTTCCCCCCGGTCAAAAGGGCCATCTGAAAAAAGTGTAAAATCCAGAAAGGCAGGACAGGCCATGGAGAACTGGAAGCCTTGTTATGCTGATGGGTGGGATGTAAATTGCCAACAGACACTCGGGAGAAGTGTATGGTGTTTCCTGAAACATCTGAAAAACAAAGCAACAGAGCCTAGGGCACTTCCACTTATGGTCCTATGGCTTAGGGAAATTAAAATCAAAAGACACAGGCACCCCAAAGGTTGGAATGGCTCTGTTTACAAGAACCTCGTTTACAGTACAAGTTCAACATCACAGAAAGTGAAAAATGGATAAAGAAGTTGTGGTATTTACTTACAAAGCAATATCACTCAGCAATGAAATCTATGTCATCAGGCCCGTAGCAGCACAATGAGTGGATTCAGGTACGATGATTCTAACTGAAATAAGTCACACAGAAAAAGAAACATCATAAGATATCAGTAATACATGGAATGTAAACTTGGCTACACAGGAACTGAATTACAGAACAGAACAGGGTCTCAAATTTAGAAAACCAACTTATGCTTGCTTAAGGGGAAAGGTGAGTTGGGGTGCTGCATAAAACCGGAGATTGAAATGAACACAGATAAAGTTCCTTAAGCCAAATATGGAATAGACAAGAGCTACTCCTTGCTCAACGAAATGGACTCAACACCCCATATTAAACGCCTAAGAATGTACCTGACTAGTAAGTAACTTAAAACTTATGGATTGCTATGTCTCCGAAAGAGAATCAAGCATATGTACAGGGGCATAAACGCAGCAGTGATAGGATTGGAGAGGTTCGGTGAGCAAACGAAGACCCTTTGAAGTCATATTGCATGGTACCCATTCCACGTGTTTCAACTACCCAGGTTTAAGATATTCTTCCTTCAGCTAAAACATGCATGTGGAACCCAGAGTATGATCAACCGTGTGAACGGGAGACGTGTTCAAATATGTCTCAGTTTTCCTCCCCTGGTACTCGGGTGCAACATTCCAGACGCTTTACTAACACTCTCCCCACTTGGAGAATCAGCGCCTTTAACCTCCTGTTTGGCCCAGTTTGCAATTTCTGCGGAAGATGAACAGGAATAGGGATAACCAATGAGAGACTAGCTGGAGGTGTCTGGACGGGCAAATTTAACTCTCATTTCCCACCAGGAAGAGGAAATAACCAAAGGCTCAGCGTGCCATGCCGGAACCAGATTAGGGCCTGAAGCCATCCTGCGGTGTTGCGGCCAGCTCACAAGAAAGTGAGTTGAAGAAAGGCGCTCAGGGACACTGTAATTCACAAACCTGCAGAGTTATAAATGACAGCTATCGTCCAAAAATATACTGAAGTAAGGCTGCCAAGAGGACTTGAAAGCGGGGCAGAATTGCAGGAAACCGATTTCAGGAGGTAGACTGGAATTGCATTGAAAGCATAGGAAAAGAGGCAGAACGTCCACAATGATGAACTTGGCCAAAAAGGGCGTATGCGTTTTTTCCTGAATATATTCAGGAAAACACGCATACGCCCTTTTTGGCCAACCAAGCAAGCTTGCAAAGGAAATCTGCACTACAATGAAGTCTCACTTCCCCCCGGTCAAAAGGGCCATCTGAAAAAAGTGTAAAATCCAGAAAGGCAGGACAGGCCATGGAGAACTGGGAGCCTTGTTATGCTGATGGGCGGGATGTAAATTGCCAACAGACACTCGGGAGAAGTGTATGGTGTTTCCTGAAACATCTAAAAAACAAAGCAACAGAGCCTAGGGCACTTCCACTTATGGTCCTATAGCTTAGGGAAATTAAAATCAAAAAGACACAGCCACCCCAAAGTTTGGGACGCCTCTGTTTACAAGAACCTCGTTTACCGTACAAGTTCAACATCACAGAAAGTGAAAAATGGATAAAGAACTTGTGGTACTTAGGTACAATGCAGTATCACTCAGCAATGAAATCTATGTCATCAGGCCCGTAGCAGCATAATGAGTGGATTCAGGTACGATGATTCTAACTGAAATAAGTCACACAGAAAAAGAAACATCATAAGATATCACTAATACACGGAATGTAAACTTGGCTACACAGGAACTGAATTCCAAAACAGAACAGGGTCTCAAATTTAGAAAACCAACTTATGCTTGCTTAAGGGGAAAGGTGAGTTGGGGTACTGCATAAAACCAGAGATTGAAATGAGCACAGATAAAGTTCCTTAAGCCAAATATGGAATAGACAAGAGCTACTCCTTGCTCAACGAAATGGACTCAACACCACATATTAAACGCCTAAGAATGTACCTGACTAGTAAGTATCTTAAAACCTATGGATTGCTATGTCTCCGAAAGAGAATCAAGCGTGTGTACAGGGGCATAAACGCAGCAGTGATAGGATTGGAGAGGTTCGGTGAGCAAATGAAGACCCTTTGAAGTCATATTGCATGGTACCCATTCCACGGGTCTCAACTCTCCAGGTTTAAGGTATTCTTCCTTCAGCTAAAACATGCATGTGGAACCCAGAGTATGATCAACCATGTGAACGGGAGACGTGTTCAAACATGTCTCACTTTTCGTACCCTGGTACTCGGGTGCAACATTCCAGACGCTTTACTAACACTCTCTCCACTTGGAGAGTCAGCGCCTTTAACCTCCTGTTTGGCCCAGTTTGCAATTTCTGCGGAAGATGAACAGGAATAGGGAGAACCAATGAGAGACTAGCTGGAGGTGTCTGGACGGGCAAATTTAACTCTCATTTCCCACCAGGAAGAGGAAATAACCAAAGGCTCAGCGTGCCGTGCCGGAACCAGATTAGGACCTGAAGCCATCCTGCGGTGTTGCGGCCAGCTCACAAGAAAGCGAGTTGAAGAAAGGAGCTCAGGGGCACTGTAATGCACAAACCTGCAGAGTTATAAATGACAGCTATCGTCCAAAAATATACTGAAGTAAGGCTGCCAAGAGGACTTGAAAGCGGGGCAGAATTGCAGGAAACCGATTTCAGGAGGTAGACTGGAATTGCATTGAAAGCATAGGAAAAGAGGCGGAACGTCCACAATGATGCACTTGGCCAAAAAGGGCGTATGCGTTTTTTCCTGAATATATTCAGGAAAAAACGCATACGCCCTTTTTGGCCAACCAAGCAAGCTTGCAAAGGAAATCTGCACTACAATGAAGTCTCACTTCCCCCCGGTCAAAAGGGCCATCTGAAAAAAGTGTAAAATCCAGAAAGGCAGGACAGGCCATGGAGAACTGGAAGCCTTGTTATGCTGATGGGCGGGATGTAAATTGCCAACAGACACTCGGGAGAAGTGTATGGTGTTTCCTGAAACATCTGAAAAACAAATCAACACAGCCTAGGGCACTTCCACTTATGGTCCTATAGCTTAGGGAAATTAAAATCAAAAAGTCACAGCACCCCAAAGTTTGGGACGCCTCTGTTTACAAGAACCTCGTTTACCGTACAAGTTCAATATCACAGAAAGTGAAAAATGGATAAAGAACTTGTGGTACTTACGTACAATGCAGTATCACTCAGCAATGAAATCTATGTCATCAGGCCCGTAGCAGCATAATGAGTGGATTCAGGTATGATGATTCTAACTGAAATAAGTCACACAGAAAAAGAAACATCATAAGATATCACTAATACACGGAATGTAAACTTGGCTACACAGGAACTGAATTCCAAAACAAAACAGGGTCTCAAATTTAGAAAACCAACTTATGCTTGCTTAAGGGGAAAGGTGAGTTGGGGTGCTGCATAAAACCAGAGATTGAAATGAGCACAGATAAAGTTCCTTAAGCCAAATATGGAATAGACAAGAGCTACTCCTTGCTCAACGAAATGGACTCAACACCCCATATTAAACGCCTAAGAATGTACCTGACTAGTAAGTATCTTAAAACCTATGGATTGCTATGTCTCCAAAAGAGAATCAAGCATGTGTACAGGGGCATAAACGCAGCAGTGATAGGATTGGAGAGGTTCGGTGAGCAAATGAAGACCCTTTGAAGTCATATTGCATGGTACCCATTCCACGGGTCTCAACTCTCCAGGTTTAAGGTATTCTTCCTTCAGCTAAAACATGCATGTGGAACCCAGAGTATGATCAACCATGTGATCGGGAGACGTGTTCAAATATGTCTCAGTTTTCGTACCCTGGTACTCGGGTGCAACATTCCAGACGGTTTACTAACACTCTCCCCACTTGGAGAGTCAGCGCCTTTAACCTCCTGTTTGGCCCAGTTTGCAATTTCTGCGGAAGATGAACAGGAATAGCGAGAACCAATGAGAGACTAGCTGGAGGTGTCTGGACGGGCAAATTTAACTCTCATTTCCCACCAGGAAGAGGCATTAACCAAAGGCTCAGCGTGCCGTGCCGGAACCAGATTAGGGCGTGAAGCCATCCTGCGGTGTTGCGGCCAGGTCACAAGAAAGCGAGTTGAAGAAAGGCGCTCAGGGGCACTGTAATTCACAAACTTGCAGAGTTATAAATGACAGCTATCGTCCAAAAATATACTGAAGTAAGGCTACCAAGAGGACTTGAAAGCGGGGCAGAATTGCAGAAAACCGATTTCAGGAGGTAGACTGGAATTGCATTGAAAGCATAGGAAAAGAGGCAGAGCGTCCACAATGATGCACCTGGCCAAAAAGGGCGTATGCGTTTTTTCCTGAATATATTCAGGAAAAAACGCATACGCACTTTTTGGCCAACCAAGCAAGCTTGCAAAGGAAATCTGCACTACAATGAAGTCTCACTTCCCCCCGGTCAAAAGGGCCATCTGAAAAAAGTGTAAAATCCAGAAAGTCAGGACAGGCCATGGAGAACTGGGAGCCTTGTTATGCTTATGGGCGGGATGTAAATTGCCAACAGACACTCGGGAGAAGTGTATGGTGTTTCCTGAAACATCTAAAAAACAGAGCAACAGAGCCTAGGGCACTTCCACTTATGGTCCTATAGCTTAGGGAAATTAACATCAAAAAGACACAGCCACCCCAAAGTTTGGGACGCCTCTGTTTACAAGAACCTCGTTTACCGTACAAGTTCAATATCACAGAAAGTGAAAAATGGATAAAGAACTTGTGGTACTTACGTACAATGCAGTATCACTCAGCAATGAAATCTATGTCATCAGGCCCGTAGCAGCATAATGAGTGGATTCAGGTACGATGATTCTACCTGAAATAAGTCACACAGAAAAAGAAACATCATAAGATATCACTAATACACGGAATGTAAACTTGGCTACACAGGAACTGAATTCCAAAACAGAACAGGGTCTCAAATTTAGAAAACCAACTTATGCTTGCTTAAGGGGAAAGGTGAGTTGGGGTGCTGCATAAAACCAGAGATTGAAATGAGCACAGATAAAGTTCCTTAAGCCAAATATGGAATAGACAAGAGCTACTCCTTGCTCAACGAAATGGACTCAACACCCCATATTAAACGCCTAAGAATGTACCTGACTAGTAAGTATCTTAAAACCTATGGATTGCTATGTCTCCGAAAGCGAATCAAGCATGTGTACAGGGGCATAAACGCAGCAGTGATAGGATTGGAGAGGTTCGGTGAGCAAATGAAGACCCTTTGAAGTCATATTGCATGGTACCCATTCCACGGGTTTCAACTACCCAGGTTTAAGGTATTCTTCCTTCAGCTAAAACATGCATGTGGAACCTAGAGTATGATCAACCGTGTGATCGGGAGACGTGTTCAAATATGTCTCAGTTTTCGTACCCTGGTACTCGGGTGCAACATTCCAGATGCTTTACTAACACTCTCCCGACTTGGAGAGTCAGTCCCTTTAACCTCCTGTTTGGCCCAGTTTGCAATTTCTGCGGAAGATGAACAGGAATAGCGAGAACCAATGAGAGACTAGCTGGAGGTGTCTGGACGGGCAAATTTAACTCTCATTTCCCACCAGGAAGAGGAATTAACCAAAGGCTCAGCGTGCCGTGCCGGAACCAGATTAGGGCCTGAAGCCATCCTGTGGTGTTGCGGCCTGGTCACAAGAAAGCGAGTTGAAGAAAGGAGCTCAGGAGCACTGTAATTCACAAACCTGCAGAGTTATAAATGACAGCTATCGTCCAAAAATATACTGAAGTAAGGCTGCCAAGAGGACTTGAAAGCAGGGCAGAATTGCAGGAAACCGATTTCAGGAGGTAGACTGGAATTGCATTGAAAGCATAGGAAAAGAGGCAGAACGTCCACAATGATGCACTTGGCCAAAAAGGGCGTATGCGTTTTTTCCTGAATATATTCAGGAAAAAACGCATACGCCCTTTTTGGCCAACCAAGCAAGCTTGCAAAGGAAATCTACACTACAATGAAGTCTCACTTCCCCCCGGTCCAAAGGGCCATCTGAAAAAAGTGTAAAATCCAGAAAGGCAGGACAGGCCATGGAGAACTGGGAGCCTTGTTATGCTGATGGGAGGGATGTAAATTGCCAACAGACACTCGGGAGAAGTGTATGGTGCTTCCTGAAACATCTAAAAAACAAAGCAACAGAGCCTAGGGCACTTCCACTTATGGTCCTATAGCTTAGGGAAATTAAAATCAAAAAGACACAGCCACCCCAAAGTTTGGGACTGCTCTGTTTACAAGAACCTCGTTTACAGTACAAGTTCAACATCACAGAAAGTGAAAAATGGATAAAGAAGTTGTGGTATTTACTTATAAAGCAATATCACTCAGCAATGAAATCTATGTCATCAGGCCCTTAGCAGCACAATGAGTGGATTCAGGTATGATGATTCTAACTGAAATAAGTCACACAGAAAAAGAAACATCATAAGATATCAGTAATACACGGAATGTAAACTTGGCTACACAGGAACTGAATTACAGAACAGAACAGGGTCTCAAATTTAGAAAACCAACTTATGCTTGCTTAAGGGGAAAGGTGAGTTGGGGTGCTGCATAAAACCAGAGATTGAAATGAGCACAGATAAAGTTCCTTAAGCCAAATATGGAATAGACAAGAGCTACTCCTTGCTCAACGAAATGGACTCAACACCCCATATTAAACGCCTAAGAATGTACCTGACTAGTAAGTATCTTAAAACCTATGGATTGCTATGTCTCCAAAAGAGAATCAAGCATGTGTACAGGGGCATAAACGCAGCAGTGATAGGATTGGAGAGGTTCGGTGAGCAAATGAAGACCCTTTGAAGTCATATTGCATGGTACCCATTCCACGGGTCTCAACTCTCCAGGTTTAAGGTATTCTTCCTTCAGCTAAAACATGCATGTGGAACCCAGAGTATGATCAACCGTGTGAACGGGAGACGTGTTCAAATATGTCTCAGTTTTCCTCCCCTGGTACTCGGGTGCAACATTCCAGATGCTTTACTAACACTCTCCCCACTTGGAGAGTCAGCGCCTTTAACCTCCTGTTTGGCCCAGTTTGCAATTTCCGCGGAAGATGAACAGGAATAGGGAGAACCAATGAGAGACTAGCTGGAGGTGTCTGAACGGGAAAATTTAACTCTCATTTCCCACCAGGAAGAGGAAATAACCAAAGGCTCAGCGTGCTGTGCCGGAACCAGATTAGGGCCTGAAGCCATCCTGCAGTGTTGCGGCCAGCTCAAAAGAAAGCGAGTTGAAGAAAGGCGCTCAGGGGCACTGTAATTCACAAACCTGCAGAGTTATAAATGACAGTTATCATCCAAAAATATACTGAAGTAAGGCTGCCAAGAGGACTTGAAAGCGGGGCAGAATTGCAGGAAACCGATTTCAGGAGGTAGACTGGAATTGCATTGAAAGCATAGGAAAAGAGGCAGAACGTCCACAATGATGCACTTGGCCAAAAAGGGCGTATGCGTTTTTTCCTGAATATATTCAGGAAAAAACGCATACGCCCTTTTTGGCCAACCAAGCAAGCTTGCAAAGGAAATCTGCACTACAATGAAGTCTCACTTCCCCCCGGTCAAAAGGGCCATCTGAAAAAAGTGTAAAATCCAGAAAGGCAGGACAGGCCATGGAGAACTGGGAGCCTTGTTATGCTGATGGGCGGGATGTAAATTGCCAACAGACACTCGGGAGAAGTGTATGGTGTTTCCTGAAATATCTAAAAAACAAAGCAACAGAGCCTAGGGCACTTCCACTTATGGTCCTATAGCTTAGGGAAATTAAAATCAAAAAGACACAGCCACCCCAAAGTTTGGGACGCCTCTGTTTACAGGAACCTCGTTTACCGTACAAGTTCAATATCACAGAAAGTGAAAAATGGATAAAGAACTTGTGGTACTTACGTACAATGCAGTATCACTCAGCAATGAAATCTATGTCATCAGGCCCGTAGCAGCATAATGAGTGGATTCAGGTACGATGATTCTACCTGAAATAAGTCACACAGAAAAAGAAACATCATAAGATATCACTAATACACGGAATGTAAACTTGGCTACACAGGAACTGAATTCCAAAACAGAACAGGGTCTCAAATTTAGAAAACCAACTTATGCTTGCTTAAGGGGAAAGGTGAGTTGGGGTGCTGCATAAAACCAGAGATTGAAATGAGCACAGATAAAGTTCCTTAAGCCAAATATGGAATAGACAAGAGCTACTCCTTGCTCAACGAAATGGACTCAACACCCCATATTAAACGCCTAAGAATGTACCTGACTAGTAAGTATCTTAAAACCTATGGATTGCTATGTCTCCAAAAGAGAATCAAGCATGTGTACAGGGGCATAAACGCAGCAGTGATAGGATTGGAGAGGTTCGGTGAGCAAATGAAGACCCTTTGAAGTCATATTGCATGGTACCCATTCCACGGGTTTCAACTACCCAGGTTTAAGGTATTCTTCCTTCAGCTAAAACATGCATGTGGAACCTAGAGTATGATCAACCATGTGATCGGGAGACGTGTTCAAATATGTCTCAGTTTTCGTACCCTGGTACTCGGGTGCAACATTCCAGACGGTTTACTAACACTCTCCCCACTTGGAGAGTCAGCGCCTTTAACCTCCTGTTTGGCCCAGTTTGCAATTTCTGCGGAAGATGAACAGGAATAGCGAGAACCAATGAGAGACTAGCTGGAGGTGTCTGGACTGGCAAATTTAACTCTCATTTCCCACCAGGAAGAGGAATTAACAAAAGGCTCAGCGTGCCGTGCCGGAACCAGATTAGGGCCTGAAGCCATCCTGTGGTGTTGCGGCCTGGTCACAAGAAAGCGAGTTGAAGAAAGGAGCTCAGGAGCACTGTAATTCACAAACCTGCAGAGTTATAAATGACAGCTATCGTCCAAAAATATACTGAAGTAAGGCTGCCAAGAGGACTTGAAAGCAGGGCAGAATTGCAGGAAACCGATTTCAGGAGGTAGACTGGAATTGCATTGAAAGCATAGGAAAAGAGGCAGAACGTCCACAATGATGCACTTGGCCAAAAAGGGCGTATGCGTTTTTTCCTGAATATATTCAGGAAAAAACGCATACGCCCTTTTTGGCCAACCAAGCAAGCTTGCAAAGGAAATCTGCACTACAATGAAGTCTCACTTCCCCCTGGTCCAAAGGGCCATCTGAAAAAAGTGTAAAATCCAGAAAGGCAGGACAGGCCATGGAGAACTGGGAGCCTTGTTATGCTGATGGGAGGGATGTAAATTGCCAACAGACACTCGGGAGAAGTGTATGGTGCTTCCTGAAACATCTAAAAAACAAAGCAACAGAGCCTAGGGCACTTCCACTTATGGTCCTATAGCTTAGGGAAATTAAAATCAAAAAGACACAGCCACCCCAAAGTTTGGGACTGCTCTGTTTACAAGAACCTCGTTTACAGTACAAGTTCAACATCACAGAAAGTGAAAAATGGATAAAGAAGTTGTGGTATTTACTTACAAAGCAATATCACTCAGCAATGAAATCTATGTCATCAGGCCCTTAGCAGCACAATGAGTGGATTCAGGTACGATGATTCTAACTGAAATAAGTCACACAGAAAAAGAAACATCATAAGATATCAGTAATACACGGAATGTAAACTTGGCTACACAGGAACTGAATTACAGAACAGAACAGGGTCTCAAATTTAGAAAACCAACTTATGCTTGCTTAAGGGGAAAGGTGAGTTGGGGTGCTGCATAAAACCAGAGATTGAAATGAGCACAGATAAAGTTCCTTAAGCCAAATATGGAATAGACAAGAGCTACTCCTTGCTCAACGAAATGGACTCAACACCCCATATTAAACGCCTAAGAATGTACCTGACTAGTAAGTATCTTAAAACCTATGGATTGCTATGTCTCCAAAAGAGAATCAAGCATGTGTACAGGGGCATAAACGCAGCAGTGATAGGATTGGAGAGGTTCGGTGAGCAAATGAAGCCCCTTTGAAGTCATATTGCATGGTACCCATTCCACGGGTCTCAACTCTCCAGGTTTAAGGTATTCTTCCTTCAGCTAAAACATGCATGTGGAACCTAGAGTATGATCAACCGTGTGATCGGGAGACGTGTTCAAATATGTCTCAGTTTAAGTACCCTGGTACTCGGGTGCAACATTCCAGATGCTTTACTAACACTCTCCCGACTTGGAGAGTCAGTCCCTTTAACCTCCTGTTTGGCCCAGTTTGCAATTTCTGCGGAAGATGAACAGGAATAGCGAGAACCAATGAGAGACTAGCTGGAGGTGTCTGGACGGGCAAATTTAACTCTCATTTCCCACCAGGAAGAGGAATTAACCAAAGGCTCAGCGTGCCGTGCCGGAACCAGATTAGGGCCTGAAGCCATCCTGTGGTGTTGCGGCCTGGTCACAAGAAAGCGAGTTGAAGAAAGGAGCTCAGGAGCACTGTAATTCACAAACCTGCAGAGTTATAAATGACAGCTATCGTCCAAAAATATACTGAAGTAAGGCTGCCAAGAGGACTTGAAAGAAGGGCAGAATTGCAGGAAACCGATTTCAGGAGGTAGACTGGAATTGCATTGAAAGCATAGGAAAAGAGGCAGAACGTCCACAATGATGCACTTGGCCAAAAAGGGCGTATGCGTTTTTTCCTGAATATATTCAGGAAAAAACGCATACGCCCTTTTTGGCCAACCAAGCAAGCTTGCAAAGGAAATCTACACTACAATGAAGTCTCACTTCCCCCCGGTCCAAAGGGCCATCTGAAAAAAGTGTAAAATCCAGAAAGGCAGGACAGGCCATGGAGAACTGGGAGCCTTGTTATGCTGATGGGAGGGATGTAAATTGCCAACAGACACTCGGGAGAAGTGTATGGTGCTTCCTGAAACATCTAAAAAACAAAGCAACAGAGCCTAGGGCACTTCCACTTATGGTCCTATAGCTTAGGGAAATTAAAATCAAAAAGACACAGCCACCCCAAAGTTTGGGACTGCTCTGTTTACAAGAACCTCGTTTACAGTACAAGTTCAACATCACAGAAAGTGAAAAATGGATAAAGAAGTTGTGGTATTTACTTATAAAGCAATATCACTCAGCAATGAAATCTATGTCATCAGGCCCTTAGCAGCACAATGAGTGGATTCAGGTATGATGATTCTAACTGAAATAAGTCACACAGAAAAAGAAACATCATAAGATATCAGTAATACACGGAATGTAAACTTGGCTACACAGGAACTGAATTACAGAACAGAACAGGGTCTCAAATTTAGAAAACCAACTTATGCTTGCTTAAGGGGAAAGGTGAGTTGGGGTGCTGCATAAAACCAGAGATTGAAATGAGCACAGATAAAGTTCCTTAAGCCAAATATGGAATAGACAAGAGCTACTCCTTGCTCAACGAAATGGACTCAACACCCCATATTAAACGCCTAAGAATGTACCTGACTAGTAAGTATCTTAAAACCTATGGATTGCTATGTCTCCAAAAGAGAATCAAGCATGTGTACAGGGGCATAAACGCAGCAGTGATAGGATTGGAGAGGTTCGGTGAGCAAATGAAGACCCTTTGAAGTCATATTGCATGGTACCCATTCCACGGGTCTCAACTCTCCAGGTTTAAGGTATTCTTCCTTCAGCTAAAACATGCATGTGGAACCCAGAGTATGATCAACCGTGTGAACGGGAGACGTGTTCAAATATGTCTCAGTTTTCCTCCCCTGGTACTCGGGTGCAACATTCCAGACGCTTTACTAACACTCTCCCCACTTGGAGAGTCAGCGCCTTTAACCTCCTGTTTGGCCCAGTTTGCAATTTCTGCGGAAGATGAACAGGAATAGGGATAACCAATGAGAGACTAGCTGGAGGTGTCTGGACGGGCAAATTTAACTCTCATTTCCCACCAGGAAGAGGAAATAACCAAAGGCTCAGCGTGCCGTGCCGGAACCAGATTAGGGCCTGAAGCCATCCTGCAGTGTTGCGGCCAGCTCAAAAGAAAGCGAGTTGAAGAAAGGCGCTCAGGGGCACTGTAATTCACAAACCTGCAGAGTTATAAATGACAGCTATCGTCCAAAAATATACTGAAGTAAGGCTGCCAAGAGGACTTGAAAGCGGGGCAGAATTGCAGGAAACCGATTTCAGGAGGTAGACTGGAATTGCATTGAAAGCATAGGAAAAGAGGCAGAACGTCCACAATGATGCACTTGGCCAAAAAGGGCGTATGCGTTTTTTCCTGAATATATTCAGGAAAAAACGCATACGCCCTTTTTGGCCAACCAAGCAAGCTTGCAAAGGAAATCTGCACTACAATGAAGTCTCACTTCCCCCCGGTCAAAAGGGCCATCTGAAAAAAGTGTAAAATCCAGAAAGTCAGGACAGGCCATGGAGAACTGGGAGCCTTGTTATGCTTATGGGCGGGATGTAAATTGCCAACAGACACTCGGGAGAAGTGTATGGTGTTTCCTGAAATATCTAAAAAACAAAGCAACAGAGCCTAGGGCACTTCCACTTATGGTCCTATAGCTTAGGGAAATTAAAATCGAAAAGACACAGCCACCCCAAAGTTTGGGACGCCTCTGTTTACAAGAACCTCGTTTACCATACAAGTTCAATATCACAGAAAGTGAAAAATGGATAAAGAACTTGTGGTACTTACGTACAATGCAGTATCACTCAGCAATGAAATCTATGTCATCAGGCCCGTAGCAGCATAATGAGTGGATTCAGGTACGATGATTCTACCTGAAATAAGTCACACAGAAAAAGAAACATCATAAGATATCACTAATACACGGAATGTAAACTTGGCTACACAGGAACTGAATTCCAAAACAGAACAGGGTCTCAAATTTAGAAAACCAACTTATGCTTGCTTAAGGGGAAAGGTGAGTTGGGGTGCTGCATAAAACCAGAGATTGAAATGAGCACAGATAAAGTTCCTTAAGCCAAATATGGAATAGACAAGAGCTACTCCTTGCTCAACGAAATGGACTCAACACCCCATATTAAACGCCTAAGAATGTACCTGACTAGTAAGTATCTTAAAACCTATGGATTGCTATGTCTCCGAAAGCGAATCAAGCATGTGTACAGGGGCATAAACGCAGCAGTGATAGGATTGGAGAGGTTCGGTGAGCAAATGAAGACCCTTTGAAGTCATATTGCATGGTACCCATTCCACGGGTTTCAACTACCCAGGTTTAAGGTATTCTTCCTTCAGCTAAAACATGCATGTGGAACCTAGAGTATGATCAACCATGTGATCGGGAGACGTGTTCAAATATGTCTCAGTTTTCGTACCCTGGTACTCGGGTGCAACATTCCAGACGGTTTACTAACACTCTCCCCACTTGGAGAGTCAGCGCCTTTAACCTCCTGTTTGGCCCAGTTTGCAATTTCTGCGGAAGATGAACAGGAATAGCGAGAACCAATGAGAGACTAGCTGGAGGTGTCTGGACGGGCAAATTTAACTCTCATTTCCCACCAGGAAGAGGCATTAACCAAAGGCTCAGCGAGCCGTGCCGGAACCAGATTAGGGCCTGAAGCCATCCTGTGGTGTTGCGGCCTGGTCACAAGAAAGCGAGTTGAAGAAAGGAGCTCAGGAGCACTGTAATTCACAAACATGCAGAGTTATAAATGACAGCTATCGTCCAAAAATATACTGAAGTAAGGCTGCCAAGAGGACTTGAAAGCGGGGCAGAATTGCAAGAAACCGATTTCAGGAGGTAGACTGGAATTGCATTGAAAGCATAGGAAAAGAGGCAGAACGTCCACAATGATGCACTTGGCCAAAAAGGGCGTATGCGTTTTTTCCTGAATATATTCAGGAAAAAACGCATACGCCCTTTTTGGCCAACCAAGGAAGCTTGCAAAGGAAATCTGCACTACAATGAAGTCTCACTTCCCCCGGTCCAAAGGGCCATCTGAAAAAAGTGTAAAATCCAGAAAGGCAGGACAGGCCATGGAGAACTGGGAGCCTTGTTATGCTGATGGGAGGGATGTAAATTGCCAACAGACACTCGGGAGAAGTGTATGGTGCTTCCTGAAACATCTAAAAAACAAAGCAACAGAGCCTAGGGCACTTCCACTTATGGTCCTATAGCTTAGGGAAATTAAAATCAAAAAGACACAGCCACCCCAAAGTTTGGGACTGCTCTGTTTACAAGAACCTCGTTTACAGTACAAGTTCAACATCACAGAAAGTGAAAAATGGATAAAGAAGTTGTGGTATTTACTTACAAAGCAATATCACTCAGCAATGAAATCTATGTCATCAGGCCCTTAGCAGCACAATGAGTGGATTCAGGTACGATGATTCTAACTGAAATAAGTCACACAGAAAAAGAAACATCATAAGATATCAGTAATACACGGAATGTAAACTTGGCTACACAGGAACTGAATTACAGAACAGAACAGGGTCTCAAATTTAGAAAACCAACTTATGCTTGCTTAAGGGGAAAGGTGAGTTGGGGTGCTGCATAAAACCAGAGATTGAAATGAGCACAGATAAAGTTCCTTAAGCCAAATATGGAATAGACAAGAGCTACTCCTTGCTCAATGAAATGGACTCAACACCCCATATTAAACGCCTAAGAATGTACCTGACTAGTAAGTATCTTAAAACCTATGGATTGCTATGTCTCCAAAAGAGAATCAAGCGTGTGTACAGGGGCATAAACGCAGCAGTGATAGGATTGGAGAGGTTCGGTGAGCAAATGAAGACCCTTTGAAGTCATATTGCATGGTACCCATTCCACGGGTCTCAACTCTCCAGGTTTAAGGTATTCTTCCTTCAGCTAAAACATGCATGTGGAACCCAGAGTATGATCAACCGTGTGAACGGGAGACGTGTTCAAATATGTCTCAGTTTTCCTCCCCTGGTACTCGGGTGCAACATTCCAGACGCTTTACTAACACTCTCCCCACTTGGAGAGTCAGCGCCTTTAACCTCCTGTTTGGCCCAGTTTGCAATTTCTGCGGAAGATGAACAGGAATAGGGAGAACCAATGAGAGACTAGCTGGAGGTGTCTGGACGGGCAAATTTAACTCTCATTTCCCACCAGGAAGAGGAAATAACCAAAGGCTCAGCGTGCCGTGCCGGAACCAGATTAGGGCCTGAAGCCATCCTGCAGTGTTGCGGCCAGCTCTAAAGAAAGCGAGTTGAAGAAAGGCGCTCAGGGGCACTGTAATTCACAAACCTGCAGAGTTATAAATGACAGCTATCGTCCAAAAATATACTGAAGTAAGGCTGCCAAGAGGACTTGAAAGCGGGGCAGAATTGCAGGAAACCGATTTCAGGAGGTAGACTGGAATTGCATTGAAAGCATAGGAAAAGAGGCAGAACGTCCACAATGATGCACTTGGCCAAAAAGGGCGTATGCGTTTTTTCCTGAATATATTCAGGAAAAAACGCATACGCCCTTTTTGGCCAACCAAGCAAGCTTGCAAAGGAAATCTGCACTACAATGAAGTCTCACTTCCCCCCGGTCAAAAGGGCCATCTGAAAAAAGTGTAAAATCCAGAAAGTCAGGACAGGCCATGGAGAACTGGGAGCCTTGTTATGCTTATGGGCGGGATGTAAATTGCCAACAGACACTCGGGAGAAGTGTATGGTGTTTCCTGAAATATCTAAAAAACAAAGCAACAGAGCCTAGGGCACTTCCACTTATGGTCCTATAGCTTAGGGAAATTAAAATCAAAAAGACACAGCCACCCCAAAGTATGGGACGCCTCTGTTTACAAGAACCTCGTTTACCGTACAAGTTCAATATCACAGAAAGTGAAAAATGGATAAAGAACTTGTGGTACTTACGTACAATGCAGTATCACTCAGCAATGAAATCTATGTCATCAGGCCCGTAGCAGCATAATGAGTGGATTCAGGTACGATGATTCTACCTGAAATAAGTCACACAGAAAAAGAAACATCATAAGATATCACTAATACACGGAATGTAAACTTGGCTACACAGGAACTGAATTCCAAAACAGAACAGGGTCTCAAATTTAGAAAACCAACTTATGCTTGCTTAAGGGGAAAGGTGAGTTGGGGTGCTGCATAAAACCAGAGATTGAAATGAGCACAGATAAAGTTCCTTAAGCCAAATATGGAATAGACAAGAGCTACTCCTTGCTCAACGAAATGGACTCAACACCCCATATTAAACGCCTAAGAATGTACCTGACTAGTAAGTATCTTAAAACCTATGGATTGCTATGTCTCCGAAAGCGAATCAAGCATGTGTACAGGGGCATAAACGCAGCAGTGATAGGATTGGAGAGGTTCGGTGAGCAAATGAAGACCCTTTGAAGTCATATTGCATGGTACCCATTCCACGGGTTTCAACTACCCAGGTTTAAGGTATTCTTCCTTTAGCTAAAACATGCATGTGGAACCTAGAGTATGATCAACCGTGTGATCGGGAGACGTGTTCAAATATGTCTCAGTTTTCGTACCCTGGTACTCGGGTGCAACATTCCAGATGCTTTACTAACACTCTCCCGACTTGGAGAGTCAGTCCCTTTAACCTCCTGTTTGGCCCAGTTTGCAATTTCTGCGGAAGATGAACAGGAATAGCGAGAACCAATGAGAGACTAGCTGGAGGTGTCTGGACGGGCAAATTTAACTCTCATTTCCCACCAGGAAGAGGAATTAACCAAAGGCTCAGCGTGCCGTGCCGGAACCAGATTAGGGCCTGAAGCCATCCTGTGGTGTTGCGGCCTGGTCACAAGAAAGCGAGTTGAAGAAAGGAGCTCAGGAGCACTGTAATTCACAAACCTGCAGAGTTATAAATGACAGCTATCGTCCAAAAATATACTGAAGTAAGGCTGCCAAGAGGACTTGAAAGCAGGGCAGAATTGCAAGAAACCGATTTCAGGAGGTAGACTGGAATTGCATTGAAAGCATAGGAAAAGAGGCAGAACGTCCACAATGATGCACTTGGCCAAAAAGGGCGTATGCGTTTTTTCCTGAATATATTCAGGAAAAAACGCATACGCCCTTTTTGGCCAACCAAGCAAGCTTGCAAAGGAAATCTACACTACAATGAAGTCTCACTTCCCCCCGGTCCAAAGGGCCATCTGAAAAAAGTGTAAAATCCAGAAAGGCAGGACAGGCCATGGAGAACTGGGAGCCTTGTTATGCTGATGGGAGGGATGTAAATTGCCAACAGACACTCGGGAGAAGTGTATGGTGCTTCCTGAAACATCTAAAAAACAAAGCAACAGAGCTTAGGGCACTTCCACTTATGGTCCTATAGCTTAGGGAAATTAAAATCAAAAAGACACAGCCACCCCAAAGTTTGGGACTGCTCTGTTTACAAGAACCTCGTTTACAGTACAAGTTCAACATCACAGAAAGTGAAAAATGGATAAAGAAGTTGTGGTATTTACTTATAAAGCAATATCACTCAGCAATGAAATCTATGTCATCAGGCCCTTAGCAGCACAATGAGTGGATTCAGGTATGATGATTCTAACTGAAATAAGTCACACAGAAAAAGAAACATCATAAGATATCAGTAATACACGGAATGTAAACTTGGCTACACAGGAACTGAATTACAGAACAGAACAGGGTCTCAAATTTAGAAAACCAACTTATGCTTGCTTAAGGGGAAAGGTGAGTTGGGGTGCTGCATAAAACCAGAGATTGAAATGAGCACAGATAAAGTTCCTTAAGCCAAATATGGAATAGACAAGAGCTACTCCTTGCTCAACGAAATGGACTCAACACCCCATATTAAACGCCTAAGAATGTACCTGACTAGTAAGTATCTTAAAACCTATGGATTGCTATGTCTCCAAAAGAGAATCAAGCATGTGTACAGGGGCATAAACGCAGCAGTGATAGGATTGGAGAGGTTCGGTGAGCAAATGAAGACCCTTTGAAGTCATATTGCATGGTACCCATTCCACGGGTCTCAACTCTCCAGGTTTAAGGTATTCTTCCTTCAGCTAAAACATGCATGTGGAACCCAGAGTATGATCAACCGTGTGAACGGGAGACGTGTTCAAATATGTCTCAGTTTTCCTCCCCTGGTACTCGGGTGCAACATTCCAGACGCTTTACTAACACTCTCCCCACTTGGAGAGTCAGCGCCTTTAACCTCCTGTTTGGCCCAGTTTGCAATTTCTGCGGAAGATGAACAGGAATAGGGAGAACCAATGAGAGACTAGCTGGAGGTGTCTGAACGGGCAAATTTAACTCTCATTTCCCACCAGGAAGAGGAAATAACCAAAGGCTCAGCGTGCCGTGCCGGAACCAGATTAGGGCCTGAAGCCATCCTGCAGTGTTGCGGCCAGCTCAAAAGAAAGCGAGTTGAAGAAAGGCGCTCAGGGGCACTGTAATTCACAAACCTGCAGAGTTATAAATGACAGCTATCGTCCAAAAATATACTGAAGTAAGGCTGCCAAGAGGACTTGAAAGCGGGGCAGAATTGCAGGAAACCGATTTCAGGAGGTAGACTGGAATTGCATTGAAAGCATAGGAAAAGAGGCAGAACGTCCACAATGATGCACTTGGCCAAAAAGGGCGTATGCGTTTTTTCCTGAATATATTCAGGAAAAAACGCATACGCCCTTTTTGGCCAACCAAGCAAGCTTGCAAAGGAAATCTGCACTACAATGAAGTCTCACTTCCCCCCGGTCAAAAGGGCCATCTGAAAAAAGTGTAAAATCCAGAAAGTCAGGACAGGCCATGGAGAACTGGGAGCCTTGTTATGCTTATGGGCGGGATGTAAATTGCCAACAGACACTCGGGAGAAGTGTATGGTGTTTCCTGAAATATCTAAAAAACAAAGCAACAGAGCCTAGGGCACTTCCACTTATGGTCCTATAGCTTAGGGAAATTAAAATCAAAAAGACACAGCCACCCCAAAGTTTGGGACGCCTCTGTTTACAAGAACCTCGTTTACCGTACAAGTTCAATATCACAGAAAGTGAAAAATGGATAAAGAACTTGTGGTACTTACGTACAATGCAGTATCACTCAGCAATGAAATCTATGTCATCAGGCCCGTAGCAGCATAATGAGTGGATTCAGGTACGATGATTCTACCTGAAATAAGTCACACAGAAAAAGAAACATCATAAGATATCACTAATACACGGAATGTAAACTTGGCTACACAGGAACTGAATTCCAAAACAGAACAGGGTCTCAAATTTAGAAAACCAACTTATGCTTGCTTAAGGGGAAAGGTGAGTTGGGGTGCTGCATAAAACCAGAGATTGAAATGAGCACAGATAAAGTTCCTTAAGCCAAATATGGAATAGACAAGAGCTACTCCTTGCTCAACGAAATGGACTCAACACCCCATATTAAACGCCTAAGAATGTACCTGACTAGTAAGTATCTTAAAACCTATGGATTGCTATGTCTCCGAAAGAGAATCAAGCATGTGTACAGGGGCATAAACGCAGCAGTGATAGGATTGGAGAGGTTCGGTGAGCAAATGAAGACCCTTTGAAGTCATATTGCATGGTACCCATTCCACGGGTTTCAACTACCCAGGTTTAAGGTATTCTTCCTTCAGCTAAAACATGCATGTGGAACCTAGAGTATGATCAACCATGTGATCGGGAGACGTGTTCAAATATGTCTCAGTTTTCGTACCCTGGTACTCGGGTGCAACATTCCAGATGCTTTACTAACACTCTCCCGACTTGGAGAGTCAGTCCCTTTAACCTCCTGTTTGGCCCAGTTTGCAATTTCTGCGGAAGATGAACAGGAATAGCGAGAACCAATGAGAGACTAGCTGGAGGTGTCTGGACGGGCAAATTTAACTCTCATTTCCCACCAGGAAGAGGAATTAACCAAAGGCTCAGCGTGCCGTGCCGGAACCAGATTAGGGCCTGAAGCCATCCTGTGGTGTTGCGGCCTGGTCACAAGAAAGCGAGTTGAAGAAAGGAGCTCAGGAGCACTGTAATTCACAAACCTGCAGAGTTATAAATGACAGCTATCGTCCAAAAATATACTGAAGTAAGGCTGCCAAGAGGACTTGAAAGCAGGGCAGAATTGCAGGAAACCGATTTCAGGAGGTAGACTGGAATTGCATTGAAAGCATAGGAAAAGAGGCAGAACGTCCACAATGATGCACTTGGCCAAAAAGGGCGTATGCGTTTTTTCCTGAATATATTCAGGAAAAAACGCATACGCCCTTTTTGGCCAACCAAGCAAGCTTGCAAAGGAAATCTGCACTACAATGAAGTCTCACTTCCCCCCGGTCCAAAGGGCCATCTGAAAAAAGTGTAAAATCCAGAAAGGCAGGACAGGCCATGGAGAACTGGGAGCCTTGTTATGCTGATGGGAGGGATGTAAATTGCCAACAGACACTCGGGAGAAGTGTATGGTGCTTCCTGAAACATCTAAAAAACAAAGCAACAGAGCCTAGGGCACTTCCACTTATGGTCCTATAGCTTAGGGAAATTAAAATCAAAAAGACACAGCCACCCCAAAGTTTGGGACTGCTCTGTTTACAAGAACCTCGTTTACAGTACAAGTTCAACATCACAGAAAGTGAAAAATGGATAAAGAAGTTGTGGTATTTACTTATAAAGCAATATCACTCAGCAATGAAATCTATGTCATCAGGCCCTTAGCAGCACAATGAGTGGATTCAGGTATGATGATTCTAACTGAAATAAGTCACACAGAAAAAGAAACATCATAAGATATCAGTAATACACGGAATTTAAACTTGGCTACACAGGAACTGAATTACAGAACAGAACAGGGTCTCAAATTTAGAAAACCAACTTATGCTTGCTTAAGGGGAAAGGTGAGTTGGGGTGCTGCATAAAACCAGAGATTGAAATGAGCACAGATAAAGTTCCTTAAGCCAAATATGGAATAGACAAGAGCTACTCCTTGCTCAACGAAATGGACTCAACACCCCATATTAAACGCCTAAGAATGTACCTGACTAGTAAGTATCTTAAAACCTATGGATTGCTATGTCTCCAAAAGAGAATCAAGCATGTGTACAGGGGCATAAACGCAGCAGTGATAGAATTGGAGAGGTTCGGTGAGCAAATGAAGACCCTTTGAAGTCATATTGCATGGTACCCATTCCACGGGTCTCAACTCTCCAGGTTTAAGGTATTCTTCCTTCAGCTAAAACATGCATGTGGAACCCAGAGTATGATCAACCGTGTGAACGGGAGACGTGTTCAAATATGTCTCAGTTTTCCTCCCCTGGTACTCGGGTGCAACATTCCAGACGCTTTACTAACACTCTCCCCACTTGGAGAGTCAGCGCCTTTAACCTCCTGTTTGGCCCAGTTTGCAATTTCTGCGGAAGATGAACAGGAATAGGGAGAACCAATGAGAGACTAGCTGGAGGTGTCTGGACGGGCAAATTTAACTCTCATTTCCCACCAGGAAGAGGAAATAACCAAAGGCTCAGCGTGCCGTGCCGGAACCAGATTAGGGCCTGAAGCCATCCTGCAGTGTTGCGGCCAGCTCTAAAGAAAGCGAGTTGAAGAAAGGCGCTCAGGGGCACTGTAATTCACAAACCTGCAGAGTTATAAATGACAGCTATCGTCCAAAAATATACTGAAGTAAGGCTGCCAAGAGGACTTGAAAGCGGGGCAGAATTGCAGGAAACCGATTTCAGGAGGTAGACTGGAATTGCATTGAAAGCATAGGAAAAGAGGCAGAACGTCCACAATGATGCACTTGGCCAAAAAGGGCGTATGCGTTTTTTCCTGAATATATTCAGGAAAAAACGCATACGCCCTTTTTGGCCAACCAAGCAAGCTTGCAAAGGAAATCTGCACTACAATGAAGTCTCACTTCCCCCCGGTCAAAAGGGCCATCTGAAAAAAGTGTAAAATCCAGAAAGTCAGGACAGGCCATGGAGAACTGGGAGCCTTGTTATGCTTATGGGCGGGATGTAAATTGCCAACAGACACTCGGGAGAAGTGTATGGTGTTTCCTGAAATATCTAAAAAACAAAGCAACAGAGCCTAGGGCACTTCCACTTATGGTCCTATAGCTTAGGGAAATTAAAATCAAAAAGACACAGCCACCCCAAAGTTTGGGACGCCTCTGTTTACAAGAACCTCGTTTACCGTACAAGTTCAATATCACAGAAAGTGAAAAATGGATAAAGAACTTGTGGTACTTACGTACAATGCAGTATCACTCAGCAATGAAATCTATGTCATCAGGCCCGTAGCAGCATAATGAGTGGATTCAGGTACGATGATTCTACCTGAAATAAGTCACACAGAAAAAGAAACATCATAAGATATCACTAATACACGGAATGTAAACTTGGCTACACAGGAACTGAATTCCAAAACAGAACAGGGTCTCAAATTTAGAAAACCAACTTATGCTTGCTTAAGGGGAAAGGTGAGTTGGGGTGCTGCATAAAACCAGAGATTGAAATGAGCACAGATAAAGTTCCTTAAGCCAAATATGGAATAGACAAGAGCTACTCCTTGCTCAACGAAATGGACTCAACACCCCATATTAAACGCCTAAGAATGTACCTGACTAGTAAGTATCTTAAAACCTATGGATTGCTATGTCTCCGAAAGCGAATCAAGCATGTGTACAGGGGCATAAACGCAGCAGTGATAGGATTGGAGAGGTTCGGTGAGCAAATGAAGACCCTTTGAAGTCATATTGCATGGTACCCATTCCACGGGTTTCAACTACCCAGGTTTAAGGTATTCTTCCTTTAGCTAAAACATGCATGTGGAACCTAGAGTATGATCAACCGTGTGATCGGGAGACGTGTTCAAATATGTCTCAGTTTTCGTACCCTGGTACTCGGGTGCAACATTCCAGATGCTTTACTAACACTCTCCCGACTTGGAGAGTCAGTCCCTTTAACCTCCTGTTTGGCCCAGTTTGCAATTTCTGCGGAAGATGAACAGGAATAGCGAGAACCAATGAGAGACTAGCTGGAGGTGTCTGGACGGGCAAATTTAACTCTCATTTCCCACCAGGAAGAGGAATTAACCAAAGGCTCAGCGTGCCGTGCCGGAACCAGATTAGGGCCTGAAGCCATCCTGTGGTGTTGCGGCCTGGTCACAAGAAAGCGAGTTGAAGAAAGGAGCTCAGGAGCACTGTAATTCACAAACCTGCAGAGTTATAAATGACAGCTATCGTCCAAAAATATACTGAAGTAAGGCTGCCAAGAGGACTTGAAAGCAGGGCAGAATTGCAGGAAACCGATTTCAGGAGGTAGACTGGAATTGCATTGAAAGCATAGGAAAAGAGGCAGAACGTCCACAATGATGCACTTGGCCAAAAAGGGCGTATGCGTTTTTTCCTGAATATATTCAGGAAAAAACGCATACGCCCTTTTTGGCCAACCAAGCAAGCTTGCAAAGGAAATCTACACTACAATGAAGTCTCACTTCCCCCCGGTCCAAAGGGCCATCTGAAAAAAGTGTAAAATCCAGAAAGGCAGGACAGGCCATGGAGAACTGGGAGCCTTGTTATGCTGATGGGAGGGATGTAAATTGCCAACAGACACTCGGGAGAAGTGTATGGTGCTTCCTGAAACATCTAAAAAACAAAGCAACAGAGCCTAGGGCACTTCCACTTATGGTCCTATAGCTTAGGGAAATTAAAATCAAAAAGACACAGCCACCCCAAAGTTTGGGACTGCTCTGTTTACAAGAACCTCGTTTACAGTACAAGTTC
Organism: Pseudorca crassidens; assembly: GCF_039906515.1. Classification (NCBI taxonomy): domain Eukaryota; kingdom Metazoa; phylum Chordata; class Mammalia; order Artiodactyla; family Delphinidae; genus Pseudorca; species Pseudorca crassidens. Next base: position 470,542 of record NW_027136348.1, read on the forward strand.
AACATCGCAGAAAGTGAAAAATGGATAAAGAAGTTGTGGTATTTACTTATAAAGCAATATCACTCAGCAATGAAATCTATGTCATCAGGCCCTTAGCAGCACAATGAGTGGATTCAGGTATGATGATTCTAACTGAAATAAGTCACACAGAAAAAGAAACATCATAAGATATCAGTAATACACGGAATGTAAACTTGGCTACACAGGAACTGAATTACAGAACAGAACAGGGTCTCAAATTTAGAAAACCAACTTATGCTTGCTTAAGGGGAAAGGTGAGTTGGGGTGCTGCATAAAACCAGAGATTGAAATGAGCACAGATAAAGTTCCTTAAGCCAAATATGGAATAGACAAGAGCTACTCCTTGCTCAACGAAATGGACTCAACACCCCATATTAAACGCCTAAGAATGTACCTGACTAGTAAGTATCTTAAAACCTATGGATTGCTATGTCTCCAAAAGAGAATCAAGCATGTGTACAGGGGCATAAACGCAGCAGTGATAGGATTGGAGAGGTTCGGTGAGCAAATGAAGACCCTTTGAAGTCATATTGCATGGTACCCATTCCACGGGTCTCAACTCTCCAGGTTTAAGGTATTCTTCCTTCAGCTAAAACATGCATGTGGAACCCAGAGTATGATCAACCGTGTGAACGGGAGACGTGTTCAAATATGTCTCAGTTTTCCTCCCCTGGTACTCGGGTGCAACATTCCAGACGCTTTACTAACACTCTCCCCACTTGGAGAGTCAGCGCCTTTAACCTCCTGTTTGGCCCAGTTTGCAATTTCTGCGGAAGATGAACAGGAATAGGGAGAACCAATGAGAGACTAGCTGGAGGTGTCTGAACGGGCAAATTTAACTCTCATTTCCCACCAGGAAGAGGAAATAACCAAAGGCTCAGCGTGCCGTGCCGGAACCAGATTAGGGCCTGAAGCCATCCTGCAGTGTTGCGGCCAGCTCAAAAGAAAGCGAGTTGAAGAAAGGCGCTCAGGGGCACTGTAATTCACAAACCTGCAGAGTTATAAATGACAGCTATCGTCCAAAAATATACTGAAGTAAGGCTGCCAAGAGGACTTGAAAGCGGGGCAGAATTGCAGGAAACCGATTTCAGGAGGTAGACTGGAATTGCATTGAAAGCATAGGAAAAGAGGCAGAACGTCCACAATGATGCACTTGGCCAAAAAGGGCGTATGCGTTTTTTCCTGAATATATTCAGGAAAAAACGCATACGCCCTTTTTGGCCAACCAAGCAAGCTTGCAAAGGAAATCTGCACTACAATGAAGTCTCACTTCCCCCCGGTCAAAAGGGCCATCTGAAAAAAGTGTAAAATCCAGAAAGTCAGGACAGGCCATGGAGAACTGGGAGCCTTGTTATGCTTATGGGCGGGATGTAAATTGCCAACAGACACTCGGGAGAAGTGTATGGTGTTTCCTGAAATATCTAAAAAACAAAGCAACAGAGCCTAGGGCACTTCCACTTATGGTCCTATAGCTTAGGGAAATTAAAATCAAAAAGACACAGCCACCCCAAAGTTTGGGACGCCTCTGTTTACAAGAACCTCGTTTACCGTACAAGTTCAATATCACAGAAAGTGAAAAATGGATAAAGAACTTGTGGTACTTACGTACAATGCAGTATCACTCAGCAATGAAATCTATGTCATCAGGCCCGTAGCAGCATAATGAGTGGATTCAGGTACGATGATTCTACCTGAAATAAGTCACACAGAAAAAGAAACATCATAAGATATCACTAATACACGGAATGTAAACTTGGCTACACAGGAACTGAATTCCAAAACAGAACAGGGTCTCAAATTTAGAAAACCAACTTATGCTTGCTTAAGGGGAAAGGTGAGTTGGGGTGCTGCATAAAACCAGAGATTGAAATGAGCACAGATAAAGTTCCTTAAGCCAAATATGGAATAGACAAGAGCTACTCCTTGCTCAACGAAATGGACTCAACACCCCATATTAAACGCCTAAGAATGTACCTGACTAGTAAGTATCTTAAAACCTATGGATTGCTATGTCTCCGAAAGAGAATCAAGCATGTGTACAGGGGCATAAACGCAGCAGTGATAGGATTGGAGAGGTTCGGTGAGCAAATGAAGACCCTTTGAAGTCATATTGCATGGTACCCATTCCACGGGTTTCAACTACCCAGGTTTAAGGTATTCTTCCTTCAGCTAAAACATGCATGTGGAACCTAGAGTATGATCAACCATGTGATCGGGAGACGTGTTCAAATATGTCTCAGTTTTCGTACCCTGGTACTCGGGTGCAACATTCCAGATGCTTTACTAACACTCTCCCGACTTGGAGAGTCAGTCCCTTTAACCTCCTGTTTGGCCCAGTTTGCAATTTCTGCGGAAGATGAACAGGAATAGCGAGAACCAATGAGAGACTAGCTGGAGGTGTCTGGACGGGCAAATTTAACTCTCATTTCCCACCAGGAAGAGGAATTAACCAAAGGCTCAGCGTGCCGTGCCGGAACCAGATTAGGGCCTGAAGCCATCCTGTGGTGTTGCGGCCTGGTCACAAGAAAGCGAGTTGAAGAAAGGAGCTCAGGAGCACTGTAATTCACAAACCTGCAGAGTTATAAATGACAGCTATCGTCCAAAAATATACTGAAGTAAGGCTGCCAAGAGGACTTGAAAGCAGGGCAGAATTGCAGGAAACCGATTTCAGGAGGTAGACTGGAATTGCATTGAAAGCATAGGAAAAGAGGCAGAACGTCCACAATGATGCACTTGGCCAAAAAGGGCGTATGCGTTTTTTCCTGAATATATTCAGGAAAAAACGCATACGCCCTTTTTGGCCAACCAAGCAAGCTTGCAAAGGAAATCTACACTACAATGAAGTCTCACTTCCCCCCGGTCCAAAGGGCCATCTGAAAAAAGTGTAAAATCCAGAAAGGCAGGACAGGCCATGGAGAACTGGGAGCCTTGTTATGCTGATGGGAGGGATGTAAATTGCCAACAGACACTCGGGAGAAGTGTATGGTGCTTCCTGAAACATCTAAAAAACAAAGCAACAGAGCCTAGGGCACTTCCACTTATGGTCCTATAGCTTAGGGAAATTAAAATCAAAAAGACACAGCCACCCCAAAGTTTGGGACTGCTCTGTTTACAAGAACCTCGTTTACAGTACAAGTTCAACATCACAGAAAGTGAAAAATGGATAAAGAAGTTGTGGTATTTACTTATAAAGCAATATCACTCAGCAATGAAATCTATGTCATCAGGCCCTTAGCAGCACAATGAGTGGATTCAGGTATGATGATTCTAACTGAAATAAGTCACACAGAAAAAGAAACATCATAAGATATCAGTAATACACGGAATTTAAACTTGGCTACACAGGAACTGAATTACAGAACAGAACAGGGTCTCAAATTTAGAAAACCAACTTATGCTTGCTTAAGGGGAAAGGTGAGTTGGGGTGCTGCATAAAACCAGAGATTGAAATGAGCACAGATAAAGTTCCTTAAGCCAAATATGGAATAGACAAGAGCTACTCCTTGCTCAACGAAATGGACTCAACACCCCATATTAAACGCCTAAGAATGTACCTGACTAGTAAGTATCTTAAAACCTATGGATTGCTATGTCTCCAAAAGAGAATCAAGCATGTGTACAGGGGCATAAACGCAGCAGTGATAGGATTGGAGAGGTTCGGTGAGCAAATGAAGACCCTTTGAAGTCATATTGCATGGTACCCATTCCACGGGTCTCAACTCTCCAGGTTTAAGGTATTCTTCCTTCAGCTAAAACATGCATGTGGAACCCAGAGTATGATCAACCGTGTGAACGGGAGACGTGTTCAAATATGTCTCAGTTTTCCTCCCCTGGTACTCGGGTGCAACATTCCAGACGCTTTACTAACACTCTCCCCACTTGGAGAGTCAGCGCCTTTAACCTCCTGTTTGGCCCAGTTTGCAATTTCTGCGGAAGATGAACAGGAATAGGGAGAACCAATGAGAGACTAGCTGGAGGTGTCTGGACGGGCAAATTTAACTCTCATTTCCCACCAGGAAGAGGAAATAACCAAAGGCTCAGCGTGCCGTGCCGGAACCAGATTAGGGCCTGAAGCCATCCTGCAGTGTTGCGGCCAGCTCAAAAGAAAGCGAGTTGAAGAAAGGCGCTCAGGGGCACTGTAATTCACAAACCTGCAGAGTTATAAATGACAGCTATCGTCCAAAAATATACTGAAGTAAGGCTGCCAAGAGGACTTGAAAGCGGGGCAGAATTGCAGGAAACCGATTTCAGGAGGTAGACTGGAATTGCATTGAAAGCATAGGAAAAGAGGCAGAACGTCCACAATGATGCACTTGGCCAAAAAGGGCGTATGCGTTTTTTCCTGAATATATTCAGGAAAAAACGCATACGCCCTTTTTGGCCAACCAAGCAAGCTTGCAAAGGAAATCTGCACTACAATGAAGTCTCACTTCCCCCCGGTCAAAAGGGCCATCTGAAAAAAGTGTAAAATCCAGAAAGTCAGGACAGGCCATGGAGAACTGGGAGCCTTGTTATGCTTATGGGCGGGATGTAAATTGCCAACAGACACTCGGGAGAAGTGTATGGTGTTTCCTGAAATATCTAAAAAACAAAGCAACAGAGCCTAGGGCACTTCCACTTATGGTCCTATAGCTTAGGGAAATTAAAATCAAAAAGACACAGCCACCCCAAAGTTTGGGACGCCTCTGTTTACAAGAACCTCGTTTACCGTACAAGTTCAATATCACAGAAAGTGAAAAATGGATAAAGAACTTGTGGTACTTACGTACAATGCAGTATCACTCAGCAATGAAATCTATGTCATCAGGCCCTTAGCAGCACAATGAGTGGATTCAGGTATGATGATTCTAACTGAAATAAGTCACACAGAAAAAGAAACATCATAAGATATCAGTAATACACGGAATTTAAACTTGGCTACACAGGAACTGAATTACAGAACAGAACAGGGTCTCAAATTTAGAAAACCAACTTATGCTTGCTTAAGGGTAAAGGTGAGTTGGGGTGCTGCATAAAACCAGAGATTGAAATGAGCACAGATAAATTTCCTTAAGCCACATATGGAATAGACAAGAGCTACTCCTTGCTCAACGAAATGGACTCAACACCCCATATTAAACGCCTAAGAATGTACCTGACTAGTAAGTATCTTAAAACCTATGGATTGCTATGTCTCCAAAAGAGAATCAAGCGTGTGTACAGGGGCATAAACGCAGCAGTGATAGGATTGGAGAGGTTCGGTGAGCAAATGAAGACCCTTTGAAGTCATATTGCATGGTACCCATTCCACGGGTCTCAACTCTCCAGGTTTAAGGTATTCTTCCTTCAGCTAAAACATGCATGTGGAACCCAGAGTATGATCAACCGTGTGAACGGGAGACGTGCTCAAATATGTCTCAGTTTTCCTCCCCTGGTACTCGGGTGCAACATTCCAGACGCTTTACTAACACTCTCCCCACTTGGAGAGTCAGCGCCTTTAACCTCCTGTTTGGCCCAGTTTGCAATTTCTGCGGAAGATGAACAGGAATAGGGAGAACCAATGAGAGACTAGCTGGAGGTGTCTGGACGGGCAAATTTAACTCTCATTTCCCACCAGGAAGAGGAAATAACCAAAGGCTCAGCGTGCCGTGCCGGAACCAGATTAGGGCCTGAAGCCATCCTGCAGTGTTGCGGCCAGCTCTAAAGAAAGCGAGTTGAAGAAAGGCGCTCAGGGGCACTGTAATTCACAAACCTGCAGAGTTATAAATGACAGCTATCGTCCAAAAATATACTGAAGTAAGGCTGCCAAGAGGACTTGAAAGCGGGGCAGAATTGCAGGAAACCGATTTCAGGAGGTAGACTGGAATTGCATTGAAAGCATAGGAAAAGAGGCAGAACGTCCACAATGATGCACTTGGCCAAAAAGGGCGTATGCGTTTTTTCCTGAATATATTCAGGAAAAAACGCATACGCACTTTTTGGCCAACCAAGCAAGCTTGCAAAGGAAATCTGCACTACAATGAAGTCTCACTTCCCCCCGGTCAAAAGGGCCATCTGAAAAAAGTGTAAAATCCAGAAAGTCAGGACAGGCCATGGAGAACTGGGAGCCTTGTTATGCTTATGGGCGGGATGTAAATTGCCAACAGACACTCGGGAGAAGTGTATGGTGTTTCCTGAAATATCTAAAAAACAAAGCAACAGAGCCTAGGGCACTTCCACTTATGGTCCTATAGCTTAGGGAAATTAAAATCAAAAAGACACAGCCACCCCAAAGTTTGGGACGCCTCTGTTTACAAGAACCTCGTTTACCGTACAAGTTCAATATCACAGAAAGTGAAAAATGGATAAAGAACTTGTGGTACTTACGTACAATGCAGTATCACTCAGCAATGAAATCTATGTCATCAGGCCCGTAGCAGCATAATGAGTGGATTCAGGTACGATGATTCTACCTGAAATAAGTCACACAGAAAAAGAAACATCATAAGATATCACTAATACACGGAATGTAAACTTGGCTACACAGGAACTGAATTCCAAAACAGAACAGAGTCTCAAATTTAGAAAACCAACTTATGCTTGCTTAAGGGGAAAGGTGAGTTGGGGTGGTGCATAAAACCAGAGATTGAAATGAGCACAGATAAAGTTCCTTAAGCCAAATATGGAATAGACAAGAGCTACTCCTTGCTCAACGAAATGGACTCAAAACCCCATATTAAACGCCTAAGAATGTACCTGACTAGTAAGTATCTTAAAACCTATGGATTGCTATGTCTCCGAAAGAGAATCAAGCATGTGTACAGGGGCATAAACGCAGCAGTGATAGGATTGGAGAGGTTCGGTGAGCAAATGAAGAACCCTTTGAAGTCATATTGCATGGTACCCATTCCACGGGTTTCAACTACCCAGGTTTAAGGTATTCTTCCTTCAGCTAAAACATGCATGTGGAACCTAGAGTATGATCAACCATGTGATCGGGAGACGTGTTCAAATATGTCTCAGTTTTCGTACCCTGGTACTCGGGTGCAACATTCCAGACGGTTTACTAACACTCTCCCCACTTGGAGAGTCAGCGCCTTAAACCTCCTGTTTGGCCCAGTTTGCAATTTCTGCGGAAGATGAACAGGAATAGCGAGAACCAATGAGAGACTAGCTGGAGGTGTCTGGACGGGCAAATTTAACTCTCATTTCCCACCAGGAAGAGGAATTAACCAAAGGCTCAGCGTGCAGTGCCGGAACCAGATTAGGGCCTGAAGCCATCCTGTGGTGTTGCGGCCTGGTCACAAGAAAGCGAGTTGAAGAAAGGAGCTCAGGAGCACTGTAATTCACAAACCTGCAGAGTTATAAATGACAGCTATCGTCCAAAAATATACTGAAGTAAGGCTGCCAAGAGGACTTGAAAGCAGGGCAGAATTGCAAGAAACCGATTTCAGGAGGTAGACTGGAATTGCATTGAAAGCATAGGAAAAGAGGCAGAACGTCCACAATGATGCACTTGGCCAAAAAGGGCGTATGCGTTTTTTCCTGAATATATTCAGGAAAAAACGCATACGCCCTTTTTGGCCAACCAAGCAAGCTTGCAAAGGAAATCTGCACTACGATGAAGTCTCACTTCCCCCCGGTCAAAAGGGCCATCTGAAAAAAGTGTAAAATCCAGAAAGGCAGGACAGGCCATGGAGAACTGGGAGCCTTGTTATGCTGATGGGCGGGATGTAAATTGCCAACAGACACTTGGGAGAAGTTTATGGTGTTTCCTGAAACATCTAAAAAACAAAGCAACAGAGCCTAGGGCACTTCCACTTATGGTCCTATAGCTTAGGGAAATTAAAATCAAAAAGACACAGCCACCCCATAGTTTGGGACGGCTCGCTTTACAAGAACCTCGTTTACAGTACAAGTTCAACATCACAGAAAGTGAAAAATGGATAAAGAAGTTGTGGTATTTACTTACAAAGCAATATCACTCAGCAATGAAATCTATGTCATCAGGCCCTTAGCAGCACAATGAGTGGATTCAGGTACGATGATTCTAACTGAAATAAGTCACACAGAAAAAGAAACATCATAAGATATCAGTAATACACGGAATGTAAACTTGGCTACACAGGAACTGAATTACAGAACAGAACAGTGTCTCAAATTTAGAAAACCAACTTATGCTTGCTTAAGGGTAAAGGTGAGTTGGGGTGCTGCATAAAACCAGAGATTGAAATGAGCACAGATAAAGTTCCTTAAGCCAAATATGGAATAGACAAGAGCTACTCCTTGCTCAACGAAATGGACTCAACACCCCATATTAAACGCCTAAGAATGTACCTGACTAGTAAGTATCTTAAAACCTATGGATTGCTATGTCTCCAAAAGAGAATCAAGCGTGTGTACAGGGGCATAAACGCAGCAGTGATAGGATTGGAGAGGTTCGGTGAGCAAATGAAGACCCTTTGAAGTCATATTGCATGGTACCCATTCCACGGGTCTCAACTCTCCAGGTTTAAGGTATTCTTCCTTCAGCTAAAACATGCATGTGGAACCCAGAGTATGATCAACCGTGTGAACGGGAGACGTGTTCAAATATGTCTCAGTTTTCCTCCCCTGGTACTCGGGTGCAACATTCCAGACGCTTTACTAACACTCTCCCCACTTGGAGAGTCAGCGCCTTTAACCTCCTGTTTGGCCCAGTTTGCAATTTCTGCGGAAGATGAACAGGAATAGGGAGAACCAATGAGAGACTAGCTGGAGGTGTCTGGACGGGCAAATTTAACTCTCATTTCCCACCAGGAAGAGGAAATAACCAAAGGCTCAGCGTGCCGTGCCGGAACCAGATTAGGGCCTGAAGCCATCCTGCAGTGTTGCGGCCAGCTCTAAAGAAAGCGAGTTGAAGAAAGGCGCTCAGGGGCACTGTAATTCACAAACCTGCAGAGTTATAAATGACAGCTATCGTCCAAAAATATACTGAAGTAAGGCTGCCAAGAGGACTTGAAAGCGGGGCAGAATTGCAGGAAACCGATTTCAGGAGGTAGACTGGAATTGCATTGAAAGCATAGGAAAAGAGGCAGAACGTCCACAATGATGCACTTGGCCAAAAAGGGCGTATGCGTTTTTTCCTGAATATATTCAGGAAAAAACGCATACGCCCTTTTTGGCCAACCAAGCAAGCTTGCAAAGGAAATCTGCACTACAATGAAGTCTCACTTCCCCCCGGTCAAAAGGGCCATCTGAAAAAAGTGTAAAATCCAGAAAGTCAGGACAGGCCATGGAGAACTGGGAGCCTTGTTATGCTTATGGGCGGGATGTAAATTGCCAACAGACACTCGGGAGAAGTGTATGGTGTTTCCTGAAATATCTAAAAAACAAAGCAACAGAGCCTAGGGCACTTCCACTTATGGTCCTATAGCTTAGGGAAATTAAAATCAAAAAGACACAGCCACCCCAAAGTTTGGGACGCCTCTGTTTACAAGAACCTCGTTTACCGTACAAGTTCAATATCACAGAAAGTGAAAAATGGATAAAGAACTTGTGGTACTTACGTACAATGCAGTATCACTCAGCAATGAAATCTATGTCATCAGGCCCGTAGCAGCATAATGAGTGGATTCAGGTACGATGATTCTACCTGAAATAAGTCACACAGAAAAAGAAACATCATAAGATATCACTAATACACGGAATGTAAACTTGGCTACACAGGAACTGAATTCCAAAACAGAACAGGGTCTCAAATTTAGAAAACCAACTTATGCTTGCTTAAGGGGAAAGGTGAGTTGGGGTGCTGCATAAAACCAGAGATTGAAATGAGCACAGATAAAGTTCCTTAAGCCAAATATGGAATAGACAAGAGCTACTCCTTGCTCAACGAAATGGACTCAACACCCCATATTAAACGCCTAAGAATGTACCTGACTAGTAAGTATCTTAAAACCTATGGATTGCTATGTCTCCGAAAGCGAATCAAGCATGTGTACAGGGGCATAAACGCAGCAGTGATAGGATTGGAGAGGTTCGGTGAGCAAATGAAGACCCTTTGAAGTCATATTGCATGGTACCCATTCCACGGGTTTCAACTACCCAGGTTTAAGGTATTCTTCCTTCAGCTAAAACATGCATGTGGAACCTAGAGTATGATCAACCATGTGATCGGGAGACGTGTTAAAATATGTCTCAGTTTTCGTACCCTGGTACTCGGGTGCAACATTCCAGATGCTTTACTAACACTCTCCCGACTTGGAGAGTCAGTCCCTTTAACCTCCTGTTTGGCCCAGTTTGCAATTTCTGCGGAAGATGAACAGGAATAGCGAGAACCAATGAGAGACTAGCTGGAGGTGTCTGGACGGGCAAATTTAACTCTCATTTCCCACCAGGAAGAGGAATTAACCAAAGGCTCAGCGTGCCGTGCCGGAACCAGATTAGGGCCTGAAGCCATCCTGTGGTGTTGCGGCCTGGTCACAAGAAAGCGAGTTGAAGAAAGGAGCTCAGGAGCACTGTAATTCACAAACCTGCAGAGTTATAAATGACAGCTATCGTCCAAAAATATACTGAAGTAAGGCTGCCAAGAGGACTTGAAAGCAGGGCAGAATTGCAGGAAACCGATTTCAGGAGGTAGACTGGAATTGCATTGAAAGCATAGGAAAAGAGGCAGAACGTCCACAATGATGCACTTGGCCAAAAAGGGCGTATGCGTTTTTTCCTGAATATATTCAGGAAAAAACGCATACGCCCTTTTTGGCCAACCAAGCAAGCTTGCAAAGGAAATCTACACTACAATGAAGTCTCACTTCCCCCTGGTCCAAAGGGCCATCTGAAAAAAGTGTAAAATCCAGAAAGGCAGGACAGGCCATGGAGAACTGGGAGCCTTGTTATGCTGATGGGAGGGATGTAAATTGCCAACAGACACTCGGGAGAAGTGTATGGTGCTTCCTGAAACATCTAAAAAACAAAGCAACAGAGCCTAGGGCACTTCCACTTATGGTCCTATAGCTTAGGGAAATTAAAATCAAAAAGACACAGCCACCCCAAAGTTTGGGACTGCTCTGTTTACAAGAACCTCGTTTACAGTACAAGTTCAACATCACAGAAAGTGAAAAATGGATAAAGAAGTTGTTGTATTTACTTATAAAGCAATATCACTCAGCAATGAAATCTATGTCATCAGGCCCTTAGCAGCACAATGAGTGGATTCAGGTATGATGATTCTAACTGAAATAAGTCACACAGAAAAAGAAACATCATAAGATATCAGTAATACACGGAATTTAAACTTGGCTACACAGGAACTGAATTACAGAACAGAACAGGGTCTCAAATTTAGAAAACCAACTTATGCTTGCTTAAGGGGAAAGGTGAGTTGGGGTGCTGCATAAAACCAGAGATTGAAATGAGCACAGATAAAGTTCCTTAAGCCAAATATGGAATAGACAAGAGCTACTCCTTGCTCAACGAAATGGACTCAACACCCCATATTAAACGCCTAAGAATGTACCTGACTAGTAAGTATCTTAAAACCTATGGATTGCTATGTCTCCAAAAGAGAATCAAGCATGTGTACAGGGGCATAAACGCAGCAGTGATAGGATTGGAGAGGTTCGGTGAGCAAATGAAGACCCTTTGAAGTCATATTGCATGGTACCCATTCCACGGGTCTCAACTCTCCAGGTTTAAGGTATTCTTCCTTCAGCTAAAACATGCATGTGGAACCCAGAGTATGATCAACCGTGTGAACGGGAGACGTGTTCAAATATGTCTCAGTTTTCCTCCCCTGGTACTCGGGTGCAACATTCCAGACGCTTTACTAACACTCTCCCCACTTGGAGAGTCAGCGCCTTTAACCTCCTGTTTGGCCCAGTTTGCAATTTCTGCGGAAGATGAACAGGAATAGGGATAACCAATGAGAGACTAGCTGGAGGTGTCTGGACGGGCAAATTTAACTCTCATTTCCCACCAGGAAGAGGAAATAACCAAAGGCTCAGCGTGCCGTGCCGGAACCAGATTAGGGCCTGAAGCCATCCTGCAGTGTTGCGGCCAGCTCAAAAGAAAGCGAGTTGAAGAAAGGCGCTCAGGGGCACTGTAATTCACAAACCTGCAGAGTTATAAATGACAGCTATCGTCCAAAAATATACTGAAGTAAGGCTGCCAAGAGGACTTGAAAGCGGGGCAGAATTGCAGGAAACCGATTTCAGGAGGTAGACTGGAATTGCATTGAAAGCATAGGAAAAGAGGCAGAACGTCCACAATGATGCACTTGGCCAAAAAGGGCGTATGCGTTTTTTCCTGAATATATTCAGGAAAAAACGCATACGCCCTTTTTGGCCAACCAAGCAAGCTTGCAAAGGAAATCTGCACTACAATGAAGTCTCACTTCCCCCCGGTCAAAAGGGCCATCTGAAAAAAGTGTAAAATCCAGAAAGTCAGGACAGGCCATGGAGAACTGGGAGCCTTGTTATGCTTATGGGCGGGATGTAAATTGCCAACAGACACTCGGGAGAAGTGTATGGTGTTTCCTGAAATATCTAAAAAACAAAGCAACAGAGCCTAGGGCACTTCCACTTATGGTCCTATAGCTTAGGGAAATTAAAATCAAAAAGACACAGCCACCCCAAAGTTTGGGACGCCTCTGTTTACAAGAACCTCGTTTACCGTACAAGTTCAATATCACAGAAAGTGAAAAATGGATAAAGAACTTGTGGTACTTACGTACAATGCAGTATCACTCAGCAATGAAATCTATGTCATCAGGCCCTTAGCAGCACAATGAGTGGATTCAGGTATGATGATTCTAACTGAAATAAGTCACACAGAAAAAGAAACATCATAAGATATCAGTAATACACGGAATTTAAACTTGGCTACACAGGAACTGAATTACAGAACAGAACAGGGTCTCAAATTTAGAAAACCAACTTATGCTTGCTTAAGGGGAAAGGTGAGTTGGGGTGCTGCATAAAACCAGAGATTGAAATGAGCACAGATAAAGTTCCTTAAGCCAAATATGGAATAGACAAGAGCTACTCCTTGCTCAACGAAATGGACTCAACACCCCATATTAAACGCCTAAGAATGTACCTGACTAGTAAGTATCTTAAAACCTATGGATTGCTATGTCTCCAAAAGAGAATCAAGCGTGTGTACAGGGGCATAAACGCAGCAGTGATAGGATTGGAGAGGTTCGGTGAGCAAATGAAGACCCTTTGAAGTCATATTGCATGGTACCCATTCCACGGGTCTCAACTCTCCAGGTTTAAGGTATTCTTCCTTCAGCTAAAACATGCATGTGGAACCCAGAGTATGATCAACCGTGTGAACGGGAGACGTGTTCAAATATGTCTCAGTTTTCCTCCCCTGGTACTCGGGTGCAACATTCCAGACGCTTTACTAACACTCTCCCCACTTGGAGAGTCAGCGCCTTTAACCTCCTGTTTGGTCCAGTTTGCAATTTCTGCGGAAGATGAACAGGAATAGGGAGAACCAATGAGAGACTAGCTGGAGGTGTCTGGACGGGCAAATTTAACTCTCATTTCCCACCAGGAAGAGGAAATAACCAAAGGCTCAGCGTGCCGTGCCGGAACCAGATTAGGGCCTGAAGCCATCCTGCAGTGTTGCGGCCAGCTCTAAAGAAAGCGAGTTGAAGAAAGGCGCTCAGGGGCACTGTAATTCACAAACCTGCAGAGTTATAAATGACAGCTATCGTCCAAAAATATACTGAAGTAAGGCTGCCAAGAGGACTTGAAAGCGGGGCAGAATTGCAGGAAACCGATTTCAGGAGGTAGACTGGAATTGCATTGAAAGCATAGGAAAAGAGGCAGAACGTCCACAATGATGCACTTGGCCAAAAAGGGCGTATGCGTTTTTTCCTGAATATATTCAGGAAAAAACGCATACGCCCTTTTTGGCCAACCAAGCAAGCTTGCAAAGGAAATCTGCACTACAATGAAGTGTCACTTCCCCCCGGTCAAAAGGGCCATCTGAAAAAAGTGTAAAATCCAGAAAGGCAGGACAGGCCATGGAGAACTGGGAGCCTTGTTATGCTGATGGGCGGGATGTAAATTGCCAACAGACACTTGGGAGAAGTGTATGGTGTTTCCTGAAACATCTAAAAAACAAAGCAACAGAGCCTAGGGCACTTCCACTTATGGTCCTATAGCTTAGGGAAATTAAAATCAAAAAGACACAGCCACCCCAATGTTTGGGACGCCTCTGTTTACAAGAACCTCGTTTACCGTACAAGTTCAATATCACAGAAAATGAAAAATGGATAAAGAACTTGTGGTACTTACGTACAATGCAGTATCACTCAGCAATGAAATCTATGTCATCAGGCCCGTAGCAGCATAATGAGTGGATTCAGGTACGATGATTCTACCTGAAATAAGTCACACAGAAAAAGAAACATCATAAGATATCACTAATACACGGAATGTAAACTTGGCTACACAGGAACTGAATTCCAAAACAGAACAGGGTCTCAAATTTAGAAAACCAACTTATGCTTGCTTAAGGGGAAAGGTGAGTTGGGGTGCTGCATAAAACCAGAGATTGAAATGAGCACAGATAAAGTTCCTTAAGCCAAATATGGAATAGACAAGAGCTACTCCTTGCTCAACGAAATGGACTCAACACCCCATATTAAACGCCTAAGAATGTACCTGACTAGTAAGTATCTTAAAACCTATGGATTGCTATGTCTCCAAAAGAGAATCAAGCATGTGTACAGGGGCATAAACGCAGCAGTGATAGGATTGGAGAGGTTCGGTGAGCAAATGAAGACCCTTTGAAGTCATATTGCATGGTACCCATTCCACGGGTTTCAACTACCCAGGTTTAAGGTATTCTTCCTTCAGCTAAAACATGCATGTGGAACCTAGAGTATGATCAACCATGTGATCGGGAGACGTGTTCAAATATGTCTCAGTTTTCGTACCCTGGTTCTCGGGTGCAACATTCCAGACACTTTACTAACACTCTCCCGACTTGGAGAGTCAGTCCCTTTAACCTCCTGTTTGGCCCAGTTTGCAATTTCTGCGGAAGGTGAACAGGAATAGCGAGAACCAATGAGAGACTAGCTGGAGGTGTCTGGACGGGCAAATTTAACTCTCATTTCCCACCAGGAAGAGGAATTAACCAAAGCCTCAGCGTGCCGTGCCGGAACCACATTAGGGCCTGAAGCCATCCTGCGGTGTTGCGGCCAGGTCACAAGAAAGCGAGTTGAAGAAAGGAGCTCAGGGGCACTGTAATGCACAAACCTGCAGAGTTATAAATGACAGCTATCGTCCAAAAATATACTGAAGTAAGGCTGCCAAGAGGACTTGAAAGCGGGGCAGAATTGCAGGAAACCGATTTCAGGAGGTAAACTGGAATTGCATTGAAAGCATAGGAAAAGAGGCAGAGCGTCCACAATGATGCACTTGGCCAAAAAGTGCGTATGCATTTTTTCCTGAATATATTCAGGAAAAAACGCATACGCACTTTTTGGCCAACCAAGCAAGCTTGCAAAGCAAATCTGCACTACAATGAAGTCTCACTTCCCCCCGGTCAAAAGGGCCATCTGAAAAAAGTGTAAAATCCAGAAAGGCAGGACAGGCCATAGAGAACTGGGAGCCTTGTTATGCTGAAGGGCGGGATGTAATTTGCCAACAGTCACTAGGGAGAAGTGTATGGTGTTTCCTGAAACATCTAAAAAACAAAGCAACAGAGCCTAGGGCACTTCCACTTATGGTCCTATAGCTTAGGGAAATTAAAATCAAAAAGACACAGCCACCCCAAAGTTTGGGACGCCTCTGTTTACAAGAACCTCATTTACTGTACAAGTTCAATATCACAGAAAGTGAAAAATGGATAAAGAACTTGTGGTACTTACGTACAATGCAGTATCACTCAGCAATGAAATCTATGTCATCAGGCCCGTAGCAGCATAATGAGTGGATTCAGGTACGATGATTCTAACTGAAATAAGTCACACAGAAAAAGAAACATCATAAGATATCACTAATACACGGAATGTAAACTTGGCTACACAGGAACTGAATTACAGAACAGAACAGGGTCTCAAATTTAGAAAACCAACTTATGCTTGCTTAAGGGGAAAGGTGAGTTGGGGTGCTGCATAAAACCAGAGATTGAAATGAGCACAGATACAGTTCCTTAAGCTAAATATGGAATAGACAAGAGCTACTCCTTACTCAACGAAATTGGACTCAACACCGCATATTAAAAGCCTAAGAATGTACCTGACTAGTAAGTATCTTAAAACCTATGGATTGCTATGTCTCCGAAAGAGAATCAAGCATGTGTACAGGGGCATAAACGCAGCAGTGATAGGATTGGAGAGGTTCGGTGAGCAAATGAAGACCCTTTGAAGTCATATTGCATGGTGCCCATTCCAAGGGTTTCAACTACCCAGGTTTAAGGTATTCTTCCTTCAGCTAAAACATGCATGTGGAACCTAGAGTATGATCAACCATGTGATCGGGAGACGTGTTCAAATATGTCTCAGTTTTCGTACCCTGGTACTCGGGTGCAACATTCCAGACGCTTTACTAACACTCTCCCGACTTGGAGAGTTAATCCCTTTAACCTCCTGTTTGGCCCAGTTTGCAATTTCTGCGGAAGATGAACAGGAATAAGGAGAACAAATGAGAGACTAGCTGGAGGTGTCTGGACGGGCAAATTTAACTCTCATTTCCCACCAGGAAGAGGAAATAACCAAAGGTTCAGCGTGCCGTGCCGGAACCAGATTAGGGCCTGAAGCCATCGAGCGGTGTTGCGGCCAGCTCACAAGAAAGCGAGTTGAAGAAAGGAGCTCAGGGGCACTGTAATTCACAAACCTGCAGAGTTATAAATGACAGCTATCGTCCAAAAATATACTGAAGTAAGGCTGCCAAGAGGACTTGAAAGCGGGGCAGAATTGCAGGAAACCGATTTCAGGAGGTAGACTGGAATTGCATTGAAAGCATAGGAAAAGAGGCAGAACGTCCACAATGATGCACTTGGCCAAAAAGGGCGTATGCGTTTTTTCCTGAATATATTCAGGAAAAAACGCATACGCCCTTTTTGGCCAACCAAGCAAGTTTGCAAAGGAAATCTGCACTACAATGAAGTCTCACTTCCCCCCGGTCAAAAGGGCCATCTGAAAAAAGTGTAAAATCCAGAAAGGCAGGACAGGCCATGGAGAACTGGGAGCCTTGTTATGCTGATGGGCGGGATGTAAATTGCCAACAGACACTCCGGAGAAGTGTATGGTGTTTGCTGAAATATCTAAAAAACAAAGCAACAGAGCCTAGGGCACTTCCACTTATGGTCCTATAGCTTAGGGAAATTAAAATCAAAAAGGCACAGCCTCCCCAAAGTTTGGGTTGCCTCTGTTGACAAGAATCTCGTTTACAGTACAAGTTCAACATCGCAGAAAGTGAAAAATGGATAAAGAAGTTGTGGTATTTAATTACAAAGCAATATCACTCAGCAATGAAATCTATGTCATCAGGCCCTAAGCAGCAAAATGAGTGGTTTCAGGTATGATGATTCTAACTGAAATAAGTCACACAGAAAAAGAAACATCATAAGATATCAGTAATACACGGAATGTAAACTTGGCTACACAGGAACTGAATTACAGAACAGAACAGGGTCTCAAGTTTAGAAAACCAACTTATGCTTGCTTAAGGGGAAAGGTGAGTTGGGGTGCTGCATAAAACCAGAGATTGAAATGAGCACAGATAAAGTTCCTTAAGCCAAATATGGAATAGACAAGAGCTACACCTTGCTCAACGAAATGGACTCAACACCCCATATTAAACGCCTAAGAATGTACCTGACTAGTAAGTATCTTAAAACCTATGGATTGCTATGTCTCCGAAAGAGAATCAAGCATGTGTACAGGGGCATAAACGCAGCAGTGATAGGATTGGAGAGGTTCGGTGAGCAAATGAAGACCCTTTGAAGTCATATTGCATGGTACCCATTCCACGGGTTTCAACTACCCAGGTTTAAGGTATTCTTCCTTCAGCTACAACATGCATGTGGAACCTAGAGTATGATCAACCGTGTGAACGGGAGACGTGTTCAAATATGTCTCAGTTTTCGTACCCTGGTACTCGGGTGCAACATTCCAGACGCTTTACTAACACTCTCCCGACTTGGAGAGTCAGCGCCTTTAACCTCCTGTTTGGCCCAGTTTGCAATTTCTGCGGAAGATGAACAGGAATAACGAGAACCAATGAGAGACTAGCTGGAGGTGTCTGGACGGGCAAATTTAACTCTCATTTCCCACCAGGAAGAGGAAATAACCAAAGGTTCAGCGTGCCGTGCCGGAACCAGATTAGGGCCTGAAGCCATGCTGCGGTGTTGCGGCCAGGTCACAAGAAAGCGAGTTGAAGAAAGGAGCTCAGGGGCACTGTAATTCACAAACCTGCAGAGTTATAAATGACAGCTATCGTCCAAAAATATACCGAAGTAAGGCTGCCAAGAGGACTTGAAAGCGGGGCAGAATTGCAGGAAACCGATTTCAGGAGGTAGACTGGAATTGCATTGAAAGCATAGGAAAAGAGACAGAACGTCCACAATGATGCACTTGGCCAAAAAGGGCGTATGCGGTTTTTCCTGAATATATTCAGGAAAAAACGCATACGCCCTTTTTGGCCAACCAAGCAAGCTTGCAAAGGAAATCTGCACTACAATGAAGTCTCACTTCCCCCCGGTCAAAAGGGCCATCTGAAAAAAGTGTAAAATCCAGAAAGGCAGGACAGGCCATGGAGAACTGGGAGCCTTGTTATGCTGATGGGCGGTATGTAAATTGCCAACAGACACTCGGGAGAAGTGTATGGTGTTTCCTGAAACATGTAAAAAACAAAGCAACAGAGCCTAGGGCACTTCCACTTATGGTCCTATAGCTTAGGGAAATTAAAATCAAAAAGACACAGCCACCCCAAAGTTTGGGACGCCTCTGTTTACAAGAACCTCGTTTACCGTACAAGTTCAACATCACAGAAAGTGAAAAATGGATAAAGAACTTGTGGTACTTACGTACAATGCAGTATCACTCAGCAATGAAATCTATGTCATCAGCCTCGTAGCAGAATAATGAGTGGATTCAGGTATGATGATTCTAACTGAAATAAGTCACACAGAAAAAGAAACATCATAACATATCACTAATACAGGGAATGTAAACTTGGCTACACAGGAACTGAATTCCAAAACAAAACAGGGTCTCAAATTTAGAAAACCTACTTATGCTTGCTTAAGGGGAAAGGTGAGTTGGGGTGCTGCATAAAACCAGAGATTGAAATGAGCACAGATAAAGTTCCTTAAGCCAAATATGGAATAGACAAGAGCTACTCCTTGCTCAACGAAATGGACTCAACACCCCATATTAAACGCCTAAGAATGTACCTGACTAGTAAGTATCTTAAAACCTATGGATTGCTATGTCTCCAAAAGAGAATCAAGCGTGTGTACAGGGGCATAAACGCAGCAGTGATAGGATTGGAGAGGTTCGGTGAGCAAATGAAGACCCTTTGAAGTCATATTGCATGGTACCCATTCCACGGGTTTCAACTACCCAGGTTTAAGGTATTCTTCCTTCAGCTAAAACATGCATGTGGAACCTAGAGTATGATCAACCGTGTGATCGGGAGACGTGTTCAAATATGTCTCAGTTTAAGTACCCTGGTACTCGGGTGCAACATTCCAGATGCTTTACTAACACTCTCCCGACTTGGAGAGTCAGTCCCTTTAACCTCCTGTTTGGCCCAGTTTGCAATTTCTGCGGAAGATGAACAGGAATAGCGAGAACCAATGAGAGACTAGCTGGAGGTGTCTGGACGGGCAAATTTAACTCTCATTTCCCACCAGGAAGAGGAATTAACCAAAGGCTCAGCGTGCCGTGCCGGAACCAGATTAGGGCCTGAAGCCATCCTGTGGTGTTGCGGCCTGGTCACAAGAAAGCGAGTTGAAGAAAGGAGCTCAGGAGCACTGTAATTCACAAACCTGCAGAGATATAAATGACAGCTATCGTCCAAAAATATACTGAAGTAAGGCTGCCAAGAGGACTTGAAAGCAGGGCAGAATTGCAGGAAACCGATTTCAGGAGGTAGACTGGAATTGCATTGAAAGCATAGGAAAAGAGGCAGAACGTCCACAATGATGCACTTGGCCAAAAAGGGCGTATGCGTTTTTTCCTGAATATATTCAGGAAAAAACGCATACGCCCTTTTTGGCCAACCAAGCAAGCTTGCAAAGGAAATCTACACTACAATGAAGTCTCACTTCCCCCCGGTCCAAAGGGCCATCTGAAAAAAGTGTAAAATCCAGAAAGGCAGGACAGGCCATGGAGAACTGGGAGCCTTGTTATGCTGATGGGAGGGATGTAAATTGCCAACAGACACTCGGGAGAAGTGTATGGTGCTTCCTGAAACATCTAAAAAACAAAGCAACAGAGCCTAGGGCACTTCCACTTATGGTCCTATAGCTTAGGGAAATTAAAATCAAAAAGACACAGCCACCCCAAAGTTTGGGACTGCTCTGTTTACAAGAACCTCGTTTACAGTACAAGTTCAACATCACAGAAAGTGAAAAATGGATAAAGAAGTTGTGGTATTTACTTATAAAGCAATATCACTCAGCAAAGAAATCTATGTCATCAGGCCCTTAGCAGCACAATGAGTGGATTCAGGTATGATGATTCTAACTGAAATAAGTCACACAGAAAAAGAAACATCATAAGATATCAGTAATACACGGAATGTAAACTTGGCTACACAGGAACTGAATTCCAAAACAGAACAGGGTCCCAAATTTAGAAAACCAACTTATGCTTGCTTAAGGGGAAAGGTGAGTTGGGGTGCTGCATAAAACCAGAGATTGAAATGAGCACAGATAAAGTTCCTTAAGCCAAATATGGAATAGACAAGAGCTACTCCTTGCTCAACGAAATGGACTCAACACCCCATATTAAACGCCTAAGAATGTACCTGACTAGTAAGTATCTTAAAACCTATGGATTGCTATGTCTCCAAAAGAGAATCAAGCATGTGTACAGGGGCATAAACGCAGCAGTGATAGGATTGGAGAGGTTCGGTGAGCAAATGAAGACCCTTTGAAGTCATATTGCATGGTACCCATTCCACGGGTCTCAACTCTCCAGGTTTAAGGTATTCTTCCTTCAGCTAAAACATGCATGTGGAACCCAGAGTATGATCAACCGTGTGAACGGGAGACGTGTTCAAATATGTCTCAGTTTTCCTCCCCTGGTACTCGGGTGCAACATTCCAGACGCTTTACTAACACTCTCCCCACTTGGAGAGTCAGCGCCTTTAACCTCCTGTTTGGCCCAGTTTGCAATTTCTGCGGAAGATGAACAGGAATAGGGAGAACCAATGAGAGACTAGCTGGAGGTGTCTGGACGGGCAAATTTAACTCTCATTTCCCACCAGGAAGAGGAAATAACCAAAGGCTCAGCGTGCCGTGCCAGAACCAGATTAGGGCCTGAAGCCATCCTGCAGTGTTGCGGCCAGCTCAAAAGAAAGCGAGTTGAAGAAAGGCGCTCAGGGGCACTGTAATTCACAAACCTGCAGAGTTATAAATGACAGCTATCGTCCAAAAATATACTGAAGTAAGGCTGCCAAGAGGACTTGAAAGCGGGGCAGAATTGCAGGAAACCGATTTCAGGAGGTAGACTGGAATTGCATTGAAAGCATAGGAAAAGAGGCAGAACGTCCACAATGATGCACTTGGCCAAAAAGGGCGTATGCGTTTTTTCCTGAATATATTCAGGAAAAAACGCATACGCCCTTTTTGGCCAACCAAGCAAGCTTGCAAAGGAAATCTGCACTACAATGAAGTCTCACTTCCCCCCGGTCAAAAGTGCCATCTGAAAAAAGTGTAAAATCCAGAAAGTCAGGACAGGCCATGGAGAACTGGGAGCCTTGTTATGCTTATGGGCGGGATGTAAATTGCCAACAGACACTCGGGAGAAGTGTATGGTGTTTCCTGAAACATCTAAAAAACAAAGCAACAGAGCCTAGGGCACT
Source organism: Pseudorca crassidens (assembly GCF_039906515.1). Lineage (NCBI taxonomy): Eukaryota > Metazoa > Chordata > Mammalia > Artiodactyla > Delphinidae > Pseudorca > Pseudorca crassidens. Next base: position 492,558 of record NW_027136348.1, read on the forward strand.
TCCACTTATGGTCCTATAGCTTAGGGAAATTAAAATCAAAAAGACACAGCCACCCCAAAGTTTGGGATGGCTCTGTTTACAAGAACTTCGTTTATCGTACAAGTTCAACATCACAGAAAGTGAAAAATGGATAAAGAAGTTGTGGTATTTACTTACAAAGCAATATCACTCAGCAATGAAATCTATGTCATCAGGCCCTTAGCAGCACAATGAGTGGATTCAGGTATGATGATTCTAACTGAAATAAGTCACACAGAAAAAGAAACATCATAAGATATCAGTAATACACGGAATGTAAACTTGGCTACACAGGAACTGAATTACAGAACAGAACAGGGTCTCAAATTTAGAAAACCAACTTATGCTTGCTTAAGGGGAAAGGTGAGTTGGGGTGCTGCATAAAACCAGAGATTGAAATGAGCACAGATAAAGTTCCTTAAGCCAAATATGGAATAGACAAGAGCTACTCCTTGCTCAACGAAATGGACTCAACACCGCATATTAAACACCTAAGAATGTACCTGACTAGTAAGTATCTTAAAACCTATGGATTGCTATGTCGCCAAAAGAGAATCAAGCATGTGTACAGGGGCATAAACGCAGCAGTGATAGGATTGGAGAGGTTCGGTGAGCAAATGAAGACCCTTTGAAGTCATATTGCATGGTACCCATTCCACGGGTTTCAACTACCCAGGTTTAAGGTATTCTTCCTTCAGCTAAAACATGCATGTGGAACCTAGAGTATGATCAACCATGTGATCGGGAGACGTGTTCAAATATGTCTCAGTTTTCGTACCCTGGTTCTCGGGTGCAACATTCCAGACACTTTACTAACACTCTCCCGACTTGGAGAGTCAGTCCCTTTAACCTCCTGTTTGGCCCAGTTTGCAATTTCTGCGGAAGGTGAACAAGAATAGCGAGAACCAATGAGAGACTAGCTGGAGGTGTCTGGACGGGCAAATTTAACTCTCATTTCCCACCAGGAAGAGGAATTAACCAAAGCCTCAGCGTGCCGTGCCGGAACCACATTAGGGCCTGAAGCCATCCTGTGGTGTTGCGGCCAAGTCACAAGAAAGCGAGTTGAAGAAAGAAGCTCAGGGGCACTGTAATGCACAAACCTGCAGAGTTATAAATGACAGCTATCGTCCAAAAATATACTGAAGTAAGGCTGTCAAGAGGACTTGAAAGCGGGGCAGAATTGCAGGAAACCGATTTCAGGAGGTAAACTGGAATTGCATTGAAAGCATAGGAAAAGAGGCAGAGCGTCCACAATGATGCACTTGGCCAAAAAGTGCGTATGCATTTTTTCCTGAATATATTCAGGAAAAAACGCATACGCACTTTTTGGCCAACCAAGCAAGCTTGCAAAGCAAATCTGCACTACAATGAAGTCTCACTTCCCCCCGGTCAAAAGGGCCATCTGAAAAAAGTGTAAAATCCAGAAAGGCAGGACAGGCCATAGAGAACTGGGAGCCTTGTTATGCTGAAGGGCGGGATGTAAATTGCCAACAGTCACTAGGGAGAAGTGTATGGTGTTTCCTGAAACATCTAAAAAACAAAGCAACAGAGCCTAGGGCACTTCCACTTATGGTCCTATAGCTTAGGGAAATTAAAATCAAAAAGACACAGCCACCCCAAAGGTTGGAATGGCTCTGTTTACAAGAACCTCATTTACTGTACAAGTTCAGTATCACAGAAAGTGAAAAATGGATAAAGAACTTGTGGTACTTACGTACAATGCAGTATCACTCAGCAATGAAATCTATGTCATCAGGCCCGTAGCAGCATAATGAGTGGATTCAGGTACGATGATTCTAACTGAAATAAGTCACACAGAAAAAGAAACATCATAAGATATCACTAATACACGGAATGTAAACTTGGCTACACAGGAACTGAATTACAGAACAGAACAGGGTCTCAAATTTAGAAAACCAACTTATGCTTGCTTAAGGGGAAAGGTGAGTTGGGGTGCTGCATAAAACCAGAGATTGAAATGAGCACAGATAAAGTTCCTTAAGCTAAATATGGAATAGACAAGAGCTACTCCTTACTCAACGAAATTGGACTCAACACCGCATATTAAAAGCCTAAGAATGTACCTGACTAGTAAGTATCTTAAAACCTATGGATTGCTATGTCTCCGAAAGAGAATCAAGCATGTGTACAGGGGCATAAACGCAGCAGTGATAGGATTGGAGAGGTTCGGTGAGCAAATGAAGACCCTTTGAAGTCATATTGCATGGTACCCTTTCCAAGGGTTTCAACTACCCAGGTTTAAGGTATTCTTCCTTCAGCTAAAACATGCATGTGGAACCTAGAGTATGATCAACCATGTGATCGGGAGACGTGTTCAAATATGTCTCAGTTTTCGTACCCTGGTACTCGGGTGCAACATTCCAGACGCTTTACTAACACTCTCCCGACTTGGAGAGTCAGTCCCTTTAACCTCCTGTTTGGCCCAGTTTGCAATTTCTGCGGAAGATGAACAGGAATAAGGAGAACCAATGAGAGACTAGCTGGAGGTGTCTGGACGGGCAAATTTAACTCTCATTTCCCCCCAGGAAGAGGAAATAACCAAAGGCTCAGCGTGCCGTGCCGGAACCAGATTAGGGCCTGAAGCCATCCTGCGGTGTTGCGGCCAGCTCACAAGAAAGCGAGTTGAAGAAAGGAGCTCAGGGGCACTGTAATTCACAAACCTGCAGAGTTATAAATGACAGCTATCGTCCAAAAATATACTGAAGTAAGGCTGCCAAGAGGACTTGAAAGCGGGGCAGAATTGCAGGAAACCGATTTCAGGAGGTAGACTGGAATTGCATTGAAAGCATAGGAAAAGAGGCAGAACGTCCACAATGATGCACTTGGCCAAAAAGGGCGTATGTGTTTTTTTCTGAATATATTCAGGAAAAAACGCATACGCACTTTTTGGCCAACCAAGCAAGCTTGCAAAGGAAATCTGCACTACAATGAAGTCTCACTTCCCCCCGGTCAAAAGGGCCATCTGAAAAAGTGTAAAATGCAGAAAGGCAGGACAGGCCATGGAGAACTGGGAGCCTTGTTATGCTGATGGGCGGGATGTAAATTGCCAACAGACACTCGGGAGAAGTGTATGGTGTTTCCTGAAACATCTAAAAAACAAAGCAACAGAGCCTAGGGCACTTCCACTTATGGTCCTATAGCTTAGGGAAATTAAAATCAAAAAGGCACAGCCACCCCAAAGTTTGGGTTGCCTCTGTTGACAAGAACCTCGTTTACAGTACAAGTTCAACATCGCAGAAAGTGAAAAATAGATAAAGAAGTTGTGGTATTTACTTACAAAGCAATATCACTCAGCAATGAAATCTATGTCATCAGGCCCTAAGCAGCAAAATGAGTGGTTTCAGGTATGATGATTCTAACTGAAATAAGTCACACAGAAAAAGAAACATCATAAGATATCAGTAATACACGGAATGTAAACTTGGCTACACAGGAACTGAATTACAGAACAGAACAGGGTCTCAAATTTAGAAAACCAACTTATGCTTGCTTAAGGGGAAAGGTGAGTTGGGGTGCTGCATAAAACCAGAGATTGAAATGAGCACAGATAAAGTTCCTTAAGCCAAATATGGAATAGACAAGAGCTACACCTTGCTCAACGAAATGGATTCAACACCGCATATTAAACGCCTAAGAATGTACCTGACTAGTAAGTATCTTAAAACCTATGGATTGCTATGTCTCCGAAAGAGAATCAAGCATGTGTACAGGGGCATAAACGCAGCAGTGATAGGATTGGAGAGGTTCGGTGAGCAAATGAAGCCCCTTTGAAGTCATATTGCATGGTACCCATTCCACGGGTTTCAACTACCCAGGTTTAAGGTATTCTTCCTTCAGCTAAAACATGCATGTGGAACCTAGAGTATGATCAACCGTGTGAACGGGAGACGTGTTCAAATATGTCTCAGTTTTCGTACCCTGGTACTCGGGTGCAACATTCCAGACGCTTTACTAACACTCTCCCGACTTGGAGAGTCAGCGCCTTTAACCTCCTGTTTGGCCCAGTTTGCAATTTCTGCGGAAGATGAACAGGAATAGCGAGAACCAATGAGAGACTAGCTGGAGGTGTCTGGACGGGCAAATTTAACTCTCATTACCCACCAGGAAGAGGAAATAACCAAAGGCTCAGCGTGCCGTGCCGGAACCAGATTAGGGCCTGAAGCCATGCTGCGGTGTTGCGGCCAGGTCACAAGAAAGCGAGTTGAAGAAAGGAGCTCAGGGGCACTGTAATTCACAAACCTGCAGAGTTATAAATGACAGCTATCGTCCAAAAATATACTGAAGTAAGGCTGCCAAGAGGACTTGAAAGCGGGGCAGAATTGCAGGAAACCGATTTCAGGAGGTAGACTGGAATTGCATTGAAAGCATAGGAAAAGAGACAGAACGTCCACAATGATGCACTTGGCCAAAAAGGGCGTATGCGGTTTTTCCTGAATATATTCAGGAAAAAACGCATACGCCCTTTTTGGCCAACCAAGCAAGCTTGCAAAGGAAATCTGCACTACAATGAAGTCTCACTTCCCCCCAGTCAAAAGGGCCATCTGAAAAAAGTGTAAAATCCAGAAAGGCAGGACAGGCCATGGAGAACTGGGAGCCTTGTTATGCTGATGGGCGGGATGTAAATTGCCAACAGACACTCGGGAGAAGTGTATGGTGTTTCCTGAAACATCTAAAAAACAAAGCAACAGAGCCTAGGGCACTTCCACTTATGGTCCTATAGCTTAGGGAAATTAAAATCAAAAAGGCACAGCCACCTCAAAGTTTGGGTTGCCTCTGTTGACAAGAACCTCGTTTATAGTACAAGTTCAACATCGCAGAAAGTGAAAAATAGATAAAGAAGTTGTGGTATTTACTTACAAAGCAATATCACTCAGCAATGAAATCTATGTCATCAGGCCCTAAGCAGCAAAATGAGTGGTTTCAGGTATGATGATTCTAACTGAAATAAGTCACACAGAAAAAGAAACATCATAAGATATCAGTAATACACGGAATGTAAACTTGGCTACACAGGAACTGAATTACAGAACAGAACAGGGTCTCAAATTTAGAAAACCAACTTATGCTTGCTTAAGGGGAAAGGTGAGTTGGGGTGCTGCATAAAACCAGAGATTGAAATGAGCACAGATAAAGTTCCTTAAGCCAAATATGGAATAGACAAGAGCTACACCTTGCTCAACGAAATGGACTCAACACCGCATATTAAACGCCTAAGAATGTACCTGACTAGTAAGTATCTTAAAACCTATGGATTGCTATGTCTCCGAAAGAGAATCAAGCATGTGTACAGGGGCATAAACGCAGCAGTGATAGGATTGGAGAGGTTCGGTGAGCAAATGAAGCCCCTTTGAAGTCATATTGCATGGTACCCATTCCACGGGTTTCAACTACCCAGGTTTAAGGTATTCTTCCTTCAGCTACAACATGCATGTGGAACCTAGAGTATGATCAACCGTGTGAACGGGAGACGTGTTCAAATATGTCTCAGTTTTCGTACCCTGGTACTCGGGTGCAACATTCCAGACGCTTTACTAACACTCTCCCGACTTGGAGAGTCAGCGCCTTTAACCTCCTGTTTGGCCCAGTTTGCAATTTCTGCGGAAGATGAACAGGAATAGCGAGAACCAATGAGAGACTAGCTGGAGGTGTCTGGACGGGCAAATTTAACTCTCATTTCCCACCAGGAAGAGGAAATAACCAAAGGCTCAGCGTGCCGTGCCGGAACCAGATTAGGGCCTGAAGCCATGCTGCGGTGTTGCGGCCAGGTCACAAGAAAGCGAGTTGAAGAAAGGAGCTCAGGGGCACTGTAATTCACAAACCTGCAGAGTTATAAATGACAGCTATCGTCCAAAAATATACTGAAGTAAGGCTGCCAAGAGGACTTGAAAGCGGGGCAGAATTGCAGGAAACCGATTTCAGGAGGTAGACTGGAATTGCATTGAAAGCATAGGAAAAGAGACAGAACGTCCACAATGATGCACTTGGCCAAAAAGGGCGTATGCGGTTTTTCCTGAATATATTCAGGAAAAAACGCATACGCCCTTTTTGGCCAACCAAGCAAGCTTGCAAAGGAAATCTGCACTACAATGAAGTCTCACTTCCCCCCAGTCAAAAGGGCCATCTGAAAAAAGTGTAAAATCCAGAAAGGCAGGACAGGCCATGGAGAACTGGGAGCCTTGTTATGCTTATGGGCGGGATGTAAATTGCCAACAGACACTCGGGAGAAGTGTATGGTGTTTCCTGAAATATCTAAAAAACAAAGCAACAGAGCCTAGGGCACTTCCACTTATGGTCCTATAGCTTAGGGAAATTAAAATCAAAAAGACACAGCCACCCCAAAGTTTGGGACGCCTCTGTTTACAAGAACCTCGTTTACCGTACAAGTTCAATATCACAGAAAGTGAAAAATGGATAAAGAACTTGTGGTACTTACGTACAATGCAGTATCACTCAGCAATGAAATCTATGTCATCAGGCCCGTAGCAGCATAATGAGTGGATTCAGGTACGATGATTCTACCTGAAATAAGTCACACAGAAAAAGAAACATCATAAGATATCACTAATACACGGAATGTAAACTTGGCTACACAGGAACTGAATTCCAAAACAGAACAGGGTCTCAAATTTAGAAAACCAACTTATGCTTGCTTAAGGGGAAAGGTGAGTTGGGGTGCTGCATAAAACCAGAGATTGAAATGAGCACAGATAAAGTTCCTTAAGCCAAATATGGAATAGACAAGAGCTACTCCTTGCTCAACGAAATGGACTCAACACCCCATATTAAACGCCTAAGAATGTACCTGACTAGTAAGTATCTTAAAACCTATGGATTGCTATGTCTCCGAAAGCGAATCAAGCATGTGTACAGGGGCATAAACGCAGCAGTGATAGGATTGGAGAGGTTCGGTGAGCAAATGAAGACCCTTTGAAGTCATATTGCATGGTACCCATTCCACGGGTTTCAACTACCCAGGTTTAAGGTATTCTTCCTTCAGCTAAAACATGCATGTGGAACCTAGAGTATGATCAACCATGTGATCGGGAGACGTGTTCAAATATGTCTCAGTTTTCGTACCCTGGTACTCGGGTGCAACATTCCAGACGGTTTACTAACACTCTCCCCACTTGGAGAGTCAGCGCCTTTAACCTCCTGTTTGGCCCAGTTTGCAATTTCTGCGGAAGATGAACAGGAATAGCGAGAACCAATGAGAGACTAGCTGGAGGTGTCTGGACGGGCAAATTTAACTCTCATTTCCCACCAGGAAGAGGAATTAACCAAAGGCTCAGCGTGCCGTGCCGGAACCAGATTAGGGCCTGAGGCCATCCTGTGGTGTTGCGGCCTGGTCACAAGAAAGCGAGTTGAAGAAAGGAGCTCAGGAGCACTGTAATTCACAAACCTGCAGAGTTATAAATGACAGCTATCATCCAAAAATATACTGAAGTAAGGCTGCCAAGAGGACTTGAAAGCGGGGCAGAATTGCAGGAAACCGATTTCAGGAGGTAGACTGGAATTGCATTGAAAGCATAGGAAAAGAGGCAGAACGTCCACAATGATGCACTTGGCCAAAAAGGGCGTATGCGTTTTTTCCTGAATATATTCAGGAAAAAACGCATACGCCCTTTTTGGCCAACCAAGCAAGCTTGCAAAGGAAATCTGCACTACGATGAAGTCTCACTTCCCCCCGGTCAAAAGGGCCATCTGAAAAAAGTGTAAAATCCAGAAAGGCAGGACAGGCCATGGAGAACTGGGAGCCTTGTTATGCTGATGGGCGGGATGTACATTGCCAACAGACACTTGGGAGAAGTTTATGGTGTTTCCTGAAACATCTAAAAAACAAAGCAACAGAGCCTAGGGCACTTCCACTTATGGTCCTATAGCTTAGGGAAATTAAAATCAAAAAGACACAGCCACCCCATAGTTTGGGACGGCTCGCTTTACAAGAACCTCGTTTACAGTACAAGTTCAACATTGCAGAAAGTGAAAAATGGATAAAGAAGTTGTGGTATTTACTTACAAAGCAATATCACTCAGCAATGAAATCTATGTCATCAGGCCCTTAGCAGCACAATGAGTGGATTCAGGTATGATGATTCTAACTGAAATAAGTCACACAGAAAAAGAAACATCATAAGATATCAGTAATACACGGAATGTAAACTTGGCTACACAGGAACTGAATTACAGAACAGAACAGGGTCTCAAATTTAGAAAACCAACTTATGCTTGCTTAAGGGGAAAGGTGAGTTGGGGTGCTGCATAAAACCAGAGATTGAAATGAGCACAGATAAAGTTCCTTAAGCCAAATATGGAATAGACAAGAGCTACTCCTTGCTCAACGAAATGGACTCAACACCCCATATTAAACGCCTAAGAATGTACCTGACTAGTAAGTATCTTAAAACCTATGGATTGCTATGTCTCCAAAAGAGAATCAAGCGTGTGTACAGGGGCATAAACGCAGCAGTGATAGGATTGGAGAGGTTCGGTGAGCAAATGAAGACCCTTTGAAGTCATATTGCATGGTACCCATTCCACGGGTCTCAACTCTCCAGGTTTAAGGTATTCTTCCTTCAGCTAAAACATGCATGTGGAACCCAGAGTATGATCAACCGTGTGAACGGGAGACGTGTTCAAATATGTCTCAGTTTTCCTCCCCTGGTACTCGGGTGCAACATTCCAGACGCTTTACTAACACTCTCCCCACTTGGAGAGTCAGCGCCTTTAACCTCCTGTTTGGCCCAGTTTGCAATTTCTGCGGAAGATGAACAGGAATAGGGAGAACCAATGAGAGACTAGCTGGAGGTGTCTGGACGGGCAAATTTAACTCTCATTTCCCACCAGGAAGAGGAAATAACCAAAGGCTCAGCGTGCCGTGCCGGAACCAGATTAGGGCCTGAAGCCATCCTGCAGTGTTGCGGCCAGGTCACAAGAAAGCGAGTTGAAGAAAGGAGCTCAGGGGCACTGTAATTCACAAACCTGCAGAGTTATAAATGACAGCTATCGTCCAAAAATATACTGAAGTAAGGCTGCCAAGAGGACTTGAAAGCGGGGCAGAATTGCAGGAAACCGATTTCAGGAGGTAGACTGGAATTGCATTGAAAGCATAGGAAAAGAGGCAGAACGTCCACAATGATGCACTTGGCCAAAAAGGGCGTATGCGTTTTTTCCTGAATATATTCAGGAAAAAACGCATATGCCCTTTTTGGCCAACCAAGCAAGCTTGCAAAGGAAATCTGCACTACAATGAAGTCTCACTTCCCCCCGGTCAAAAGGGCCATCTGAAAAAAGTGTAAAATCCAGAAAGGCAGGACAGGCCATGGAGAACTGGGAGCCTTGTTATGCTTATGGGCGGGATGTAAATTGCCAACAGACACTCGGGAGAAGTGTATGGTGTTTCCTGAAATATCTAAAAAACAAAGCAACAGAGCCTAGGGCACTTCCACTTATGGTCCTATAGCTTAGGGAAATTAAAATCAAAAAGACACAGCCACCCCAAAGTTTGGGACGCCTCTGTTTACAAGAACCTCGTTTACCGTACAAGTTCAATATCACAGAAAGTGAAAAATGGATAAAGATCTTGTGGTACTTACGTACAATGCAGTATCACTCAGCAATAAAATCTATGTCATCAGGCCCGTAGCAGCATAATGAGTGGATTCAGGTACGATGATTCTACCTGAAATAAGTCACACAGAAAAAGAAACATCATAAGATATCACTAATACACGGAATGTAAACTTGGCTACACAGGAACTGAATTCCAAAACAGAACAGGGTCTTAAATTTAGAAAACCAACTTATGCTTGCTTAAGGGGAAAGGTGAGTTGGGGTGCTGCATAAAACCAGAGATTGAAATGAGCACAGATAAAGTTCCTTAAGCCAAATATGGAAAAGTCAAGAGCTACTCCTTGCTCAACGAAATGGACTCAACACCCCATATTAAACGCCTAAGAATGTACCTGACTAGTAAGTATCTTAAAACCTATGGATTGCTATGTCTCCGAAAGAGAATCAAGCATGTGTACAGGGGCATAAACGCAGCAGTGATAGGATTGGAGAGGTTCGGTGAGCAAATGAAGACCCTTTGAAGTCATATTGCATGGTACCCATTCCACGGGTTTCAACTACCCAGGTTTAAGGTATTCTTCCTTCAGCTAAAACATGCAAGTGGAACCTAGAGTATGATCAACCATGTGATCGTGAGACGTGTTCAAATATGTCTCAGTTTTCGTACCCTGGTACTCGGGTGCAACATTCCAGACGGTTTACTAACACTCTCCCCACTTCAAGAGTCAGTCCCTTTAACCTCCTGTTTGGCCCAGTTTGCAATTCCTGCGGAAGATGAACAGGAATAGCGAAAACCAATGAGAGACTAGCTGGAGGTGTCTGGACGGGCAAATTTAACTCTCATTTCCCACCAGGAAGAGGAATTAACCAAAGGCTCAGCGTGCCGTGCTGGAACCAGATTAGGGCCTGAAGCCTTCCTGCAGTGTTGCGGCCAGCTCAAAAGAAAGCGAGTTGAAGAAAGGAGCTCAGGGGCACCGTAATTCACAAACCTGCAGAGTTATAAATGACAGCTATCGTCCAAAAATATACTGAAGTAAGGCTGCCAAGAGGACTTGAAAGCGGGGCAGAATTGCAGGAAACCGATTTCAGGAGGTAGACTGGAATTGCATTGAAAGCATAGGAAAAGAGGCAGAACGTCCACAATGATGCACTTGGCCAAAAAGGGCGTATGCGTTTTTTCCTGAATATATTCAGGAAAAAACGCATACGCCCTTTTTGGCCAACCAAGCAAGCTTGCAAAGGAAATCTGCACTACAATGAAGTCTCACTTCCCCCCGGTCAAAAGGGCCATCTGAAAAAAGTGTAAAATCCAGAAAGGCAGGACAGGCCATGGAGAACTGGGAGCCTTGTTATGCTGATGGGAGGGATGTAAATTGCCAACAGACACTCGGGAGAAGTGTATGGTGCTTCCTGAAACATCTAAAAAACAAAGCAACAGAGCCTAGGGCACTTCCACTTATGGTCCTATAGATTAGGGAAATTAAAATCAAAAAGACACAGCCACCCCAAAGTTTGGGACGCCTCTGTTTACAAGAACCTCGTTTACTGTACAAGTTCAATATCACAGAAAGTGAAAAATGGATAAAGAACTTGTGGTACTTACGTACAATGCAGTATCACTCAGCAATGAAATCTATGTCATCAGGCCCGTAGCAGCATAATGAGTGGATTCAGGTACGATGATTCTAACTGAAATAAGTCACACAGAAAAAGAAACATCATAAGATGTCACTAATACACGGAATGTAAACTTGGCTACACAGGAACTGAATTACAGAACAGAACAGGGTCTCAAATTTAGAAAACCAACTTATGCTTGCTTAAGGGTAAAAGTGAGTTGGGGTGCTGCATAAAACCAGAGATTGAAATGAGCACAGATAAAGTAACTTAAGCCAAATATGGAATAGACAAGAGCTAATCCTTGCTCAACGAAATGGACTCAACACCGCATATTAAACGCCTAAGAATGTACCTGACTAGTAAGTATCTTAAAACCTATGGATTGCTATGTCTCTGAAAGAGAATCAAGCATGTGTACAGGGGCATAAACGCAGCAGTGATAGGATTGGAGAGGTTCGGTGAGCAAATGAAGACCCTTTGAAGTCATATTGCATGGTACCCATTCCACGGGTCTCAACACTCCAGGTTTAAAGTATTCTTCCTTCAGCTAAAACATGCATGTGGAACCCAGAGTATGATCAACCATGTGATCGTGAGACGTGTTCAAATATGTCTCAGTTTTCGTACACTGGTACTCGGGTGCAACATTCCAGACGCTTTACTAACACTCTCCCGACTTGGAGAGTCAGTCCCTTTAACCTCCTGTTTGGCCCAGTTTGCAATTTCTGCGGAAGATGAACAGGAATAGCGAGAACCAATGAGAGACTAGCTGGAGGTGTCTGGACGGGCAAATTTAACTCTCATTTCCCACCAGGAAGAGGAATTAACCAAAGGCTCAGCGTGCCGTGCCGGAACCAGATTAGGGCCTGAAGCCATCCTGTGGTGTTGCGGCCAGCTCAAAAGAAAGCGAGTTGAAGAAAGGAGCTCAGGGACACTGTAATTCACAAACCTGCAGAGTTATAAATGACAGCTATCGTCCAAAAATATACTGAAGTAAGGCTGCCAAGAGGACTTGAAAGCGGGGCAGAATTGCAGGAAACCGATTTCAGGAGGTAGACTGGAATTGCATTGAAAGCATAGGAAAAGAGGCAGAACGTCCACAATGATGCACTTGGCCAAAAAGGGCGTATGCGTTTTTTCCTGAATATATTCAGGAAAAAACGCATACGCCCTTTTTGGCCAACCAAGCAAGCTTGCAAAGGAAATCTGCACTACGATGAAGTCTCACTTCCCCCCGGTCAAAAGGGCCATCTGAAAAAAGTGTAAAATCCAGAAAGGCAGGACAGGCCATGGAGAACTGGGAGCCTTGTTATGCTGATGGGCGGGATGTAAATTGCCAACAGACACTTGGGAGAAGTTTATGGTGTTTCCTGAAACATCTAAAAAACAAAGCAACAGAGCCTAGGGCACTTCCACTTATGGTCCTATAGCTTAGGGAAATTAAAATCAAAAAGACACAGCCACCCCATAGTTTGGGACGGCTCGGTTTACAAGAACCTCGTTTACAGTACAAGTTCAACATCGCAGAAAGTGAAAAATGGATAAAGAAGTTGTGGTATTTACTTACAAAGCAATATCACTCAGCAATGAAATCTATGTCATCAGGCCCTTAGCAGCACAATGAGTGGATTCAGGTATGATGATTCTAACTGAAATAAGTCACACAGAAAAAGAAACATCATAAGATATCAGTAATACACGGAATTTAAACTTGGCTACACAGGAACTGAATTACAGAACAGAACAGGGTCTCAAATTTAGAAAACCAACTTATGCTTGCTTAAGGGGAAAGGTGAGTTGGGGTGCTGCATAAAACCAGAGATTGAAATGAGCACAGATAAAGTTCCTTAAGCCAAATATGGAATAGACAAGAGCTACTCCTTGCTCAACGAAATGGACTCAACACCCCATATTAAACGCCTAAGAATGTACCTGACTAGTAAGTATCTTAAAACCTATGGATTGCTATGTCTCCAAAAGAGAATCAAGCGTGTGTACACGGGCATAAACTCAGCAGTGATAGGATTGGAGAGGTTCGGTGAGCAAATGAAGACCCTTTGAAGTCATATTGCATGGTACCCATTCCACGGGTCTCATCTCTCCAGGTTTAAGGTATTCTTCCTTCAGCTAAAACATGCATGTGGAACCCAGAGTATGATCAACCGTGTGAACGGGAGACGTGTTCAAATATGTCTCAGTTTTCCTCCCCTGGTACTCGGGTGCAACATTCCAGACGCTTTACTAACACTCTCCCCACTTGGAGAGTCAGCGCCTTTAACCTCCTGTTTGGCCCAGTTTGCAATTTCTGCGGAAGATGAACAGGAATAGGGAGAACCAATGAGAGACTAGCTGGAGGTGTCTGGACGGGCAAATTTAACTCTCATTTCCCACCAGGAAGAGGAAATAACCAAAGGCTCAGCGTGCCGTGCCGGAACCAGATTAGGGCCTGAAGCCATCCTGCAGTGTTGCGGCCAGCTCAAAAGAAAGCGAGTTGAAGAAAGGAGCTCAGGGGCACTGTAATTCACAAACCTGCAGAGTTATAAATGACAGCTATCGTCCAAAAATATACTGAAGTAAGGCTGCCAAGAGGACTTGAAAGCGGGGCAGAATTGCAGAAAACCGATTTCAGGAGGTAGACTGGAATTGCATTGAAAGCATAGGAAAAGAGGCAGAACGTCCACAATGATGCACTTGGCCAAAAAGGGCGTATGCGTTTTTTCCTGAATATATTCAGGAAAAAACGCATACGCCCTTTTTGGCCAACCAAGCAAGCTTGCAAAGGAAATCTGCACTACAATGAAGTCTCACTTCCCCCCGGTCAAAAGGGCCATCTGAAAAAAGTGTAAAATCCAGAAAGGCAGGACAGGCCATGGAGAACTGGGAGCCTTGTTATGCTGATGGGCGGGATGTAAATTGCCAACAGACACTCGGGAGAAGTGTATGGTGTTTCCTGAAATATCTAAAAAACAAAGCAACAGAGCCTAGGGCACTTCCACTTATGGTCCTATAGCTTAGGGAAATTAAAATCAAAAAGACACAGCCACCCCAAAGTTTGGGACGCCTCTGTTTACAAGAACCTCGTTTACCGTACAAGTTCAATATCACAGAAAGTGAAAAATGGATAAAGAACTTGTGGTACTTACGTACAATGCAGTATCACTCAGCAATGAAATCTATGTCATCAGGCCCGTAGCAGCATAATGAGTGGATTCAGGTACGATGATTCTACCTGAAATAAGTCACACAGAAAAAGAAACATCATAAGATATCACTAATACACGGAATGTAAACTTGGCTACACAGGAACTGAATTCCAAAACAGAACAGGGTCTCAAATTTAGAAAACCAACTTATGCTTGCTTAAGGGGAAAGGTGAGTTGGGGTGCTGCATAAAACCAGAGATTGAAATGAGCACAGATAAAGTTCCTTAAGCCAAATATGGAATAGACAAGAGCTACTCCTTGCTCAACGAAATGGACTCAACACCCCATATTAAACGCCTAAGAATGTACCTGACTAGTAAGTATCTTAAAACCTATGGATTGCTATGTCTCCGAAAGCGAATCAAGCATGTGTACAGGGGCATAAACGCAGCAGTGATAGGATTGGAGAGGTTCGGAGAGCAAATGAAGACCCTTTGAAGTCATATTGCATGGTACCCATTCCACGGATTTCAACTACCCAGGTTTAAGGTATTCTTCCTTCAGCTAAAACATGCATGTGGAACCTAGAGTATGATCAACCATGTGATCGGGAGACGTGTTCAAATATGTCTCAGTTTTCGTACCCTGGTACTCGGGTGCAACATTCCAGACGGTTTACTAACACTCTCCCCACTTGGAGAGTCAGCGCCTTTAACCTCCTGTTTGGCCCAGTTTGCAATTCCTGCGGAAGATGAACAGGAATAGCGAGAACCAATGAGAGACTAGCTGGAGGTGTCTGGACGGGCAAATTTAACTCTCATTTCCCACCAGGAAGAGGAATTAACCAAAGGCTCAGCGTGCCGTGCCGGAACCAGATTAGGGCCTGAAGCCATCCTGCGGTGTTGCGGCCAGCTCACAAGAAAGCGAGTTGAAGAAAGGAGCTCAGGGGCACTGCAATTCAAAAACCTGCAGAGTTATAAATGACAGCTATCGTCCAAAAATATACTGAAGTAAGGCTGCCAAGAGGACTTGAAAGAAGGGCAGAATTGTAGGAAACCGATTTCAGGAGGTAGACTGGAATTGCATTGAAAGCATAGGAAAAGAGGCAGAACGTCCACAATGATGCACTTGGCCAAAAAGGGCATATGCGTTTTTTCCTGAATATATTCAGGAAAAAACGCATACGCCCTTTTTGGCCAACCAAGCAAGCTTGCAAAGGAAATCTGCACTACAATGAAGTCTCACTTCCCCCCGGTCAAAAGGGCCATCTGAAAAAAGTGTAAAATCCAGAAAGGCAGGACAGGCCATGGAGAACTGGGAGCCTTGTTATGCTGATGGGCGGGATGTAAATTGCCAACAGACACTCGGGAGAAGTGTATGGTGTTTCCTGAAATATCTAAAAAACAAAGCAACAGAGCCTAGGGCACTTCCACTTATGGTCCTATAGCTTAGGGAAATTAAAATCAAAAAGACACAGCCACCCCAAAGTTTGGGACGCCTCTGTTTACGAGAACCTTGTTTACCGTACAAGTTCAATATCACAGAAAGTGAAAAATGGATAAAGAACTTGTGGTACTTACGTACAATGCAGTATCACTCAGCATTTAAATCTATGTCATCAGGCCCGTAGCAGCATAATGAGTGGATTCAGGTACGATGATTCTACCTGAAATAAGTCACACAGAAAAAGAAACATCATAAGATATCACTAATACACGGAATGTAAACTTGGCTACACAGGAACTGAATTCCAAAACAGAACAGGGTCTCAAATTTAGAAAACCAACTTATGCTTGCTTAAGGGGAAAGGTGAGTTGGGGTGCTGCATAAAACCAGAGATTGAAATGAGCACAGATAAAGTTCCTTAAGCCAAATATGGAATAGACAAGAGCTACTCCTTGCTCAACGAAATGGACTCAACACCGCATATTAAACGCCTAAGAATGTACCTGACTAGTAAGTATCTTAAAACCTATGGATTGCTATGTCTCCGAAAGAGAATCAAGCATGTGTACAGGGGCATAAACGCAGCAGTGATAGGATTGGAGAGGTTCGGTGAGCAAATGAAGACCCTTTGAAGTCATATTGCATGGTACCCATTCCACGGGTTTCAACTACCCAGGTTTAAGGTATTCTTCCTTCAGCTAAAACATGCATGTGGAACCTAGAGTATGATCAACCATGTGATCGTGAGACGTGTTCAAATATGTCTCAGTTTTTGTACCCTGGTACTCAGGTGCAACATTCCAGACGGTTTACTAACACTCTCCCCACTTGGAGAGTCAGTGCCTTTAACCTCCTGTTTGGCCCAGTTTGCAATTCCTGCGGAAGATGAACAGGAATAGCGAAAACCAATGAGAGACTAGCTGGAGGTGTCTGGACGGGCAAATTTAACTCTCATTTCCCACCAGGAAGAGGAATTAACCAAAGGCTCAGCGTGCCGTGCCGGAACCAGATTAGGGCCTGAAGCCATCCTGCGGTGTTGCGGCCAGCTCAAAAGAAAGCGAGTTGAAGAAAGGCGCTCAGGGGCACTGCAATTCACAAACCTGCAGAGTTATAAATGACAGCTATCATCCAAAAATATACTGAAGTAAGGCTGCCAAGAGGACTTGAAAGCGGGGCAGAATTGCAGGAATCCGATTTCAGGAGGTAGACTGGAATTGCATTGAAAGCATAGGAAAAGAGGCAGAACGTCCACAATGATGCACTTGGCCAAAAAGGGCGTATGCGTTTTTTCCTGAATATATTCAGGAAAAAACGCATACGCCCTTTTTGGCCAACCAAGCAAGCTTGCAAAGGAAATCTGCACTACAATGAAGTCTCACTTCCCCCCGGTCAAAAGGGCCATCTGAAAAAAGTGTAAAATCCAGAAAGGCAAGACAAGCCATGGAAAACTGGGAGCCTTGTTATGCTGATGGGCGGGATGTAAATTGCCAACAGACACTCGGGAGAAGTGTATGGTGTTTCCTGAAATATCTAAAAAACAAAGCAACAGAGCCTAGGGCACTTCCACTTATGGTCCTATAGCTTAGGGAAATTAAAATCAAAAAGACACAGCCACCCCAAAGTTTGGGACGCCTCTGTTTACAAGAACCTCGTTTACCGTACAAGTTCAATATCACAGAAAGTGAAAAATGGATAAAGAACTTGTGGTACTTACGTACAATGCAGTATCGCTCAGCAATGAAATCTATGTCATCAGGCCCGTAGCAGCATAATGAGTGGATTCAGGTATGATGATTCTAACTGAAATAAGTCACACAGAAAAAGAAACATCATAAGATATCAGTAATACACGGAATGTAAACTTGGCTACACAGGAACTGAATTACAGAACAGAACAGGGTCTCAAATTTAGAAAACCAACTTATGCTTGCTTAAGGGGAAAGGTGAGTTGGGGTGCTGCATAAAACCAGAGATTGAAATGAGCACAGATAAAGTTCCTTAAGCCAAATATGGAATAGACAAGAGCTACTCCTTGCTCAACGAAATGGACTCAACACCCCATATTAAACGCCTAAGAATGTACCTGACTAGTAAGTATCTTAAAACCTATGGATTGCTATGTCTCCAAAAGAGAATCAAGCGTGTGTACACGGGCATAAACTCAGCAGTGATAGGATTGGAGAGGTTCGGTGAGCAAATGAAGACCCTTTGAAGTCATATTGCATGGTACCCATTCCACGGGTCTCATCTCTCCAGGTTTAAGGTATTCTTCCTTCAGCTAAAACATGCATGTGGAACCCAGAGTATGATCAACCGTGTGAACGGGAGACGTGTTCAAGTATGTCTCAGTTTTCCTCCCCTGGTACTCGGGTGCAACATTCCAGACGCTTTACTAACACTCTCCCCACTTGGAGAGTCAGCGCCTTTAACCTCCTGTTTGGCCCAGTTTGCAATTTCTGCGGAAGATGAACAGGAATAGGGAGAACCAATGAGAGACTAGCTGGAGGTGTCTGGACGGGCAAATTTAACTCTCATTTCCCACCAGGAAGAGGAAATAACCAAAGGCTCAGCGTGCCGTGCCGGAACCAGATTAGGGCCTGAAGCCATCCTGCAGTGTTGCGGCCAGCTCAAAAGAAAGCGAGTTGAAGAAAGGAGCTCAGGGGCACTGTAATTCACAAACCTGCAGAGTTATAAATGACAGCTATCGTCCAAAAATATACTGAAGTAAGGCTGCCAAGAGGACTTGAAAGCGGGGCAGAATTGCAGAAAACCGATTTCAGGAGGTAGACTGGAATTGCATTGAAAGCATAGGAAAAGAGGCAGAACGTCCACAATGATGCACTTGGCCAAAAAGGGCGTATGCGTTTTTTCCTGAATATATTCAGGAAAAAACGCATACGCCCTTTTTGGCCAACCAAGCAAGCTTGCAAAGGAAATCTGCACTACAATGAAGTCTCACTTCCCCCCGGTCAAAAGGGCCATCTGAAAAAAGTGTAAAATCCAGAAAGGCAGGACAGGCCATGGAGAACTGGGAGCCTTGTTATGCTGATGGGCGGGATGTAAATTGCCAACAGACACTCGGGAGAAGTGTATGGTGTTTCCTGAAATATCTAAAAAACAAAGCAACAGAGCCTAGGGCACTTCCACTTATGGTCCTATAGCTTAGGGAAATTAAAATCAAAAAGACACAGCCACCCCAAAGTTTGGGACGCCTCTGTTTACAAGAACCTCGTTTACCGTACAAGTTCAATATCACAGAAAGTGAAAAATGGATAAAGAACTTGTGGTACTTACGTACAATGCAGTATCACTCAGCAATGAAATCTATGTCATCAGGCCCGTAGCAGCATAATGAGTGGATTCAGGTACGATGATTCTACCTGAAATAAGTCACACAGAAAAAGAAACATCATAAGATATCACTAATACACGGAATGTAAACTTGGCTACACAGGAACTGAATTCCAAAACAGAACAGGGTCTCAAATTTAGAAAACCAACTTATGCTTGCTTAAGGGGAAAGGTGAGTTGGGGTGCTGCATAAAACCAGAGATTGAAATGAGCACAGATAAAGTTCCTTAAGCCAAATATGGAATAGACAAGAGCTACTCCTTGCTCAACGAAATGGACTCAACACCCCATATTAAACGCCTAAGAATGTACCTGACTAGTAAGTATCTTAAAACCTATGGATTGCTATGTCTCCAAAAGAGAATCAAGCGTGTGTACAGGGGCATAAACTCAGCAGTGATAGGATTGGAGAGGTTCGGTGAGCAAATGAAGACCCTTTGAAGTCATATTGCATGGTACCCATTCCACGTGTTTCAACTACCAAAGTTTAAGGTATTCTTCCTTCAGCTAAGACATGCATGTGGAACCCAGAGTATGATCAACCGTGTGAACGGGAGACGTGTTCAAATATGTCTCAGTTTTCCTCCCCTGGTACTCGGGTGCAACATTCCAGACGCTTTACTAACACTCTCCCCACTTGGAGAGTTAGCACCTTTTACTTCCTGTTTGGCCCAGTTTGCAATTTCTGCGGAAGATGAACAGGAATAGCGAGAACCAATGAGAGACTAGCTGGAGGTATCTGGACGGGCAAATTTAACTCTCATTTCCCACCAGGAAGAGGAAATAACCAAAGGCTCAGCGTGCTGTGCCGGAACAAGATTAGGGCCTGAAGCCATCCTGCAGTGTTGCGGCCAGCTCACAAGAAAGCGAGTTGAAGAAAGGAGCTCAGGGGCACTGTAATTCACAAACCTGCAGAGTTATAAATGACAGCTATCGTCCAAAAATATACTGAAGTAAGGCTGCCAAGAGGACTTGAAAGCGGGGCAGAATTGCAGGAAACCGATTTCAGGAGGTAGACTGGAATTGCATTGAAAGCATAGGAAAAGAGGCAGAGCGTCCACAATGATGCACCTGGCCAAAAAGGGCGTATGCATTTTTTCCTGAATATATTCAGGAAAAAACGCATACGCCCTTTTTGGCCAACCAAGCAAGCTTGCAAAGGAAATCTGCACTACAATGAAGTCTCACTTCCCCCCGGTCAAAAGTACAATCTGAAAAAAGTGTAAAATCCAGAAAGGCAGGACAGGCCATGGAGAACTGGGAGCCTTGTCATGCTGATGGGAGGGATGTAATTTGCCAACAGACACTCGGGAGAAGTGTATGGTGTTTCCTGAAACATCTAAAAAACAAAGCAACAGAGCCTAGGGCACTTCCACTTATGGTCCTATAGCTTAGGGAAATTAAAATCAAAAACACACAGCCACCCCAAAGTATGGTACGGCTCTGTTTACAAGAACCTCGTTTACAGTACAAGTTCAGTATCACAGAAAGTGAAAAATGGAAAAAGAACTTGTGGTATTTACTTACAAAGCAATATCACTCAGCAATGAAATCTATGTCATCAGGCCCTTAGCAGCACAATGAGTGGATTCAGGTATGATGATTCTAACTGAAATAAGTCACACAGAAAAAGAAACATCATAAGATATCAGTAATACACGGAATGTAAACTTGGCTACACAGGAACTGAATTACAGAACAGAACAGGGTCTCAAATTTAGAAAACCAACTTATGCTTGCTTAAGGGGAAAGGTGAGTTGGGGTGCTGCATAAAACCAGAGATTGAAATGAGCACAGATAAAGTTCCTTAAGTTAAATATGGAATAGACAAGAGCTACTCCTTGCTCAACGAAATGTACTCAACACCGCATATTAAACGCCTAAGAATGTACCTGACTTGTAATTATCTTAAAACCTATGGATTGCTATGTCTCCGAAAGAGAATCAAGCATGTGTACAGGGGCATAAACGCAGCAATGATAGGATTGGAGAGGTTCGGTGAGCAAATGAAGCCCCTTTGAAGTCATATTGCATGGTACTCATTCCACGGGTTTCACCTACCCAGGTTTAAGGTATTCTTCCTTCAGCTAAAACATGCATGTGGAACCTAGAGTATGATCAACCATGTGATTGGGAAACGTGTTCAAATATGTCTCGGTTTTTGTACCCTGGTAGTCGGGTGCAACATTCCAGACCCTTTACTAACACTCTCCCGACTTGGAGAGTCAGTCCCTTTAACCTCCTGTTTGGCCCAGTTTGAAATTTCTGCGGAAGATCAACAGGAATAGTGAGAACCAATGAGAGACTAGCTGGAGGTGTCTGGACGGGCAAATTTAACTCTCATTTCCCACCAGGAAGAGGAATTAACCAAAGGCTCAGCGTGCCGTGCCGGAAACAGATTAGGGCGTGAAGCCATCCTGCGGTGTTGCGGCCAGCTCACAAGAAAGCGAGTTGAAGAAAGGAGCTCAGGGGCAATGTAATTCACAAACCTGCAGAGTTATAAATGACAGCTATCGTCCAAAAATACACTGAAGTAAGGCTGCCAAGAGGACTTGAAAGCGGGGCAGAATTGCAGGAAACCGATTTCAGGAGGTAGACTGGAATTGCATTGAAAGCATAGGAAAAGAGGCAGAGCGTCCACAATGATGGACCTGGCCAAAAAGGGCGTATGCGTTTTTTCCTGAATATATTCAGGAAAAAACGCATACGCACTTTTTGGCCAACCAAGCAAGCTTGCAAAGGAAATCTGCACTACAATGAAGTCTCACTTCCCCGCGGTCAAAAGGGCCATCTGAAAAAAGTGTAAAATCCAGAAAGGCAGGACAGGCCATGGAGAACTGGGAGCCTTGTTATGCTGATGGGAGGGATGTAAATTGCCAACAGACACTCGGGAGAAGTGTATGGTGTTTCCTGAAACATCTAAAACACAAAGCAACAGAGCCTAGGGCACTTCCACTTATGGTCCTATAGCTTAGGGAAATTAAAATCAAATAGACACAGCACCCCAAAGTTTGGGACGCCTCTGTTTACAAGAACCTCGTTTACCGTACAAGTTCAATATCACAGAAAGTGAAAAATGGATAAAGAACTTGTGGTACTTACGTACAATGCAGTATCACTCAGCAATGAAATCTATGTCATCAGGCCCGTAGCAGCATAATGAGTGGATTCAGGTACGATGATTCCAACTGAAATAAGTCACACAGAAAAAGAAACATCATAAGATATCACTAATACACGGAATGTAAACTTGGCTACACAGGAACTGAATTCCAAAACAGAACAGGGTCTCAAATTTAGAAAACCAACTTATGCTTGCTTAAGGGGAAAGGTGAGTTGGGGTGCTGCATAAAACCAGAGATTGAAATGAGCACAGATAAAGTTCCTTAAGCCAAATATGGAATAGACAAGAGCTACTCCTTGCTCAACGAAATGGACTCAACACCCCATATTAAACGCCTAAGAATGTACCTGACTAGTAAGTATCTTAAAACCTATGGATTGCTATGTCTCCAAAAGAGAATCAAGCATGCATACAGGGGCATAAACGCAGCAGTGATAGGATTGGAGAGGTTCGGTGAGCAAATGAAGACCCTTTGAAGTCATATTGCATGGTACCCATTCCAAGGGTCTCAACTCTCCAGGTTTAAGGTATTCTTCCTTCAGCTAAAACATGCATGTGGAACCCAGAGTATGATCAACCGTGTGAACGGGAGACGTGTTCAAATATGTCTCAGTTTTCGTACCCTGGTACTCGGGTGCAACATTCCAGACGCTTTACTAACACTCTCCCGACTTGGAGAGTCAGTCCCTTTAACCTCCTGTTTGGCCCAGTTTGCAATTTCTGCGGAAGATCAACAGGAATAGTGAGAACCAATGAGAGACTAGCTGGAGGTGTCTGGACGGGCAAATTTAACTCTCATTTCCCACCAGGAAGAGGAATTAACCAAAGGCTCAGCGTGCCGTGCCGGAACCAGATTAGGGCCTGAAGCCATGCTGCGGTGTTGCGGCCAGCTCACAAGAAAGCGAGTTGAAGAAAGGAGCTCAGGGGCAATGTAATTCACAAACCTGCAGAGTTATAAATGACAGCTATCGTCCAAAAATATACTGAAGTAAGGCTGCCAAGAGGACTTGAAAGCGGGGCAGAATTGCAGGAAACCGATTTCAGGAGGTAGACTGGAATTGCATTGAAAGCATAGGAAAAGAGGCAGAACGTCCACAATGATGCACTTGGCCAAAAAGGGCATATGCGTTTTTTCCTGAATATATTCAGGAAAAAACGCATATGCCCTTTTTGGCCAACCAAGCAAGCTTGCAAAGGAAATCTGCACTACAATGAAGTCTCACTTCCCCCCGGTCAAAAGGGCCATCTGAAAAAAGTGTAAAATCCAGAAAGGCAGGACAGGCCATGGAGAACTGGAAGCCTTGTTATGCTGATGGGTGGGATGTAAATTGCCAACAGACACTCGGGAGAAGTGTATGGTGTTTCCTGAAACATCTGAAAAACAAAGCAACAGAGCCTAGGGCACTTCCACTTATGGTCCTATGGCTTAGGGAAATTAAAATCAAAAGACACAGGCACCCCAAAGGTTGGAATGGCTCTGTTTACAAGAACCTCGTTTACAGTACAAGTTCAACATCACAGAAAGTGAAAAATGGATAAAGAAGTTGTGGTATTTACTTACAAAGCAATATCACTCAGCAATGAAATCTATGTCATCAGGCCCGTAGCAGCACAATGAGTGGATTCAGGTACGATGATTCTAACTGAAATAAGTCACACAGAAAAAGAAACATCATAAGATATCAGTAATACATGGAATGTAAACTTGGCTACACAGGAACTGAATTCCAAAACAGAACAGGGTCTCAAATTTAGAAAACCAACTTATGCTTGCTTAAGGGGAAAGGTGAGTTGGGGTGCTGCATAAAACCGGAGATTGAAATGAACACAGATAAAGTTCCTTAAGCCAAATATGGAATAGACAAGAGCTACTCCTTGCTCAACGAAATGGACTCAACACCCCATATTAAACGCCTAAGAATGTACCTGACTAGTAAGTAACTTAAAACTTATGGATTGCTATGTCTCCGAAAGAGAATCAAGCATATGTACAGGGGCATAAACGCAGCAGTGATAGGATTGGAGAGGTTCGGTGAGCAAACGAAGACCCTTTGAAGTCATATTGCATGGTACCCATTCCACGTGTTTCAACTACCCAGGTTTAAGATATTCTTCCTTCAGCTAAAACATGCATGTGGAACCCAGAGTATGATCAACCGTGTGAACGGGAGACGTGTTCAAATATGTCTCAGTTTTCCTCCCCTGGTACTCGGGTGCAACATTCCAGACGCTTTACTAACACTCTCCCCACTTGGAGAATCAGCGCCTTTAACCTCCTGTTTGGCCCAGTTTGCAATTTCTGCGGAAGATGAACAGGAATAGGGATAACCAATGAGAGACTAGCTGGAGGTGTCTGGACGGGCAAATTTAACTCTCATTTCCCACCAGGAAGAGGAAATAACCAAAGGCTCAGCGTGCCATGCCGGAACCAGATTAGGGCCTGAAGCCATCCTGCGGTGTTGCGGCCAGCTCACAAGAAAGTGAGTTGAAGAAAGGCGCTCAGGGACACTGTAATTCACAAACCTGCAGAGTTATAAATGACAGCTATCGTCCAAAAATATACTGAAGTAAGGCTGCCAAAAGGACTTGAAAGCGGGGCAGAATTGCAGGAAACCGATTTCAGGAGGTAGACTGGAATTGCATTGAAAGCATAGGAAAAGAGGCAGAACGTCCACAATGATGAACTTGGCCAAAAAGGGCGTATGCGTTTTTTCCTGAATATATTCAGGAAAACACGCATACGCCCTTTTTGGCCAACCAAGCAAGCTTGCAAAGGAAATCTGCACTACAATGAAGTCTCACTTCCCCCCGGTCAAAAGGGCCATCTGAAAAAAGTGTAAAATCCAGAAAGGCAGGACAGGCCATGGAGAACTGGGAGCCTTGTTATGCTGATGGGCGGGATGTAAATTGCCAACAGACACTCGGGAGAAGTGTATGGTGTTTCCTGAAACATCTAAAAAACAAAGCAACAGAGCCTAGGGCACTTCCACTTATGGTCCTATAGCTTAGGGAAATTAAAATCAAAAAGACACAGCCACCCCAAAGTTTGGGACGCCTCTGTTTACAAGAACCTCGTTTACCGTACAAGTTCAACATCACAGAAAGTGAAAAATGGATAAAGAACTTGTGGTACTTAGGTACAATGCAGTATCACTCAGCAATGAAATCTATGTCATCAGGCCCGTAGCAGCATAATGAGTGGATTCAGGTACGATGATTCTAACTGAAATAAGTCACACAGAAAAAGAAACATCATAAGATATCACTAATACACGGAATGTAAACTTGGCTACACAGGAACTGAATTCCAAAACAGAACAGGGTCTCAAATTTAGAAAACCAACTTATGCTTGCTTAAGGGGAAAGGTGAGTTGGGGTACTGCATAAAACCAGAGATTGAAATGAGCACAGATAAAGTTCCTTAAGCCAAATATGGAATAGACAAGAGCTACTCCTTGCTCAACGAAATGGACTCAACACCACATATTAAACGCCTAAGAATGTACCTGACTAGTAAGTATCTTAAAACCTATGGATTGCTATGTCTCCGAAAGAGAATCAAGCGTGTGTACAGGGGCATAAACGCAGCAGTGATAGGATTGGAGAGGTTCGGTGAGCAAATGAAGACCCTTTGAAGTCATATTGCATGGTACCCATTCCACGGGTCTCAACTCTCCAGGTTTAAGGTATTCTTCCTTCAGCTAAAACATGCATGTGGAACCCAGAGTATGATCAACCGTGTGAACGGGAGACGTGTTCAAACATGTCTCACTTTTCGTACCCTGGTACTCGGGTGCAACATTCCAGACGCTTTACTAACACTCTCTCCACTTGGAGAGTCAGCGCCTTTAACCTCCTGTTTGGCCCAGTTTGCAATTTCTGCGGAAGATGAACAGGAATAGGGAGAACCAATGAGAGACTAGCTGGAGGTGTCTGGACGGGCAAATTTAACTCTCATTTCCCACCAGGAAGAGGAAATAACCAAAGGCTCAGCGTGCCGTGCCGGAACCAGATTAGGACCTGAAGCCATCCTGCGGTGTTGCGGCCAGCTCACAAGAAAGCGAGTTGAAGAAAGGAGCTCAGGGGCACTGTAATGCACAAACCTGCAGAGTTATAAATGACAGCTATCGTCCAAAAATATACTGAAGTAAGGCTGCCAAGAGGACTTGAAAGCGGGGCAGAATTGCAGGAAACCGATTTCAGGAGGTAGACTGGAATTGCATTGAAAGCATAGGAAAAGAGGCGGAACGTCCACAATGATGCACTTGGCCAAAAAGGGCGTATGCGTTTTTTCCTGAATATATTCAGGAAAAAACGCATACGCCCTTTTTGGCCAACCAAGCAAGCTTGCAAAGGAAATCTGCACTACAATGAAGTCTCACTTCCCCCCGGTCAAAAGGGCCATCTGAAAAAAGTGTAAAATCCAGAAAGGCAGGACAGGCCATGGAGAACTGGAAGCCTTGTTATGCTGATGGGCGGGATGTAAATTGCCAACAGACACTCGGGAGAAGTGTATGGTGTTTCCTGAAACATCTGAAAAACAAATCAACACAGCCTAGGGCACTTCCACTTATGGTCCTATAGCTTAGGGAAATTAAAATCAAAAAGTCACAGCACCCCAAAGTTTGGGACGCCTCTGTTTACAAGAACCTCGTTTACCGTACAAGTTCAATATCACAGAAAGTGAAAAATGGATAAAGAACTTGTGGTACTTACGTACAATGCAGTATCACTCAGCAATGAAATCTATGTCATCAGGCCCGTAGCAGCATAATGAGTGGATTCAGGTATGATGATTCTAACTGAAATAAGTCACACAGAAAAAGAAACATCATAAGATATCACTAATACACGGAATGTAAACTTGGCTACACAGGAACTGAATTCCAAAACAAAACAGGGTCTCAAATTTAGAAAACCAACTTATGCTTGCTTAAGGGGAAAGGTGAGTTGGGGTGCTGCATAAAACCAGAGATTGAAATGAGCACAGATAAAGTTCCTTAAGCCAAATATGGAATAGACAAGAGCTACTCCTTGCTCAACGAAATGGACTCAACACCCCATATTAAACGCCTAAGAATGTACCTGACTAGTAAGTATCTTAAAACCTATGGATTGCTATGTCTCCAAAAGAGAATCAAGCATGTGTACAGGGGCATAAACGCAGCAGTGATAGGATTGGAGAGGTTCGGTGAGCAAATGAAGACCCTTTGAAGTCATATTGCATGGTACCCATTCCACGGGTCTCAACTCTCCAGGTTTAAGGTATTCTTCCTTCAGCTAAAACATGCATGTGGAACCCAGAGTATGATCAACCATGTGATCGGGAGACGTGTTCAAATATGTCTCAGTTTTCGTACCCTGGTACTCGGGTGCAACATTCCAGACGGTTTACTAACACTCTCCCCACTTGGAGAGTCAGCGCCTTTAACCTCCTGTTTGGCCCAGTTTGCAATTTCTGCGGAAGATGAACAGGAATAGCGAGAACCAATGAGAGACTAGCTGGAGGTGTCTGGACGGGCAAATTTAACTCTCATTTCCCACCAGGAAGAGGCATTAACCAAAGGCTCAGCGTGCCGTGCCGGAACCAGATTAGGGCGTGAAGCCATCCTGCGGTGTTGCGGCCAGGTCACAAGAAAGCGAGTTGAAGAAAGGCGCTCAGGGGCACTGTAATTCACAAACTTGCAGAGTTATAAATGACAGCTATCGTCCAAAAATATACTGAAGTAAGGCTACCAAGAGGACTTGAAAGCGGGGCAGAATTGCAGAAAACCGATTTCAGGAGGTAGACTGGAATTGCATTGAAAGCATAGGAAAAGAGGCAGAGCGTCCACAATGATGCACCTGGCCAAAAAGGGCGTATGCGTTTTTTCCTGAATATATTCAGGAAAAAACGCATACGCACTTTTTGGCCAACCAAGCAAGCTTGCAAAGGAAATCTGCACTACAATGAAGTCTCACTTCCCCCCGGTCAAAAGGGCCATCTGAAAAAAGTGTAAAATCCAGAAAGTCAGGACAGGCCATGGAGAACTGGGAGCCTTGTTATGCTTATGGGCGGGATGTAAATTGCCAACAGACACTCGGGAGAAGTGTATGGTGTTTCCTGAAACATCTAAAAAACAGAGCAACAGAGCCTAGGGCACTTCCACTTATGGTCCTATAGCTTAGGGAAATTAACATCAAAAAGACACAGCCACCCCAAAGTTTGGGACGCCTCTGTTTACAAGAACCTCGTTTACCGTACAAGTTCAATATCACAGAAAGTGAAAAATGGATAAAGAACTTGTGGTACTTACGTACAATGCAGTATCACTCAGCAATGAAATCTATGTCATCAGGCCCGTAGCAGCATAATGAGTGGATTCAGGTACGATGATTCTACCTGAAATAAGTCACACAGAAAAAGAAACATCATAAGATATCACTAATACACGGAATGTAAACTTGGCTACACAGGAACTGAATTCCAAAACAGAACAGGGTCTCAAATTTAGAAAACCAACTTATGCTTGCTTAAGGGGAAAGGTGAGTTGGGGTGCTGCATAAAACCAGAGATTGAAATGAGCACAGATAAAGTTCCTTAAGCCAAATATGGAATAGACAAGAGCTACTCCTTGCTCAACGAAATGGACTCAACACCCCATATTAAACGCCTAAGAATGTACCTGACTAGTAAGTATCTTAAAACCTATGGATTGCTATGTCTCCGAAAGCGAATCAAGCATGTGTACAGGGGCATAAACGCAGCAGTGATAGGATTGGAGAGGTTCGGTGAGCAAATGAAGACCCTTTGAAGTCATATTGCATGGTACCCATTCCACGGGTTTCAACTACCCAGGTTTAAGGTATTCTTCCTTCAGCTAAAACATGCATGTGGAACCTAGAGTATGATCAACCGTGTGATCGGGAGACGTGTTCAAATATGTCTCAGTTTTCGTACCCTGGTACTCGGGTGCAACATTCCAGATGCTTTACTAACACTCTCCCGACTTGGAGAGTCAGTCCCTTTAACCTCCTGTTTGGCCCAGTTTGCAATTTCTGCGGAAGATGAACAGGAATAGCGAGAACCAATGAGAGACTAGCTGGAGGTGTCTGGACGGGCAAATTTAACTCTCATTTCCCACCAGGAAGAGGAATTAACCAAAGGCTCAGCGTGCCGTGCCGGAACCAGATTAGGGCCTGAAGCCATCCTGTGGTGTTGCGGCCTGGTCACAAGAAAGCGAGTTGAAGAAAGGAGCTCAGGAGCACTGTAATTCACAAACCTGCAGAGTTATAAATGACAGCTATCGTCCAAAAATATACTGAAGTAAGGCTGCCAAGAGGACTTGAAAGCAGGGCAGAATTGCAGGAAACCGATTTCAGGAGGTAGACTGGAATTGCATTGAAAGCATAGGAAAAGAGGCAGAACGTCCACAATGATGCACTTGGCCAAAAAGGGCGTATGCGTTTTTTCCTGAATATATTCAGGAAAAAACGCATACGCCCTTTTTGGCCAACCAAGCAAGCTTGCAAAGGAAATCTACACTACAATGAAGTCTCACTTCCCCCCGGTCCAAAGGGCCATCTGAAAAAAGTGTAAAATCCAGAAAGGCAGGACAGGCCATGGAGAACTGGGAGCCTTGTTATGCTGATGGGAGGGATGTAAATTGCCAACAGACACTCGGGAGAAGTGTATGGTGCTTCCTGAAACATCTAAAAAACAAAGCAACAGAGCCTAGGGCACTTCCACTTATGGTCCTATAGCTTAGGGAAATTAAAATCAAAAAGACACAGCCACCCCAAAGTTTGGGACTGCTCTGTTTACAAGAACCTCGTTTACAGTACAAGTTCAACATCACAGAAAGTGAAAAATGGATAAAGAAGTTGTGGTATTTACTTATAAAGCAATATCACTCAGCAATGAAATCTATGTCATCAGGCCCTTAGCAGCACAATGAGTGGATTCAGGTATGATGATTCTAACTGAAATAAGTCACACAGAAAAAGAAACATCATAAGATATCAGTAATACACGGAATGTAAACTTGGCTACACAGGAACTGAATTACAGAACAGAACAGGGTCTCAAATTTAGAAAACCAACTTATGCTTGCTTAAGGGGAAAGGTGAGTTGGGGTGCTGCATAAAACCAGAGATTGAAATGAGCACAGATAAAGTTCCTTAAGCCAAATATGGAATAGACAAGAGCTACTCCTTGCTCAACGAAATGGACTCAACACCCCATATTAAACGCCTAAGAATGTACCTGACTAGTAAGTATCTTAAAACCTATGGATTGCTATGTCTCCAAAAGAGAATCAAGCATGTGTACAGGGGCATAAACGCAGCAGTGATAGGATTGGAGAGGTTCGGTGAGCAAATGAAGACCCTTTGAAGTCATATTGCATGGTACCCATTCCACGGGTCTCAACTCTCCAGGTTTAAGGTATTCTTCCTTCAGCTAAAACATGCATGTGGAACCCAGAGTATGATCAACCGTGTGAACGGGAGACGTGTTCAAATATGTCTCAGTTTTCCTCCCCTGGTACTCGGGTGCAACATTCCAGATGCTTTACTAACACTCTCCCCACTTGGAGAGTCAGCGCCTTTAACCTCCTGTTTGGCCCAGTTTGCAATTTCCGCGGAAGATGAACAGGAATAGGGAGAACCAATGAGAGACTAGCTGGAGGTGTCTGAACGGGAAAATTTAACTCTCATTTCCCACCAGGAAGAGGAAATAACCAAAGGCTCAGCGTGCCGTGCCGGAACCAGATTAGGGCCTGAAGCCATCCTGCAGTGTTGCGGCCAGCTCAAAAGAAAGCGAGTTGAAGAAAGGCGCTCAGGGGCACTGTAATTCACAAACCTGCAGAGTTATAAATGACAGTTATCATCCAAAAATATACTGAAGTAAGGCTGCCAAGAGGACTTGAAAGCGGGGCAGAATTGCAGGAAACCGATTTCAGGAGGTAGACTGGAATTGCATTGAAAGCATAGGAAAAGAGGCAGAACGTCCACAATGATGCACTTGGCCAAAAAGGGCGTATGCGTTTTTTCCTGAATATATTCAGGAAAAAACGCATACGCCCTTTTTGGCCAACCAAGCAAGCTTGCAAAGGAAATCTGCACTACAATGAAGTCTCACTTCCCCCCGGTCAAAAGGGCCATCTGAAAAAAGTGTAAAATCCAGAAAGTCAGGACAGGCCATGGAGAACTGGGAGCCTTGTTATGCTGATGGGCGGGATGTAAATTGCCAACAGACACTCGGGAGAAGTGTATGGTGTTTCCTGAAATATCTAAAAAACAAAGCAACAGAGCCTAGGGCACTTCCACTTATGGTCCTATAGCTTAGGGAAATTAAAATCAAAAAGACACAGCCACCCCAAAGTTTGGGACGCCTCTGTTTACAGGAACCTCGTTTACCGTACAAGTTCAATATCACAGAAAGTGAAAAATGGATAAAGAACTTGTGGTACTTACGTACAATGCAGTATCACTCAGCAATGAAATCTATGTCATCAGGCCCGTAGCAGCATAATGAGTGGATTCAGGTACGATGATTCTACCTGAAATAAGTCACACAGAAAAAGAAACATCATAAGATATCACTAATACACGGAATGTAAACTTGGCTACACAGGAACTGAATTCCAAAACAGAACAGGGTCTCAAATTTAGAAAACCAACTTATGCTTGCTTAAGGGGAAAGGTGAGTTGGGGTGCTGCATAAAACCAGAGATTGAAATGAGCACAGATAAAGTTCCTTAAGCCAAATATGGAATAGACAAGAGCTACTCCTTGCTCAACGAAATGGACTCAACACCCCATATTAAACGCCTAAGAATGTACCTGACTAGTAAGTATCTTAAAACCTATGGATTGCTATGTCTCCAAAAGAGAATCAAGCATGTGTACAGGGGCATAAACGCAGCAGTGATAGGATTGGAGAGGTTCGGTGAGCAAATGAAGACCCTTTGAAGTCATATTGCATGGTACCCATTCCACGGGTCTCAACTCTCCAGGTTTAAGGTATTCTTCCTTCAGCTAAAACATGCATGTGGAACCCAGAGTATGATCAACCATGTGATCGGGAGACGTGTTCAAATATGTCTCAGTTTTCGTACCCTGGTACTCGGGTGCAACATTCCAGACGGTTTACTAACACTCTCCCCACTTGGAGAGTCAGCGCCTTTAACCTCCTGTTTGGCCCAGTTTGCAATTTCTGCGGAAGATGAACAGGAATAGCGAGAACCAATGAGAGACTAGCTGGAGGTGTCTGGACGGGCAAATTTAACTCTCATTTCCCACCAGGAAGAGGCATTAACCAAAGGCTCAGCGTGCCGTGCCGGAACCAGATTAGGGCGTGAAGCCATCCTGCGGTGTTGCGGCCAGGTCACAAGAAAGCGAGTTGAAGAAAGGCGCTCAGGGGCACTGTAATTCACAAACTTGCAGAGTTATAAATGACAGCTATCGTCCAAAAATATACTGAAGTAAGGCTACCAAGAGGACTTGAAAGCGGGGCAGAATTGCAGAAAACCGATTTCAGGAGGTAGACTGGAATTGCATTGAAAGCATAGGAAAAGAGGCAGAGCGTCCACAATGATGCACCTGGCCAAAAAGGGCGTATGCGTTTTTTCCTGAATATATTCAGGAAAAAACGCATACGCACTTTTTGGCCAACCAAGCAAGCTTGCAAAGGAAATCTGCACTACAATGAAGTCTCACTTCCCCCCGGTCAAAAGGGCCATCTGAAAAAAGTGTAAAATCCAGAAAGTCAGGACAGGCCATGGAGAACTGGGAGCCTTGTTATGCTTATGGGCGGGATGTAAATTGCCAACAGACACTCGGGAGAAGTGTATGGTGTTTCCTGAAACATCTAAAAAACAGAGCAACAGAGCCTAGGGCACTTCCACTTATGGTCCTATAGCTTAGGGAAATTAACATCAAAAAGACACAGCCACCCCAAAGTTTGGGACGCCTCTGTTTACAAGAACCTCGTTTACCGTACAAGTTCAATATCACAGAAAGTGAAAAATGGATAAAGAACTTGTGGTACTTACGTACAATGCAGTATCACTCAGCAATGAAATCTATGTCATCAGGCCCGTAGCAGCATAATGAGTGGATTCAGGTACGATGATTCTACCTGAAATAAGTCACACAGAAAAAGAAACATCATAAGATATCACTAATACACGGAATGTAAACTTGGCTACACAGGAACTGAATTCCAAAACAGAACAGGGTCTCAAATTTAGAAAACCAACTTATGCTTGCTTAAGGGGAAAGGTGAGTTGGGGTGCTGCATAAAACCAGAGATTGAAATGAGCACAGATAAAGTTCCTTAAGCCAAATATGGAATAGACAAGAGCTACTCCTTGCTCAACGAAATGGACTCAACACCCCATATTAAACGCCTAAGAATGTACCTGACTAGTAAGTATCTTAAAACCTATGGATTGCTATGTCTCCGAAAGCGAATCAAGCATGTGTACAGGGGCATAAACGCAGCAGTGATAGGATTGGAGAGGTTCGGTGAGCAAATGAAGACCCTTTGAAGTCATATTGCATGGTACCCATTCCACGGGTTTCAACTACCCAGGTTTAAGGTATTCTTCCTTCAGCTAAAACATGCATGTGGAACCTAGAGTATGATCAACCGTGTGATCGGGAGACGTGTTCAAATATGTCTCAGTTTTCGTACCCTGGTACTCGGGTGCAACATTCCAGATGCTTTACTAACACTCTCCCGACTTGGAGAGTCAGTCCCTTTAACCTCCTGTTTGGCCCAGTTTGCAATTTCTGCGGAAGATGAACAGGAATAGCGAGAACCAATGAGAGACTAGCTGGAGGTGTCTGGACGGGCAAATTTAACTCTCATTTCCCACCAGGAAGAGGAATTAACCAAAGGCTCAGCGTGCCGTGCCGGAACCAGATTAGGGCCTGAAGCCATCCTGTGGTGTTGCGGCCTGGTCACAAGAAAGCGAGTTGAAGAAAGGAGCTCAGGAGCACTGTAATTCACAAACCTGCAGAGTTATAAATGACAGCTATCGTCCAAAAATATACTGAAGTAAGGCTGCCAAGAGGACTTGAAAGCAGGGCAGAATTGCAGGAAACCGATTTCAGGAGGTAGACTGGAATTGCATTGAAAGCATAGGAAAAGAGGCAGAACGTCCACAATGATGCACTTGGCCAAAAAGGGCGTATGCGTTTTTTCCTGAATATATTCAGGAAAAAACGCATACGCCCTTTTTGGCCAACCAAGCAAGCTTGCAAAGGAAATCTACACTACAATGAAGTCTCACTTCCCCCCGGTCCAAAGGGCCATCTGAAAAAAGTGTAAAATCCAGAAAGGCAGGACAGGCCATGGAGAACTGGGAGCCTTGTTATGCTGATGGGAGGGATGTAAATTGCCAACAGACACTCGGGAGAAGTGTATGGTGCTTCCTGAAACATCTAAAAAACAAAGCAACAGAGCCTAGGGCACTTCCACTTATGGTCCTATAGCTTAGGGAAATTAAAATCAAAAAGACACAGCCACCCCAAAGTTTGGGACTGCTCTGTTTACAAGAACCTCGTTTACAGTACAAGTTCAACATCACAGAAAGTGAAAAATGGATAAAGAAGTTGTGGTATTTACTTATAAAGCAATATCACTCAGCAATGAAATCTATGTCATCAGGCCCTTAGCAGCACAATGAGTGGATTCAGGTATGATGATTCTAACTGAAATAAGTCACACAGAAAAAGAAACATCATAAGATATCAGTAATACACGGAATGTAAACTTGGCTACACAGGAACTGAATTACAGAACAGAACAGGGTCTCAAATTTAGAAAACCAACTTATGCTTGCTTAAGGGGAAAGGTGAGTTGGGGTGCTGCATAAAACCAGAGATTGAAATGAGCACAGATAAAGTTCCTTAAGCCAAATATGGAATAGACAAGAGCTACTCCTTGCTCAACGAAATGGACTCAACACCCCATATTAAACGCCTAAGAATGTACCTGACTAGTAAGTATCTTAAAACCTATGGATT
This sequence comes from Pseudorca crassidens, assembly GCF_039906515.1. Taxonomy (NCBI): domain Eukaryota; kingdom Metazoa; phylum Chordata; class Mammalia; order Artiodactyla; family Delphinidae; genus Pseudorca; species Pseudorca crassidens. Next base: position 527,868 of record NW_027136348.1, read on the forward strand.
GCTATGTCTCCAAAAGAGAATCAAGCATGTGTACAGGGGCATAAACGCAGCAGTGATAGGATTGGAGAGGTTCGGTGAGCAAATGAAGACCCTTTGAAGTCATATTGCATGGTACCCATTCCACGGGTCTCAACTCTCCAGGTTTAAGGTATTCTTCCTTCAGCTAAAACATGCATGTGGAACCCAGAGTATGATCAACCGTGTGAACGGGAGACGTGTTCAAATATGTCTCAGTTTTCCTCCCCTGGTACTCGGGTGCAACATTCCAGATGCTTTACTAACACTCTCCCCACTTGGAGAGTCAGCGCCTTTAACCTCCTGTTTGGCCCAGTTTGCAATTTCCGCGGAAGATGAACAGGAATAGGGAGAACCAATGAGAGACTAGCTGGAGGTGTCTGAACGGGAAAATTTAACTCTCATTTCCCACCAGGAAGAGGAAATAACCAAAGGCTCAGCGTGCCGTGCCGGAACCAGATTAGGGCCTGAAGCCATCCTGCAGTGTTGCGGCCAGCTCAAAAGAAAGCGAGTTGAAGAAAGGCGCTCAGGGGCACTGTAATTCACAAACCTGCAGAGTTATAAATGACAGTTATCATCCAAAAATATACTGAAGTAAGGCTGCCAAGAGGACTTGAAAGCGGGGCAGAATTGCAGGAAACCGATTTCAGGAGGTAGACTGGAATTGCATTGAAAGCATAGGAAAAGAGGCAGAACGTCCACAATGATGCACTTGGCCAAAAAGGGCGTATGCGTTTTTTCCTGAATATATTCAGGAAAAAACGCATACGCCCTTTTTGGCCAACCAAGCAAGCTTGCAAAGGAAATCTGCACTACAATGAAGTCTCACTTCCCCCCGGTCAAAAGGGCCATCTGAAAAAAGTGTAAAATCCAGAAAGTCAGGACAGGCCATGGAGAACTGGGAGCCTTGTTATGCTGATGGGCGGGATGTAAATTGCCAACAGACACTCGGGAGAAGTGTATGGTGTTTCCTGAAATATCTAAAAAACAAAGCAACAGAGCCTAGGGCACTTCCACTTATGGTCCTATAGCTTAGGGAAATTAAAATCAAAAAGACACAGCCACCCCAAAGTTTGGGACGCCTCTGTTTACAGGAACCTCGTTTACCGTACAAGTTCAATATCACAGAAAGTGAAAAATGGATAAAGAACTTGTGGTACTTACGTACAATGCAGTATCACTCAGCAATGAAATCTATGTCATCAGGCCCGTAGCAGCATAATGAGTGGATTCAGGTACGATGATTCTACCTGAAATAAGTCACACAGAAAAAGAAACATCATAAGATATCACTAATACACGGAATGTAAACTTGGCTACACAGGAACTGAATTCCAAAACAGAACAGGGTCTCAAATTTAGAAAACCAACTTATGCTTGCTTAAGGGGAAAGGTGAGTTGGGGTGCTGCATAAAACCAGAGATTGAAATGAGCACAGATAAAGTTCCTTAAGCCAAATATGGAATAGACAAGAGCTACTCCTTGCTCAACGAAATGGACTCAACACCCCATATTAAACGCCTAAGAATGTACCTGACTAGTAAGTATCTTAAAACCTATGGATTGCTATGTCTCCAAAAGAGAATCAAGCATGTGTACAGGGGCATAAACGCAGCAGTGATAGGATTGGAGAGGTTCGGTGAGCAAATGAAGACCCTTTGAAGTCATATTGCATGGTACCCATTCCACGGGTTTCAACTACCCAGGTTTAAGGTATTCTTCCTTCAGCTAAAACATGCATGTGGAACCTAGAGTATGATCAACCATGTGATCGGGAGACGTGTTCAAATATGTCTCAGTTTTCGTACCCTGGTACTCGGGTGCAACATTCCAGACGGTTTACTAACACTCTCCCCACTTGGAGAGTCAGCGCCTTTAACCTCCTGTTTGGCCCAGTTTGCAATTTCTGCGGAAGATGAACAGGAATAGCGAGAACCAATGAGAGACTAGCTGGAGGTGTCTGGACTGGCAAATTTAACTCTCATTTCCCACCAGGAAGAGGAATTAACAAAAGGCTCAGCGTGCCGTGCCGGAACCAGATTAGGGCCTGAAGCCATCCTGTGGTGTTGCGGCCTGGTCACAAGAAAGCGAGTTGAAGAAAGGAGCTCAGGAGCACTGTAATTCACAAACCTGCAGAGTTATAAATGACAGCTATCGTCCAAAAATATACTGAAGTAAGGCTGCCAAGAGGACTTGAAAGCAGGGCAGAATTGCAGGAAACCGATTTCAGGAGGTAGACTGGAATTGCATTGAAAGCATAGGAAAAGAGGCAGAACGTCCACAATGATGCACTTGGCCAAAAAGGGCGTATGCGTTTTTTCCTGAATATATTCAGGAAAAAACGCATACGCCCTTTTTGGCCAACCAAGCAAGCTTGCAAAGGAAATCTGCACTACAATGAAGTCTCACTTCCCCCTGGTCCAAAGGGCCATCTGAAAAAAGTGTAAAATCCAGAAAGGCAGGACAGGCCATGGAGAACTGGGAGCCTTGTTATGCTGATGGGAGGGATGTAAATTGCCAACAGACACTCGGGAGAAGTGTATGGTGCTTCCTGAAACATCTAAAAAACAAAGCAACAGAGCCTAGGGCACTTCCACTTATGGTCCTATAGCTTAGGGAAATTAAAATCAAAAAGACACAGCCACCCCAAAGTTTGGGACTGCTCTGTTTACAAGAACCTCGTTTACAGTACAAGTTCAACATCACAGAAAGTGAAAAATGGATAAAGAAGTTGTGGTATTTACTTACAAAGCAATATCACTCAGCAATGAAATCTATGTCATCAGGCCCTTAGCAGCACAATGAGTGGATTCAGGTACGATGATTCTAACTGAAATAAGTCACACAGAAAAAGAAACATCATAAGATATCAGTAATACACGGAATGTAAACTTGGCTACACAGGAACTGAATTACAGAACAGAACAGGGTCTCAAATTTAGAAAACCAACTTATGCTTGCTTAAGGGGAAAGGTGAGTTGGGGTGCTGCATAAAACCAGAGATTGAAATGAGCACAGATAAAGTTCCTTAAGCCAAATATGGAATAGACAAGAGCTACTCCTTGCTCAACGAAATGGACTCAACACCCCATATTAAACGCCTAAGAATGTACCTGACTAGTAAGTATCTTAAAACCTATGGATTGCTATGTCTCCAAAAGAGAATCAAGCATGTGTACAGGGGCATAAACGCAGCAGTGATAGGATTGGAGAGGTTCGGTGAGCAAATGAAGCCCCTTTGAAGTCATATTGCATGGTACCCATTCCACGGGTCTCAACTCTCCAGGTTTAAGGTATTCTTCCTTCAGCTAAAACATGCATGTGGAACCTAGAGTATGATCAACCGTGTGATCGGGAGACGTGTTCAAATATGTCTCAGTTTAAGTACCCTGGTACTCGGGTGCAACATTCCAGATGCTTTACTAACACTCTCCCGACTTGGAGAGTCAGTCCCTTTAACCTCCTGTTTGGCCCAGTTTGCAATTTCTGCGGAAGATGAACAGGAATAGCGAGAACCAATGAGAGACTAGCTGGAGGTGTCTGGACGGGCAAATTTAACTCTCATTTCCCACCAGGAAGAGGAATTAACCAAAGGCTCAGCGTGCCGTGCCGGAACCAGATTAGGGCCTGAAGCCATCCTGTGGTGTTGCGGCCTGGTCACAAGAAAGCGAGTTGAAGAAAGGAGCTCAGGAGCACTGTAATTCACAAACCTGCAGAGTTATAAATGACAGCTATCGTCCAAAAATATACTGAAGTAAGGCTGCCAAGAGGACTTGAAAGAAGGGCAGAATTGCAGGAAACCGATTTCAGGAGGTAGACTGGAATTGCATTGAAAGCATAGGAAAAGAGGCAGAACGTCCACAATGATGCACTTGGCCAAAAAGGGCGTATGCGTTTTTTCCTGAATATATTCAGGAAAAAACGCATACGCCCTTTTTGGCCAACCAAGCAAGCTTGCAAAGGAAATCTACACTACAATGAAGTCTCACTTCCCCCCGGTCCAAAGGGCCATCTGAAAAAAGTGTAAAATCCAGAAAGGCAGGACAGGCCATGGAGAACTGGGAGCCTTGTTATGCTGATGGGAGGGATGTAAATTGCCAACAGACACTCGGGAGAAGTGTATGGTGCTTCCTGAAACATCTAAAAAACAAAGCAACAGAGCCTAGGGCACTTCCACTTATGGTCCTATAGCTTAGGGAAATTAAAATCAAAAAGACACAGCCACCCCAAAGTTTGGGACTGCTCTGTTTACAAGAACCTCGTTTACAGTACAAGTTCAACATCACAGAAAGTGAAAAATGGATAAAGAAGTTGTGGTATTTACTTATAAAGCAATATCACTCAGCAATGAAATCTATGTCATCAGGCCCTTAGCAGCACAATGAGTGGATTCAGGTATGATGATTCTAACTGAAATAAGTCACACAGAAAAAGAAACATCATAAGATATCAGTAATACACGGAATGTAAACTTGGCTACACAGGAACTGAATTACAGAACAGAACAGGGTCTCAAATTTAGAAAACCAACTTATGCTTGCTTAAGGGGAAAGGTGAGTTGGGGTGCTGCATAAAACCAGAGATTGAAATGAGCACAGATAAAGTTCCTTAAGCCAAATATGGAATAGACAAGAGCTACTCCTTGCTCAACGAAATGGACTCAACACCCCATATTAAACGCCTAAGAATGTACCTGACTAGTAAGTATCTTAAAACCTATGGATTGCTATGTCTCCAAAAGAGAATCAAGCATGTGTACAGGGGCATAAACGCAGCAGTGATAGGATTGGAGAGGTTCGGTGAGCAAATGAAGACCCTTTGAAGTCATATTGCATGGTACCCATTCCACGGGTCTCAACTCTCCAGGTTTAAGGTATTCTTCCTTCAGCTAAAACATGCATGTGGAACCCAGAGTATGATCAACCGTGTGAACGGGAGACGTGTTCAAATATGTCTCAGTTTTCCTCCCCTGGTACTCGGGTGCAACATTCCAGACGCTTTACTAACACTCTCCCCACTTGGAGAGTCAGCGCCTTTAACCTCCTGTTTGGCCCAGTTTGCAATTTCTGCGGAAGATGAACAGGAATAGGGATAACCAATGAGAGACTAGCTGGAGGTGTCTGGACGGGCAAATTTAACTCTCATTTCCCACCAGGAAGAGGAAATAACCAAAGGCTCAGCGTGCCGTGCCGGAACCAGATTAGGGCCTGAAGCCATCCTGCAGTGTTGCGGCCAGCTCAAAAGAAAGCGAGTTGAAGAAAGGCGCTCAGGGGCACTGTAATTCACAAACCTGCAGAGTTATAAATGACAGCTATCGTCCAAAAATATACTGAAGTAAGGCTGCCAAGAGGACTTGAAAGCGGGGCAGAATTGCAGGAAACCGATTTCAGGAGGTAGACTGGAATTGCATTGAAAGCATAGGAAAAGAGGCAGAACGTCCACAATGATGCACTTGGCCAAAAAGGGCGTATGCGTTTTTTCCTGAATATATTCAGGAAAAAACGCATACGCCCTTTTTGGCCAACCAAGCAAGCTTGCAAAGGAAATCTGCACTACAATGAAGTCTCACTTCCCCCCGGTCAAAAGGGCCATCTGAAAAAAGTGTAAAATCCAGAAAGTCAGGACAGGCCATGGAGAACTGGGAGCCTTGTTATGCTTATGGGCGGGATGTAAATTGCCAACAGACACTCGGGAGAAGTGTATGGTGTTTCCTGAAATATCTAAAAAACAAAGCAACAGAGCCTAGGGCACTTCCACTTATGGTCCTATAGCTTAGGGAAATTAAAATCAAAAAGACACAGCCACCCCAAAGTTTGGGACGCCTCTGTTTACAAGAACCTCGTTTACCATACAAGTTCAATATCACAGAAAGTGAAAAATGGATAAAGAACTTGTGGTACTTACGTACAATGCAGTATCACTCAGCAATGAAATCTATGTCATCAGGCCCGTAGCAGCATAATGAGTGGATTCAGGTACGATGATTCTACCTGAAATAAGTCACACAGAAAAAGAAACATCATAAGATATCACTAATACACGGAATGTAAACTTGGCTACACAGGAACTGAATTCCAAAACAGAACAGGGTCTCAAATTTAGAAAACCAACTTATGCTTGCTTAAGGGGAAAGGTGAGTTGGGGTGCTGCATAAAACCAGAGATTGAAATGAGCACAGATAAAGTTCCTTAAGCCAAATATGGAATAGACAAGAGCTACTCCTTGCTCAACGAAATGGACTCAACACCCCATATTAAACGCCTAAGAATGTACCTGACTAGTAAGTATCTTAAAACCTATGGATTGCTATGTCTCCGAAAGCGAATCAAGCATGTGTACAGGGGCATAAACGCAGCAGTGATAGGATTGGAGAGGTTCGGTGAGCAAATGAAGACCCTTTGAAGTCATATTGCATGGTACCCATTCCACGGGTTTCAACTACCCAGGTTTAAGGTATTCTTCCTTCAGCTAAAACATGCATGTGGAACCTAGAGTATGATCAACCATGTGATCGGGAGACGTGTTCAAATATGTCTCAGTTTTCGTACCCTGGTACTCGGGTGCAACATTCCAGACGGTTTACTAACACTCTCCCCACTTGGAGAGTCAGCGCCTTTAACCTCCTGTTTGGCCCAGTTTGCAATTTCTGCGGAAGATGAACAGGAATAGCGAGAACCAATGAGAGACTAGCTGGAGGTGTCTGGACGGGCAAATTTAACTCTCATTTCCCACCAGGAAGAGGCATTAACCAAAGGCTCAGCGAGCCGTGCCGGAACCAGATTAGGGCCTGAAGCCATCCTGTGGTGTTGCGGCCTGGTCACAAGAAAGCGAGTTGAAGAAAGGAGCTCAGGAGCACTGTAATTCACAAACATGCAGAGTTATAAATGACAGCTATCGTCCAAAAATATACTGAAGTAAGGCTGCCAAGAGGACTTGAAAGCGGGGCAGAATTGCAAGAAACCGATTTCAGGAGGTAGACTGGAATTGCATTGAAAGCATAGGAAAAGAGGCAGAACGTCCACAATGATGCACTTGGCCAAAAAGGGCGTATGCGTTTTTTCCTGAATATATTCAGGAAAAAACGCATACGCCCTTTTTGGCCAACCAAGGAAGCTTGCAAAGGAAATCTGCACTACAATGAAGTCTCACTTCCCCCGGTCCAAAGGGCCATCTGAAAAAAGTGTAAAATCCAGAAAGGCAGGACAGGCCATGGAGAACTGGGAGCCTTGTTATGCTGATGGGAGGGATGTAAATTGCCAACAGACACTCGGGAGAAGTGTATGGTGCTTCCTGAAACATCTAAAAAACAAAGCAACAGAGCCTAGGGCACTTCCACTTATGGTCCTATAGCTTAGGGAAATTAAAATCAAAAAGACACAGCCACCCCAAAGTTTGGGACTGCTCTGTTTACAAGAACCTCGTTTACAGTACAAGTTCAACATCACAGAAAGTGAAAAATGGATAAAGAAGTTGTGGTATTTACTTACAAAGCAATATCACTCAGCAATGAAATCTATGTCATCAGGCCCTTAGCAGCACAATGAGTGGATTCAGGTACGATGATTCTAACTGAAATAAGTCACACAGAAAAAGAAACATCATAAGATATCAGTAATACACGGAATGTAAACTTGGCTACACAGGAACTGAATTACAGAACAGAACAGGGTCTCAAATTTAGAAAACCAACTTATGCTTGCTTAAGGGGAAAGGTGAGTTGGGGTGCTGCATAAAACCAGAGATTGAAATGAGCACAGATAAAGTTCCTTAAGCCAAATATGGAATAGACAAGAGCTACTCCTTGCTCAATGAAATGGACTCAACACCCCATATTAAACGCCTAAGAATGTACCTGACTAGTAAGTATCTTAAAACCTATGGATTGCTATGTCTCCAAAAGAGAATCAAGCGTGTGTACAGGGGCATAAACGCAGCAGTGATAGGATTGGAGAGGTTCGGTGAGCAAATGAAGACCCTTTGAAGTCATATTGCATGGTACCCATTCCACGGGTCTCAACTCTCCAGGTTTAAGGTATTCTTCCTTCAGCTAAAACATGCATGTGGAACCCAGAGTATGATCAACCGTGTGAACGGGAGACGTGTTCAAATATGTCTCAGTTTTCCTCCCCTGGTACTCGGGTGCAACATTCCAGACGCTTTACTAACACTCTCCCCACTTGGAGAGTCAGCGCCTTTAACCTCCTGTTTGGCCCAGTTTGCAATTTCTGCGGAAGATGAACAGGAATAGGGAGAACCAATGAGAGACTAGCTGGAGGTGTCTGGACGGGCAAATTTAACTCTCATTTCCCACCAGGAAGAGGAAATAACCAAAGGCTCAGCGTGCCGTGCCGGAACCAGATTAGGGCCTGAAGCCATCCTGCAGTGTTGCGGCCAGCTCTAAAGAAAGCGAGTTGAAGAAAGGCGCTCAGGGGCACTGTAATTCACAAACCTGCAGAGTTATAAATGACAGCTATCGTCCAAAAATATACTGAAGTAAGGCTGCCAAGAGGACTTGAAAGCGGGGCAGAATTGCAGGAAACCGATTTCAGGAGGTAGACTGGAATTGCATTGAAAGCATAGGAAAAGAGGCAGAACGTCCACAATGATGCACTTGGCCAAAAAGGGCGTATGCGTTTTTTCCTGAATATATTCAGGAAAAAACGCATACGCCCTTTTTGGCCAACCAAGCAAGCTTGCAAAGGAAATCTGCACTACAATGAAGTCTCACTTCCCCCCGGTCAAAAGGGCCATCTGAAAAAAGTGTAAAATCCAGAAAGTCAGGACAGGCCATGGAGAACTGGGAGCCTTGTTATGCTTATGGGCGGGATGTAAATTGCCAACAGACACTCGGGAGAAGTGTATGGTGTTTCCTGAAATATCTAAAAAACAAAGCAACAGAGCCTAGGGCACTTCCACTTATGGTCCTATAGCTTAGGGAAATTAAAATCAAAAAGACACAGCCACCCCAAAGTATGGGACGCCTCTGTTTACAAGAACCTCGTTTACCGTACAAGTTCAATATCACAGAAAGTGAAAAATGGATAAAGAACTTGTGGTACTTACGTACAATGCAGTATCACTCAGCAATGAAATCTATGTCATCAGGCCCGTAGCAGCATAATGAGTGGATTCAGGTACGATGATTCTACCTGAAATAAGTCACACAGAAAAAGAAACATCATAAGATATCACTAATACACGGAATGTAAACTTGGCTACACAGGAACTGAATTCCAAAACAGAACAGGGTCTCAAATTTAGAAAACCAACTTATGCTTGCTTAAGGGGAAAGGTGAGTTGGGGTGCTGCATAAAACCAGAGATTGAAATGAGCACAGATAAAGTTCCTTAAGCCAAATATGGAATAGACAAGAGCTACTCCTTGCTCAACGAAATGGACTCAACACCCCATATTAAACGCCTAAGAATGTACCTGACTAGTAAGTATCTTAAAACCTATGGATTGCTATGTCTCCGAAAGCGAATCAAGCATGTGTACAGGGGCATAAACGCAGCAGTGATAGGATTGGAGAGGTTCGGTGAGCAAATGAAGACCCTTTGAAGTCATATTGCATGGTACCCATTCCACGGGTTTCAACTACCCAGGTTTAAGGTATTCTTCCTTTAGCTAAAACATGCATGTGGAACCTAGAGTATGATCAACCGTGTGATCGGGAGACGTGTTCAAATATGTCTCAGTTTTCGTACCCTGGTACTCGGGTGCAACATTCCAGATGCTTTACTAACACTCTCCCGACTTGGAGAGTCAGTCCCTTTAACCTCCTGTTTGGCCCAGTTTGCAATTTCTGCGGAAGATGAACAGGAATAGCGAGAACCAATGAGAGACTAGCTGGAGGTGTCTGGACGGGCAAATTTAACTCTCATTTCCCACCAGGAAGAGGAATTAACCAAAGGCTCAGCGTGCCGTGCCGGAACCAGATTAGGGCCTGAAGCCATCCTGTGGTGTTGCGGCCTGGTCACAAGAAAGCGAGTTGAAGAAAGGAGCTCAGGAGCACTGTAATTCACAAACCTGCAGAGTTATAAATGACAGCTATCGTCCAAAAATATACTGAAGTAAGGCTGCCAAGAGGACTTGAAAGCAGGGCAGAATTGCAGGAAACCGATTTCAGGAGGTAGACTGGAATTGCATTGAAAGCATAGGAAAAGAGGCAGAACGTCCACAATGATGCACTTGGCCAAAAAGGGCGTATGCGTTTTTTCCTGAATATATTCAGGAAAAAACGCATACGCCCTTTTTGGCCAACCAAGCAAGCTTGCAAAGGAAATCTACACTACAATGAAGTCTCACTTCCCCCCGGTCCAAAGGGCCATCTGAAAAAAGTGTAAAATCCAGAAAGGCAGGACAGGCCATGGAGAACTGGGAGCCTTGTTATGCTGATGGGAGGGATGTAAATTGCCAACAGACACTCGGGAGAAGTGTATGGTGCTTCCTGAAACATCTAAAAAACAAAGCAACAGAGCCTAGGGCACTTCCACTTATGGTCCTATAGCTTAGGGAAATTAAAATCAAAAAGACACAGCCACCCCAAAGTTTGGGACTGCTCTGTTTACAAGAACCTCGTTTACAGTACAAGTTCAACATCACAGAAAGTGAAAAATGGATAAAGAAGTTGTGGTATTTACTTATAAAGCAATATCACTCAGCAATGAAATCTATGTCATCAGGCCCTTAGCAGCACAATGAGTGGATTCAGGTATGATGATTCTAACTGAAATAAGTCACACAGAAAAAGAAACATCATAAGATATCAGTAATACACGGAATGTAAACTTGGCTACACAGGAACTGAATTACAGAACAGAACAGGGTCTCAAATTTAGAAAACCAACTTATGCTTGCTTAAGGGGAAAGGTGAGTTGGGGTGCTGCATAAAACCAGAGATTGAAATGAGCACAGATAAAGTTCCTTAAGCCAAATATGGAATAGACAAGAGCTACTCCTTGCTCAACGAAATGGACTCAACACCCCATATTAAACGCCTAAGAATGTACCTGACTAGTAAGTATCTTAAAACCTATGGATTGCTATGTCTCCAAAAGAGAATCAAGCATGTGTACAGGGGCATAAACGCAGCAGTGATAGGATTGGAGAGGTTCGGTGAGCAAATGAAGACCCTTTGAAGTCATATTGCATGGTACCCATTCCACGGGTCTCAACTCTCCAGGTTTAAGGTATTCTTCCTTCAGCTAAAACATGCATGTGGAACCCAGAGTATGATCAACCGTGTGAACGGGAGACGTGTTCAAATATGTCTCAGTTTTCCTCCCCTGGTACTCGGGTGCAACATTCCAGACGCTTTACTAACACTCTCCCCACTTGGAGAGTCAGCGCCTTTAACCTCCTGTTTGGCCCAGTTTGCAATTTCTGCGGAAGATGAACAGGAATAGGGAGAACCAATGAGAGACTAGCTGGAGGTGTCTGAACGGGCAAATTTAACTCTCATTTCCCACCAGGAAGAGGAAATAACCAAAGGCTCAGCGTGCCGTGCCGGAACCAGATTAGGGCCTGAAGCCATCCTGCAGTGTTGCGGCCAGCTCAAAAGAAAGCGAGTTGAAGAAAGGCGCTCAGGGGCACTGTAATTCACAAACCTGCAGAGTTATAAATGACAGCTATCGTCCAAAAATATACTGAAGTAAGGCTGCCAAGAGGACTTGAAAGCGGGGCAGAATTGCAGGAAACCGATTTCAGGAGGTAGACTGGAATTGCATTGAAAGCATAGGAAAAGAGGCAGAACGTCCACAATGATGCACTTGGCCAAAAAGGGCGTATGCGTTTTTTCCTGAATATATTCAGGAAAAAACGCATACGCCCTTTTTGGCCAACCAAGCAAGCTTGCAAAGGAAATCTGCACTACAATGAAGTCTCACTTCCCCCCGGTCAAAAGGGCCATCTGAAAAAAGTGTAAAATCCAGAAAGTCAGGACAGGCCATGGAGAACTGGGAGCCTTGTTATGCTTATGGGCGGGATGTAAATTGCCAACAGACACTCGGGAGAAGTGTATGGTGTTTCCTGAAATATCTAAAAAACAAAGCAACAGAGCCTAGGGCACTTCCACTTATGGTCCTATAGCTTAGGGAAATTAAAATCAAAAAGACACAGCCACCCCAAAGTTTGGGACGCCTCTGTTTACAAGAACCTCGTTTACCGTACAAGTTCAATATCACAGAAAGTGAAAAATGGATAAAGAACTTGTGGTACTTACGTACAATGCAGTATCACTCAGCAATGAAATCTATGTCATCAGGCCCGTAGCAGCATAATGAGTGGATTCAGGTACGATGATTCTACCTGAAATAAGTCACACAGAAAAAGAAACATCATAAGATATCACTAATACACGGAATGTAAACTTGGCTACACAGGAACTGAATTCCAAAACAGAACAGGGTCTCAAATTTAGAAAACCAACTTATGCTTGCTTAAGGGGAAAGGTGAGTTGGGGTGCTGCATAAAACCAGAGATTGAAATGAGCACAGATAAAGTTCCTTAAGCCAAATATGGAATAGACAAGAGCTACTCCTTGCTCAACGAAATGGACTCAACACCCCATATTAAACGCCTAAGAATGTACCTGACTAGTAAGTATCTTAAAACCTATGGATTGCTATGTCTCCGAAAGCGAATCAAGCATGTGTACAGGGGCATAAACGCAGCAGTGATAGGATTGGAGAGGTTCGGTGAGCAAATGAAGACCCTTTGAAGTCATATTGCATGGTACCCATTCCACGGGTTTCAACTACCCAGGTTTAAGGTATTCTTCCTTCAGCTAAAACATGCATGTGGAACCTAGAGTATGATCAACCGTGTGATCGGGAGACGTGTTCAAATATGTCTCAGTTTTCGTACCCTGGTACTCGGGTGCAACATTCCAGATGCTTTACTAACACTCTCCCGACTTGGAGAGTCAGTCCCTTTAACCTCCTGTTTGGCCCAGTTTGCAATTTCTGCGGAAGATGAACAGGAATAGCGAGAACCAATGAGAGACTAGCTGGAGGTGTCTGGACGGGCAAATTTAACTCTCATTTCCCACCAGGAAGAGGAATTAACCAAAGGCTCAGCGTGCCGTGCCGGAACCAGATTAGGGCCTGAAGCCATCCTGTGGTGTTGCGGCCTGGTCACAAGAAAGCGAGTTGAAGAAAGGAGCTCAGGAGCACTGTAATTCACAAACCTGCAGAGTTATAAATGACAGCTATCGTCCAAAAATATACTGAAGTAAGGCTGCCAAGAGGACTTGAAAGCAGGGCAGAATTGCAGGAAACCGATTTCAGGAGGTAGACTGGAATTGCATTGAAAGCATAGGAAAAGAGGCAGAACGTCCACAATGATGCACTTGGCCAAAAAGGGCGTATGCGTTTTTTCCTGAATATATTCAGGAAAAAACGCATACGCCCTTTTTGGCCAACCAAGCAAGCTTGCAAAGGAAATCTGCACTACAATGAAGTCTCACTTCCCCCCGGTCCAAAGGGCCATCTGAAAAAAGTGTAAAATCCAGAAAGGCAGGACAGGCCATGGAGAACTGGGAGCCTTGTTATGCTGATGGGAGGGATGTAAATTGCCAACAGACACTCGGGAGAAGTGTATGGTGCTTCCTGAAACATCTAAAAAACAAAGCAACAGAGCCTAGGGCACTTCCACTTATGGTCCTATAGCTTAGGGAAATTAAAATCAAAAAGACACAGCCACCCCAAAGTTTGGGACTGCTCTGTTTACAAGAACCTCGTTTACAGTACAAGTTCAACATCACAGAAAGTGAAAAATGGATAAAGAAGTTGTGGTATTTACTTATAAAGCAATATCACTCAGCAATGAAATCTATGTCATCAGGCCCTTAGCAGCACAATGAGTGGATTCAGGTATGATGATTCTAACTGAAATAAGTCACACAGAAAAAGAAACATCATAAGATATCAGTAATACACGGAATTTAAACTTGGCTACACAGGAACTGAATTACAGAACAGAACAGGGTCTCAAATTTAGAAAACCAACTTATGCTTGCTTAAGGGGAAAGGTGAGTTGGGGTGCTGCATAAAACCAGAGATTGAAATGAGCACAGATAAAGTTCCTTAAGCCAAATATGGAATAGACAAGAGCTACTCCTTGCTCAACGAAATGGACTCAACACCCCATATTAAACGCCTAAGAATGTACCTGACTAGTAAGTATCTTAAAACCTATGGATTGCTATGTCTCCAAAAGAGAATCAAGCATGTGTACAGGGGCATAAACGCAGCAGTGATAGGATTGGAGAGGTTCGGTGAGCAAATGAAGACCCTTTGAAGTCATATTGCATGGTACCCATTCCACGGGTCTCAACTCTCCAGGTTTAAGGTATTCTTCCTTCAGCTAAAACATGCATGTGGAACCCAGAGTATGATCAACCGTGTGAACGGGAGACGTGTTCAAATATGTCTCAGTTTTCCTCCCCTGGTACTCGGGTGCAACATTCCAGACGCTTTACTAACACTCTCCCCACTTGGAGAGTCAGCGCCTTTAACCTCCTGTTTGGCCCAGTTTGCAATTTCTGCGGAAGATGAACAGGAATAGGGAGAACCAATGAGAGACTAGCTGGAGGTGTCTGGACGGGCAAATTTAACTCTCATTTCCCACCAGGAAGAGGAAATAACCAAAGGCTCAGCGTGCCGTGCCGGAACCAGATTAGGGCCTGAAGCCATCCTGCAGTGTTGCGGCCAGCTCTAAAGAAAGCGAGTTGAAGAAAGGCGCTCAGGGGCACTGTAATTCACAAACCTGCAGAGTTATAAATGACAGCTATCGTCCAAAAATATACTGAAGTAAGGCTGCCAAGAGGACTTGAAAGCGGGGCAGAATTGCAGGAAACCGATTTCAGGAGGTAGACTGGAATTGCATTGAAAGCATAGGAAAAGAGGCAGAACGTCCACAATGATGCACTTGGCCAAAAAGGGCGTATGCGTTTTTTCCTGAATATATTCAGGAAAAAACGCATACGCCCTTTTTGGCCAACCAAGCAAGCTTGCAAAGGAAATCTGCACTACAATGAAGTCTCACTTCCCCCCGGTCAAAAGGGCCATCTGAAAAAAGTGTAAAATCCAGAAAGTCAGGACAGGCCATGGAGAACTGGGAGCCTTGTTATGCTTATGGGCGGGATGTAAATTGCCAACAGACACTCGGGAGAAGTGTATGGTGTTTCCTGAAATATCTAAAAAACAAAGCAACAGAGCCTAGGGCACTTCCACTTATGGTCCTATAGCTTAGGGAAATTAAAATCAAAAAGACACAGCCACCCCAAAGTTTGGGACGCCTCTGTTTACAAGAACCTCGTTTACCGTACAAGTTCAATATCACAGAAAGTGAAAAATGGATAAAGAACTTGTGGTACTTACGTACAATGCAGTATCACTCAGCAATGAAATCTATGTCATCAGGCCCGTAGCAGCATAATGAGTGGATTCAGGTACGATGATTCTACCTGAAATAAGTCACACAGAAAAAGAAACATCATAAGATATCACTAATACACGGAATGTAAACTTGGCTACACAGGAACTGAATTCCAAAACAGAACAGGGTCTCAAATTTAGAAAACCAACTTATGCTTGCTTAAGGGGAAAGGTGAGTTGGGGTGCTGCATAAAACCAGAGATTGAAATGAGCACAGATAAAGTTCCTTAAGCCAAATATGGAATAGACAAGAGCTACTCCTTGCTCAACGAAATGGACTCAACACCCCATATTAAACGCCTAAGAATGTACCTGACTAGTAAGTATCTTAAAACCTATGGATTGCTATGTCTCCGAAAGCGAATCAAGCATGTGTACAGGGGCATAAACGCAGCAGTGATAGGATTGGAGAGGTTCGGTGAGCAAATGAAGACCCTTTGAAGTCATATTGCATGGTACCCATTCCACGGGTTTCAACTACCCAGGTTTAAGGTATTCTTCCTTTAGCTAAAACATGCATGTGGAACCTAGAGTATGATCAACCGTGTGATCGGGAGACGTGTTCAAATATGTCTCAGTTTTCGTACCCTGGTACTCGGGTGCAACATTCCAGATGCTTTACTAACACTCTCCCGACTTGGAGAGTCAGTCCCTTTAACCTCCTGTTTGGCCCAGTTTGCAATTTCTGCGGAAGATGAACAGGAATAGCGAGAACCAATGAGAGACTAGCTGGAGGTGTCTGGACGGGCAAATTTAACTCTCATTTCCCACCAGGAAGAGGAATTAACCAAAGGCTCAGCGTGCCGTGCCGGAACCAGATTAGGGCCTGAAGCCATCCTGTGGTGTTGCGGCCTGGTCACAAGAAAGCGAGTTGAAGAAAAGAGCTCAGGAGCACTGTAATTCACAAACCTGCAGAGTTATAAATGACAGCTATCGTCCAAAAATATACTGAAGTAAGGCTGCCAAGAGGACTTGAAAGCAGGGCAGAATTGCAGGAAACCGATTTCAGGAGGTAGACTGGAATTGCATTGAAAGCATAGGAAAAGAGGCAGAACGTCCACAATGATGCACTTGGCCAAAAAGGGCGTATGCGTTTTTTCCTGAATATATTCAGGAAAAAACGCATACGCCCTTTTTGGCCAACCAAGCAAGCTTGCAAAGGAAATCTACACTACAATGAAGTCTCACTTCCCCCCGGTCCAAAGGGCCATCTGAAAAAAGTGTAAAATCCAGAAAGGCAGGACAGGCCATGGAGAACTGGGAGCCTTGTTATGCTGATGGGAGGGATGTAAATTGCCAACAGACACTCGGGAGAAGTGTATGGTGCTTCCTGAAACATCTAAAAAACAAAGCAACAGAGCCTAGGGCACTTCCACTTATGGTCCTATAGCTTAGGGAAATTAAAATCAAAAAGACACAGCCACCCCAAAGTTTGGGACTGCTCTGTTTACAAGAACCTCGTTTACAGTACAAGTTCAACATCGCAGAAAGTGAAAAATGGATAAAGAAGTTGTGGTATTTACTTATAAAGCAATATCACTCAGCAATGAAATCTATGTCATCAGGCCCTTAGCAGCACAATGAGTGGATTCAGGTATGATGATTCTAACTGAAATAAGTCACACAGAAAAAGAAACATCATAAGATATCAGTAATACACGGAATGTAAACTTGGCTACACAGGAACTGAATTACAGAACAGAACAGGGTCTCAAATTTAGAAAACCAACTTATGCTTGCTTAAGGGGAAAGGTGAGTTGGGGTGCTGCATAAAACCAGAGATTGAAATGAGCACAGATAAAGTTCCTTAAGCCAAATATGGAATAGACAAGAGCTACTCCTTGCTCAACGAAATGGACTCAACACCCCATATTAAACGCCTAAGAATGTACCTGACTAGTAAGTATCTTAAAACCTATGGATTGCTATGTCTCCAAAAGAGAATCAAGCATGTGTACAGGGGCATAAACGCAGCAGTGATAGGATTGGAGAGGTTCGGTGAGCAAATGAAGACCCTTTGAAGTCATATTGCATGGTACCCATTCCACGGGTCTCAACTCTCCAGGTTTAAGGTATTCTTCCTTCAGCTAAAACATGCATGTGGAACCCAGAGTATGATCAACCGTGTGAACGGGAGACGTGTTCAAATATGTCTCAGTTTTCCTCCCCTGGTACTCGGGTGCAACATTCCAGACGCTTTACTAACACTCTCCCCACTTGGAGAGTCAGCGCCTTTAACCTCCTGTTTGGCCCAGTTTGCAATTTCTGCGGAAGATGAACAGGAATAGGGAGAACCAATGAGAGACTAGCTGGAGGTGTCTGAACGGGCAAATTTAACTCTCATTTCCCACCAGGAAGAGGAAATAACCAAAGGCTCAGCGTGCCGTGCCGGAACCAGATTAGGGCCTGAAGCCATCCTGCAGTGTTGCGGCCAGCTCAAAAGAAAGCGAGTTGAAGAAAGGCGCTCAGGGGCACTGTAATTCACAAACCTGCAGAGTTATAAATGACAGCTATCGTCCAAAAATATACTGAAGTAAGGCTGCCAAGAGGACTTGAAAGCGGGGCAGAATTGCAGGAAACCGATTTCAGGAGGTAGACTGGAATTGCATTGAAAGCATAGGAAAAGAGGCAGAACGTCCACAATGATGCACTTGGCCAAAAAGGGCGTATGCGTTTTTTCCTGAATATATTCAGGAAAAAACGCATACGCCCTTTTTGGCCAACCAAGCAAGCTTGCAAAGGAAATCTGCACTACAATGAAGTCTCACTTCCCCCCGGTCAAAAGGGCCATCTGAAAAAAGTGTAAAATCCAGAAAGTCAGGACAGGCCATGGAGAACTGGGAGCCTTGTTATGCTTATGGGCGGGATGTAAATTGCCAACAGACACTCGGGAGAAGTGTATGGTGTTTCCTGAAATATCTAAAAAACAAAGCAACAGAGCCTAGGGCACTTCCACTTATGGTCCTATAGCTTAGGGAAATTAAAATCAAAAAGACACAGCCACCCCAAAGTTTGGGACGCCTCTGTTTACAAGAACCTCGTTTACCGTACAAGTTCAATATCACAGAAAGTGAAAAATGGATAAAGAACTTGTGGTACTTACGTACAATGCAGTATCACTCAGCAATGAAATCTATGTCATCAGGCCCGTAGCAGCATAATGAGTGGATTCAGGTACGATGATTCTACCTGAAATAAGTCACACAGAAAAAGAAACATCATAAGATATCACTAATACACGGAATGTAAACTTGGCTACACAGGAACTGAATTCCAAAACAGAACAGGGTCTCAAATTTAGAAAACCAACTTATGCTTGCTTAAGGGGAAAGGTGAGTTGGGGTGCTGCATAAAACCAGAGATTGAAATGAGCACAGATAAAGTTCCTTAAGCCAAATATGGAATAGACAAGAGCTACTCCTTGCTCAACGAAATGGACTCAACACCCCATATTAAACGCCTAAGAATGTACCTGACTAGTAAGTATCTTAAAACCTATGGATTGCTATGTCTCCGAAAGCGAATCAAGCATGTGTACAGGGGCATAAACGCAGCAGTGATAGGATTGGAGAGGTTCGGTGAGCAAATGAAGACCCTTTGAAGTCATATTGCATGGTACCCATTCCACGGGTTTCAACTACCCAGGTTTAAGGTATTCTTCCTTCAGCTAAAACATGCATGTGGAACCTAGAGTATGATCAACCATGTGATCGGGAGACGTGTTCAAATATGTCTCAGTTTTCGTACCCTGGTACTCGGGTGCAACATTCCAGATGCTTTACTAACACTCTCCCGACTTGGAGAGTCAGTCCCTTTAACCTCCTGTTTGGCCCAGTTTGCAATTTCTGCGGAAGATGAACAGGAATAGCGAGAACCAATGAGAGACTAGCTGGAGGTGTCTGGACGGGCAAATTTAACTCTCATTTCCCACCAGGAAGAGGAATTAACCAAAGGCTCAGCGTGCCGTGCCGGAACCAGATTAGGGCCTGAAGCCATCCTGTGGTGTTGCGGCCTGGTCACAAGAAAGCGAGTTGAAGAAAGGAGCTCAGGAGCACTGTAATTCACAAACCTGCAGAGTTATAAATGACAGCTATCGTCCAAAAATATACTGAAGTAAGGCTGCCAAGAGGACTTGAAAGCAGGGCAGAATTGCAGGAAACCGATTTCAGGAGGTAGACTGGAATTGCATTGAAAGCATAGGAAAAGAGGCAGAACGTCCACAATGATGCACTTGGCCAAAAAGGGCGTATGCGTTTTTTCCTGAATATATTCAGGAAAAAACGCATACGCCCTTTTTGGCCAACCAAGCAAGCTTGCAAAGGAAATCTACACTACAATGAAGTCTCACTTCCCCCCGGTCCAAAGGGCCATCTGAAAAAAGTGTAAAATCCAGAAAGGCAGGACAGGCCATGGAGAACTGGGAGCCTTGTTATGCTGATGGGAGGGATGTAAATTGCCAACAGACACTCGGGAGAAGTGTATGGTGCTTCCTGAAACATCTAAAAAACAAAGCAACAGAGCCTAGGGCACTTCCACTTATGGTCCTATAGCTTAGGGAAATTAAAATCAAAAAGACACAGCCACCCCAAAGTTTGGGACTGCTCTGTTTACAAGAACCTCGTTTACAGTACAAGTTCAACATCACAGAAAGTGAAAAATGGATAAAGAAGTTGTGGTATTTACTTATAAAGCAATATCACTCAGCAATGAAATCTATGTCATCAGGCCCTTAGCAGCACAATGAGTGGATTCAGGTATGATGATTCTAACTGAAATAAGTCACACAGAAAAAGAAACATCATAAGATATCAGTAATACACGGAATTTAAACTTGGCTACACAGGAACTGAATTACAGAACAGAACAGGGTCTCAAATTTAGAAAACCAACTTATGCTTGCTTAAGGGGAAAGGTGAGTTGGGGTGCTGCATAAAACCAGAGATTGAAATGAGCACAGATAAAGTTCCTTAAGCCAAATATGGAATAGACAAGAGCTACTCCTTGCTCAACGAAATGGACTCAACACCCCATATTAAACGCCTAAGAATGTACCTGACTAGTAAGTATCTTAAAACCTATGGATTGCTATGTCTCCAAAAGAGAATCAAGCATGTGTACAGGGGCATAAACGCAGCAGTGATAGGATTGGAGAGGTTCGGTGAGCAAATGAAGACCCTTTGAAGTCATATTGCATGGTACCCATTCCACGGGTCTCAACTCTCCAGGTTTAAGGTATTCTTCCTTCAGCTAAAACATGCATGTGGAACCCAGAGTATGATCAACCGTGTGAACGGGAGACGTGTTCAAATATGTCTCAGTTTTCCTCCCCTGGTACTCGGGTGCAACATTCCAGACGCTTTACTAACACTCTCCCCACTTGGAGAGTCAGCGCCTTTAACCTCCTGTTTGGCCCAGTTTGCAATTTCTGCGGAAGATGAACAGGAATAGGGAGAACCAATGAGAGACTAGCTGGAGGTGTCTGGACGGGCAAATTTAACTCTCATTTCCCACCAGGAAGAGGAAATAACCAAAGGCTCAGCGTGCCGTGCCGGAACCAGATTAGGGCCTGAAGCCATCCTGCAGTGTTGCGGCCAGCTCAAAAGAAAGCGAGTTGAAGAAAGGCGCTCAGGGGCACTGTAATTCACAAACCTGCAGAGTTATAAATGACAGCTATCGTCCAAAAATATACTGAAGTAAGGCTGCCAAGAGGACTTGAAAGCGGGGCAGAATTGCAGGAAACCGATTTCAGGAGGTAGACTGGAATTGCATTGAAAGCATAGGAAAAGAGGCAGAACGTCCACAATGATGCACTTGGCCAAAAAGGGCGTATGCGTTTTTTCCTGAATATATTCAGGAAAAAACGCATACGCCCTTTTTGGCCAACCAAGCAAGCTTGCAAAGGAAATCTGCACTACAATGAAGTCTCACTTCCCCCCGGTCAAAAGGGCCATCTGAAAAAAGTGTAAAATCCAGAAAGTCAGGACAGGCCATGGAGAACTGGGAGCCTTGTTATGCTTATGGGCGGGATGTAAATTGCCAACAGACACTCGGGAGAAGTGTATGGTGTTTCCTGAAATATCTAAAAAACAAAGCAACAGAGCCTAGGGCACTTCCACTTATGGTCCTATAGCTTAGGGAAATTAAAATCAAAAAGACACAGCCACCCCAAAGTTTGGGACGCCTCTGTTTACAAGAACCTCGTTTACCGTACAAGTTCAATATCACAGAAAGTGAAAAATGGATAAAGAACTTGTGGTACTTACGTACAATGCAGTATCACTCAGCAATGAAATCTATGTCATCAGGCCCTTAGCAGCACAATGAGTGGATTCAGGTATGATGATTCTAACTGAAATAAGTCACACAGAAAAAGAAACATCATAAGATATCAGTAATACACGGAATTTAAACTTGGCTACACAGGAACTGAATTACAGAACAGAACAGGGTCTCAAATTTAGAAAACCAACTTATGCTTGCTTAAGGGTAAAGGTGAGTTGGGGTGCTGCATAAAACCAGAGATTGAAATGAGCACAGATAAATTTCCTTAAGCCACATATGGAATAGACAAGAGCTACTCCTTGCTCAACGAAATGGACTCAACACCCCATATTAAACGCCTAAGAATGTACCTGACTAGTAAGTATCTTAAAACCTATGGATTGCTATGTCTCCAAAAGAGAATCAAGCGTGTGTACAGGGGCATAAACGCAGCAGTGATAGGATTGGAGAGGTTCGGTGAGCAAATGAAGACCCTTTGAAGTCATATTGCATGGTACCCATTCCACGGGTCTCAACTCTCCAGGTTTAAGGTATTCTTCCTTCAGCTAAAACATGCATGTGGAACCCAGAGTATGATCAACCGTGTGAACGGGAGACGTGCTCAAATATGTCTCAGTTTTCCTCCCCTGGTACTCGGGTGCAACATTCCAGACGCTTTACTAACACTCTCCCCACTTGGAGAGTCAGCGCCTTTAACCTCCTGTTTGGCCCAGTTTGCAATTTCTGCGGAAGATGAACAGGAATAGGGAGAACCAATGAGAGACTAGCTGGAGGTGTCTGGACGGGCAAATTTAACTCTCATTTCCCACCAGGAAGAGGAAATAACCAAAGGCTCAGCGTGCCGTGCCGGAACCAGATTAGGGCCTGAAGCCATCCTGCAGTGTTGCGGCCAGCTCTAAAGAAAGCGAGTTGAAGAAAGGCGCTCAGGGGCACTGTAATTCACAAACCTGCAGAGTTATAAATGACAGCTATCGTCCAAAAATATACTGAAGTAAGGCTGCCAAGAGGACTTGAAAGCGGGGCAGAATTGCAGGAAACCGATTTCAGGAGGTAGACTGGAATTGCATTGAAAGCATAGGAAAAGAGGCAGAACGTCCACAATGATGCACTTGGCCAAAAAGGGCGTATGCGTTTTTTCCTGAATATATTCAGGAAAAAACGCATACGCACTTTTTGGTCAACCAAGCAAGCTTGCAAAGGAAATCTGCACTACAATGAAGTCTCACTTCCCCCCGGTCAAAAGGGCCATCTGAAAAAAGTGTAAAATCCAGAAAGTCAGGACAGGCCATGGAGAACTGGGAGCCTTGTTATGCTTATGGGCGGGATGTAAATTGCCAACAGACACTCGGGAGAAGTGTATGGTGTTTCCTGAAATATCTAAAAAACAAAGCAACAGAGCCTAGGGCACTTCCACTTATGGTCCTATAGCTTAGGGAAATTAAAATCAAAAAGACACAGCCACCCCAAAGTTTGGGACGCCTCTGTTTACAAGAACCTCGTTTACCGTACAAGTTCAATATCACAGAAAGTGAAAAATGGATAAAGAACTTGTGGTACTTACGTACAATGCAGTATCACTCAGCAATGAAATCTATGTCATCAGGCCCGTAGCAGCATAATGAGTGGATTCAGGTACGATGATTCTACCTGAAATAAGTCACACAGAAAAAGAAACATCATAAGATATCACTAATACACGGAATGTAAACTTGGCTACACAGGAACTGAATTCCAAAACAGAACAGAGTCTCAAATTTAGAAAACCAACTTATGCTTGCTTAAGGGGAAAGGTGAGTTGGGGTGGTGCATAAAACCAGAGATTGAAATGAGCACAGATAAAGTTCCTTAAGCCAAATATGGAATAGACAAGAGCTACTCCTTGCTCAACGAAATGGACTCAAAACCCCATATTAAACGCCTAAGAATGTACCTGACTAGTAAGTATCTTAAAACCTATGGATTGCTATGTCTCCGAAAGAGAATCAAGCATGTGTACAGGGGCATAAACGCAGCAGTGATAGGATTGGAGAGGTTCGGTGAGCAAATGAAGACCCTTTGAAGTCATATTGCATGGTACCCATTCCACGGGTTTCAACTACCCAGGTTTAAGGTATTCTTCCTTCAGCTAAAACATGCATGTGGAACCTAGAGTATGATCAACCATGTGATCGGGAGACGTGTTCAAATATGTCTCAGTTTTCGTACCCTGGTACTCGGGTGCAACATTCCAGACGGTTTACTAACACTCTCCCCACTTGGAGAGTCAGCGCCTTAAACCTCCTGTTTGGCCCAGTTTGCAATTTCTGCGGAAGATGAACAGGAATAGCGAGAACCAATGAGAGACTAGCTGGAGGTGTCTGGACGGGCAAATTTAACTCTCATTTCCCACCAGGAAGAGGAATTAACCAAAGGCTCAGCGTGCAGTGCCGGAACCAGATTAGGGCCTGAAGCCATCCTGTGGTGTTGCGGCCTGGTCACAAGAAAGCGAGTTGAAGAAAGGAGCTCAGGAGCACTGTAATTCACAAACCTGCAGAGTTATAAATGACAGCTATCGTCCAAAAATATACTGAAGTAAGGCTGCCAAGAGGACTTGAAAGCAGGGCAGAATTGCAAGAAACCGATTTCAGGAGGTAGACTGGAATTGCATTGAAAGCATAGGAAAAGAGGCAGAACGTCCACAATGATGCACTTGGCCAAAAAGGGCGTATGCGTTTTTTCCTGAATATATTCAGGAAAAAACGCATACGCCCTTTTTGGCCAACCAAGCAAGCTTGCAAAGGAAATCTGCACTACGATGAAGTCTCACTTCCCCCCGGTCAAAAGGGCCATCTGAAAAAAGTGTAAAATCCAGAAAGGCAGGACAGGCCATGGAGAACTGGGAGCCTTGTTATGCTGATGGGCGGGATGTAAATTGCCAACAGACACTTGGGAGAAGTTTATGGTGTTTCCTGAAACATCTAAAAAACAAAGCAACAGAGCCTAGGGCACTTCCACTTATGGTCCTATAGCTTAGGGAAATTAAAATCAAAAAGACACAGCCACCCCATAGTTTGGGACGGCTCGCTTTACAAGAACCTCGTTTACAGTACAAGTTCAACATCACAGAAAGTGAAAAATGGATAAAGAAGTTGTGGTATTTACTTACAAAGCAATATCACTCAGCAATGAAATCTATGTCATCAGGCCCTTAGCAGCACAATGAGTGGATTCAGGTACGATGATTCTAACTGAAATAAGTCACACAGAAAAAGAAACATCATAAGATATCAGTAATACACGGAATGTAAACTTGGCTACACAGGAACTGAATTACAGAACAGAACAGTGTCTCAAATTTAGAAAACCAACTTATGCTTGCTTAAGGGTAAAGGTGAGTTGGGGTGCTGCATAAAACCAGAGATTGAAATGAGCACAGATAAAGTTCCTTAAGCCAAATATGGAATAGACAAGAGCTACTCCTTGCTCAACGAAATGGACTCAACACCCCATATTAAACGCCTAAGAATGTACCTGACTAGTAAGTATCTTAAAACCTATGGATTGCTATGTCTCCAAAAGAGAATCAAGCGTGTGTACAGGGGCATAAACGCAGCAGTGATAGGATTGGAGAGGTTCGGTGAGCAAATGAAGACCCTTTGAAGTCATATTGCATGGTACCCATTCCACGGGTCTCAACTCTCCAGGTTTAAGGTATTCTTCCTTCAGCTAAAACATGCATGTGGAACCCAGAGTATGATCAACCGTGTGAACGGGAGACGTGCTCAAATATGTCTCAGTTTTCCTCCCCTGGTACTCGGGTGCAACATTCCAGACGCTTTACTAACACTCTCCCCACTTGGAGAGTCAGCGCCTTTAACCTCCTGTTTGGCCCAGTTTGCAATTTCTGCGGAAGATGAACAGGAATAGGGAGAACCAATGAGAGACTAGCTGGAGGTGTCTGGACGGGCAAATTTAACTCTCATTTCCCACCAGGAAGAGGAAATAACCAAAGGCTCAGCGTGCCGTGCCGGAACCAGATTAGGGCCTGAAGCCATCCTGCAGTGTTGCGGCCAGCTCTAAAGAAAGCGAGTTGAAGAAAGGCGCTCAGGGGCACTGTAATTCACAAACCTGCAGAGTTATAAATGACAGCTATCGTCCAAAAATATACTGAAGTAAGGCTGCCAAGAGGACTTGAAAGCGGGGCAGAATTGCAGGAAACCGATTTCAGGAGGTAGACTGGAATTGCATTGAAAGCATAGGAAAAGAGGCAGAACGTCCACAATGATGCACTTGGCCAAAAAGGGCGTATGCGTTTTTTCCTGAATATATTCAGGAAAAAACGCATACGCCCTTTTTGGCCAACCAAGCAAGCTTGCAAAGGAAATCTGCACTACAATGAAGTCTCACTTCCCCCCGGTCAAAAGGGCCATCTGAAAAAAGTGTAAAATCCAGAAAGTCAGGACAGGCCATGGAGAACTGGGAGCCTTGTTATGCTTATGGGCGGGATGTAAATTGCCAACAGACACTCGGGAGAAGTGTATGGTGTTTCCTGAAATATCTAAAAAACAAAGCAACAGAGCCTAGGGCACTTCCACTTATGGTCCTATAGCTTAGGGAAATTAAAATCAAAAAGACACAGCCACCCCAAAGTTTGGGACGCCTCTGTTTACAAGAACCTCGTTTACCGTACAAGTTCAATATCACAGAAAGTGAAAAATGGATAAAGAACTTGTGGTACTTACGTACAATGCAGTATCACTCAGCAATGAAATCTATGTCATCAGGCCCGTAGCAGCATAATGAGTGGATTCAGGTACGATGATTCTACCTGAAATAAGTCACACAGAAAAAGAAACATCATAAGATATCACTAATACACGGAATGTAAACTTGGCTACACAGGAACTGAATTCCAAAACAGAACAGGGTCTCAAATTTAGAAAACCAACTTATGCTTGCTTAAGGGGAAAGGTGAGTTGGGGTGCTGCATAAAACCAGAGATTGAAATGAGCACAGATAAAGTTCCTTAAGCCAAATATGGAATAGACAAGAGCTACTCCTTGCTCAACGAAATGGACTCAACACCCCATATTAAACGCCTAAGAATGTACCTGACTAGTAAGTATCTTAAAACCTATGGATTGCTATGTCTCCGAAAGAGAATCAAGCATGTGTACAGGGGCATAAACGCAGCAGTGATAGGATTGGAGAGGTTCGGTGAGCAAATGAAGACCCTTTGAAGTCATATTGCATGGTACCCATTCCACGGGTTTCAACTACCCAGGTTTAAGGTATTCTTCCTTCAGCTAAAACATGCATGTGGAACCTAGAGTATGATCAACCATGTGATCGGGAGACGTGTTAAAATATGTCTCAGTTTTCGTACCCTGGTACTCGGGTGCAACATTCCAGATGCTTTACTAACACTCTCCCGACTTGGAGAGTCAGTCCCTTTAACCTCCTGTTTGGCCCAGTTTGCAATTTCTGCGGAAGATGAACAGGAATAGCGAGAACCAATGAGAGACTAGCTGGAGGTGTCTGGACGGGCAAATTTAACTCTCATTTCCCACCAGGAAGAGGAATTAACCAAAGGCTCAGCGTGCCGTGCCGGAACCAGATTAGGGCCTGAAGCCATCCTGTGGTGTTGCGGCCTGGTCACAAGAAAGCGAGTTGAAGAAAGGAGCTCAGGAGCACTGTAATTCACAAACCTGCAGAGTTATAAATGACAGCTATCGTCCAAAAATATACTGAAGTAAGGCTGCCAAGAGGACTTGAAAGCAGGGCAGAATTGCAGGAAACCGATTTCAGGAGGTAGACTGGAATTGCATTGAAAGCATAGGAAAAGAGGCAGAACGTCCACAATGATGCACTTGGCCAAAAAGGGCGTATGCGTTTTTTCCTGAATATATTCAGGAAAAAACGCATACGCCCTTTTTGGCCAACCAAGCAAGCTTGCAAAGGAAATCTACACTACAATGAAGTCTCACTTCCCCCTGGTCCAAAGGGCCATCTGAAAAAAGTGTAAAATCCAGAAAGGCAGGACAGGCCATGGAGAACTGGGAGCCTTGTTATGCTGATGGGAGGGATGTAAATTGCCAACAGACACTCGGGAGAAGTGTATGGTGCTTCCTGAAACATCTAAAAAACAAAGCAACAGAGCCTAGGGCACTTCCACTTATGGTCCTATAGCTTAGGGAAATTAAAATCAAAAAGACACAGCCACCCCAAAGTTTGGGACTGCTCTGTTTACAAGAACCTCGTTTACAGTACAAGTTCAACATCACAGAAAGTGAAAAATGGATAAAGAAGTTGTTGTATTTACTTATAAAGCAATATCACTCAGCAATGAAATCTATGTCATCAGGCCCTTAGCAGCACAATGAGTGGATTCAGGTATGATGATTCTAACTGAAATAAGTCACACAGAAAAAGAAACATCATAAGATATCAGTAATACACGGAATTTAAACTTGGCTACACAGGAACTGAATTACAGAACAGAACAGGGTCTCAAATTTAGAAAACCAACTTATGCTTGCTTAAGGGGAAAGGTGAGTTGGGGTGCTGCATAAAACCAGAGATTGAAATGAGCACAGATAAAGTTCCTTAAGCCAAATATGGAATAGACAAGAGCTACTCCTTGCTCAACGAAATGGACTCAACACCCCATATTAAACGCCTAAGAATGTACCTGACTAGTAAGTATCTTAAAACCTATGGATTGCTATGTCTCCAAAAGAGAATCAAGCATGTGTACAGGGGCATAAACGCAGCAGTGATAGGATTGGAGAGGTTCGGTGAGCAAATGAAGACCCTTTGAAGTCATATTGCATGGTACCCATTCCACGGGTCTCAACTCTCCAGGTTTAAGGTATTCTTCCTTCAGCTAAAACATGCATGTGGAACCCAGAGTATGATCAACCGTGTGAACGGGAGACGTGTTCAAATATGTCTCAGTTTTCCTCCCCTGGTACTCGGGTGCAACATTCCAGACGCTTTACTAACACTCTCCCCACTTGGAGAGTCAGCGCCTTTAACCTCCTGTTTGGCCCAGTTTGCAATTTCTGCGGAAGATGAACAGGAATAGGGATAACCAATGAGAGACTAGCTGGAGGTGTCTGGACGGGCAAATTTAACTCTCATTTCCCACCAGGAAGAGGAAATAACCAAAGGCTCAGCGTGCCGTGCCGGAACCAGATTAGGGCCTGAAGCCATCCTGCAGTGTTGCGGCCAGCTCAAAAGAAAGCGAGTTGAAGAAAGGCGCTCAGGGGCACTGTAATTCACAAACCTGCAGAGTTATAAATGACAGCTATCGTCCAAAAATATACTGAAGTAAGGCTGCCAAGAGGACTTGAAAGCGGGGCAGAATTGCAGGAAACCGATTTCAGGAGGTAGACTGGAATTGCATTGAAAGCATAGGAAAAGAGGCAGAACGTCCACAATGATGCACTTGGCCAAAAAGGGCGTATGCGTTTTTTCCTGAATATATTCAGGAAAAAACGCATACGCCCTTTTTGGCCAACCAAGCAAGCTTGCAAAGGAAATCTGCACTACAATGAAGTCTCACTTCCCCCCGGTCAAAAGGGCCATCTGAAAAAAGTGTAAAATCCAGAAAGTCAGGACAGGCCATGGAGAACTGGGAGCCTTGTTATGCTTATGGGCGGGATGTAAATTGCCAACAGACACTCGGGAGAAGTGTATGGTGTTTCCTGAAATATCTAAAAAACAAAGCAACAGAGCCTAGGGCACTTCCACTTATGGTCCTATAGCTTAGGGAAATTAAAATCAAAAAGACACAGCCACCCCAAAGTTTGGGACGCCTCTGTTTACAAGAACCTCGTTTACCGTACAAGTTCAATATCACAGAAAGTGAAAAATGGATAAAGAACTTGTGGTACTTACGTACAATGCAGTATCACTCAGCAATGAAATCTATGTCATCAGGCCCTTAGCAGCACAATGAGTGGATTCAGGTATGATGATTCTAACTGAAATAAGTCACACAGAAAAAGAAACATCATAAGATATCAGTAATACACGGAATTTAAACTTGGCTACACAGGAACTGAATTACAGAACAGAACAGGGTCTCAAATTTAGAAAACCAACTTATGCTTGCTTAAGGGGAAAGGTGAGTTGGGGTGCTGCATAAAACCAGAGATTGAAATGAGCACAGATAAAGTTCCTTAAGCCAAATATGGAATAGACAAGAGCTACTCCTTGCTCAACGAAATGGACTCAACACCCCATATTAAACGCCTAAGAATGTACCTGACTAGTAAGTATCTTAAAACCTATGGATTGCTATGTCTCCAAAAGAGAATCAAGCATGTGTACAGGGGCATAAACGCAGCAGTGATAGGATTGGAGAGGTTCGGTGAGCAAATGAAGACCCTTTGAAGTCATATTGCATGGTACCCATTCCACGGGTCTCAACTCTCCAGGTTTAAGGTATTCTTCCTTCAGCTAAAACATGCATGTGGAACCCAGAGTATGATCAACCGTGTGAACGGGAGACGTGTTCAAATATGTCTCAGTTTTCCTCCCCTGGTACTCGGGTGCAACATTCCAGACGCTTTACTAACACTCTCCCCACTTGGAGAGTCAGCGCCTTTAACCTCCTGTTTGGCCCAGTTTGCAATTTCTGCGGAAGATGAACAGGAATAGGGATAACCAATGAGAGACTAGCTGGAGGTGTCTGGACGGGCAAATTTAACTCTCATTTCCCACCAGGAAGAGGAAATAACCAAAGGCTCAGCGTGCCGTGCCGGAACCAGATTAGGGCCTGAAGCCATCCTGCAGTGTTGCGGCCAGCTCAAAAGAAAGCGAGTTGAAGAAAGGCGCTCAGGGGCACTGTAATTCACAAACCTGCAGAGTTATAAATGACAGCTATCGTCCAAAAATATACTGAAGTAAGGCTGCCAAGAGGACTTGAAAGCGGGGCAGAATTGCAGGAAACCGATTTCAGGAGGTAGACTGGAATTGCATTGAAAGCATAGGAAAAGAGGCAGAACGTCCACAATGATGCACTTGGCCAAAAAGGGCGTATGCGTTTTTTCCTGAATATATTCAGGAAAAAACGCATACGCCCTTTTTGGCCAACCAAGCAAGCTTGCAAAGGAAATCTGCACTACAATGAAGTCTCACTTCCCCCCGGTCAAAAGGGCCATCTGAAAAAAGTGTAAAATCCAGAAAGTCAGGACAGGCCATGGAGAACTGGGAGCCTTGTTATGCTTATGGGCGGGATGTAAATTGCCAACAGACACTCGGGAGAAGTGTATGGTGTTTCCTGAAATATCTAAAAAACAAAGCAACAGAGCCTAGGGCACTTCCACTTATGGTCCTATAGCTTAGGGAAATTAAAATCAAAAAGACACAGCCACCCCAAAGTTTGGGACGCCTCTGTTTACAAGAACCTCGTTTACCGTACAAGTTCAATATCACAGAAAGTGAAAAATGGATAAAGAACTTGTGGTACTTACGTACAATGCAGTATCACTCAGCAATGAAATCTATGTCATCAGGCCCTTAGCAGCACAATGAGTGGATTCAGGTATGATGATTCTAACTGAAATAAGTCACACAGAAAAAGAAACATCATAAGATATCAGTAATACACGGAATTTAAACTTGGCTACACAGGAACTGAATTACAGAACAGAACAGGGTCTCAAATTTAGAAAACCAACTTATGCTTGCTTAAGGGTAAAGGTGAGTTGGGGTGCTGCATAAAACCAGAGATTGAAATGAGCACAGATAAATTTCCTTAAGCCAAATATGGAATAGACAAGAGCTACTCCTTGCTCAACGAAATGGACTCAACACCCCATATTAAACGCCTAAGAATGTACCTGACTAGTAAGTATCTTAAAACCTATGGATTGCTATGTCTCCAAAAGAGAATCAAGCGTGTGTACAGGGGCATAAACGCAGCAGTGATAGGATTGGAGAGGTTCGGTGAGCAAATGAAGACCCTTTGAAGTCATATTGCATGGTACCCATTCCACGGGTCTCAACTCTCCAGGTTTAAGGTATTCTTCCTTCAGCTAAAACATGCATGTGGAACCCAGAGTATGATCAACCGTGTGAACGGGAGACGTGCTCAAATATGTCTCAGTTTTCCTCCCCTGGTACTCGGGTGCAACATTCCAGACGCTTTACTAACACTCTCCCCACTTGGAGAGTCAGCGCCTTTAACCTCCTGTTTGGCCCAGTTTGCAATTTCTGCGGAAGATGAACAGGAATAGGGAGAACCAATGAGAGACTAGCTGGAGGTGTCTGGACGGGCAAATTTAACTCTCATTTCCCACCAGGAAGAGGAAATAACCAAAGGCTCAGCGTGCCGTGCCGGAACCAGATTAGGGCCTGAAGCCATCCTGCAGTGTTGCGGCCAGCTCTAAAGAAAGCGAGTTGAAGAAAGGCGCTCAGGGGCACTGTAATTCACAAACCTGCAGAGTTATAAATGACAGCTATCGTCCAAAAATATACTGAAGTAAGGCTGCCAAGAGGACTTGAAAGCGGGGCAGAATTGCAGGAAACCGATTTCAGGAGGTAGACTGGAATTGCATTGAAAGCATAGGAAAAGAGGCAGAACGTCCACAATGATGCACTTGGCCAAAAAGGGCATATGCGTTTTTTCCTGAATATATTCAGGAAAAAACGCATACGCCCTTTTTGGCCAACCAAGCAAGCTTGCAAAGGAAATCTGCACTACAATGAAGTCTCACTTCCCCCCGGTCAAAAGGGCCATCTGAAAAAAGTGTAAAATCCAGAAAGTCAGGACAGGCCATGGAGAACTGGGAGCCTTGTTATGCTTATGGGCGGGATGTAAATTGCCAACAGACACTCGGGAGAAGTGTATGGTGTTTCCTGAAATATCTAAAAAACAAAGCAACAGAGCCTAGGGCACTTCCACTTATGGTCCTATAGCTTAGGGAAATTAAAATCAAAAAGACACAGCCACCCCAAAGTTTGGGACGCCTCTGTTTACAAGAACCTCGTTTACCGTACAAGTTCAATATCACAGAAAGTGAAAAATGGATAAAGAACTTGTGGTACTTACGTACAATGCAGTATCACTCAGCAATGAAATCTATGTCATCAGGCCCGTAGCAGCATAATGAGTGGATTCAGGTACGATGATTCTACCTGAAATAAGTCACACAGAAAAAGAAACATCATAAGATATCACTAATACACGGAATGTAAACTTGGCTACACAGGAACTGAATTCCAAAACAGAACAGAGTCTCAAATTTAGAAAACCAACTTATGCTTGCTTAAGGGGAAAGGTGAGTTGGGGTGGTGCATAAAACCAGAGATTGAAATGAGCACAGATAAAGTTCCTTAAGCCAAATATGGAATAGACAAGAGCTACTCCTTGCTCAACGAAATGGACTCAACACCCCATATTAAACGCCTAAGAATGTACCTGACTAGTAAGTATCTTAAAACCTATGGATTGCTATGTCTCCGAAAGAGAATCAAGCATGTGTACAGGGGCATAAACGCAGCAGTGATAGGATTGGAGAGGTTCGGTGAGCAAATGAAGACCCTTTGAAGTCATATTGCATGGTACCCATTCCACGGGTTTCAACTACCCAGGTTTAAGGTATTCTTCCTTCAGCTAAAACATGCATGTGGAACCTAGAGTATGATCAACCATGTGATCGGGAGACGTGTTCAAATATGTCTCAGTTTTCGTACCCTGGTACTCGGGTGCAACATTCCAGACGGTTTACTAACACTCTCCCCACTTGGAGAGTCAGCGCCTTAAACCTCCTGTTTGGCCCAGTTTGCAATTTCTGCGGAAGATGAACAGGAATAGCGAGAACCAATGAGAGACTAGCTGGAGGTGTCTGGACGGGCAAATTTAACTCTCATTTCCCACCAGGAAGAGGAATTAACCAAAGGCTCAGCGTGCAGTGCCGGAACCAGATTAGGGCCTGAAGCCATCCTGTGGTGTTGCGGCCTGGTCACAAGAAAGCGAGTTGAAGAAAGGAGCTCAGGAGCACTGTAATTCACAAACCTGCAGAGTTATAAATGACAGCTATCGTCCAAAAATATACTGAAGTAAGGCTGCCAAGAGGACTTGAAAGCAGGGCAGAATTGCAAGAAACCGATTTCAGGAGGTAGACTGGAATTGCATTGAAAGCATAGGAAAAGAGGCAGAACGTCCACAATGATGCACTTGGCCAAAAAGGGCGTATGCGTTTTTTCCTGAATATATTCAGGAAAAAACGCATACGCCCTTTTTGGCCAACCAAGCAAGCTTGCAAAGGAAATCTGCACTACGATGAAGTCTCACTTCCCCCCGGTCAAAAGGGCCATCTGAAAAAAGTGTAAAATCCAGAAAGGCAGGACAGGCCATGGAGAACTGGGAGCCTTGTTATGCTGATGGGCGGGATGTAAATTGCCAACAGACACTTGGGAGAAGTTTATGGTGTTTCCTGAAACATCTAAAAAACAAAGCAACAGAGCCTAAGGCACTTCCACTTATGGTCCTATAGCTTAGGGAAATTAAAATCAAAAAGACACAGCCACCCCATAGTTTGGGATGGCTCGCTTCACAAGAACCTCGTTTACAGTACAAGTTCAACATCGCAGAAAGTGAAAAATGGATAAAGAAGTTGTGGTATTTACTTACAAAGCAATATCACTCAGCAATGAAATCTATGTCATCAGGCCCTTAGCAGCACAATGAGTGGATTCAGGTATGATGATTCTAACTGAAATAAGTCACACAGAAAAAGAAACATCATAAGATATCAGTAATACACGGAATGTAAACTTGGCTACACAGGAACTGAATTACAGAACAGGGTCTCAAATTTAGAAAACCAACTTATGCTTGCTTAAGGGGAAAGGTGAGTTGGGGTGCTGCATAAAACCAGAGATTGAAATGAGCACAGATAAAGTTCCTTAAGCCAAATATGGAATAGACAAGAGCTACTCCTTGCTCAACGAAATGGACTCAACACCCCATATTAAACGCCTAAGAATGTACCTGACTAGTAAGTATCTTAAAACCTATGGATTGCTATGTCTCCAAAAGAGAATCAAGCGTGTGTACAGGGGCATAAACGCAGCAGTGATAGGATTGGAGAGGTTCGGTGAGCAAATGAAGACCCTTTGAAGTCATATTGCATGGTACCCATTCCACGGGTCTCAACTCTCCAGGTTTAAGGTATTCTTCCTTCAGCTAAAACATGCATGTGGAACCCAGAGTATGATCAACCGTGTGAACGGGAGACGTGTTCAAATATGTCTCAGTTTTCCTCCCCTGGTACTCGGGTGCAACATTCCAGACGCTTTACTAACACTCTCCCCACTTGGAGAGTCAGCGCCTTTAACCTCCTGTTTGGTCCAGTTTGCAATTTCTGCGGAAGATGAACAGGAATAGGGAGAACCAATGAGAGACTAGCTGGAGGTGTCTGGACGGGCAAATTTAACTCTCATTTCCCACCAGGAAGAGGAAATAACCAAAGGCTCAGCGTGCCGTGCCGGAACCAGATTAGGGCCTGAAGCCATCCTGCAGTGTTGCGGCCAGCTCTAAAGAAAGCGAGTTGAAGAAAGGCGCTCAGGGGCACTGTAATTCACAAACCTGCAGAGTTATAAATGACAGCTATCGTCCAAAAATATACTGAAGTAAGGCTGCCAAGAGGACTTGAAAGCGGGGCAGAATTGCAGGAAACCGATTTCAGGAGGTAGACTGGAATTGCATTGAAAGCATAGGAAAAGAGGCAGAACGTCCACAATGATGCACTTGGCCAAAAAGGGCGTATGCGTTTTTTCCTGAATATATTCAGGAAAAAACGCATACGCCCTTTTTGGCCAACCAAGCAAGCTTGCAAAGGAAATCTGCACTACAATGAAGTGTCACTTCCCCTCGGTCAAAAGGGCCATCTGAAAAAAGTGTAAAATCCAGAAAGGCAGGACAGGCCATGGAGAACTGGGAGCCTTGTTATGCTGATGGGCGGGATGTAAATTGCCAACAGACACTTGGGAGAAGTGTATGGTGTTTCCTGAAACATCTAAAAAACAAAGCAACAGAGCCTAGGGCACTTCCACTTATGGTCCTATAGCTTAGGGAAATTAAAATCAAAAAGACACAGCCACCCCAAAGTTTGGGACGCCTCTGTTTACAAGAACCTCGTTTACCGTACAAGTTCAATATCACAGAAAGTGAAAAATGGATAAAGAACTTGTGGTACTTACGTACAATGCAGTATCACTCAGCAATGAAATCTATGTCATCAGGCCCGTAGCAGCATAATGAGTGGATTCAGGTACGATGATTCTACCTGAAATAAGTCACACAGAAAAAGAAACATCATAAGATATCACTAATACACGGAATGTAAACTTGGCTACACAGGAACTGAATTCCAAAACAGAACAGGGTCTCAAATTTAGAAAACCAACTTATGCTTGCTTAAGGGGAAAGGTGAGTTGGGGTGCTGCATAAAACCAGAGATTGAAATGAGCACAGATAAAGTTCCTTAAGCCAAATATGGAATAGACAAGAGCTACTCCTTGCTCAACGAAATGGACTCAACACCCCATATTAAACGCCTAAGAATGTACCTGACTAGTAAGTATCTTAAAACCTATGGATTGCTATGTCTCCAAAAGAGAATCAAGCATGTGTACAGGGGCATAAACGCAGCAGTGATAGGATTGGAGAGGTTCGGTGAGCAAATGAAGACCCTTTGAAGTCATATTGCATGGTACCCATTCCACGGGTTTCAACTACCCAGGTTTAAGGTATTCTTCCTTCAGCTAAAACATGCATGTGGAACCTAGAGTATGATCAACCATGTGATCGGGAGACGTGTTCAAATATGTCTCAGTTTTCGTACCCTGGTTCTCGGGTGCAACATTCCAGACACTTTACTAACACTCTCCCGACTTGGAGAGTCAGTCCCTTTAACCTCCTGTTTGGCCCAGTTTGCAATTTCTGCGGAAGGTGAACAGGAATAGCGAGAACCAATGAGAGACTAGCTGGAGGTGTCTGGACGGGCAAATTTAACTCTCATTTCCCACCAGGAAGAGGAATTAACCAAAGCCTCAGCGTGCCGTGCCGGAACCACATTAGGGCCTGAAGCCATCCTGCGGTGTTGCGGCCAGGTCACAAGAAAGCGAGTTGAAGAAAGGAGCTCAGGGGCACTGTAATGCACAAACCTGCAGAGTTATAAATGACAGCTATCGTCCAAAAATATACTGAAGTAAGGCTGCCAAGAGGACTTGAAAGCGGGGCAGAATTGCAGGAAACCGATTTCAGGAGGTAGACTGGAATTGCATTGAAAGCATAGGAAAAGAGGCAGAGCGTCCACAATGATGCACTTGGCCAAAAAGTGCGTATGCATTTTTTCCTGAATATATTCAGGAAAAAACGCATACGCACTTTTTGGCCAACCAAGCAAGCTTGCAAAGCAAATCTGCACTACAATGAAGTCTCACTTCCCCCCGGTCAAAAGGGCCATCTGAAAAAAGTGTAAAATCCAGAAAGGCAGGACAGGCCATAGAGAACTGGGAGCCTTGTTATGCTGAAGGGCGGGATGTAATTTGCCAACAGTCACTAGGGAGAAGTGTATGGTGTTTCCTGAAACATCTAAAAAACAAAGCAACAGAGCCTAGGGCACTTCCACTTATGGTCCTATAGCTTAGGGAAATTAAAATAAAAAAGACACAGCCACCCCAAAGTTTGGGACGCCTCTGTTTACAAGAACCTCATTTACTGTACAAGTTCAATATCAAAGAAAGTGAAAAATGGATAAAGAACTTGTGGTACTTACGTACAATGCAGTATCACTCAGCAATGAAATCTATGTCATCAGGCCCGTAGCAGCATAATGAGTGGATTCAGGTACGATGATTCTAACTGAAATAAGTCACACAGAAAAAGAAACATCATAAGATATCACTAATACACGGAATGTAAACTTGGCTACACAGGAACTGAATTACAGAACAGAACAGGGTCTCAAATTTAGAAAACCAACTTATGCTTGCTTAAGGGGAAAGGTGAGTTGGGGTGCTGCATAAAACCAGAGATTGAAATGAGCACAGATACAGTTCCTTAAGCTAAATATGGAATAGACAAGAGCTACTCCTTACTCAACGAAATTGGACTCAACACCGCATATTAAAAGCCTAAGAATGTACCTGACTAGTAAGTATCTTAAAACCTATGGATTGCTATGTCTCCGAAAGAGAATCAAGCATGTGTACAGGGGCATAAACGCAGCAGTGATAGGATTGGAGAGGTTCGGTGAGCAAATGAAGACCCTTTGAAGTCATATTGCATGGTGCCCATTCCAAGGGTTTCAACTACCCAGGTTTAAGGTATTCTTCCTTCAGCTAAAACATGCATGTGGAACCTAGAGTATGATCAACCATGTGATCGGGAGACGTGTTCAAATATGTCTCAGTTTTCGTACCCTGGTACTCGGGTGCAACATTCCAGACGCTTTACTAACACTCTCCCGACTTGGAGAGTTAATCCCTTTAACCTCCTGTTTGGCCCAGTTTGCAATTTCTGCGGAAGATGAACAGGAATAAGGAGAACAAATGAGAGACTAGCTGGAGGTGTCTGGACGGGCAAATTTAACTCTCATTTCCCACCAGGAAGAGGAAATAACCAAAGGTTCAGCGTGCCGTGCCGGAACCAGATTAGGGCCTGAAGCCATCGAGCGGTGTTGCGGCCAGCTCACAAGAAAGCGAGTTGAAGAAAGGAGCTCAGGGGCACTGTAATTCACAAACCTGCAGAGTTATAAATGACAGCTATCGTCCAAAAATATACTGAAGTAAGGCTGCCAAGAGGACTTGAAAGCGGGGCAGAATTGCAGGAAACCGATTTCAGGAGGTAGACTGGAATTGCATTGAAAGCATAGGAAAAGAGGCAGAACGTCCACAATGATGCACTTGGCCAAAAAGGGCGTATGCGTTTTTTCCTGAATATATTCAGGAAAAAACGCATACGCCCTTTTTGGCCAACCAAGCAAGTTTGCAAAGGAAATCTGCACTACAATGAAGTCTCACTTCCCCCCGGTCAAAAGGGCCATCTGAAAAAAGTGTAAAATCCAGAAAGGCAGGACAGGCCATGGAGAACTGGGAGCCTTGTTATGCTGATGGGCGGGATGTAAATTGCCAACAGACACTCCGGAGAAGTGTATGGTGTTTGCTGAAATATCTAAAAAACAAAGCAACAGAGCCTAGGGCACTTCCACTTATGGTCCTATAGCTTAGGGAAATTAAAATCAAAAAGGCACAGCCTCCCCAAAGTTTGGGTTGCCTCTGTTGACAAGAATCTCGTTTACAGTACAAGTTCAACATCGCAGAAAGTGAAAAATGGATAAAGAAGTTGTGGTATTTAATTACAAAGCAATATCACTCAGCAATGAAATCTATGTCATCAGGCCCTAAGCAGCAAAATGAGTGGTTTCAGGTATGATGATTCTAACTGAAATAAGTCACACAGAAAAAGAAACATCATAAGATATCAGTAATACACGGAATGTAAACTTGGCTACACAGGAACTGAATTACAGAACAGAACAGGGTCTCAAGTTTAGAAAACCAACTTATGCTTGCTTAAGGGGAAAGGTGAGTTGGGGTGCTGCATAAAACCAGAGATTGAAATGAGCACAGATAAAGTTCCTTAAGCCAAATATGGAATAGACAAGAGCTACACCTTGCTCAACGAAATGGACTCAACACCCCATATTAAACGCCTAAGAATGTACCTGACTAGTAAGTATCTTAAAACCTATGGATTGCTATGTCTCCGAAAGAGAATCAAGCATGTGTACAGGGGCATAAACGCAGCAGTGATAGGATTGGAGAGGTTCGGTGAGCAAATGAAGACCCTTTGAAGTCATATTGCATGGTACCCATTCCACGGGTTTCAACTACCCAGGTTTAAGGTATTCTTCCTTCAGCTACAACATGCATGTGGAACCTAGAGTATGATCAACCGTGTGAACGGGAGACGTGTTCAAATATGTCTCAGTTTTCGTACCCTGGTACTCGGGTGCAACATTCCAGACGCTTTACTAACACTCTCCCGACTTGGAGAGTCAGCGCCTTTAACCTCCTGTTTGGCCCAGTTTGCAATTTCTGCGGAAGATGAACAGGAATAGCGAGAACCAATGAGAGACTAGCTGGAGGTGTCTGGACGGGCAAATTTAACTCTCATTTCCCACCAGGAAGAGGAAATAACCAAAGGCTCAGCGTGCCGTGCCGGAACCAGATTAGGGCCTGAAGCCATGCTGCGGTGTTGCGGCCAGGTCACAAGAAAGCGAGTTGAAGAAAGGAGCTCAGGGGCACTGTAATTCACAAACCTGCAGAGTTATAAATGACAGCTATCGTCCAAAAATATACCGAAGTAAGGCTGCCAAGAGGACTTGAAAGCGGGGCAGAATTGCAGGAAACCGATTTCAGGAGGTAGACTGGAATTGCATTGAAAGCATAGGAAAAGAGACAGAACGTCCACAATGATGCACTTGGCCAAAAAGGGCGTATGCGGTTTTTCCTGAATATATTCAGGAAAAAACGCATACGCCCTTTTTGGCCAACCAAGCAAGCTTGCAAAGGAAATCTGCACTACAATGAAGTCTCACTTCCCCCCGGTCAAAAGGGCCATCTGAAAAAAGTGTAAAATCCAGAAAGGCAGGACAGGCCATGGAGAACTGGGAGCCTTGTTATGCTGATGGGCGGTATGTAAATTGCCAACAGACACTCGGGAGAAGTGTATGGTGTTTCCTGAAACATGTAAAAAACAAAGCAACAGAGCCTAGGGCACTTCCACTTATGGTCCTATAGCTTAGGGAAATTAAAATCAAAAAGACACAGCCACCCCAAAGTTTGGGACGCCTCTGTTTACAAGAACCTCGTTTACCGTACAAGTTCAACATCACAGAAAGTGAAAAATGGATAAAGAACTTGTGGTACTTACGTACAATGCAGTATCAC
The DNA here is from genome assembly GCF_039906515.1 of Pseudorca crassidens. Classification (NCBI taxonomy): domain Eukaryota; kingdom Metazoa; phylum Chordata; class Mammalia; order Artiodactyla; family Delphinidae; genus Pseudorca; species Pseudorca crassidens. Next base: position 568,559 of record NW_027136348.1, read on the forward strand.
TCAGCAATGAAATCTATGTCATCAGCCTCGTAGCAGAATAATGAGTGGATTCAGGTATGATGATTCTAACTGAAATAAGTCACACAGAAAAAGAAACATCATAACATATCACTAATACAGGGAATGTAAACTTGGCTACACAGGAACTGAATTCCAAAACAAAACAGGGTCTCAAATTTAGAAAACCTACTTATGCTTGCTTAAGGGGAAAGGTGAGTTGGGGTGCTGCATAAAACCAGAGATTGAAATGAGCACAGATAAAGTTCCTTAAGCCAAATATGGAATAGACAAGAGCTACTCCTTGCTCAACGAAATGGACTCAACACCCCATATTAAACGCCTAAGAATGTACCTGACTAGTAAGTATCTTAAAACCTATGGATTGCTATGTCTCCAAAAGAGAATCAAGCGTGTGTACAGGGGCATAAACGCAGCAGTGATAGGATTGGAGAGGTTCGGTGAGCAAATGAAGACCCTTTGAAGTCATATTGCATGGTACCCATTCCACGGGTTTCAACTACCCAGGTTTAAGGTATTCTTCCTTCAGCTAAAACATGCATGTGGAACCTAGAGTATGATCAACCGTGTGATCGGGAGACGTGTTCAAATATGTCTCAGTTTAAGTACCCTGGTACTCGGGTGCAACATTCCAGATGCTTTACTAACACTCTCCCGACTTGGAGAGTCAGTCCCTTTAACCTCCTGTTTGGCCCAGTTTGCAATTTCTGCGGAAGATGAACAGGAATAGCGAGAACCAATGAGAGACTAGCTGGAGGTGTCTGGACGGGCAAATTTAACTCTCATTTCCCACCAGGAAGAGGAATTAACCAAAGGCTCAGCGTGCCGTGCCGGAACCAGATTAGGGCCTGAAGCCATCCTGTGGTGTTGCGGCCTGGTCACAAGAAAGCGAGTTGAAGAAAGGAGCTCAGGAGCACTGTAATTCACAAACCTGCAGAGATATAAATGACAGCTATCGTCCAAAAATATACTGAAGTAAGGCTGCCAAGAGGACTTGAAAGCAGGGCAGAATTGCAGGAAACCGATTTCAGGAGGTAGACTGGAATTGCATTGAAAGCATAGGAAAAGAGGCAGAACGTCCACAATGATGCACTTGGCCAAAAAGGGCGTATGCGTTTTTTCCTGAATATATTCAGGAAAAAACGCATACGCCCTTTTTGGCCAACCAAGCAAGCTTGCAAAGGAAATCTACACTACAATGAAGTCTCACTTCCCCCCGGTCCAAAGGGCCATCTGAAAAAAGTGTAAAATCCAGAAAGGCAGGACAGGCCATGGAGAACTGGGAGCCTTGTTATGCTGATGGGAGGGATGTAAATTGCCAACAGACACTCGGGAGAAGTGTATGGTGCTTCCTGAAACATCTAAAAAACAAAGCAACAGAGCCTAGGGCACTTCCACTTATGGTCCTATAGCTTAGGGAAATTAAAATCAAAAAGACACAGCCACCCCAAAGTTTGGGACTGCTCTGTTTACAAGAACCTCGTTTACAGTACAAGTTCAACATCACAGAAAGTGAAAAATGGATAAAGAAGTTGTGGTATTTACTTATAAAGCAATATCACTCAGCAAAGAAATCTATGTCATCAGGCCCTTAGCAGCACAATGAGTGGATTCAGGTATGATGATTCTAACTGAAATAAGTCACACAGAAAAAGAAACATCATAAGATATCAGTAATACACGGAATGTAAACTTGGCTACACAGGAACTGAATTCCAAAACAGAACAGGGTCCCAAATTTAGAAAACCAACTTATGCTTGCTTAAGGGGAAAGGTGAGTTGGGGTGCTGCATAAAACCAGAGATTGAAATGAGCACAGATAAAGTTCCTTAAGCCAAATATGGAATAGACAAGAGCTACTCCTTGCTCAACGAAATGGACTCAACACCCCATATTAAACGCCTAAGAATGTACCTGACTAGTAAGTATCTTAAAACCTATGGATTGCTATGTCTCCAAAAGAGAATCAAGCATGTGTACAGGGGCATAAACGCAGCAGTGATAGGATTGGAGAGGTTCGGTGAGCAAATGAAGACCCTTTGAAGTCATATTGCATGGTACCCATTCCACGGGTCTCAACTCTCCAGGTTTAAGGTATTCTTCCTTCAGCTAAAACATGCATGTGGAACCCAGAGTATGATCAACCGTGTGAACGGGAGACGTGTTCAAATATGTCTCAGTTTTCCTCCCCTGGTACTCGGGTGCAACATTCCAGACGCTTTACTAACACTCTCCCCACTTGGAGAGTCAGCGCCTTTAACCTCCTGTTTGGCCCAGTTTGCAATTTCTGCGGAAGATGAACAGGAATAGGGAGAACCAATGAGAGACTAGCTGGAGGTGTCTGGACGGGCAAATTTAACTCTCATTTCCCACCAGGAAGAGGAAATAACCAAAGGCTCAGCGTGCCGTGCCAGAACCAGATTAGGGCCTGAAGCCATCCTGCAGTGTTGCGGCCAGCTCAAAAGAAAGCGAGTTGAAGAAAGGCGCTCAGGGGCACTGTAATTCACAAACCTGCAGAGTTATAAATGACAGCTATCGTCCAAAAATATACTGAAGTAAGGCTGCCAAGAGGACTTGAAAGCGGGGCAGAATTGCAGGAAACCGATTTCAGGAGGTAGACTGGAATTGCATTGAAAGCATAGGAAAAGAGGCAGAACGTCCACAATGATGCACTTGGCCAAAAAGGGCGTATGCGTTTTTTCCTGAATATATTCAGGAAAAAACGCATACGCCCTTTTTGGCCAACCAAGCAAGCTTGCAAAGGAAATCTGCACTACAATGAAGTCTCACTTCCCCCCGGTCAAAAGTGCCATCTGAAAAAAGTGTAAAATCCAGAAAGTCAGGACAGGCCATGGAGAACTGGGAGCCTTGTTATGCTTATGGGCGGGATGTAAATTGCCAACAGACACTCGGGAGAAGTGTATGGTGTTTCCTGAAACATCTAAAAAACAAAGCAACAGAGCCTAGGGCACTTCCACTTATGGTCCTATAGCTTAGGGAAATTAAAATCAAAAAGACACAGCCACCCCAAAGTTTGGGATGGCTCTGTTTACAAGAACTTCGTTTATCGTACAAGTTCAACATCACAGAAAGTGAAAAATGGATAAAGAAGTTGTGGTATTTACTTACAAAGCAATATCACTCAGCAATGAAATCTATGTCATCAGGCCCTTAGCAGCACAATGAGTGGATTCAGGTATGATGATTCTAACTGAAATAAGTCACACAGAAAAAGAAACATCATAAGATATCAGTAATACACGGAATGTAAACTTGGCTACACAGGAACTGAATTACAGAACAGAACAGGGTCTCAAATTTAGAAAACCAACTTATGCTTGCTTAAGGGGAAAGGTGAGTTGGGGTGCTGCATAAAACCAGAGATTGAAATGAGCACAGATAAAGTTCCTTAAGCCAAATATGGAATAGACAAGAGCTACTCCTTGCTCAACGAAATGGACTCAACACCGCATATTAAACACCTAAGAATGTACCTGACTAGTAAGTATCTTAAAACCTATGGATTGCTATGTCGCCAAAAGAGAATCAAGCATGTGTACAGGGGCATAAACGCAGCAGTGATAGGATTGGAGAGGTTCGGTGAGCAAATGAAGACCCTTTGAAGTCATATTGCATGGTACCCATTCCACGGGTTTCAACTACCCAGGTTTAAGGTATTCTTCCTTCAGCTAAAACATGCATGTGGAACCTAGAGTATGATCAACCATGTGATCGGGAGACGTGTTCAAATATGTCTCAGTTTTCGTACCCTGGTTCTCGGGTGCAACATTCCAGACACTTTACTAACACTCTCCCGACTTGGAGAGTCAGTCCCTTTAACCTCCTGTTTGGCCCAGTTTGCAATTTCTGCGGAAGGTGAACAAGAATAGCGAGAACCAATGAGAGACTAGCTGGAGGTGTCTGGACGGGCAAATTTAACTCTCATTTCCCACCAGGAAGAGGAATTAACCAAAGCCTCAGCGTGCCGTGCCGGAACCACATTAGGGCCTGAAGCCATCCTGTGGTGTTGCGGCCAAGTCACAAGAAAGCGAGTTGAAGAAAGAAGCTCAGGGGCACTGTAATGCACAAACCTGCAGAGTTATAAATGACAGCTATCGTCCAAAAATATACTGAAGTAAGGCTGTCAAGAGGACTTGAAAGCGGGGCAGAATTGCAGGAAACCGATTTCAGGAGGTAAACTGGAATTGCATTGAAAGCATAGGAAAAGAGGCAGAGCGTCCACAATGATGCACTTGGCCAAAAAGTGCGTATGCATTTTTTCCTGAATATATTCAGGAAAAAACGCATACGCACTTTTTGGCCAACCAAGCAAGCTTGCAAAGCAAATCTGCACTACAATGAAGTCTCACTTCCCCCCGGTCAAAAGGGCCATCTGAAAAAAGTGTAAAATCCAGAAAGGCAGGACAGGCCATAGAGAACTGGGAGCCTTGTTATGCTGAAGGGCGGGATGTAAATTGCCAACAGTCACTAGGGAGAAGTGTATGGTGTTTCCTGAAACATCTAAAAAACAAAGCAACAGAGCCTAGGGCACTTCCACTTATGGTCCTATAGCTTAGGGAAATTAAAATCAAAAAGACACAGCCACCCCAAAGGTTGGAATGGCTCTGTTTACAAGAACCTCATTTACTGTACAAGTTCAGTATCACAGAAAGTGAAAAATGGATAAAGAACTTGTGGTACTTACGTACAATGCAGTATCACTCAGCAATGAAATCTATGTCATCAGGCCCGTAGCAGCATAATGAGTGGATTCAGGTACGATGATTCTAACTGAAATAAGTCACACAGAAAAAGAAACATCATAAGATATCACTAATACACGGAATGTAAACTTGGCTACACAGGAACTGAATTACAGAACAGAACAGGGTCTCAAATTTAGAAAACCAACTTATGCTTGCTTAAGGGGAAAGGTGAGTTGGGGTGCTGCATAAAACCAGAGATTGAAATGAGCACAGATAAAGTTCCTTAAGCTAAATATGGAATAGACAAGAGCTACTCCTTACTCAACGAAATTGGACTCAACACCGCATATTAAAAGCCTAAGAATGTACCTGACTAGTAAGTATCTTAAAACCTATGGATTGCTATGTCTCCGAAAGAGAATCAAGCATGTGTACAGGGGCATAAACGCAGCAGTGATAGGATTGGAGAGGTTCGGTGAGCAAATGAAGACCCTTTGAAGTCATATTGCATGGTACCCTTTCCAAGGGTTTCAACTACCCAGGTTTAAGGTATTCTTCCTTCAGCTAAAACATGCATGTGGAACCTAGAGTATGATCAACCATGTGATCGGGAGACGTGTTCAAATATGTCTCAGTTTTCGTACCCTGGTACTCGGGTGCAACATTCCAGACGCTTTACTAACACTCTCCCGACTTGGAGAGTCAGTCCCTTTAACCTCCTGTTTGGCCCAGTTTGCAATTTCTGCGGAAGATGAACAGGAATAAGGAGAACCAATGAGAGACTAGCTGGAGGTGTCTGGACGGGCAAATTTAACTCTCATTTCCCCCCAGGAAGAGGAAATAACCAAAGGCTCAGCGTGCCGTGCCAGAACCAGATTAGGGCCTGAAGCCATCCTGCGGTGTTGCGGCCAGCTCACAAGAAAGCGAGTTGAAGAAAGGAGCTCAGGGGCACTGTAATTCACAAACCTGCAGAGTTATAAATGACAGCTATCGTCCAAAAATATACTGAAGTAAGGCTGCCAAGAGGACTTGAAAGCGGGGCAGAATTGCAGGAAACCGATTTCAGGAGGTAGACTGGAATTGCATTGAAAGCATAGGAAAAGAGGCAGAACGTCCACAATGATGCACTTGGCCAAAAAGGGCGTATGTGTTTTTTTCTGAATATATTCAGGAAAAAACGCATACGCACTTTTTGGCCAACCAAGCAAGCTTGCAAAGGAAATCTGCACTACAATGAAGTCTCACTTCCCCCCGGTCAAAAGGGCCATCTGAAAAAGTGTAAAATGCAGAAAGGCAGGACAGGCCATGGAGAACTGGGAGCCTTGTTATGCTGATGGGCGGGATGTAAATTGCCAACAGACACTCGGGAGAAGTGTATGGTGTTTCCTGAAACATCTAAAAAACAAAGCAACAGAGCCTAGGGCACTTCCACTTATGGTCCTATAGCTTAGGGAAATTAAAATCAAAAAGGCACAGCCACCCCAAAGTTTGGGTTGCCTCTGTTGACAAGAACCTCGTTTACAGTACAAGTTCAACATCGCAGAAAGTGAAAAATAGATAAAGAAGTTGTGGTATTTACTTACAAAGCAATATCACTCAGCAATGAAATCTATGTCATCAGGCCCTAAGCAGCAAAATGAGTGGTTTCAGGTATGATGATTCTAACTGAAATAAGTCACACAGAAAAAGAAACATCATAAGATATCAGTAATACACGGAATGTAAACTTGGCTACACAGGAACTGAATTACAGAACAGAACAGGGTCTCAAATTTAGAAAACCAACTTATGCTTGCTTAAGGGGAAAGGTGAGTTGGGGTGCTGCATAAAACCAGAGATTGAAATGAGCACAGATAAAGTTCCTTAAGCCAAATATGGAATAGACAAGAGCTACACCTTGCTCAACGAAATGGATTCAACACCGCATATTAAACGCCTAAGAATGTACCTGACTAGTAAGTATCTTAAAACCTATGGATTGCTATGTCTCCGAAAGAGAATCAAGCATGTGTACAGGGGCATAAACGCAGCAGTGATAGGATTGGAGAGGTTCGGTGAGCAAATGAAGCCCCTTTGAAGTCATATTGCATGGTACCCATTCCACGGGTTTCAACTACCCAGGTTTAAGGTATTCTTCCTTCAGCTAAAACATGCATGTGGAACCTAGAGTATGATCAACCGTGTGAACGGGAGACGTGTTCAAATATGTCTCAGTTTTCGTACCCTGGTACTCGGGTGCAACATTCCAGACGCTTTACTAACACTCTCCCGACTTGGAGAGTCAGCGCCTTTAACCTCCTGTTTGGCCCAGTTTGCAATTTCTGCGGAAGATGAACAGGAATAGCGAGAACCAATGAGAGACTAGCTGGAGGTGTCTGGACGGGCAAATTTAACTCTCATTACCCACCAGGAAGAGGAAATAACCAAAGGCTCAGCGTGCCGTGCCGGAACCAGATTAGGGCCTGAAGCCATGCTGCGGTGTTGCGGCCAGGTCACAAGAAAGCGAGTTGAAGAAAGGAGCTCAGGGGCACTGTAATTCACAAACCTGCAGAGTTATAAATGACAGCTATCGTCCAAAAATATACTGAAGTAAGGCTGCCAAGAGGACTTGAAAGCGGGGCAGAATTGCAGGAAACCGATTTCAGGAGGTAGACTGGAATTGCATTGAAAGCATAGGAAAAGAGACAGAACGTCCACAATGATGCACTTGGCCAAAAAGGGCGTATGCGGTTTTTCCTGAATATATTCAGGAAAAAACGCATACGCCCTTTTTGGCCAACCAAGCAAGCTTGCAAAGGAAATCTGCACTACAATGAAGTCTCACTTCCCCCCAGTCAAAAGGGCCATCTGAAAAAAGTGTAAAATCCAGAAAGGCAGGACAGGCCATGGAGAACTGGGAGCCTTGTTATGCTGATGGGCGGGATGTAAATTGCCAACAGACACTCGGGAGAAGTGTATGGTGTTTCCTGAAACATCTAAAAAACAAAGCAACAGAGCCTAGGGCACTTCCACTTATGGTCCTATAGCTTAGGGAAATTAAAATCAAAAAGGCACAGCCACCTCAAAGTTTGGGTTGCCTCTGTTGACAAGAACCTCGTTTATAGTACAAGTTCAACATCGCAGAAAGTGAAAAATAGATAAAGAAGTTGTGGTATTTACTTACAAAGCAATATCACTCAGCAATGAAATCTATGTCATCAGGCCCTAAGCAGCAAAATGAGTGGTTTCAGGTATGATGATTCTAACTGAAATAAGTCACACAGAAAAAGAAACATCATAAGATATCAGTAATACACGGAATGTAAACTTGGCTACACAGGAACTGAATTACAGAACAGAACAGGGTCTCAAATTTAGAAAACCAACTTATGCTTGCTTAAGGGGAAAGGTGAGTTGGGGTGCTGCATAAAACCAGAGATTGAAATGAGCACAGATAAAGTTCCTTAAGCCAAATATGGAATAGACAAGAGCTACACCTTGCTCAACGAAATGGACTCAACACCGCATATTAAACGCCTAAGAATGTACCTGACTAGTAAGTATCTTAAAACCTATGGATTGCTATGTCTCCGAAAGAGAATCAAGCATGTGTACAGGGGCATAAACGCAGCAGTGATAGGATTGGAGAGGTTCGGTGAGCAAATGAAGCCCCTTTGAAGTCATATTGCATGGTACCCATTCCACGGGTTTCAACTACCCAGGTTTAAGGTATTCTTCCTTCAGCTACAACATGCATGTGGAACCTAGAGTATGATCAACCGTGTGAACGGGAGACGTGTTCAAATATGTCTCAGTTTTCGTACCCTGGTACTCGGGTGCAACATTCCAGACGCTTTACTAACACTCTCCCGACTTGGAGAGTCAGCGCCTTTAACCTCCTGTTTGGCCCAGTTTGCAATTTCTGCGGAAGATGAACAGGAATAGCGAGAACCAATGAGAGACTAGCTGGAGGTGTCTGGACGGGCAAATTTAACTCTCATTTCCCACCAGGAAGAGGAAATAACCAAAGGCTCAGCGTGCCGTGCCGGAACCAGATTAGGGCCTGAAGCCATGCTGCGGTGTTGCGGCCAGGTCACAAGAAAGCGAGTTGAAGAAAGGAGCTCAGGGGCACTGTAATTCACAAACCTGCAGAGTTATAAATGACAGCTATCGTCCAAAAATATACTGAAGTAAGGCTGCCAAGAGGACTTGAAAGCGGGGCAGAATTGCAGGAAACCGATTTCAGGAGGTAGACTGGAATTGCATTGAAAGCATAGGAAAAGAGACAGAACGTCCACAATGATGCACTTGGCCAAAAAGGGCGTATGCGGTTTTTCCTGAATATATTCAGGAAAAAACGCATACGCCCTTTTTGGCCAACCAAGCAAGCTTGCAAAGGAAATCTGCACTACAATGAAGTCTCACTTCCCCCCAGTCAAAAGGGCCATCTGAAAAAAGTGTAAAATCCAGAAAGGCAGGACAGGCCATGGAGAACTGGGAGCCTTGTTATGCTTATGGGCGGGATGTAAATTGCCAACAGACACTCGGGAGAAGTGTATGGTGTTTCCTGAAATATCTAAAAAACAAAGCAACAGAGCCTAGGGCACTTCCACTTATGGTCCTATAGCTTAGGGAAATTAAAATCAAAAAGACACAGCCACCCCAAAGTTTGGGACGCCTCTGTTTACAAGAACCTCGTTTACCGTACAAGTTCAATATCACAGAAAGTGAAAAATGGATAAAGAACTTGTGGTACTTACGTACAATGCAGTATCACTCAGCAATGAAATCTATGTCATCAGGCCCGTAGCAGCATAATGAGTGGATTCAGGTACGATGATTCTACCTGAAATAAGTCACACAGAAAAAGAAACATCATAAGATATCACTAATACACGGAATGTAAACTTGGCTACACAGGAACTGAATTCCAAAACAGAACAGGGTCTCAAATTTAGAAAACCAACTTATGCTTGCTTAAGGGGAAAGGTGAGTTGGGGTGCTGCATAAAACCAGAGATTGAAATGAGCACAGATAAAGTTCCTTAAGCCAAATATGGAATAGACAAGAGCTACTCCTTGCTCAACGAAATGGACTCAACACCCCATATTAAACGCCTAAGAATGTACCTGACTAGTAAGTATCTTAAAACCTATGGATTGCTATGTCTCCGAAAGCGAATCAAGCATGTGTACAGGGGCATAAACGCAGCAGTGATAGGATTGGAGAGGTTCGGTGAGCAAATGAAGACCCTTTGAAGTCATATTGCATGGTACCCATTCCACGGGTTTCAACTACCCAGGTTTAAGGTATTCTTCCTTCAGCTAAAACATGCATGTGGAACCTAGAGTATGATCAACCATGTGATCGGGAGACGTGTTCAAATATGTCTCAGTTTTCGTACCCTGGTACTCGGGTGCAACATTCCAGACGGTTTACTAACACTCTCCCCACTTGGAGAGTCAGCGCCTTTAACCTCCTGTTTGGCCCAGTTTGCAATTTCTGCGGAAGATGAACAGGAATAGCGAGAACCAATGAGAGACTAGCTGGAGGTGTCTGGACGGGCAAATTTAACTCTCATTTCCCACCAGGAAGAGGAATTAACCAAAGGCTCAGCGTGCCGTGCCGGAACCAGATTAGGGCCTGAGGCCATCCTGTGGTGTTGCGGCCTGGTCACAAGAAAGCGAGTTGAAGAAAGGAGCTCAGGAGCACTGTAATTCACAAACCTGCAGAGTTATAAATGACAGCTATCATCCAAAAATATACTGAAGTAAGGCTGCCAAGAGGACTTGAAAGCGGGGCAGAATTGCAGGAAACCGATTTCAGGAGGTAGACTGGAATTGCATTGAAAGCATAGGAAAAGAGGCAGAACGTCCACAATGATGCACTTGGCCAAAAAGGGCGTATGCGTTTTTTCCTGAATATATTCAGGAAAAAACGCATACGCCCTTTTTGGCCAACCAAGCAAGCTTGCAAAGGAAATCTGCACTACGATGAAGTCTCACTTCCCCCCGGTCAAAAGGGCCATCTGAAAAAAGTGTAAAATCCAGAAAGGCAGGACAGGCCATGGAGAACTGGGAGCCTTGTTATGCTGATGGGCGGGATGTACATTGCCAACAGACACTTGGGAGAAGTTTATGGTGTTTCCTGAAACATCTAAAAAACAAAGCAACAGAGCCTAGGGCACTTCCACTTATGGTCCTATAGCTTAGGGAAATTAAAATCAAAAAGACACAGCCACCCCATAGTTTGGGACGGCTCGCTTTACAAGAACCTCGTTTACAGTACAAGTTCAACATTGCAGAAAGTGAAAAATGGATAAAGAAGTTGTGGTATTTACTTACAAAGCAATATCACTCAGCAATGAAATCTATGTCATCAGGCCCTTAGCAGCACAATGAGTGGATTCAGGTATGATGATTCTAACTGAAATAAGTCACACAGAAAAAGAAACATCATAAGATATCAGTAATACACGGAATGTAAACTTGGCTACACAGGAACTGAATTACAGAACAGAACAGGGTCTCAAATTTAGAAAACCAACTTATGCTTGCTTAAGGGGAAAGGTGAGTTGGGGTGCTGCATAAAACCAGAGATTGAAATGAGCACAGATAAAGTTCCTTAAGCCAAATATGGAATAGACAAGAGCTACTCCTTGCTCAACGAAATGGACTCAACACCCCATATTAAACGCCTAAGAATGTACCTGACTAGTAAGTATCTTAAAACCTATGGATTGCTATGTCTCCAAAAGAGAATCAAGCGTGTGTACAGGGGCATAAACGCAGCAGTGATAGGATTGGAGAGGTTCGGTGAGCAAATGAAGACCCTTTGAAGTCATATTGCATGGTACCCATTCCACGGGTCTCAACTCTCCAGGTTTAAGGTATTCTTCCTTCAGCTAAAACATGCATGTGGAACCCAGAGTATGATCAACCGTGTGAACGGGAGACGTGTTCAAATATGTCTCAGTTTTCCTCCCCTGGTACTCGGGTGCAACATTCCAGACGCTTTACTAACACTCTCCCCACTTGGAGAGTCAGCGCCTTTAACCTCCTGTTTGGCCCAGTTTGCAATTTCTGCGGAAGATGAACAGGAATAGGGAGAACCAATGAGAGACTAGCTGGAGGTGTCTGGACGGGCAAATTTAACTCTCATTTCCCACCAGGAAGAGGAAATAACCAAAGGCTCAGCGTGCCGTGCCGGAACCAGATTAGGGCCTGAAGCCATCCTGCAGTGTTGCGGCCAGGTCACAAGAAAGCGAGTTGAAGAAAGGAGCTCAGGGGCACTGTAATTCACAAACCTGCAGAGTTATAAATGACAGCTATCGTCCAAAAATATACTGAAGTAAGGCTGCCAAGAGGACTTGAAAGCGGGGCAGAATTGCAGGAAACCGATTTCAGGAGGTAGACTGGAATTGCATTGAAAGCATAGGAAAAGAGGCAGAACGTCCACAATGATGCACTTGGCCAAAAAGGGCGTATGCGTTTTTTCCTGAATATATTCAGGAAAAAACGCATATGCCCTTTTTGGCCAACCAAGCAAGCTTGCAAAGGAAATCTGCACTACAATGAAGTCTCACTTCCCCCCGGTCAAAAGGGCCATCTGAAAAAAGTGTAAAATCCAGAAAGGCAGGACAGGCCATGGAGAACTGGGAGCCTTGTTATGCTTATGGGCGGGATGTAAATTGCCAACAGACACTCGGGAGAAGTGTATGGTGTTTCCTGAAATATCTAAAAAACAAAGCAACAGAGCCTAGGGCACTTCCACTTATGGTCCTATAGCTTAGGGAAATTAAAATCAAAAAGACACAGCCACCCCAAAGTTTGGGACGCCTCTGTTTACAAGAACCTCGTTTACCGTACAAGTTCAATATCACAGAAAGTGAAAAATGGATAAAGATCTTGTGGTACTTACGTACAATGCAGTATCACTCAGCAATAAAATCTATGTCATCAGGCCCGTAGCAGCATAATGAGTGGATTCAGGTACGATGATTCTACCTGAAATAAGTCACACAGAAAAAGAAACATCATAAGATATCACTAATACACGGAATGTAAACTTGGCTACACAGGAACTGAATTCCAAAACAGAACAGGGTCTTAAATTTAGAAAACCAACTTATGCTTGCTTAAGGGGAAAGGTGAGTTGGGGTGCTGCATAAAACCAGAGATTGAAATGAGCACAGATAAAGTTCCTTAAGCCAAATATGGAAAAGTCAAGAGCTACTCCTTGCTCAACGAAATGGACTCAACACCCCATATTAAACGCCTAAGAATGTACCTGACTAGTAAGTATCTTAAAACCTATGGATTGCTATGTCTCCGAAAGAGAATCAAGCATGTGTACAGGGGCATAAACGCAGCAGTGATAGGATTGGAGAGGTTCGGTGAGCAAATGAAGACCCTTTGAAGTCATATTGCATGGTACCCATTCCACGGGTTTCAACTACCCAGGTTTAAGGTATTCTTCCTTCAGCTAAAACATGCAAGTGGAACCTAGAGTATGATCAACCATGTGATCGTGAGACGTGTTCAAATATGTCTCAGTTTTCGTACCCTGGTACTCGGGTGCAACATTCCAGACGGTTTACTAACACTCTCCCCACTTCAAGAGTCAGTCCCTTTAACCTCCTGTTTGGCCCAGTTTGCAATTCCTGCGGAAGATGAACAGGAATAGCGAAAACCAATGAGAGACTAGCTGGAGGTGTCTGGACGGGCAAATTTAACTCTCATTTCCCACCAGGAAGAGGAATTAACCAAAGGCTCAGCGTGCCGTGCCGGAACCAGATTAGGGCCTGAAGCCTTCCTGCAGTGTTGCGGCCAGCTCAAAAGAAAGCGAGTTGAAGAAAGGAGCTCAGGGGCACCGTAATTCACAAACCTGCAGAGTTATAAATGACAGCTATCGTCCAAAAATATACTGAAGTAAGGCTGCCAAGAGGACTTGAAAGCGGGGCAGAATTGCAGGAAACCGATTTCAGGAGGTAGACTGGAATTGCATTGAAAGCATAGGAAAAGAGGCAGAACGTCCACAATGATGCACTTGGCCAAAAAGGGCGTATGCGTTTTTTCCTGAATATATTCAGGAAAAAACGCATACGCCCTTTTTGGCCAACCAAGCAAGCTTGCAAAGGAAATCTGCACTACAATGAAGTCTCACTTCCCCCCGGTCAAAAGGGCCATCTGAAAAAAGTGTAAAATCCAGAAAGGCAGGACAGGCCATGGAGAACTGGGAGCCTTGTTATGCTGATGGGAGGGATGTAAATTGCCAACAGACACTCGGGAGAAGTGTATGGTGCTTCCTGAAACATCTAAAAAACAAAGCAACAGAGCCTAGGGCACTTCCACTTATGGTCCTATAGATTAGGGAAATTAAAATCAAAAAGACACAGCCACCCCAAAGTTTGGGACGCCTCTGTTTACAAGAACCTCGTTTACTGTACAAGTTCAATATCACAGAAAGTGAAAAATGGATAAAGAACTTGTGGTACTTACGTACAATGCAGTATCACTCAGCAATGAAATCTATGTCATCAGGCCCGTAGCAGCATAATGAGTGGATTCAGGTACGATGATTCTAACTGAAATAAGTCACACAGAAAAAGAAACATCATAAGATGTCACTAATACACGGAATGTAAACTTGGCTACACAGGAACTGAATTACAGAACAGAACAGGGTCTCAAATTTAGAAAACCAACTTATGCTTGCTTAAGGGTAAAAGTGAGTTGGGGTGCTGCATAAAACCAGAGATTGAAATGAGCACAGATAAAGTAACTTAAGCCAAATATGGAATAGACAAGAGCTAATCCTTGCTCAACGAAATGGACTCAACACCGCATATTAAACGCCTAAGAATGTACCTGACTAGTAAGTATCTTAAAACCTATGGATTGCTATGTCTCTGAAAGAGAATCAAGCATGTGTACAGGGGCATAAACGCAGCAGTGATAGGATTGGAGAGGTTCGGTGAGCAAATGAAGACCCTTTGAAGTCATATTGCATGGTACCCATTCCACGGGTCTCAACACTCCAGGTTTAAAGTATTCTTCCTTCAGCTAAAACATGCATGTGGAACCCAGAGTATGATCAACCATGTGATCGTGAGACGTGTTCAAATATGTCTCAGTTTTCGTACACTGGTACTCGGGTGCAACATTCCAGACGCTTTACTAACACTCTCCCGACTTGGAGAGTCAGTCCCTTTAACCTCCTGTTTGGCCCAGTTTGCAATTTCTGCGGAAGATGAACAGGAATAGCGAGAACCAATGAGAGACTAGCTGGAGGTGTCTGGACGGGCAAATTTAACTCTCATTTCCCACCAGGAAGAGGAATTAACCAAAGGCTCAGCGTGCCGTGCCGGAACCAGATTAGGGCCTGAAGCCATCCTGTGGTGTTGCGGCCAGCTCAAAAGAAAGCGAGTTGAAGAAAGGAGCTCAGGGACACTGTAATTCACAAACCTGCAGAGTTATAAATGACAGCTATCGTCCAAAAATATACTGAAGTAAGGCTGCCAAGAGGACTTGAAAGCGGGGCAGAATTGCAGGAAACCGATTTCAGGAGGTAGACTGGAATTGCATTGAAAGCATAGGAAAAGAGGCAGAACGTCCACAATGATGCACTTGGCCAAAAAGGGCGTATGCGTTTTTTCCTGAATATATTCAGGAAAAAACGCATACGCCCTTTTTGGCCAACCAAGCAAGCTTGCAAAGGAAATCTGCACTACGATGAAGTCTCACTTCCCCCCGGTCAAAAGGGCCATCTGAAAAAAGTGTAAAATCCAGAAAGGCAGGACAGGCCATGGAGAACTGGGAGCCTTGTTATGCTGATGGGCGGGATGTAAATTGCCAACAGACACTTGGGAGAAGTTTATGGTGTTTCCTGAAACATCTAAAAAACAAAGCAACAGAGCCTAGGGCACTTCCACTTATGGTCCTATAGCTTAGGGAAATTAAAATCAAAAAGACACAGCCACCCCATAGTTTGGGACGGCTCGGTTTACAAGAACCTCGTTTACAGTACAAGTTCAACATCGCAGAAAGTGAAAAATGGATAAAGAAGTTGTGGTATTTACTTACAAAGCAATATCACTCAGCAATGAAATCTATGTCATCAGGCCCTTAGCAGCACAATGAGTGGATTCAGGTATGATGATTCTAACTGAAATAAGTCACACAGAAAAAGAAACATCATAAGATATCAGTAATACACGGAATGTAAACTTGGCTACACAGGAACTGAATTACAGAACAGAACAGGGTCTCAAATTTAGAAAACCAACTTATGCTTGCTTAAGGGGAAAGGTGAGTTGGGGTGCTGCATAAAACCAGAGATTGAAATGAGCACAGATAAAGTTCCTTAAGCCAAATATGGAATAGACAAGAGCTACTCCTTGCTCAACGAAATGGACTCAACACCCCATATTAAACGCCTAAGAATGTACCTGACTAGTAAGTATCTTAAAACCTATGGATTGCTATGTCTCCAAAAGAGAATCAAGCGTGTGTACACGGGCATAAACTCAGCAGTGATAGGATTGGAGAGGTTCGGTGAGCAAATGAAGACCCTTTGAAGTCATATTGCATGGTACCCATTCCACGGGTCTCATCTCTCCAGGTTTAAGGTATTCTTCCTTCAGCTAAAACATGCATGTGGAACCCAGAGTATGATCAACCGTGTGAACGGGAGACGTGTTCAAATATGTCTCAGTTTTCCTCCCCTGGTACTCGGGTGCAACATTCCAGACGCTTTACTAACACTCTCCCCACTTGGAGAGTCAGCGCCTTTAACCTCCTGTTTGGCCCAGTTTGCAATTTCTGCGGAAGATGAACAGGAATAGGGAGAACCAATGAGAGACTAGCTGGAGGTGTCTGGACGGGCAAATTTAACTCTCATTTCCCACCAGGAAGAGGAAATAACCAAAGGCTCAGCGTGCCGTGCCGGAACCAGATTAGGGCCTGAAGCCATCCTGCAGTGTTGCGGCCAGCTCAAAAGAAAGCGAGTTGAAGAAAGGAGCTCAGGGGCACTGTAATTCACAAACCTGCAGAGTTATAAATGACAGCTATCGTCCAAAAATATACTGAAGTAAGGCTGCCAAGAGGACTTGAAAGCGGGGCAGAATTGCAGAAAACCGATTTCAGGAGGTAGACTGGAATTGCATTGAAAGCATAGGAAAAGAGGCAGAACGTCCACAATGATGCACTTGGCCAAAAAGGGCGTATGCGTTTTTTCCTGAATATATTCAGGAAAAAACGCATACGCCCTTTTTGGCCAACCAAGCAAGCTTGCAAAGGAAATCTGCACTACAATGAAGTCTCACTTCCCCCCGGTCAAAAGGGCCATCTGAAAAAAGTGTAAAATCCAGAAAGGCAGGACAGGCCATGGAGAACTGGGAGCCTTGTTATGCTGATGGGCGGGATGTAAATTGCCAACAGACACTCGGGAGAAGTGTATGGTGTTTCCTGAAATATCTAAAAAACAAAGCAACAGAGCCTAGGGCACTTCCACTTATGGTCCTATAGCTTAGGGAAATTAAAATCAAAAAGACACAGCCACCCCAAAGTTTGGGACGCCTCTGTTTACAAGAACCTCGTTTACCGTACAAGTTCAATATCACAGAAAGTGAAAAATGGATAAAGAACTTGTGGTACTTACGTACAATGCAGTATCACTCAGCAATGAAATCTATGTCATCAGGCCCGTAGCAGCATAATGAGTGGATTCAGGTACGATGATTCTACCTGAAATAAGTCACACAGAAAAAGAAACATCATAAGATATCACTAATACACGGAATGTAAACTTGGCTACACAGGAACTGAATTCCAAAACAGAACAGGGTCTCAAATTTAGAAAACCAACTTATGCTTGCTTAAGGGGAAAGGTGAGTTGGGGTGCTGCATAAAACCAGAGATTGAAATGAGCACAGATAAAGTTCCTTAAGCCAAATATGGAATAGACAAGAGCTACTCCTTGCTCAACGAAATGGACTCAACACCCCATATTAAACGCCTAAGAATGTACCTGACTAGTAAGTATCTTAAAACCTATGGATTGCTATGTCTCCGAAAGCGAATCAAGCATGTGTACAGGGGCATAAACGCAGCAGTGATAGGATTGGAGAGGTTCGGAGAGCAAATGAAGACCCTTTGAAGTCATATTGCATGGTACCCATTCCACGGATTTCAACTACCCAGGTTTAAGGTATTCTTCCTTCAGCTAAAACATGCATGTGGAACCTAGAGTATGATCAACCATGTGATCGGGAGACGTGTTCAAATATGTCTCAGTTTTCGTACCCTGGTACTCGGGTGCAACATTCCAGACGGTTTACTAACACTCTCCCCACTTGGAGAGTCAGCGCCTTTAACCTCCTGTTTGGCCCAGTTTGCAATTCCTGCGGAAGATGAACAGGAATAGCGAGAACCAATGAGAGACTAGCTGGAGGTGTCTGGACGGGCAAATTTAACTCTCATTTCCCACCAGGAAGAGGAATTAACCAAAGGCTCAGCGTGCCGTGCCGGAACCAGATTAGGGCCTGAAGCCATCCTGCGGTGTTGCGGCCAGCTCACAAGAAAGCGAGTTGAAGAAAGGAGCTCAGGGGCACTGCAATTCAAAAACCTGCAGAGTTATAAATGACAGCTATCGTCCAAAAATATACTGAAGTAAGGCTGCCAAGAGGACTTGAAAGAAGGGCAGAATTGTAGGAAACCGATTTCAGGAGGTAGACTGGAATTGCATTGAAAGCATAGGAAAAGAGGCAGAACGTCCACAATGATGCACTTGGCCAAAAAGGGCATATGCGTTTTTTCCTGAATATATTCAGGAAAAAACGCATACGCCCTTTTTGGCCAACCAAGCAAGCTTGCAAAGGAAATCTGCACTACAATGAAGTCTCACTTCCCCCCGGTCAAAAGGGCCATCTGAAAAAAGTGTAAAATCCAGAAAGGCAGGACAGGCCATGGAGAACTGGGAGCCTTGTTATGCTGATGGGCGGGATGTAAATTGCCAACAGACACTCGGGAGAAGTGTATGGTGTTTCCTGAAATATCTAAAAAACAAAGCAACAGAGCCTAGGGCACTTCCACTTATGGTCCTATAGCTTAGGGAAATTAAAATCAAAAAGACACAGCCACCCCAAAGTTTGGGACGCCTCTGTTTACGAGAACCTTGTTTACCGTACAAGTTCAATATCACAGAAAGTGAAAAATGGATAAAGAACTTGTGGTACTTACGTACAATGCAGTATCACTCAGCATTTAAATCTATGTCATCAGGCCCGTAGCAGCATAATGAGTGGATTCAGGTACGATGATTCT
The DNA here is from genome assembly GCF_039906515.1 of Pseudorca crassidens. Classification (NCBI taxonomy): domain Eukaryota; kingdom Metazoa; phylum Chordata; class Mammalia; order Artiodactyla; family Delphinidae; genus Pseudorca; species Pseudorca crassidens. Next base: position 587,586 of record NW_027136348.1, read on the forward strand.
ACCTGAAATAAGTCACACAGAAAAAGAAACATCATAAGATATCACTAATACACGGAATGTAAACTTGGCTACACAGGAACTGAATTCCAAAACAGAACAGGGTCTCAAATTTAGAAAACCAACTTATGCTTGCTTAAGGGGAAAGGTGAGTTGGGGTGCTGCATAAAACCAGAGATTGAAATGAGCACAGATAAAGTTCCTTAAGCCAAATATGGAATAGACAAGAGCTACTCCTTGCTCAACGAAATGGACTCAACACCGCATATTAAACGCCTAAGAATGTACCTGACTAGTAAGTATCTTAAAACCTATGGATTGCTATGTCTCCGAAAGAGAATCAAGCATGTGTACAGGGGCATAAACGCAGCAGTGATAGGATTGGAGAGGTTCGGTGAGCAAATGAAGACCCTTTGAAGTCATATTGCATGGTACCCATTCCACGGGTTTCAACTACCCAGGTTTAAGGTATTCTTCCTTCAGCTAAAACATGCATGTGGAACCTAGAGTATGATCAACCATGTGATCGTGAGACGTGTTCAAATATGTCTCAGTTTTCGTACCCTGGTACTCAGGTGCAACATTCCAGACGGTTTACTAACACTCTCCCCACTTGGAGAGTCAGTGCCTTTAACCTCCTGTTTGGCCCAGTTTGCAATTCCTGCGGAAGATGAACAGGAATAGCGAAAACCAATGAGAGACTAGCTGGAGGTGTCTGGACGGGCAAATTTAACTCTCATTTCCCACCAGGAAGAGGAATTAACCAAAGGCTCAGCGTGCCGTGCCGGAACCAGATTAGGGCCTGAAGCCATCCTGCGGTGTTGCGGCCAGCTCAAAAGAAAGCGAGTTGAAGAAAGGAGCTCAGGGGCACTGCAATTCACAAACCTGCAGAGTTATAAATGACAGCTATCATCCAAAAATATACTGAAGTAAGGCTGCCAAGAGGACTTGAAAGCGGGGCAGAATTGCAGGAATCCGATTTCAGGAGGTAGACTGGAATTGCATTGAAAGCATAGGAAAAGAGGCAGAACGTCCACAATGATGCACTTGGCCAAAAAGGGCGTATGCGTTTTTTCCTGAATATATTCAGGAAAAAACGCATACGCCCTTTTTGGCCAACCAAGCAAGCTTGCAAAGGAAATCTGCACTACAATGAAGTCTCACTTCCCCCCGGTCAAAAGGGCCATCTGAAAAAAGTGTAAAATCCAGAAAGGCAAGACAAGCCATGGAAAACTGGGAGCCTTGTTATGCTGATGGGCGGGATGTAAATTGCCAACAGACACTCGGGAGAAGTGTATGGTGTTTCCTGAAATATCTAAAAAACAAAGCAACAGAGCCTAGGGCACTTCCACTTATGGTCCTATAGCTTAGGGAAATTAAAATCAAAAAGACACAGCCACCCCAAAGTTTGGGACGCCTCTGTTTACAAGAACCTCGTTTACCGTACAAGTTCAATATCACAGAAAGTGAAAAATGGATAAAGAACTTGTGGTACTTACGTACAATGCAGTATCGCTCAGCAATGAAATCTATGTCATCAGGCCCGTAGCAGCATAATGAGTGGATTCAGGTATGATGATTCTAACTGAAATAAGTCACACAGAAAAAGAAACATCATAAGATATCAGTAATACACGGAATGTAAACTTGGCTACACAGGAACTGAATTACAGAACAGAACAGGGTCTCAAATTTAGAAAACCAACTTATGCTTGCTTAAGGGGAAAGGTGAGTTGGGGTGCTGCATAAAACCAGAGATTGAAATGAGCACAGATAAAGTTCCTTAAGCCAAATATGGAATAGACAAGAGCTACTCCTTGCTCAACGAAATGGACTCAACACCCCATATTAAACGCCTAAGAATGTACCTGACTAGTAAGTATCTTAAAACCTATGGATTGCTATGTCTCCAAAAGAGAATCAAGCGTGTGTACACGGGCATAAACTCAGCAGTGATAGGATTGGAGAGGTTCGGTGAGCAAATGAAGACCCTTTGAAGTCATATTGCATGGTACCCATTCCACGGGTCTCATCTCTCCAGGTTTAAGGTATTCTTCCTTCAGCTAAAACATGCATGTGGAACCCAGAGTATGATCAACCGTGTGAACGGGAGACGTGTTCAAGTATGTCTCAGTTTTCCTCCCCTGGTACTCGGGTGCAACATTCCAGACGCTTTACTAACACTCTCCCCACTTGGAGAGTCAGCGCCTTTAACCTCCTGTTTGGCCCAGTTTGCAATTTCTGCGGAAGATGAACAGGAATAGGGAGAACCAATGAGAGACTAGCTGGAGGTGTCTGGACGGGCAAATTTAACTCTCATTTCCCACCAGGAAGAGGAAATAACCAAAGGCTCAGCGTGCCGTGCCGGAACCAGATTAGGGCCTGAAGCCATCCTGCAGTGTTGCGGCCAGCTCAAAAGAAAGCGAGTTGAAGAAAGGAGCTCAGGGGCACTGTAATTCACAAACCTGCAGAGTTATAAATGACAGCTATCGTCCAAAAATATACTGAAGTAAGGCTGCCAAGAGGACTTGAAAGCGGGGCAGAATTGCAGAAAACCGATTTCAGGAGGTAGACTGGAATTGCATTGAAAGCATAGGAAAAGAGGCAGAACGTCCACAATGATGCACTTGGCCAAAAAGGGCGTATGCGTTTTTTCCTGAATATATTCAGGAAAAAACGCATACGCCCTTTTTGGCCAACCAAGCAAGCTTGCAAAGGAAATCTGCACTACAATGAAGTCTCACTTCCCCCCGGTCAAAAGGGCCATCTGAAAAAAGTGTAAAATCCAGAAAGGCAGGACAGGCCATGGAGAACTGGGAGCCTTGTTATGCTGATGGGCGGGATGTAAATTGCCAACAGACACTCGGGAGAAGTGTATGGTGTTTCCTGAAATATCTAAAAAACAAAGCAACAGAGCCTAGGGCACTTCCACTTATGGTCCTATAGCTTAGGGAAATTAAAATCAAAAAGACACAGCCACCCCAAAGTTTGGGACGCCTCTGTTTACAAGAACCTCGTTTACCGTACAAGTTCAATATCACAGAAAGTGAAAAATGGATAAAGAACTTGTGGTACTTACGTACAATGCAGTATCACTCAGCAATGAAATCTATGTCATCAGGCCCGTAGCAGCATAATGAGTGGATTCAGGTACGATGATTCTACCTGAAATAAGTCACACAGAAAAAGAAACATCATAAGATATCACTAATACACGGAATGTAAACTTGGCTACACAGGAACTGAATTCCAAAACAGAACAGGGTCTCAAATTTAGAAAACCAACTTATGCTTGCTTAAGGGGAAAGGTGAGTTGGGGTGCTGCATAAAACCAGAGATTGAAATGAGCACAGATAAAGTTCCTTAAGCCAAATATGGAATAGACAAGAGCTACTCCTTGCTCAACGAAATGGACTCAACACCCCATATTAAACGCCTAAGAATGTACCTGACTAGTAAGTATCTTAAAACCTATGGATTGCTATGTCTCCGAAAGCGAATCAAGCATGTGTACAGGGGCATAAACGCAGCAGTGATAGGATTGGAGAGGTTCGGAGAGCAAATGAAGACCCTTTGAAGTCATATTGCATGGTACCCATTCCACGGATTTCAACTACCCAGGTTTAAGGTATTCTTCCTTCAGCTAAAACATGCATGTGGAACCTAGAGTATGATCAACCATGTGATCGGGAGACGTGTTCAAATATGTCTCAGTTTTCGTACCCTGGTACTCGGGTGCAACATTCCAGACGGTTTACTAACACTCTCCCCACTTGGAGAGTCAGCGCCTTTAACCTCCTGTTTGGCCCAGTTTGCAATTCCTGCGGAAGATGAACAGGAATAGCGAGAACCAATGAGAGACTAGCTGGAGGTGTCTGGACGGGCAAATTTAACTCTCATTTCCCACCAGGAAGAGGAATTAACCAAAGGCTCAGCGTGCCGTGCCGGAACCAGATTAGGGCCTGAAGCCATCCTGCGGTGTTGCGGCCAGCTCACAAGAAAGCGAGTTGAAGAAAGGAGCTCAGGGGCACTGCAATTCAAAAACCTGCAGAGTTATAAATGACAGCTATCGTCCAAAAATATACTGAAGTAAGGCTGCCAAGAGGACTTGAAAGAAGGGCAGAATTGTAGGAAACCGATTTCAGGAGGTAGACTGGAATTGCATTGAAAGCATAGGAAAAGAGGCAGAACGTCCACAATGATGCACTTGGCCAAAAAGGGCATATGCGTTTTTTCCTGAATATATTCAGGAAAAAACGCATACGCCCTTTTTGGCCAACCAAGCAAGCTTGCAAAGGAAATCTGCACTACAATGAAGTCTCACTTCCCCCCGGTCAAAAGGGCCATCTGAAAAAAGTGTAAAATCCAGAAAGGCAGGACAGGCCATGGAGAACTGGGAGCCTTGTTATGCTGATGGGCGGGATGTAAATTGCCAACAGACACTCGGGAGAAGTGTATGGTGTTTCCTGAAATATCTAAAAAACAAAGCAACAGAGCCTAGGGCACTTCCACTTATGGTCCTATAGCTTAGGGAAATTAAAATCAAAAAGACACAGCCACCCCAAAGTTTGGGACGCCTCTGTTTACGAGAACCTTGTTTACCGTACAAGTTCAATATCACAGAAAGTGAAAAATGGATAAAGAACTTGTGGTACTTACGTACAATGCAGTATCACTCAGCATTTAAATCTATGTCATCAGGCCCGTAGCAGCATAATGAGTGGATTCAGGTACGATGATTCTACCTGAAATAAGTCACACAGAAAAAGAAACATCATAAGATATCACTAATACACGGAATGTAAACTTGGCTACACAGGAACTGAATTCCAAAACAGAACAGGGTCTCAAATTTAGAAAACCAACTTATGCTTGCTTAAGGGGAAAGGTGAGTTGGGGTGCTGCATAAAACCAGAGATTGAAATGAGCACAGATAAAGTTCCTTAAGCCAAATATGGAATAGACAAGAGCTACTCCTTGCTCAACGAAATGGACTCAACACCGCATATTAAACGCCTAAGAATGTACCTGACTAGTAAGTATCTTAAAACCTATGGATTGCTATGTCTCCGAAAGAGAATCAAGCATGTGTACAGGGGCATAAACGCAGCAGTGATAGGATTGGAGAGGTTCGGTGAGCAAATGAAGACCCTTTGAAGTCATATTGCATGGTACCCATTCCACGGGTTTCAACTACCCAGGTTTAAGGTATTCTTCCTTCAGCTAAAACATGCATGTGGAACCTAGAGTATGATCAACCATGTGATCGGGAGACGTGTTCAAATATGTCTCAGTTTTCGTACCCTGGTACTCGGGTGCAACATTCCAGACGGTTTACTAACACTCTCCCCACTTGGAGAGTCAGTGCCTTTAACCTCCTGTTTGGCCCAGTTTGCAATTCCTGCGGAAGATGAACAGGAATAGCGAAAACCAATGAGAGACTAGCTGGAGGTGTCTGGACGGGCAAATTTAACTCTCATTTCCCACCAGGAAGAGGAATTAACCAAAGGCTCAGCGTGCCGTGCCGGAACCAGATTAGGGCCTGAAGCCATCCTGCGGTGTTGCGGCCAGCTCAAAAGAAAGCGAGTTGAAGAAAGGAGCTCAGGGGCACTGCAATTCACAAACCTGCAGAGTTATAAATGACAGCTATCATCCAAAAATATACTGAAGTAAGGCTGCCAAGAGGACTTGAAAGCGGGGCAGAATTGCAGGAATCCGATTTCAGGAGGTAGACTGGAATTGCATTGAAAGCATAGGAAAAGAGGCAGAACGTCCACAATGATGCACTTGGCCAAAAAGGGCGTATGCGTTTTTTCCTGAATATATTCAGGAAAAAACGCATACGCCCTTTTTGGCCAACCAAGCAAGCTTGCAAAGGAAATCTGCACTACAATGAAGTCTCACTTCCCCCCGGTCAAAAGGGCCATCTGAAAAAAGTGTAAAATCCAGAAAGGCAAGACAAGCCATGGAAAACTGGGAGCCTTGTTATGCTGATGGGCGGGATGTAAATTGCCAACAGACACTCGGGAGAAGTGTATGGTGTTTCCTGAAATATCTAAAAAACAAAGCAACAGAGCCTAGGGCACTTCCACTTATGGTCCTATAGCTTAGGGAAATTAAAATCAAAAAGACACAGCCACCCCAAAGTTTGGGACGCCTCTGTTTACAAGAACCTCGTTTACCGTACAAGTTCAATATCACAGAAAGTGAAAAATGGATAAAGAACTTGTGGTACTTACGTACAATGCAGTATCGCTCAGCAATGAAATCTATGTCATCAGGCCCGTAGCAGCATAATGAGTGGATTCAGGTACGATGATTCTACCTGAAATAAGTCACACAGAAAAAGAAACATCATAAGATATCACTAATACACGGAATGTAAACTTGGCTACACAGGAACTGAATTCCAAAACAGAACAGGGTCTCAAATTTAGAAAACCAACTTATGCTTGCTTAAGGGGAAAGGTGAGTTGGGGTGCTGCATAAAACCAGAGATTGAAATGAGCACAGATAAAGTTCCTTAAGCCAAATATGGAATAGACAAGAGCTACTCCTTGCTCAACGAAATGGACTCAACACCGCATATTAAACGCCTAAGAATGTACCTGACTAGTAAGTATCTTAAAACCTATGGATTGCTATGTCTCCGAAAGAGAATCAAGCATGTGTACAGGGGCATAAACACAGCAGTGATAGGATTGGAGAGGTTCGGTGAGCAAATGAAGACCCTTTGAAGTCATATTGCATGGTACCCATTCCACGGGTTTCAACTACCCAGGTTTAAGGTATTCTTCCTTCAGCTAAAACATGCATGTGGAACCTAGAGTATGATCAACCATGTGATCGTGAGACGTGTTCAAATATGTCTCAGTTTTCGTACCCTGGTACTCGGGTGCAACATTCCAGACGGTTTACTAACACTCTCCCCACTTGGAGAGTCAGTGCCTTTAACCTCCTGTTTGGCCCAGTTTGCAATTCCTGCGGAAGATGAACAGGAATAGCGAAAACCAATGAGAGACTAGCTGGAGGTGTCTGGACGGGCAAATTTAACTCTCATTTCCCACCAGGAAGAGGAATTAACCAAAGGCTCATCGTGCCGTGCCGGAACCAGATTAGGGCCTGAAGCCATCCTGCGGTGTTGCGGCCAGCTCAAAAGAAAGCGAGTTGAAGAAAGGAGCTCAGGGGCACTGCAATTCACAAACCTGCAGAGTTATAAATGACAGCTATCATCCAAAAATATACTGAAGTAAGGCTGCCAAGAGGACTTGAAAGCGGGGCAGAATTGCAGGAATCCGATTTCAGGAGGTAGACTGGAATTGCATTGAAAGCATAGGAAAAGAGACAGAACGTCCACAATGATGCACTTGGCCAAAAAGGGCGTATGCGTTTTTTCCTGAATATATTCAGGAAAAAACGCATACGCCCTTTTTGGCCAACCAAGCAAGCTTGCAAAGGAAATCTGCACTACAATGAAGTCTCACTTCCCCCCGGTCAAAAGGGCCATCTGAAAAAAGTGTAAAATCCAGAAAGGCAGGACAGGCCATGGAGAACTGGGAGCCTTGTTATGCTGATGGGCGGGATGTAAATTGCCAACAGACACTCGGGAGAAGTGTATGGTGTTTCCTGAAATATCTAAAAAACAAAGCAACAGAGCCTAGGGCACTTCCACTTATGGTCCTATAGCTTAGGGAAATTAAAATCAAAAAGACACAGCCACCCCAAAGTTTGGGACGCCTCTGTTTACAAGAACCTCGTTTACCGTACAAGTTCAATATCACAGAAAGTGAAAAATGGATAAAGAACTTGTGGTACTTACGTACAATGCAGTATCGCTCAGCAATGAAATCTATGTCATCAGGCCCGTAGCAGCATAATGAGTGGATTCAGGTACGATGATTCTACCTGAAATAAGTCACACAGAAAAAGAAACATCATAAGATATCACTAATACACGGAATGTAAACTTGGCTACACAGGAACTGAATTCCAAAACAGAACAGGGTCTCAAATTTAGAAAACCAACTTATGCTTGCTTAAGGGGAAAGGTGAGTTGGGGTGCTGCATAAAACCAGAGATTGAAATGAGCACAGATAAAGTTCCTTAAGCCAAATATGGAATAGACAAGAGCTACTCCTTGCTCAACGAAATGGACTCAACACCGCATATTAAACGCCTAAGAATGTACCTGACTAGTAAGTATCTTAAAACCTATGGATTGCTATGTCTCCGAAAGAGAATCAAGCATGTGTACAGGGGCATAAACGCAGCAGTGATAGGATTGGAGAGGTTCGGTGAGCAAATGAAGACCCTTTGAAGTCATATTGCATGGTACCCATTCCACGGGTTTCAACTACCCAGGTTTAAGGTATTCTTCCTTCAGCTAAAACATGCATGTGGAACCTAGAGTATGATCAACCATGTGATCGTGAGACGTGTTCAAATATGTCTCAGTTTTCGTACCCTGGTACTCGGGTGCAACATTCCAGACGGTTTACTAACACTCTCCCCACTTGGAGAGTCAGTGCCTTTAACCTCCTGTTTGGCCCAGTTTGCAATTCCTGCGGAAGATGAACAGGAATAGCGAAAACCAATGAGAGACTAGCTGGAGGTGTCTGGACGGGCAAATTTAACTCTCATTTCCCACCAGGAAGAGGAATTAACCAAAGGCTCAGCGTGCCGTGCCGGAACCAGATTAGGGCCTGAAGCCATCCTGCGGTGTTGCGGCCAGGTCACAAGAAAGCGAGTTGAAGAAAGGAGCTCAGGGGCACTGTAATTCACAAACCTGCAGAGTTATAAATGACAGCTATCATCCAAAAATATACTGAAGTAAGGCTGCCAAGAGGACTTGAAAGCGGGGCAGAATTGCAGGAATCCGATTTCAGGAGGTAGACTGGAATTGCATTGAAAGCATAGGAAAAGAGACAGAACGTCCACAATGATGCACTTGGCCAAAAAGGGCGTATGCGTTTTTTCCTGAATATATTCAGGAAAAAACGCATACGCCCTTTTTGGCCAACCAAGCAAGCTTGCAAAGGAAATCTGCACTACAATGAAGTCTCACTTCCCCCCGGTCAAAAGGGCCATCTGAAAAAAGTGTAAAATCCAGAAAGGCAGGACAGGCCATGGAGAACTGGGAGCCTTGTTATGCTGATGGGCGGGATGTAAATTGCCAACAGACACTCGGGAGAAGTTTATGGTGTTTCCTGAAGCATCTAAAAAACAAAGCAACAGAGCCTAGGGCACTTCCACTTATGGTCCTATAGATTAGGGAAATTAAAATCAAAAAGACACAGCCACCCCAAAGTTTGGAACGCCTCTGTTTACAAGAACCTCGTTTACTGTACAAGGTCAATATCACAGAAAGTGAAAAATGGATAAAGAACTTGTGGTACTTACGTACAATGCAGTATCACTCAGCAATGAAATCTATGTCATCAGGCCCGTAGCAGCATAATGAGTGGATTCAGGTACGATGATTCTAACTGAAATAAGTCACACAGAAAAAGAAACATCATAAGATATCACTAATACACGGAATGTAAACTTGGCTACACAGGAACTGAATTCCAAAACAGAACAGGGTCTCAAATTTAGAAAACCAACTTATGCTTGCTTAAGGGGAAAGGTGAGTTGGGGTGCTGCATAAAACCAGAGATTGAAATGAGCACAGATAAAGTTCCTTAAGCCAAATATGGAATAGACAAGAGCTACTCCTTGCTCAACGAAATGGACTCAACACCGCATATTAAACGCCTAAGAATGTACCTGACTAGTAAGTATCTTAAAACCTATGGATTGCTATGTCTCCGAAAGAGAATCAAGCATGTGTACAGGGGCATAAACGCAGCAGTGATAGGATTGGAGAGGTTCGGTGAGCAAATGAAGACCCTTTGAAGTCATATTGCATGGTACCCATTCCACGGGTTTCAACTACCCAGGTTTAAGGTATTCTTCCTTCAGCTAAAACATGCATGTGGAACCTAGAGTATGATCAACCATGTGATCGTGAGACGTGTTCAAATATGTCTCAGTTTTCGTACCCTGGTACTCGGGTGCAACATTCCAGACGGTTTACTAACACTCTCCCCACTTGGAGAGTCAGTGCCTTTAACCTCCTGTTTGGCCCAGTTTGCAATTCCTGCGGAAGATGAACAGGAATAGCGAAAACCAATGAGAGACTAGCTGGAGGTGTCTGGACGGGCAAATTTAACTCTCATTTCCCACCAGGAAGAGGAATTAACCAAAGGCTCAGCGTGCCGTGCCGGAACCAGATTAGGGCCTGAAGCCATCCTGCGGTGTTGCGGCCAGGTCACAAGAAAGCGAGTTGAAGAAAGGAGCTCAGGGGCACTGTAATTCACAAACCTGCAGAGTTATAAATGACAGCTATCATCCAAAAATATACTGAAGTAAGGCTGCCAAGAGGACTTGAAAGCGGGGCAGAATTGCAGGAATCCGATTTCAGGAGGTAGACTGGAATTGCATTGAAAGCATAGGAAAAGAGACAGAACATCCACAATGATGCACTTGGCCAAAAAGGGCGTATGCGTTTTTTCCTGAATATATTCAGGAAAAAACGCATACGCCCTTTTTGGCCAACCAAGCAAGCTTGCAAAGGAAATCTGCACTACAATGAAGTCTCACTTCCCCCCGGTCAAAAGGGCCATCTGAAAAAAGTGTAAAATCCAGAAAGGCAGGACAGGCCATGGAGAACTGGGAGCCTTGTTATGCTGATGGGCGGGATGTAAATTGCCAACAGACACTCGGGAGAAGTTTATGGTGTTTCCTGAAGCATCTAAAAAACAAAGCAACAGAGCCTAGGGCACTTCCACTTATGGTCCTATAGATTAGGGAAATTAAAATCAAAAAGACACAGCCACCCCAAAGTTTGGAACGCCTCTGTTTACAAGAACCTCGTTTACTGTACAAGGTCAATATCACAGAAAGTGAAAAATGGATAAAGAACTTGTGGTACTTACGTACAATGCAGTATCACTCAGCAATGAAATCTATGTCATCAGGCCCGTAGCAGCATAATGAGTGGATTCAGGTACGATGATTCTAACTGAAATAAGTCACACAGAAAAAGAAACATCATAAGATGTCACTAATACACGGAATGTAAACTTGGCTACACAGGAACTGAATTACAGAACAGAACAGGGTCTCAAATTTAGAAAACCAACTTATGCTTGCTTAAGGGTAAAAGTGAGTTGGGGTGCTGCATAAAACCAGAGATTGAAGTGAGCACAGATAAAGTAACTTAAGCCAAATATGGAATAGACAAGAGCTACTCCTTGCTCAACGAAATGAACTCAACACCCCATATTAAACGCCTAAGAATGTACCTGACTAGTAAGTATCTTAAAACCTATGGATTGCTATGTCTCCGAAAGAGAATCAAGCATGTGTACAGGGGCATAAACGCAGCAGTGATAGGATTGGAGAGGTTCGGTGAGCAAATGAAGACCCTTTGAAGTCATATTGCATGGTACCCATTCCACGGGTCTCAACTCTCCAGGTTTAAGGTATTCTTCTTTCAGCTAAAACATGCATGTGGAACCCAGAGTATGATCAACAATGTGAACGGGAGACGTGTTCAAATATGTCTCAGTTTTCCTCCCCTGGTACTCGGGTGCAACATTCCAGACACTTTACTAACACTCTCCCCACTTGGAGAGTCAGCGCCTTTAACCTCCTGTTTGGCCCAGTTTGCAATTTCTGCGGAAGATGAACAGGAATAGCGAGAACCAATGAGAGACTAGCTGGAGGTGTCTGGACGGGCAAATTTAACTCTCATTTCCCACCAGGAAGAGGAATTAACCAAAGGCTCAGCGTGCCGTGCCGGAACCAGATTAGGGCCTGAAGCCATCCTGTGGTGTTGCGGCCAGCTCACAAGAAAGCGAGTTGAAGAAAGGTGCTCAGGGGCACTGTAATTCACAAACCTGCAGAGTTATAAATGACAGCTATCGTCCAAAAATATACTGAAGTAAGGCTGCCAAGAGGACTTGAAAGGGGGGCAGAATTGCAGGAAACCGATTTCAGGAGGTAGACTGGAATTGCATTGAAAGCATAGGAAAAGAGGCAGAACGTCCACAATGATGCACTTGGCCAAAAAGGGCGTATGCATTTTTTCCTGAATATATTCAGGAAAAAACGCATACGCCCTTTTTGGCCAACCAAGCAAGCTTGCAAAGGAAATCTGCACTACGATGAAGTCTCACTTCCCCCCAGTCAAAAGGGCCATCTGAAAAAAGTGTAAAATCCAGAAAGGCAGGACAGGCCATGGAGAACTGGGAGCCTTGTTATGCTGATGGGCGGGATGTAAATTGCCAACAGACACTTGGGAGAAGTTTATGGTGTTTCCTGAAACATCTAAAAAACAAAGCAACAGAGCCTAGGGCACTTCCACTTATGG